>NW_012267217.1:19976608-20017305 GCF_000151885.1 Dipodomys ordii
TACATTTCTTCATAAAGCTTAGTGTACATACATAGGTACATCACAAACACATAGATACATATACACACACACACACACACACCAGTGTGCTACCAAGTGAATCATTCATAAATTTAAACATTTAACTTATATATAGACTTTTTAGGACCTCATTGAGACTTCCCCAAGAAAAGTCTCCCTACCTCATTAACTTCTCATAACAGCCAACTGTTTAAAGTATTTGAATCCATGTTTATAGGGTCAACAAGTTAAAGGGGAAACAGTGCTTGTATATAAGCAGAAACATTTCATAAGTCTTATTCCAACTATCTTCCACCAGTTGCTAGGTATCTGATCATTATTTTAAGGACAGAAAGGTCTTCATTCCCACACATCCTTTGGTCCTTTCCTTTAATTCAATAGTTCACAAATTTCAGAATGCAAAAGAATTGCTGAGTAGTTTACATATACACATAACTTGCATGATTATGAAAGAATTTAAGTACTTCTAACCCTAATTTTGACTATATATGATGTCTTGATTAGCAGATGATGATTTTTTCTAATATAATTTCATCATGCACACTCAAAAATACTACACAATATATAAAGTAATTTGTTAATTTAATTTGCTTAATCCAAGCATCTTCCCACATCTTAAGTTACTCTACAACATTCCTTTTAATCAATGCATAATCTTCTTATCTATAAATATACCATAACTTAATCAATACTCAATTTTTAAGCTTCTTAACTTGTATTTTAGACAGTAACTGCTCATTTTATTAAAATATGATTCTAGTTCAAGGCTAGATTGCAACACTGATATGTACAAGACAATATATTGAAAAAGGAACTTTACGATTGAGGTGGGGGGGGCCACAGACTGTAGTTGTGGAGGTGGGAGAGAAGGGATGGAAGGGGAAAAATAAAGGAGGAGGCAACAATGCTTGATAAGAAATGTACTCATTACCTTGCTCATGTAACCGTAACCCCTCTGTACAGTATTTTCACAATAAAAAACATTTTTAAAAAGCAAGGAAGGAAGAAGGAAGGGAAGGAAGGCAGGCAGAAAAAAAAGAAAACAACAACAAAAATGAATTAACATGAACGGAAGATAGCAGCAAATAATGAAAAAAATCTGAATATCCATGAAATCAAAATATGTTGTGATTAGACTTACTTAAAAAAACCTCATAGTTTCTAATTTTATTGCCAATATTGAATAACTAAATACTGATAAGCTATCTATGGTAGCATGATTTTAGAGACTATATAATGAACAAAGAGAGAAGCACAGGTGTTTAGTTATCTTGGAACTAGCCTATATTTCAATAAAGACTTTTCTAAATAAAAAAAATTTTTAAAGGCACTCATTTTGAAAGTTTTTTGTTTGTTTGTTTGTAGTTTGTAGGACTTTGAACTCTGGGCCTGGATGCTGTCCCTGAGCCCTTCAGCTCAAGACTAGCTCTCTACCACTTGAGCCACAGGGCCACTTCCCGTTTTCTGGTGGTTTACTGGAGATAAGAGTCTCACTGGCACCTGGCTTTTCATTGTGAAAGTTTTATAGGAGCTCCACAGACCTTTTCCTCATCCTATGCTGATGAATAATAAAGTATGCTGAAGAATAATAGAGGAGACAAATGTCCATGTCTTCTTCTTGGGCATGCAAAGAATTGGAACATGCATCCAACCTAAAAGTAAATCTCACAGTTCACATCATAGTCAATGATGGAAAAATAAAAGCTTATCGTCAAAAATCAGAAACAAGGCAAAGATGCCCACTTCCACCATTCCTATTTCAGACTGAATGTTCAGCTAGAACAATCTAACAACCACAAAAAAAAACAGAAATAACATGGCATCCAAACTAGAAAGGAAGAAAGAAAAATATTTCTATATATACATTCATTACATGTAAAAAAACAATCCTAAAGACTCCATTTAAAAATTTTTGTCTGGGGTTTGGAATGTGGCTTAGTGGTAGAGTGCTTGCCTAGCATGCACAAAGCCCTGGGTTTAATTCCTCAGTGCCACATAAACAGACAAAGCTGGAAGTAGTTCTGTGGCTCAAGTGGTAGAGTGGTAGCCTTCAGCAAAAAGAAGTTCAGGACAGTGCTTAGGCCCTAAGTTCAAGCCGCAGGACTGACAAAAAAAATAAATAAATAAAACTAAAACAAGCCAGTGGCTCATCCCTGAGCCACTCAGGAAGCTGAGATCTGAGGATAGCTGTTCAAAGCAGAAAAGCCCAGGCAGAAAAGTCGTGAGACTCTTATCTCCAATTAACTACCAGAAAACTGGAAGTGGCACTATGGCTCAGTGGTAGAGCTCAGGGACAGTACCCAGGATCAGAGTTCAAGCCCCATGACCGAGAAAAAAAAAGACAAAGGGTGAATGCAGCAGTGGTACTCACTAGACACTACATTGAAAATGAACTATACAACTTGGGTCAGGGGGGATTAGGAAACAGTATAGGAAGGGATGACTATGTCCAAAAAGAAATGTACTCATTACCTGACATATGTAACTATGACCCCTCTTTACATCACATTTATAATAACAATAAAAATTTAAAACGAGAACAAATAAACTAAAAAAATTCATGCAAGATGCAAAGCAACATACAGAAACCAGCTACATTTCTATTCACAAACAGCAATCCAAAAATGAAATAATGAAAGCAATCCCATTTATAATACTAACAAAAAGAAAAACTACTTAGGAATAAAAGAGAAGTGCATATAAACCCACCAAGAAAATCAGTAAACAATGAAAGAAATTTAATGTTTATTTTAAATCAAGTGAAAAAGTTGAATAGGTGTTCCTCTTAAAGAATAAATGTAGATCACTAAGAAGCATACAAAAATACTCATTACTAATCACAAGGGAAATGCAAACCAAATTAAACAAAGCATCACTTCACTCTTGTATGAGTGTCAATTATCAAAAAGATAAAAGATCAGAAGTAATGATGAAGATGCAGAGGGAAAAAGGGACCTTCACATAATGCTGAAATGTAAATTAGCATGGTCGTTTGGAAGATGGTATTGAGGATTCTCAAAATGTGAAGAATAGAATTGCCAAATGACCCAACAATCTCAACTCTGAATATTTGTCCAAAAAATTTAAGCCAAGTCCTGATTTGATCATTGTAGTACTGTATTATTCATAATAGCCAAGAAGTGAACACAACCTAAATGTCTAAACAAAATGTCAAAACCTAAATGAGTAAACAAAGAAAATGTGGGATGTACATATAATAGAATATTATTCCAGTTTTCAACAAAGAAGGAAATCTTATCATATGCTACAACATGATTATCCTTAAGGGCATTATGCTAAGTTAGACAAGTCCATCCCAGGAGGGTAAATATTAGACAAATCCAATATAAACAGTATCATTCAAGTAACTAGTCTGGATTCTTGAGCAAGCTGTGCAACATGGAAAAACAACTTAGTGAAAAACAGGAAGAATCTTGTACCTTATAAAAATAAATATAAAACTTGAAGCTTTATCATGTTTGGATTATCCATCGAGGAACGATACATTGGAAATTTCCATCCAATGAGTATAGAGTGTGAGATATACAGATGAAAAGAAACTTGCTTTGTAACAGAGTAAGCAATATTGCACAGCACATTTAAAATTTTGTAAAGGTAGGTAGTACTCATGTTACAGGTGTTTTACCATAGTAAAAGAATAGGCGATAAGATTGCAGGCCTATTTACCACTTTCTGTCGAACATTGTAAGATAAAATCTCAGCAGCATACAACAGAAGAACACTTACTTTTTGCTTCCACATTTGCAGCTTGGCTGAAGGTTTCTGCTGACCTAGACAAGGCTTGGGTGGCAAGCTGTGGTTTTAATTCAGAGTGGATCCATCAATCATTCAATTTGCTGAGATTCTGGAATTTATTTCCCAGGTGTTATAAGGGGACAAGTCCAATAGCTCCTGACATATCTGTGAATGTCCAGGTGGCCTCAGCAAAATATCAGGAAAGTTCAAGACCTGGACAAAAAAAAAAGTGTTCACCTAAGGAATATTGTGGAAGAAAAAGAGAGAAGAATAAAGAAAATTAGGAAGACAATAAGTTATATAGCAGCCATCTTTGGAATATTCCTGCCAAATAAAGCCAGACTTGACACTGGTCATGATAAACCTTTAGACAAATTCAAAATAAACAATATCATTCAAGTGAACTAGTTGGGATTCTCAAGCAAGCTGTGCAACATAGAAAAACAACTTAGTGAAAAACAGGAGGAATCTTGTACCTTATAAAAATAAATATAAAACCTGAAGCTCTATCATGTCTTGTGATTCATAAAAGAAATTATCTGTAACATTTTAAGGCAACTGGGAAAAATAGGAAGTTAAATAACAAACATGTGGTTTGTATTAATTGTAATTAAAAGTAAAACATCCTAGAAGCATTCTTAGAAAATCATTCTTAGCAAAACATTCTTAGAAAATCAATGCTCATGTGGCTTGAACTCAGCACCTGGGAGCTGTCCCTGAGCTATTTGGCTCAAGGCTGGTGTCTTGCCCCATTGGGCCACAGCTCCACTTCTGATTTTCTGGTGGTTAATTGGAGCTAAGAGTCTCATGGACTTTCCTGCCTGGTCTGGCTTTGAACCACAGTGCTTAGATCTCAGCCATTTGAGTAGCTAGGATTACAGGCACGAGCCACCAGTGCCTGGCTGAGTGAAAATTCTTAATATCTACAATTTGTTTCCAGTGAATTGTCAAAAATATGTTGTAACTAGCCACAGTGGTTTATACCTGCAATTCTAGCTAGGTAAGAGACTGACTTTGAGAAGATTGTAGAGACCACCCTGAGCATGAAATCATCATCTCAATCAAAATTTTGACTGTGGTTCTATCCCATTCCAAACAGAAGAATTGTAGTCCTGGCCAGCCCAGGGATAAACGCGAGGCCATAATACCTAAAGCATAAAGAGCTGGGTGTATATCCTGCAGTAGTGAATACTCAGTAAACACAGAGTTTAAACCGTGATTCTGAGAGAGGAAAAAAAAGTACTTATGTGTGGCTGTGTATCAGTAAGCAAGAGTATGCTGAATTTGATTCGTGTTAGCAATTAAGCAAAAGCAAAAAATGTGATCATTCTTTCTCCTTTGTTGCAGTTTCTAAATTTTTAAGAGAAAAAACAAAAGATTAAATAAGTTACTTGAATGGTCCAGGGCAATTTAAAACCGCATCAAAAGAAAACTATAGGTGTTATACTAAACAAAGCAGACTGTATTTTCCAAAACATTGCTTCATACAGGCTTTTCATTTTGGCCTACACTGGTTCTTGATAAACATGAAAATGTTGAAGCTTGACTCTCAAAGCATCTATTCTGATTTGATAGGGTAATCAACATAATAGAGATGACTAAAACTGAAAGAAATATTTACAATCAAGGCTAAGAATCTGAGCAAAGAATGAAAACAACTTTCAAGCTAAACAGTTTAGGAATACAAGAAACACCTAGGAATTCACCTCCTAGGAATTCTGACATTAGTATCCTCCATCCATGTATGTGGTCATTAACCATCCCCAACTACATTGCCTTGAAATAAAATCTACTCTGACACCTGAGTTAACTCTCTGAAGAAATACATCCTTGAGCCAACTTGGAGTTCTTCACCAAGTCCCCAAGATCCACAGCTCAGGTTTCTTGTAAATAAGTTTGATAAGGCTCATTAAGAATTTGATCTTTTCCAAGCATCAAACTCTCACTCTGCTTCAGTTCCCAGAAGAATTCCTCTTGTGGCCCTGAGTCCCTGCTCAGGGAGGAGCAGGTGCAGAACAGAACAAACAGGAGCAAATTTGGACTTGGCTGATATTATGCACATACCTAGAGTGACTACATTCTAATCTGCATACAATAAATTCAGCAAGCATGTTTTGGTCCGTGTTCTCTTTGGGGAGCTACAACCTGTCCTGATGAGCAGTCTGCTCACTAATACAAAGGAGAGTTTAGAGCTTTTTTTATTGTTTAATTCTCATTTTTCTGTGAACCAAAGAAAGTCAGTTTTCTAAATAAGGCTAGTAGCTAGCAGACAATAAATTTTACCTCAAGAGGTCAGTATGTTTTGATTTATTTAAGTTCTGGCAATAATTTTGTTTTGAAGTCACTTTTCAGCATTTATTTAACATAATCTTTGATTTCAAAGGCATTTGAATTATATGAACAATCTCAGAAATATTTATTCAGTGTTAGTTTTTATATAAGGTGAAGTTGGGAGACATATTTTTTTCATTCCTTTATTTTTTTATTCCCTCATCCACACATTTCTTCATTGTGCATCTCTTCTGTCTCACTTTTACTCATGTCTATTTGCTACTGGTAGTCACTCTTTACATTATAACTTTCAAAAGTAGATTAGAATTTCCCTCTCAAATGGAACTAAAATCAACAAATCTTTAATTTTTTTAAATGTTATTGAAAGGGTGATGAGCAGGGAGCAAGGCAATAAGTACATTTATTTTTAATCATCATTACCCCATCCCTCATTATCTCCCAATTATCCCTCCTTACCTCTCTCCAAGTTGTAATGTTCACATCAACGTAGTGTCAAGTGAGCATCAATGTTGCTGTGGTTCATCCGTTGTTCTGCTGTTTCTGTGATTCCCTTTCCCATTGAAATATTGCATTGTCTATTATGCAAAACATGCAGCACAAAAAATTAAGAGAAATGAAGAAAGACAAAAACAATAGAGAAAAAAGAATGAACTCTATACAAAGTCTAATGAGAACCTCTTGTTTTCATTAAATGTAGTCCTATGTACTAAGCACTTGGGTAATTGAGAGGCCCTGTTAAAAATATCATATACATATTTTAGTTCTTACAAATGAGGAATATTCATCCACAATGCCCACATACACACACATACACACACACACACACACACACACAAATACACAAACACACACACAAGTTCCCAAGGCTTGATTAAGAAACCAGGTCCATCTCTATGTAGATTTCTTGGGCCAACCTTGTAGTTTTTAGCCAAAGACAACCTGGACCCTAGACTGTAAGGTCTCAGGATCTTCAATATTTCTTCTGTGGTCCAGAGAAAGAAGACTGGTAGAGAAAGAACTATACTCAATATTATCTAACTTTACTTGAAAAGTGCCTATGGTAGACTCAAATGTCAATACACACCTTAGAAAAATAGTTTGCATCTATTTTCCTTGTGGACAAAATAAACTTTACTTTTCAAGACCAGGAACACACAGACCAAATCTTGGTGGACTTATGAGTCCAGGATATAAAAACATGCTTATCTCCACTAGGATACAGTCAGTGACCCTCCAGGGCTCCATTACAAAGGAAATTCTAGCCAGAAGGACCCAACGTGAGGGAATTGTATATTAAATAACCTGAAGAGAGCTGCCCTGGGCTTCTTAGTTCCTAAGTTACAAGTAGAAAGGCCACAGGGTTTCTTTTCATAAAATTATTGTAAAGAGAGTTAAGAATAGAATTTATAGGCTACATTTCTAGTTCCTCATTCTATACTCCCTTTTAAGTAAATCTGTGACAAATCCAATCAAAAACCTAGTGACAGTCAATAGGCAGGACTTTGATCTGGTTCACATCAATATTTATTCCATTCTTTTGTGATTATTATTATTATCTATAAACTAATAGCTTTATTTGGAGTCATTTTGAATTCTGCAACAAAGTTCTGTTATCATCTGCCTTTGAGTCAAATGTTACCCTTCTTCAGAACAAATATTGACATTTTGTCCTTCCTTCCTTATTCAAAATGATCCAAAATATTGGTGATATAACATAAAATCTATTTTCTTTAGTTCTGTGATTTCATATGACTGAACTACTTTGTTGATATGTTACAAATTATTATTAATATACATAATAAAAGAAGGAATTTCATACAAATATGTGTGTATATTAAGAGGTATATGTAGATATATAGATACATATTTTATTAACTCAATGGCTAATATATGTATAAAAAGAAAGACATTATTTTACTATTGTTTTCTTCAATTTCTGCACTCAGGATAACACAAAATATTGCTATATATTATTGTATGTTTTTAAATACCTTCATATATAGAAACTGCTTTTAATATTCCAAATGTACTATAATTCATAAAACTACAGCACAATCCCAGCCTAATAAGAAAACATTATGTCAAACCCCTAAGTGTTCTGATTGAAAACTAGGTGTTAAAGCTGTGGCTGCTTCTAGTCTCCTAAAAAGTAACTACTTATGTGAAGGAAGACAAAAGGGTGTTACCAAAACAAAAGAAGTCTCAGAAAAATAATTCACTAAAAGTATGTGAAAAGCATTCCAGGCTCACACCCAGACAATAGAGTGCTGATTTGGGAAATATAAGTGCAAGAACGGACAATGACAGATTAAAACTCATTAAAATTAAATCAGCTCATTGTGTATCCTTAGCTAAAAGGAAAATGACTCTTTTGTAAAAACATGTACGCGCCTTTATTCCCTTTTATATGCAATAATCCAGCAAGACACTGCTCAGGTATTTTAATGTCTAATTCTATTCCTGCAGTGTCATATTCTATATGAAAAATAATGTCAAGGTGTCCAACTATTCAGGACATATGAGAAACTTTGTAGATGAAACTTTATTTGACCATCAGCTACTGGGCACAAACAAAAGGCAGACAATACTGTCATCATGGTCTCTGGAGGTTTTTTGTGGAATTCTAATTAACCAACTCTCATTTTTTTGTAGATATTGAAAAAGAGAAAAGAACAATCTGAGTAAAGTTTCTAAGGAATTGAAAGGAAAAGTATGAATTTATGTGTGGCATATATTAGAGAGGACTCCCTAAAGATTCTTCAAGAGACTGTTGGAACATTGGTTTAAAACATTTCTTTAGACTTGAAATGCCACTCTTCAGGAATCAAGCCACAAGAATGTGCTGACTTATAAAACACAACTGTTCATTTCAGTGTCTTGAGGAGAATAAAGTCTAAATGAAAAAAGTCTTGATGCATAAATTCCCTTTGCAACTTCCTGTTCAATGACCATCTTTTGTAGACCCTAAATCTCTATGAAGGACATGACAGATGTGGGCCATTCATTACCCCAGGTCAAGAGTTAGCACAAGCTGGTTCAAAACCAGCCTGGGCAGGGAAGTCCATGAAACCTTATATCTCCAATTAACTAGCAAAAAGCCAAAAGTGGGAGAGAGCTAGCCTTGAGCACAAGTACTTAGAAACAGCACCTGGCCTTGAGTTCAAGACCCAGTACTGGTACAAACATAAAAGGAGCCCAGAGGCTAGCACAATGGTAGTACTTTGGAGGTTTTTAATAGGGGAGAAGGAAAGAAACTAACCCTGCTTAGACTTTAAACTCCCGTTTTTGGCAAGGAAAACTCTTAATAATGACATATGCCAGTAATAGTAAACAATGTCGTGAGATAATGCACAGACACCTTTGCCAGGTTTCCTTTTGATCTTTAACAAAGCATCAGATCTGCTGATTTTAGGAAATCATTCAATCACTTAGCTACTTCTTTTAAATGCTTAAGTTATCAATAAACACCATGTCTAGCGTCAAATCATTGACCATAGTCAAGCTTAAAAATCTAGAAAATCAGCTTTAAAAATGCAAAAACGGGGGGGGGAGCAAGAAGACTATAGATGTACACACATACAGGATGAGAATCATGAGATGTAAACTCGAACACAGTCTATATAATGTTTTGGTATTAGACACCTGCTCATTTGGAAAAGCATCTGTGACATGCTTGACAACCTACATGGATGAAATACAAAAGCCCTATAGATTCCCAGACAGGCTGGTGTCTATTCCGTCTGTGAGTTATTCCAAGTCAGTATCTTGATGTTAACATGCTTTCTCTGACTTGGGTAATTATTCCAGTAGGCTTCATAAAGCCTGTTTTCACTTGGGACACAATTACCATAGGTAATTACGTGTAGTCAACTGTCTGGACTCCCATTGGTTATTCACAGCATCTCCCGTGTTCCAAAACACAAAACTCCCTTTGCAGGGATAGACTTGACATGCCATCGGTGAAGTAATTAGCATGTGTGGATTTTCTTTTTAATATATAAAAGCATCAAATTCTCACCAGAGACTTTTTTGTTCTTGGGAAACTCTGCTCTAACAACCTGTGAATTACAATAGAAGGTAATTGGAACACAACGTTCCATAGGAACGTGTTGAAAGATGGAGCTTTCTCTCTACAACATTAGCGAGGGAGACAGGTGCGAGTGATTTCCAAGTTCTCTAATGCCGTTTTCGTGAGTTTCTGTTCACACTGTAACTAAAGAATTTCAAGAGCACGAGCCTCAAACTAGTTGCAATAGAATGATAGCACAAGCACATTAAAAGCAAAGCGTGTGCTAGGTAATTCAGACAAAGCAATTCAGAGCACAATACAGAATTCAGAGATTTTTTTCAGTGCTCACTTGTCTGCACTAACAGCTACAGTAATATCAATTTTATTTATTTATTTGTATCTTGAACCAAACCTATAACTGCACCTGACAGTATACAAATAATACAATAAGATTTTTAAGCAACTTCTGAACTCCAATAAAATAAGAAAAACAAAATGAGGTCAGAGATGAAATTAGTACAAAATGTGTGTTTTAAAGTCCAAATTTGAAACTGAGCTTTGTAGTACTTCAAAAGAGAGAGACGTGACCAAATTCTGCATGCTTCTGTTCAGAAAAGGCTCCCCAAAATCTTTGTATGCAGACAGATAATTAATTAATTCTGTGTGGTTTAGAAAGCTACTTTGTATCTTCTACTTCATTTACTTTCATACATTATCTTGATTTTCAAGAATTAAAAATTCTCATGTAACTGTATCCCCTCTGTACAGTATCTTTACAATAAAAGTAGATATTAAGAACAAAAAAGACTTAAAAATTGATGAATAAGAATGGTTTTATTTGTGAACATGTACCTTGAGACAAATGTTATCCAAATTTCATATTCAACAATATGGTATACAATCAATATTTGTGTTATACCCAACAACTTTCTAAAAAAATTAATTCAAATGAATCACACAGATATTATATGAATTTCTACATATTTACATATATGTGTTTGTGTGTGTGTGTGAGAGAGAGAGAGAGTGATAGAGAGAGAGATAAAGTGTTTTATTTCATTTTTCTGTGCCAGTAACTGGGGTTTGAACTCAGGGCCTGAGTACTCTACCTTGCTCAAAACTGTTGCTGTACCACTTGAGCCGCACCTCTTCTTCCAGATTTTTGCTATTTAATTGGAAATGAGTCTCTTTTCTGCCTGAAGTGACTTCCAACTGTGATTGTCAGTTCTTAGCCTCCTGAGTAGCTAAGATTACAGTCATGAGCCATCAATGATCAGTAATTTTTTTTTTTGTCAGTCATGGGGCTTGACCTCTGGGCCTGGGCACTGTCCCTGAATGCTTCACCTCAAAGTAAGCATTCTACCACTTGAGCCACAGCACCACTTCCAGTTTTCTGGTGGTTAATTGGAAATAAGAGTCTCATAGACTTTCCTGCCTGGGCTGGCTTTGAACCACGATTCTCAGATCTCAGCCTACTGAGTAGCTAGGATTACAGCTGTGAGCCACTGGCACCTGGCTAAAACATGTGTTTTTTAATATATATGATGATCAAACTTCTTTGAAAACCTCTTGGGCTAATCTGATGAAGCCTCTCTTTGCTGTCACTGGACAACCACAAGAAAATGAATGTGAGAAATCCATAGACAGAATTTGAAAGAGCAGCATGTGTTTTTTTGCTTTGCTGGGGGAGGAAAGCAGTTGCAAGTAAGCAAAGCAGGTTCTCTGGAGGATTCTGAGTGAGGTTCTGTAGATGCAGGAAGCCTCCAAAGGCAGTTATGTTTAACTGATTTCTTGCTATTACTTTTCATGATGAGTTTTAAGTAGTAAGATTAAAAGGAGAAGATAATAGATTTTAGAGTTACTTTTAAGCCACTATTCCAATGGTAACTGACATCTGCTTCAGGGCTACCCCTACACCCAAGGAAATGGGGAATTCAGGAAAGCCCCCGGCTCCTCTATATCTAGACTCTATGGATGGCTTCCCAATTTTATTCTCCATGCTTTCATGGAGTCTTAAGAACAGTCTCATATGTATATCTATCTCTCCCACTGGATTGAGAAAGTTCATAGAGATTTACCCATTCTAGGAGAAATCAAACTGCTCAGCACTTTGCAGTTAAAGGAATGTATAAATGTATAACAATATTTTCCACTACACCTCCTTATTGTTTTTGTTATCTTTAAGTAATTTTACAAAAGGGTTATCATTACCTACTCTTATGTTTCTCTGGAAAGCTCAAAATTTGTTCTCTAGATGAACATCTGATATTCCAAGATTCTAAAAGATTTTAAGAACTACGAGAGGAAAAGAGACTTCAATGTTTTCTTTCATCTTAGTCTAATTTTTAAAAATAGCCACTGGTCCTTTTCAAAGATGGCTGATTAGCTGCTGTACAGTGGAAGCCACGGCAGGAGATGTCAAGTTATGGTAAGCCTGACATATACACCAAGGCCCTAAAATACCCAACTAGAAATCTGCTGGGAAATTATTTCAAAGTTTGCTGTAGCAATTGGACTCCAAGCTTGGTAAGTGATGGTACATAAGAGGACATAATGATAGCCTGGGTGCCATGTGTTCATCAAATATCAAATGGAGAAGACAAAATTATTCCTCTGCAATAGATATTGGAAGCTGAATTTGCTTGCAGCAGCACTCCCAGTACCCCAGCTCCTCTTGGGAAATGGCTAACTGAAAGGAGTTTGGGGATAAGCAAGTTAATTGCTTCACTCATCATATTTCATTCCAACTTTCTTACCGTCAATAACAGCTAGGACTATCATTAGTTCCCAAGTAGGAGAGATGATGATGGAATGCATTAACATAAATATTCCCTGGGAGGGAGCCGAGAAAGAGAAAAGGGAGCCACATAAAGTGTGTAACTCCTCCTAGACCAGGAACTTCATAATTACTACTTAATAGCAATTTTTTAAATGAAGCTATGATTCTTACAATCAACATAGTCAACTTGTCAAAACTTTTCAGTGTTTGTTAAGTTTTGATATATTTTGATAGACAGCCATTCCTCCAGTCCCTCCAGGAACCACAAGGTTGGACTAGGGGCGGCAGTCATCTTAAAGGCTACATGAGATATACATTTCAAAGAGGATCTTTTGTTTAGTTTCATCTTTCTGAGTGGCACACTTGTATCCAAGATCTCTGTGAAGTAGAAAGCAATACACTCCAGAGGAAATTGTTTGCAAACCAAAGAGAAAATTCAAAATTACAGGTCAGAGCCATTTGCTTGCAGTTATAATGAAAATTCATGGTTAGATTTCAGAGTGCTGCTTGATCATTAAAGCATTGTTTGTGGTGCCATCCCTGAGAAATTAGATAATGGGCTCCTAATCGGACTCACCTCTCCAAACACTTTTGAAGAAAGGTAAATCAGGAACATCTGGAAGAGTCCCACTAATGTCCTCCAAGTTGTTGCAAAGTATTCTGATGGAGAGCAGGCTTCACTAGAAGCTGCCACATCCCCCAACAAGAATCAGCCATGCTAAGCAGAGTTTAATCCCAGGGAAGGTGTCCCAAATATGGAGAAACAATTAAGAAAG
Source organism: Dipodomys ordii (assembly GCF_000151885.1). NCBI lineage: Eukaryota > Metazoa > Chordata > Mammalia > Rodentia > Heteromyidae > Dipodomys > Dipodomys ordii. The sequence goes on from NW_012267217.1 coordinate 19,990,242, forward strand.
CCCACAGAGATACATATGTCCTGCTTGGGACACAGAGGGACTTTACATGAAATATTTCATGAAATCTCATTAAAAAAAACTGCAGAGCCTACCAAAGGATGCATTTAATCCTTAAAAAATTATTCATTCCATTTCCATATCCTCAAACTTCAAGGAATATGTGGAAAGCGACACTTAGTCATCAAGTTGTAGCTGAGAAGGAAGAAGAAGTGATTCTAGAAAAGATAATAGATAAATAGAAGAGGTGGAGTCATTGTAGTTAAAAACAAGTGGGATAGAAAAGAATGGCATGGAGGCTGTGCAAACACGCAATAATAAAAAGGAAAGAGAAAATTTGGACTCTAGTGAGCAAAGACAAACCAAGAATCCAAACTGGCAGGATAAAAGTAAAAAGTTACTTAAAAAAAAACACACTATGGCTCCTGTCTATAATCCTACATAGGAAGCTAAAATCTGAGAAATAAAGTTTGAAGCAAGTTGGGCAGAGGACTCAATGATACCTTTATTGGCAATTAAATATCAAAAGCCAGAGTGGAAGTGTCATTCAAGTGGTAGACCACCAGTTGTAAAGGAAAAGGCCAAGTAGGAGTGCAAAGCCCTGAATTAAATCTATAGTACTGGCAAAGGAAAGAAAGAAAAAAAGGAGGGAAGGAGGGAGGGAGGGAGGAAGGGAGGGAGGGAGGAAGGAAGCAAGCAAGCAAGCAAGCAAGCAAGGGTATTTAAAACTCTCAAAATCACCAGGCGCCAGTGGCTCATGCCTGTAATCTTAGCTACTGAGGAGTCAGAGATCTGATGATCGTGGTTCAAAGCCAGCCTGGGCAGGAAAGTGAGACTCTTAAATCCAATAAACTACTAGAAAATCGGAAATAGCTCAAGCAGTAGACTGCTTGCCTTGAGCTGAAGAACACAGGAACAGCCCAAGCCGAGTTCAAGCCCCATGACCTACCAAAAAAAAAACTCTCAAAAATTTGAAAACATATTTTATAAAATAAATACTAACCTGCACTGATAAACTACAACAACAAAATTTGATAAAGGGAATATAACAAATAAACTCCAAAGAGGAAAGGAAAGGAAACATGATTAACTCTTGAATGGACAGGATAGTAGCTATTTTAAACCTTGCATGCCTCTACCACAGCTTTTCATCTCAGTTCATGTAGGAGAAAGTACTCAGAAAAATTATGTAGATAAATTAAATCTCCAATAAAACTTTATTTACAGAAACTGGTGACAAGCTGGATCTAGCCCATGACCTGGAGTTTTCCAATCCATAGTAGAGAGAACCAAACATAAATGAGATAGAGAAATGATTTAGACATAAAATTTTATGAGCATATATAAAGAACTGAATTTCAAGGTGCAAATAGAATGCTAGACACTACTAAATGATCTGAATACATTACACAGAACATCAGTATGGTGTGTGGTGGAGCACAGTTTAACGAATGTAGGAGAAAGTGGTGACCCCTTCATAATTTGGAATCATGTGACTTGGGTATAAATGCTAGCCTTCACTTCTAGGTGAATCATTTTATTCCTAGATGAATACAATTAATATCTTGCTACCTCAATGAAACATGATTTTCCCAGGGAAACCAAAAGGATTCAAAGTGGAACGGCACTGATACCACAAAGAATGGCTCATATATATCTTAATGAGTAAACGAGTTTATTAGGGGCTATGTGTAGCGATGAGCAACTGCAAGCAGCTGCATTTACCTGAAGTTACCAAAGTTGCCAACACCTCACTTACAAAGATCCTATTTTATATTTATGTAAGTCCACAAGAGAATTGATACGAAATGGGATTTAGAGCACTACCAAGTATTAAAGCAGCAGAAGCAACCTCAAGTGCAGATACCACAAGACCAGACAAAGCCAGAGTCTGGTTAAGTTATGTTTATGTGCATTCTGTCATTGCTATTATGAGGGAGTCTGCTGGTTTCAGCAAACTATGTCTGACCATGGGAATGACAGCTTTGTTTGTAAGCAGTCTGCATGTAGAACACCTAAATGGCAGCTTGCTTCAAAATGGTATTGCTCTAGCTAGCATATGGAAGACAAGTCTCACTAGAGTGGAGTTAGAGTTTAAAATTACTTAGAATCGACCTCGGCATACTTGTTGGCAATTCATATGATCAATAACAATACACATGTAAGATGAATTATCAAATTACCAAGGTGGAGAGAAAAGTAATTCAAACATCTAAGCTGAAAATTTATCCATTGGGGGGAAATAAAGCTCAGCTGTGTGCTTTCCCATGACCATATTTCATTCCAGAAGACAACAGAACACACTGTCTATAAGCACATAGCAAGGGCAGCAAGGGTAACCACTAGTCAAATGTTGCAAGTATAAAGGCAACGGTCTGGCATTCTCCAATATGAAAGAATACCAAGAATGAAGAATGTATAATCTCCTTACTTAGAAAAAAAGAAAGTAAAATATTTCCAAACTATATGACAATAAAATCCAACCAACCAAGTGATAAATTAAAAAGTAAGTGCAGAATTGGAAAAGTCATGGTAAGAGGACTAGCACTGAGCAATGCTCCCATTTAAACAGAGAGCTCATAATGATCAACAGAGGGAATTACGTTTGCAGAGAAAATGAAATGCTACAATGCTGACAAAAAATGATTTGAAACAAAAAACAAAACAGAAAGACACAGGGAAGAGAAGACAAGAAAATAAAAGACTTAAAAAAGTCCTGTCATCTTTGGTTTTTCAAGCAGATTCTCTATTCAATTCTTTTAATCAAAATACATAATTAAAATTATTTTGACTTCAATCTTGGAAATGTCTTTAAGCTATATAAGGGAAAGAGGTGAACTTACTATTTCCTGTGAATGAAGAAACCTTAGTATTTCCTTAAGTTTCATTTCAGCTTCTTTCTCTTTTAAACTTACTTTATCTCAAATACTTAAAATCAAAGACAGAATTTTAGGAATAATTTTATTGCATTGTTTCAATATCATTTTTATTCATCCATTTATATGTTTATTCGTTCTATTTATGTCTAAAGTGATATTTACTATGTCATTTTCAAGTGACAGAAGTTAAGATTTTCTTTTTTTTTTTTCTTGTTTTTTTTTGGGTCCAGTTGTGGGGCCTGAACGCTGTCCCTCAGCTCTTCAGCTCAAGGCTAGCGCTCTACCACTTGAGCCACAGCGCCACTTCTGGCTTTTTCTTTTTGCTTATATGGTGCTGAGGAATTGAACCCAGGGCCTTGAGTATGCAAGGCAAGAGCTCTACCACTGAGCCCAGCCCGAAGTTAAGATTTTCTTTCCCTCTGCTTTGTACTTAATTGTGATTTTTGACAATGTATGGGGTGTCTAACTGCCATATTCATGATGTAACATTTTCCCCCACCTATCTACTAGCTACATGAGACAAAGTAACCAAATTCTCCTCAATAGAGGGTATGCGGGAATAATATTCAACTCAATCTGGTTTGATCCTTGACAACTTTCATTCTCTTTCCTGTCTGGTAACTAGATCCAATGCAGAAAGCTTATATTATAGATGACAAGGGTTTTAGATTACAAGTCAACTGGCCTCAAACACTGTGATTGTGCTACAAAGGAAAGAACAAAGTTTGTATTTTTTTTTTTTTACTGCCAAGGTGATGTGCGGAGGAGTTACAGTTACATAAGTAAGGTAATAAGTACATTTCTTGTCAAATTTATTACTCGTTCCCTCATGTTTCCTATTTCGTGTTTTTGTGTGCAATATTATTGTGACTTTCTGAACACAAACTTTACAACTTTAGTGCGGGGTGGGGGGTGTAGTGGGGAGGATTGGGTGGGGGGTGGGGGGATGATGGGAAGGGATGGGAAGGGGAAACAAAAAAGGAGGCTACAATGCTTGATAAGAAATGTACTCATTATCTTGCCCATGTAATTGTAACCCCTCTGTACAGTATTTTCACAATAAAAATATTATTGTGACTTTCTTAACAAAGAATTCTTTCTTTTTGTAAACATTCAAATAATTGTTCAAAGGTGTTACAATTCAACATGTCCACTTGTGTATGGAATGCTTCTTGATCAGCCTTCCATTAGTCATTCTTCCCCAATCCCAAGCCCCATTCCCTACAAACTCATCTCATTTCCCTACTTCTTTTATCACATATGTACATTGAGTGTTCTTGCTGTTTGTACCCTGTTCCCTCTTTCATTCATCAGTCCCTCTCCTATTACCTTCCTTGCATTCAAACTTATTCAGTTTCCTGATATTCATTTGGTTAAAATATGTGTTGATTGCTCACAAGGTTTACTCCAGGGAATTTCATTCCTATATATATTATACTTTAGTCAACTTGATCATGAACATATGTGATCATGTACATATGCAACACATCCCTCTATGAATTTACATAGCAGGTTGTACTTTGAGTGTAAGATCCATATGTGAACAAAAACATGCACTGTTTGTTATTCCAAGCCTGGATTACTTTGCTCGGTATGCTATTTTCCAGATCTGTCAGTTCCTGGCAAATGACATAATTTCATTCTCCCTGATGGAGCAAGAGAGTTCCATTATATATACACTACATTTTGGATCCATTCATCCATTGTAAGGCATCTAGGATGTTTCCATAACTTGAATATTGTGAACTGTGCTGTAATGAACATAAACATGCAAGTTGCCTCTGCTGTCTTGCCATTCAATCTTTCCAATAAACGTCCAGCTATAATTGTATCATAGGGTAGATCTATGTTTAGTTTTTGTTTTTGAGGAATTTCCTCTATTGATTTCCAAACTGCTCAAAATCTCATTGTCATTCTTCATGAAACAGAGAAAACTATAAAAAAAAATTCATATGGAACCACCAAGGTACCAAAGAGCAAAAACAATCCTAAGCCAAAAAAGAAAAAAAAAGCAATGCTGGAAATATCACATTTCTAAACTCCAAACTTTATTACAAAGCCATAGTAACTAAATAGCCCCGCACTGGCACAAAAACAGACCCAAGGACCAATAGAACAGGCTAGAAAACCCACAAAAGAGCCCACAAACTTACAACCATCTAATATTTGACAGAAAAGCCAAAACCATATGCTAGAAAAGAGACCTCCTCTTCATCAAAAGGATATCCCTATGCAAAAGACTGTACTAACATCAATTCAAAGTGGATCAAGGATCTCAATGTAAGACCTGCTGAAACATTGAAACTACTATAGGAAGGAATAGAAGGAAACACTAGAATTCATTGGCATAGGCAGAAACTTCCTGAGCAGAATTTCAGGGGTTCAGCAAATACGAGAGAGAACTGACAAATGGCATTGCACCAAACTCCAAATTCCATGAATAGTGAAGAACAGAGTTTTGAAACTAAATGACAGCCTACAGAATGGGAGAAGATCTCTGCCAGCTACACATAATTTGACATGGGTCTAGTAACCAGAATATATTAGAAGCTTAGGAAACAAAACTCCCACAGAAGCAAGAACCAATTACTATGTGAGCAAAGGAGCTAAACAAAGACTTCTCAGAAAGAAGTACATATGATTAATAAATACATGAAGAAATAGACAGCATCCCAGACATCAAGGAAGTGTAAAGCAACACAGATTTCATTTCATCCTAGTCAAAATGGCCTCCATAAAGACTATGAACAATAACAAATGCTGGCAAGAATGTGAGGAGAAAGGAACCCTATTATGCTCTTGTGAAAATGTAAATTAAAGCATTCTATTCTTTTGACATAACAAATACAAGCAACAACCATTTTATTAGGGAAAAAATTAAGTAGGAAGACAATAACCTAAAACTAGAAGCAAACCAAACTGAAAAAATGATTGAAATTGAGGAGAAACTCCAGCACCTAAGTCAGAGTTACTGATTAGCAATAGCATAAAAACAAATGCAACTGTCATCATCTTGAAGTATTACCCCACGGGATGGTGTTCACAGGCCAGGAGGGCCAGCAGTCATTGCTTTAGTGACCTTGTGAATAGGCTTGTTTTGTTTGATTAATTTTTAAGGAGTCTGCTGCTTTCTCATTCTATAAAACAATCTGCATCCTCCAAATTCCGCAGGATAGTGGTCTCTGATGCCTTACCTTTGTCATCCAATCAGACATTGCACTTGGTTCTAAGGAAGCCAGATGGCTCTAGACCAAGCTGTCTTCTCTAAACACTCTTATAGAAAATTAATTTTGACACAGGACTCATTTTACATAGATTAATTTAACTCCTTTGTCCAGAACATAGTCCAGGAAACATCGCCAATACACCACCCATTGTGTTTTTGACATGTAATAAGAGATTCTAACTCCCTATCAGTGTGTAGGGCTATTGAAAGCCAGAGCAATCATTTGGATCATTTTATACAAAGCCTTGAAGCTAAGTATTTATAAGCAAAAATTATCTAAAAGCTGGAAGGGACCTCAAGAGACCATTTGGCCCAGCCTCTTCTGAGTTAAGGTATCAAATATTTTTCTTAAACTTTTTAATTAAGCAGCAAGATGACAGGTTTTCAGATTTTATTTATCACCACTGAGATAAATGGTTTTCAAATAATCACTGAGGAGAGGAATGTGGGAGGTTAAAATAAGCTCTCATTTAGTTTCTTTCACACATTTGCCCCTAGAAAAATCTTTTTTGAACTCGATATATTTTTTTTAATTTTCTGAAAGAACAAATTGGAATTAAAAAAGGCTTGAGGATCGCAAATGTCTTGCTCTCATCCACCCAAGAAAATAAAAATCTTTCCACAATGTGCTTATAAGTGAGTAGCCAGAAACTAACACTAATTTTTCACAGATATGAAATTTCCATTAAAATACATTTGAATCTCTGCAAACTACAATGTTTTGAGAAACCATGTCAGTCAAAGATGTCTAAAACCATGTTGCTTGATTCTTTTCCTGAGTTAGCTTTATACCAATTAGCTATTATTCCTAGTGCTACTCAACCCCCTCAAAGATAACCAATCTATTCTCTTTATTCTTGACTATCTTATTAATTTTGACATTTTTCCTTTTATACATTAAGGTAGCAATAGCAGCAGTATCAAATTCATCAAGCAGAGAAAGATACTTCCAACTTGAAATCTAATTAATTTTTCATGTTCATTATCTTTTAAGAGTGTTTCTTACAAAAGGACATTATGGGCTCCTCTTTACATGATAATTGATGTAACTCTTCTCTCACCCTTTTATTTTTTTAATAGGTGAGGGAAGACCTTTAATAGTTACACTTATTCTTGCCAAAAACTTTTTAAAGGATAAGTATTAATATGTCATTCAAGTTACATAATGTGTTACAAGAATCAGATTCATTAGAATAAGAAACTCATTAAAGGATAACTTTAGAGTTTACAAAAGTACACCCTATTATTTCATGAGGAACTAAATTGTTAAATGAAATGTAATAAACTGATTTGCCTTTGTCTTATTAAGAAATCATACAAACAAGAAAACTATTTCAGTCATATAATAAATTATATCTTGAATAATGGTAAATGCTGGCTCCCAGATACACAGGAAAATTACCTGTAAGGAAAATTTATTATGTTATAAGGAAAATAATGAACAAGTGAGTGAATGAGTGAGTGAGTGAGTGAGTGAGTGTTCATTTGTGGCTTAAAAACAAAGGGAACTATTCTGGATACCCAAGCTACTTCATGTACCTAAACATACAGCTGTCCATTGAAAAGAAGTGAATGATAAATCAATATTTTACATAAAATTTCTTTTCATGCTAGCATTTAGGAATTAGAAGTGATGAAACATTGCCATTTGTTATTGGAAATCAATTGTCTGTAATAGGCATACCTAAATCTGATAACAGAATGTCTGAAACCATGAAGAGTCTCTGAAACCATGTCAGTCTCCTCTGATAGCTCAGAGTGCCACTGGTTCCTCCTACTGGAACAGTTATCAACTGATAATTAACAGAAAAGAAAAGGGAACTAGAAAAGAGGGAAAGACAGGGATAATCAGCTGAAATAAATGTATAGAGTTGCAAGGACAGGACTATCAGCTCCTTTAAAACACTACCTCAGAAAGGAGAAAGGAAGAGAAGGGAAGGTAGGGAGAGACAGAAGAGGGGAGAAAGAGAAAGGAAGGGGAGGAGAGGAAAGGGAAGAAAGGGAGAGATGGAAGAAGACAGGAAGGGAGAAAGGGAAGGATGGAAGGAGAAGAAGAAGGGAAAGAAAATAAAACAATAGGAGGGAGGCACAAGAATAAGAAGTTTACATGGCATGCTGAAGTAGGGTTCTCTTCAGAGATATGAATATGCTAAGTCTCAGGGAACTATTCACCCAGATCGGTCCAGTTCACCTAACAATTTAAAAATGAAAAATAAAAAGGTTTATTTTGAAGCTACTAAGACTTATTAAGATATACTGGAATGTTGTTCACTTTTCAATTCCATTCTTCCATTAGTTGTGATGTGGTAGAGTTTAATCCTTCCCTTCCTCCCACTTCTAGAATGTGCTGCCTCGAGTTCTCCCCTTCAGCGATAGAAGCATACTCCCTCATACTTGGGAATCTACAGAACATATTAGCAAATTGAAGCCATAATTTTTGGCTAATGAGGAGCATTTTTCTCTATGAAAATCTAGCTAGTTCATTAACTGGAATCGAAATCATATACTCAGCTTCATTAGGTTCATATCTATTCAACTGGACTATCCAACCCAAAAGGGCATGAAAATTTCATTGATCAAAATATTTTTATTTATAAACTGTTGAATTGCCACAAAAAGACAGAAATTCATGTTGTATAGACAGAGCAATTCCAAGGATTTACATTAATATTCATTTAAAAATAAGTAAAGAAAATATTAGAAAAAATAAACAATTAACAATAAGAAAAATTAGACATAGCAAAAGGATATTGGAAATTTTGACATTTTTTTACCTGAATCAATCCAAGTCTTATCATTGGAAGAAAATAAGTTTGGCCATTTTCTGGAGAATTTACATGGCAAAACTCCTACTGAATAATCCATAGTCCCTACACCTAAAATTCACACTGAAAAATAAAACAAGCCCTCAGCAGGCACTCTTACTTTTAAGCTGACTTACAGGATAATTTTAATGCTTTCTGAAATTATAGGGTTTTTATGCATATGTCCAATATCTAGCTCCTTACATCTCAATTCTTTTTTCCTCTATCATAGAAAGAGTGTAAGCAAAATCTGGAGAAAGAGGCTAAAAGGTGAGCTATTTTACAGAGATGAATAAGCTAGCATTCTCCCGGTCATGACTTTCTGTGCTATACAATTTGTGGAGGGAATAAAATGAGGCTCATCCTCAACAGATGATTCTTCAATTATATTCTGAATAAACCCAATCATGGTGCCATCATCTCCATTTAGTCTTCAATTAGATATGCAATTTAAATGATCACCTTTCTTTAGGAATAGGTGTAGTGCCTCACTGTAAGACATACGATTTCCTGTCTATGTTTTTGTGCATATATTCTTCAGGGGAGATCATTTCTATGTCCTACAAAAGTGGTTCTGCTTGCGTGATCATTATCATCATTAAGCATTTATGAAGCACTTTAGACTTATTTACTAGAACTCCTGATGGCACTAGAAGATAAGTTGGCATAATGGACTTTGTTCAAATGAGAAAATGGAGGTTAAGTAACTTAGCCAAGGTCACAAAGATAATTTGGATAAAAGACTCAAAGTCCCTGACTTCCCATTCAGAACCTACATGAAAACTCTTTAAGTAGCATAAAAAAGTTATCTCTTTCAAAACTTTATACTTCTACTGGACATAAGGAATAGGAGAGGTGACTTTGGGCTCTAACCCCTTGTCTGATGGCAATGTCTTAGAAGATACCTGATGTCTCTACAGTTCTCCTGGTCTTTCCCTCTTTGTCTGAAGATCACAGCTCTCCCTCTAGGCAAGATATCTGCATTCAATAGAGTATGAAGGGAAGAAAGTATGTGGATAGCTCTGTGCTTCCCAAAAGAAGAGACACAGCTGTCTCAGAAAATCTCCAATACAATTCTACTTAGAAGACATTGTAAAGGGAAGTTCATCATGTTCACGTTTAACTTTTTATTGTCTGTGATATGGAGGGTGACAACAAATAAAAAGAAATCAAGGCAATTGTGTCAGCTAAATAATGGTGTCTGACACAGTTACTTGCAAAATTTCCTGCTGAATATTCATTGCTAAGCATTCCTTGGTTGCTTTCATTGACAATGCAATAGGACCCAGACTTTAAATTATTGTCGATCAAAATAAAAACTCTTAACTTGAAAAAATTTTACCCTCTGATTTGACATATGTTAATTTTGATGGATTAAATCCATGGTCCAGTTTTTTTGTGTGTATATGTATGTATGTTCTAAAAAAGTATATTTTGATATCTTTTATCATTCATGCCTTCATTTTGAAAAAATCTCTAATACATGTCCTTGGTCCTCTCTTTGTTTTGCCAAATCGTATTTACTTTTAAGGTTTGATCCAACTCTTATAAACTCTCCCATGAATGCCTTCCATCCATTTAACCCAAAGTTCAATTATTGATTGGACCCTGAACACATCATTATCTTGCTGACACTACCTGCTCTGGGAGCATTTACCAATTATGGAGATTCATGATATAGTTTTTCATTGACATTATTTTCACATCTTTAAAGACTGTCATCTCTTTTCCTTTTAGTACCTACATAATACAATATACAGCACTGCAGTTAACATTTATTGGGCAGTCAACAAGTGTCATTTAAGTAATTTATATAAATGAATTCTTATAGCCACAGTATAAAACAAGGAATATCATATATATATATATATATATATATATATATATAGTAATTCAAGCTCAGAGAATTTAAGTACTTCACTCTAAGACACACAGCTGGCAAGTGATACAGCTAAGATACCAATCCAAGTAATCACTATGAATCATTCTGCAAAGTCATTCGGCAAAGGAAGGAGGGATTGATGGAGGAAAAGAAAAACAAGAATTAAAAATCAAAGAGGTGTGGAAGAACAGTAACAATGGTGAAAAGCAAGAAGAGAGATATCTAGCAGAGGTGGATTTGCTAGAGATTAACAAAATTTAAACTTCAAGGCACCACAATTGCTCAGGATTTCTCAAGACTTGATAGAGTACATTACGGTAACTATTGGTTAAAACAACACATGATACATTTCAAATGAGTTAAAGAGTGATTTAATATTTGAAAAAACAGAAGTACTTGTGATCCTGATTCAATGTGTATATATACATATGTGTGAAATTACTATAATGTATCCTATAAAGATGTAAAAATATCATCTCCAAAGTATAAGTCACTGGCAATACCTTTTTGCAGATTTTTGAAATTTTCAAAAGATGCTTTGTGAGGGTGTGCTGGGGTTTGAACTCAGGGCCTGGATACTGTCTCTTAACTTTTTCACTCAAGGCTTGAACTCCACCACTTAAGCCACAATCCTCAGACCTCAGCTTCCTGACTAGCTATAATTACAGGTGTGAGCTACTGATGTCCAGTTCACTATTTTTCAATTAGTTAAGCAGTGTGTCTCTTTGCACTCTGATTTCCCCATTGTACGCATTCCCTTATGTACATGGGACATAAAAGTGATCATGGGTAACGTTAAATCCACCAACGTTTAAGATGTATTTGGTTTGGACTTGGCAGAATATATTTATGTAATGTGCAATCATTTGCATGCATAATTATTATTTTTAGTCATCCTAATGCAGAAATAACTTTCAGGAAAATTCTTATGGCCCTAAGTACCAACTTACCAGTCTCATTATATGAGAGTACCAGATACATTTATTAGGAGTGGCATCATCTTATGAATGTGGCCTACAGTGTCACATTGGTAGTGAGAAACAATGATTAAAATGTATGGAGCCAGAGATAGTTGCTGAGAAATTCTTTCAAGCATCAAATATGTAAAATTGTTAGCAGGATATGTGTTTAATACTTAGTCACAATGTAAGTTCTCTCCTCTTGGGAATATTCTACTGCATACTATGTCACTATAATGATGGGAATTATACCAAATAGAATCTATCAGGAACCCTCTATTTGTAGGGAACAAGTCTATAATGGTACCAAAAGCAGTAAACATGTCTACGAGTGAATCCATGATTTATACACTCTAATATACCTTAGTGTGACACTACCAGTAACAAAGTGTGTGGCAAGAAGAAACTTCCTTAAACTATCAATAGAAAGACACAAAATTCTATCGATTGTGATAATGGAATGGAATTGCATTTTCTTTCTCTCTAAGAGAGAATTATAAAAATCTTTTTTCTCTGAAGAAGCAGTTAGGGAACATGTATCTAAGGATGTCAATAAAAAATGTAATCAAGGAATAAATCAACAGATACGGTATTTTTCTAAGTTTTCTGATGGTTGTGATTTTGCCTGCTTTCAAAAATTGTTCCTTTTCATTAGTTTCTTTATTTTGATAACTATTTTCTACTTATGATTTTATATCATTTTTCTTAAAGATGTCCCAATATTATCTAAGCTTCAAGATTCATCATATTATCATTCTGCTCCAAAAGAGGTAAGAAAGCCAAGGCCATCTAATTAACATCTAACCATTCCTTCAAGCCATAAACAACTTGATGTATACACTTTTATGTGTCACTCCTGTTGACGGTGTATAATACTCTCATCTAATGAGGCCGGCACCTAGGAAGAAGAAATTTTTCTAGAAGCCACTTTTCTATGATGATTAGCAGTAAAGGAATTCACCATGGTGCTAAGAAAAATATGTTTACTATATATCATCAAATATGATAGCTATTGAGAATCTGGCAAAACTTAGGGCTATCCAAATCTTTATAAGAATAAATGGGAATGTAATATTTATTAATGTTTTGGTATATGGTCAAGTCTATCCACATTGGTACAGTAATGGAAACATGAAAGAAAAGCATCAAAACTGTCAAAGCAGCTAATGAAGATTTCAGTGTCTGCAGTGCAGATGATAGAAACATAGTGAATTCTTTCACCAAGACAAAGTTGCTCCAATGAATAGAAAAGAAAGCAATGCACAAAGATGTGCAAAGAGAAGGGACAGAGACGATACATCACAATGAGACTATGAGCAAAGTGTGCCCAGGAAAACACGTGTGAAGGAATGAGATGAAGCACAGCTCTGCCACACATGGCTTCTATCCACACTTTTCCCACTTAAGGATATGTTAAGCTAGAGAAAAGAAAGTCAATGTTGCAAGGTCCAGTTGGACTGAGTTCATTGTCACTCTGTTGGCTTACTAGAAAAAAAAACATATGAAGAGAAATAAGAACAAAAACAAAAAGATGAGAAAGGCACTGGGAATGCGCAAAAAGAGAAATGAGAGGCTGACCAAAAAAACATTATGGAGAAAGAAAGAGACTTCAGTATAGATTTAGTTCTTATTACAGCTCCATAAATTATCCATCCTATGACTCTACCCATAGATACTCTGGTCTCTGTGTTAAAGATATCATCTGGGTGGCTAAGAGTACTCATGAAGTGAGGCTCTTGGCTGAACCAAAGCCCACTAGCAACCAAGGACTCTATAAATAGAAGGCAAAGGAACCAAATATCTCAGAAGGACGTGTCAGCTGAAATTTTCTCATTTATTCTTTTTACTAAATGGTAAGAATTATAGGAAATGGTTGTTTTGAGGGTTATGATCTAAGGCTAAACACTTCACAACATGTAATGTATTATCACATCACTTTGAAATAGGTATTATCTCCATTTATAAGTTGAAAAACTGTGATCCTAGGGAAAAAAATAAAATATGCTTTAGAAGGCTAAGAATGGAGCTCAGAGGCAGAGTACTTGTCCAGCATGCACAAGGCTCTGGGACTAATTGAAAAATATATGTTTAAGATCACATAAATAGTCATTGCTAGAATTTTGAGCTAGCTTTTATAAATACAGAATTCAAGTCCTTTAACACAAGAATCACCTCACACAATCAAGATAATAATATAAAATCAAAAGTTAAAATCTATATCATAGAAACTACTATTAAAAAAAATGAAAACTAACAAACAACCTGGAATGAAATAACTTCCATTTGTGGTTTTACTCATTTAAAGAAAGAGATAGCATGGCACTTCAGCTCTTCATTTTTCTGCCTTTTACCTTCGTTCATGTGCATCTATGTCTTCAGAAAAGATGTTTTACTGCCTGCCTTTCTCCACTGGAAAACATTGTAACAGTCTATTGTGAATTTTGATTTGCTGTGAATCATGTTTCTTGTTAGAGACATTAAGATCTTGGAGCCAATTTCCTTCTGAGTTCCTGCTCTAGCCAAACAAACAATAGTCAAGATAATAGACCTGTGTTTTGTATTATCCTTAGGGAGTAATGAATTTGTGTTTCATCTATGAGCACACAAGGACTTTAAGTAGCTTTCCTTAGAATCTATTTATCAAGTCATTCACTAATAGACATTTCCTCTACATACACACTGTGGATAACTGTCCTGTTGCTTAAATCTCAGTATCTTACCACATTAAAAAATAGCTTAGGCTGGGAAGGTGGCTCAGTGGTAGAGTGCTTGCCTTGCCTGCATTAGGCCCTGGGTTCGATTCCTCAGCACCACATAAGCACAAAAAGCCAGAAGTGGCGCTGTGGCTCAGGTGGTAGAGCACTAGCCTTGAGCTGAAGAGCTCAGGGACAACACCCAGGCCCAGAGTTCAGGCCCACGACTGAAAAAAAAATAGCTAGGGCATTAATTTTCATTGGAAACTAATGGCTCACAAAATTTTTTAAAATATTTTTATTGTAAAAATACTGTACAGAGGGGTTACAGTTACATGAGCAAGGTAATGAGCACATTTCCTATTAAACATTGTTACCTCCTCCTTTGCTTTTCCCCTACCATCCCTGCCCTCCCATCTCCACAACTACACTCCACTCCCACCTTCCCTTACTCCAAAGTTGTAAAGTTCTTTTTTCAACATAGCATCTTGTACATCCCATTGTTACAATGGGTCAACCTGTATCCTTATTTAAGCATTTTGTTTTTTCCTTTCCCCTCCCCAAGCTAGGGAAGTGTATATACAAGATGCAGGGCACTGACATCAAATACAGTGAAAACGGAGGTTATACTGTGGGGGAGGAACATACAAAGAAACAAAAAAAATCACATGTACATTATAAATATGTTAGGAACAAGAAAGAAAGAAAAAAACACTTGTGTCCATATCTCGGTGTTCATTTCACTGAAGATCACCTTATTTGGTCATGTGTACATAATTTTTTTACCTTTTTGCCATAACTTGAGTTCAAAGTCACCAGATTTCTCTTCACTCTTCGTTCTATAACTTAAAATATCCAAATTTTGAAATTACAATGTCTTTACCATTTTATCTGTGAATTATCTTGAGACTGTGTTTCACCTCTATATTTCTCTTCTATAACTTAAATACCCAAAGTTGGCATTCTTTGGTTTTAAGTGTATTTGATGTTGGTATAATTTGTGGAGAGGAAGGGGAAAAAACAAATTGTTTAAATAGGGATGCAGGTGGATCCACTGCTACAATGAGATGTACAAGATGTTATGTCTAAAAACGAACTTTACAACTTTGGCACAGGGGAGGGGTGGGGATGGCAGGGAGATGGGAAGGGATGGGAAGGGGAAACAAAGGAGGAGGCAACAATGCTTGATAAGAATTGCACTCATTATCTTGCCCATGTAATTTTAACCCCTCTGTATGGTATTTTCACAATAAAAAAGAAGAAAAAAGGAAGTATACAACATATGTTGTATTTGTAAGCAGAAAACAACATCAACCATGATAACTTTAAAACAAATTTTGCAACTATAGACATATTATTAACTCTTGAAAGAGAGAGACTTCTAAGATTCTGTTGAGTTCCAACCTAGATATTGATGGCATTTATACTATTCTTAAGACTGTACGAAATGGTTAAGTCCTAACATACGACCAATAAATAATCCTAGACATTAGTGTCATTTCAAATATCAACACCTTGGGGGCTCATATTAAGGATGTACTGTATGAAGTTTCCAAATTTGGAACCAAAGTGGAGAATATATGTCCCGAATGAAGGACAGTGGCATATGGTCTGCCTCATCTTTGAATTTGAGAAATGGACTGGAACTCTTCTGAATTCTTATATTTAGAATCATGTATATTTTTTTCATTTTGACAGAAGCTGTTTTATTTAACAAATGGTTAGTTACAAATGATTCATGTAAGTTTGTATCACTTGTTAGCATTCAAACATTTTTCAAACATCTGCTTACCTACACATCCATCCATCCATCCATTCATCAACCCATCTATCCATCCATCCACTCATCCATCCATCCACCCATCCACATGTAACTAAAGGACATGGTTCTTAAAGAATCTGAACTCTAAAAATTGAACCATTTAACGACTGTGAATAAGAGGTAAGGCACTGAGCATCTGTGAATTCCACTTCCTTGTCTACAAAATGAAGGCCAAAATACCTTATTCTACTATTAGTGGATAGTGGATTATTCTTTGTGGCAACTCTTGTTAAACATATTTTGAGTATTTCAAACCCAAGACATCCTATAAGTGAACTTATCCACTTGTCTTCTTCCAATACCATCTCTTCTCCATTCCAAACCAAAAATATAGTAACAATTGCTGACTTTTCCTTCTCCCTCAGCTTTCAAACCTAGTTGTGCTTTCTTTTTTTATTTTTATTTATTTTTAATTTTTTATTGTGAAAATACCATACAGAGGGGTTATAATTACATGAGCAAGGTAATGAGTATATTTCTTATCAAACATTGTTGCCTCCTCCTTTGTTTCCCCTTCCCATCCCTTCCCATCCCTCCCCATGGCATCAAAATAATCTCCATAATACCCCAACCCTCTCTGCTCCCTTTTCTCCTAATGCAGGTCTTGCTTTGTTTTTGAAATGGTTGAAATGTGTTCTTTGACGTTTCAGTTGCTGGAAGCTCTGCCCTCACTCTGATGGCATTGAGAGGATGGATCTCTTATGAGAGAGGAGAATGCAATTAGGCAATGGGGCATGAAAGGGATTTGTGCTGGTCACTCAGGGTTAGTTCTCAATGGATATAAAGCCAGGCTACCCATGTGCTCGGCCCCCTCTGAATGCAGCTGGTTCCCTTTTCTTTCTTTTCCACCATGCTCACATAGACAGGAAGGGCCCTCACCAAAGAATGATCAGCAGAAACCTTAATCTGAAGCTTTCAACCTCCAAAGATAGGAGTTGAGCATACATTTTTGCTTTTAAAAAGTTCCAGGTTGGGTATTTTATTATGCAGCAGAGAATGGACTAATGCCGGTGTTCATCCTTTCTTAACTGAATAATAGTAAGAATGGATAGTCATTCTAATGTTTTCATTTAGCCTTTCAAACCCACCCTCCCATTCATTGGTGGGTAACACTTCTAGATTGATAGCTTGATCTCATCTCTCTCCTATATATCTTTATACTTCATTGATGATGCTTTCCTACTTCAGCACCAAGGCCAAGATCCTAAGACAGAAGGAGGCCCTCCATGTCAGGCCCCAGATTGTTCTCCCCTTTACCCCTAACCCTCCTCACCAGACATACATCACATATTTTTGCAATCTTGGGGCACTTGCAGTCTGTGCATGCAGTCCCTTCCCAGAATGCCCCTGATCTGCTTCTCTTCTTCACCCAATCCATGCCATTTCATCTAAATCTAAAATAATCCCAAGAACATCTTATTCAAAATACAAAGGGACTCATCCCTTTCCACACTGAAAAATCAGAATTTCAAGTATGTATACTTAAATATGGCTCCATGTGATTCTGGTGTGTGCTAATAAAATTTGGAAAACTGTAACCTAGAGGAGTCTTTTTATCATTTGAAATGAAGATGCTATACCACCTCTTCCAGAAAGCCCAGCCTGAGGCCCACCGCATGGATGAGGGGAAGTAAATGCCCACATGACGTCCCACAGCATCCAATCCATTATGTTTCTCATGCTAATAACAAATATGAGTTCAGTTATTTACTTTCTTTTTTTAATTATGAGTTTATTCAGGGCAGAGTATATATGGTAGCTTCAGTTCTCCAATATAATAGAGGTATACTTCATATTGTCATGACATGTAGATAATATACATATTTGATAATTGTATATATAATTATCTGATTATTAAAGTAATCTCAGGAAATACTTATGGTTATTACCAACTCCAATTTTCACATGAAATAAAAACAGAGATTGCATGAACTGTCTAAAACAATCCAGTGACTAAATGTTAGAACTAGGATTTAAAGCCAAACAGTGTCCACAGTCCGTGTCCCCAACCACTATAAGGTATGCACTGCCTGGGCAGAAACTGAAAATGAATGAATACTTGAATTGTCTGGCACATGATTGCTCAGTAAATGGAGCAACCATTCTCATTACCATCACCGTCAGACTCCCACAAGCCAAATTACTTACCTAAATCTCTGCAATCAGCTCTTCGCACTCCTGCCTACTCTTTGACTCAAATACTCTCTTTTCGGTTCTATCAAGATACAGCATGATTTCGTATAATGCCAAGGACTGCCTGGGGAAAATGTAGCATCAGCTCCATCTCTTGACCCTCTTTTCCCACACCAGGAACCTCCTATAGCTCAAGTCAGCCGCTTTCATTCTCACCCTCGTCTAAAACTTCATATGAAGTTATTAGAATAAGAGTTATTAGAATAATAACTCTAATGAAATGACTTTCCAAAGAAAATGATGAAAACTTCCAATTCCATTTACAGTTTCAAAGGCAATCTTCCATAGAGTATTCATGCCATTTTTATTCTGTACCGGTACACACAAAATCGGATGGCATAACAAGAATTTTTTGAAATGCCACTTACCACTTCATAATTCTTTTTCAGGTCACAGTGGCTCATATCTGTAATTCTAGCTACAGTGAGGAGAGACCTATCTTCCTGTAATAACTAAATAAATAACTTAAAAAGTATTGTGATGTGGATCAAGTGGTAGAGCCCCTGCCTAGCAAGCATGAGCTCCTGAGTTCACATCTCACTACCACCAAAACAAAACACAGAAACACTTTCATGACAATGAACTGAGTTTGGGCAAGAAGAAGAAACGAGAAAAAGAAAAAAGAATAAGAAAGGAGAGAAAAATGAGCAAAGTCTTGATTTTTCTCTCACACTTAACTCCAGAGCATAAGTCCAGTTGAATCACCTCTGACAGGTGTTTCTCCTCACTTTGATGGAACTTTGCAAGACCCTTGGAGAAGCCTTGAATGGGCCAAGATGACAGAGCATTGTGGTCCCAACTGGGATGAGGATAGAGAAGACTAGGCCAAGAGTTATCTAGGTGGATGGAGGGAGACAGTACCCATGACTTTCCACTATCTTGGAATGAGACTTGTTCCAGGAGGAAATGTGAGAGGGCTGAGACAACTTGTAGACTAAGAGAGCCTGCATAATGGCAGTGGCCACTAAGTGCAATTAGTCTTGACTGGAGATGATCATGCCCCAACTTGTATTATAACTGCCAACAGACATCAAAAGCACTTAGTAACTGCAGGGAGTGGACAGCCTCTTCCTTGTGCAGTGATCAGATTGGATAAGAATGCAGGCAAAATCCACATAGGCAGGAAGTAAAACAAAGGTCCCTCTCAACCTTGTGCAGACACTCAAGGGTCCCTTTAATTAGGTGATAACTTTTAAGAACAGGTGATATTGTCTATGATGGTAGAAACAGACAAAATTAAACTTTGAATGGATTAAACTTTTGCCTACCATATTGCTTATCACAGCTCTTGATCTACAGGTGACTGGCAACTTTGTGGCCATCACTAGGAAGAACATTCCCAGCCAAAGCAACGTTTTAACCTAAAACTGTTACTGTTTTCATATTTTTGGTAGCTTTGGGGTTTGAACTCAGAGCCTCATGTTTCCTATAGGTGCTCTTACTGCTGAGCCACGTCCCCAGCTCTGTTCTTGCTGGTTATTTTTTCTATTGGGTCTTGCTTCTTGCTTGGAATCACCCCATAAGCATACCACCTAAGTTAAACTTCCGATGGTTTCTAAGATAGCATGCACATGCCACTCCAGCTCTCTGTTTGGAAGGGAAGTCTCCAATACTTTTCCACCCAGGCTCCCCTATAACTATAATCCACCAAATCTTAGTCTCCCAAATAGCTAGGATTGAAGACATATGCTACTGGTGTATGGCTTAAGACAGTTAATATTTTTATCTGACATATTGAAATGATAATCAGTAAAAACTTTACAGTGACTGGTTTTTCATTTATTCAATCAATGTGGTGCTGCTGTGGACACAGAGGTACCCCCACGAGGCTCTTTGGGGACTAAAAGATGCCCAAAGGAGCAGACTGGCAGACTGGCCACACACAATCATCACTGCTCATTGAGTACCTAAAACAAGAGTTTCCGCTCCATGAAATATCATTCTTCTTCATCATCCCACCTGCCTTTCTGATATGTAGTGCTGATTTTCAGAGGGCTAAATCCTTCTTAGAAAGCTTCCATGAATAGACTGGAAAGAGAAATATTACATGCAATGGGTTAAGGTTGGGTAGGGTGGGACAAGTCGAATGTGGATAATCTCCACTTTCAAAACCAATGAAGTTTATAGTTTTGACATTGTTTGAGCTCTCTGGGCAGCCAGGCTGCAGCTCCTAATCTATATTCTGGCAGTGATTTTGAGCATTGTGTAGCTTGAAAACTCAAAGTGAGTTTTTTTTCTTGAGTGGTTAATAAGCTATCTGTACAATTATTAATGAACAGTGACCTTGCACTGAGGCAAACACTTCCTAAGTGTTTGTCTCTTCATTACTTCTCTAATATCAGTATTTTGCCTCCTTCCTTCCCTGGTTGATTCCCAGGTGTGATGATTCTGCCTTACTAAATCAGACATGCTCAGTGGGCACACATGCTGTGTCCCGCACCATCCCTCAGAAGGAATGGGGCCAAACCTCTGAGATATTTTTGTTAATGTTCACCATTGTTCAACATGTACACTCTGGAAACATTTTGATAGGTATGGATTTTTTTCTTTTGTGGTACAGTGATTTGAAGTCATAGCTTTGTGTTACCTAGGGAGATATTTTACAACTTGAGCTCTAATGACTATTGAGGAATTATTATTTTAAGAGTTTGAGAGGCAGAGTCTACATAGGCCAATGAGATGAAGTGCTAGAAACTAGCCAAATTATTTGGGATATTTCTAATCATTAACTTAGGGTAACAAAAAAATTAAAACAGCCAGGAATTCTAACGTTTCTTTGCTAACTGGCCTTGAACCACAATACTCCACATCTCAGCCTCCTGAATAACTAGGATTATAGATATGAGCCACTGGCAACTAACTCTAAAATAGCTTGATTAGAAAAACTACCTGGAGGAAAAAGTCTTATAGACAGTTCTCTTTATGATAACCTGAGTGTCATAAAGAAACATTTGGGATTAAGTGAATGAAAATAGTTAACATTCTTTCCTTTGGATAATAAAAGACAGAAGCTTACCAGATGGGTGTTTCAAAAACTGGTTTGGGTTTCTATAGGCTGAGACTTACTGTGAAGAGGTCAGTAAAGGCAGCAGCCTGCCTCGAATTCCAGTCACCCAGTGCTGTGCTGACTGAAGCTATCTGAGACCATGGGAAATACATTTTGCAGGTTTTTGCCTTCTTCCTGGGGCCACCAGTCATGCTCTACATGTGGTAGGTACTGAAAAATATTCATAGACTTACAGAGTCTCACTCTCCCTTTTTTTCTCTTGGGATTCATTCTTCTGGATTCATAATTTCTCATATCAAAAAGCCAGCTAAGCTTCATGGAAAAGTAGAATTGATTACCCAAGATGAAGATAGAGTGATTCTTGCATACTCTATTATTATTATTATTATTATCCTTAAGTAAAATTGTACAAAGGGGTTTTAAGTTAGTGTTACAATTTATAAGTTCAATGCATCAAGATCAGTGTCACCCCTTCCATCATTCCCCCCATCTCTCCCAACCCCACCTATCCTCCAAGTTACCAGGCTCCACTTTCACATATATGCATTTGAATTTATGACTATATTCGCTTGCTTTACCTCTCTCCAATTGCCTGCCCCTAATTCTTGCTTAGTCTTAAAGCATCAGGTGATTGTGTCCATTTCTTACCATATTCTTGGCCTTCAACCCAGGGATAACTTGCCATGAGTTCAGATAGTTTCAGACGTGTGAGGCAATCTTCTCTATCTTGTAGAAAGAACATCAAAAGTTCTCCAGTGTTTTCTGTCTTGTGCATAAGCATCAGTGAATGAAATCAGTTAAATGTCATACACACAGCCACCAAGAAGAAATTTCCCTTAGCCTATTTCTGAAAGACAAGATCAAAACAAAAAAACTTGTATAAAGGTATTTGAAGTCTTCAGTTTGAACTAGTCCAAACATTTCATAACTTGAGTACCTCCAGTGTCAACTGGGAGTAAAGGTAAACAAGGATCAGTGTCACTGCATTAACATGGCTTCTACCTGTCAGACTCAGAAATCTTTACTCACTAGCTTCTTTTTTCCTTCTGATTCATTCGTAAGTTTTTGGTCAAGATAGATATGAAAGTAAACCCCAAAGTGTCTAAAAGAGAAAGAAAGCTATTGTGCACAAACAAATCGTTTTCTGTGCAGTGCAACTTTTCATAGTGAAGGGCCTCTCCTCCCTGTCTCTTCCACTTACATAGACTTTCAGTTTGGCTCTGCCTTGCTCCCAGGCACTATTACAGATGTGACAGAGAGAACTGGAGAGTCTGTTAGAATAGGAAGTGCTGAGAACAGGTAGCTCAGGAGATAGTTAGCGGGTTGTGGAAGCAGCTGCTTCTAGGTAACCAGGTATATTCAGACCCAGGAGAGGTTGCTGCACATCTGCTCCTAATGTGAAGCCAAAAGTAGAAGTAATTTTCTTGGTAATGTAGCTTCTTTTTTCAGAAATAAAGTTATGTATAACAAAATCATATCCTATTTGGGTTTTTTTTGTTTTGTGCCAGTACCAGGGTTTGAACTCATGGCTTGGATGCAGTCTTTTAGCTTTTCACTAAAAGAGAAGTTAGTGATAAATATCTAGCTGTTTGCTATAAAGTAATGGATATAACTGTAGCTAAGATAGCTCTCCACTCTTACCCTGGGAGTGTTAGTGAACTTAGTTGAGGAAGGCCTTTGGGAGGAAAGGGTGGGTGAAGAGATTGTGAGCCTGGCTCTAAAGACAAAGACTCTGACAGGGATTTGTTTGGCATTTACCTGTTTCTTCTTTTGCCACCTTTATTCTTTCTCTGTTTAAAGCAGCATTTGGCAGTGGACCGTGAATTTTGAAAATAAAATGAAAAGAGATGTGTGTTTTGCATGAAAAGTAACAAAGCAGAAAAGGCAAGAATGGGCCAACGGCAAAGGCACAAGGATGACCTTGCTTTGGGCTCTGAAAATGAGTGCAAGCTGAAGCCCTACATTTCCTCTGCCAAGAACTCCAGTAGCGAGTAAATAGGAGTCTAGGGAACAAGGAAAACAATTGCTCAATTAAAAGCAAAGGAGCCAAGTTGATTGGTTGTTGCTTTCAAAAATTGCTAGATACTGACAAACAGAAAATTAAAGTCATAGAACCACCTAGAATAAGAAAGCAAGGCACACATCAAATTAGAAGAGAATACTTTTACAAGTTGTACTGATTATGAATCTTTCATTACAGTTGACTGAGAAATCCACACAAATTCACTAAGCAAATCAAGTGTCATAAAGAATCAGTGCTTTCTCATCTTTCAGGCCAGCTCTCCTCAAGTGGCATTGTGGCCCCAAGCAGCTCCATGACTACAAATTCAACTGTGGAGAGCATTTTTCTTTTCCCAACCAGCTTATAACTGACATAGTTCTTACTCAGTGACAAGAACTGCTCCAAGAGCATTGACTATATTAGTTCATTCAATCTTCACAACTATCCTGTATGATATTGAAACACAGAAGAATGAGACAACTTGCTGAAGTCACTCACTCATCTAGTTGGTGGTAGTGGTGGCATTCAGGAATTCTGATGTCTGTGGAGAAAATGGATCAGCTGTGTCTCCCTGCACCAAACTTCCTGAACTCAATGTTTTAGATAACCATAACTGAATCATGCACCATGCATTGATGGAAGTAGACTCATGGCCACCTAAACCAAATGCTGTCAGTTACCCTCATGAAACTCACGGTGCAGCCAGCAAAAAAGGAGCAAATAGCTAAGCATCCACTCTACAGTACAAGAACAATGTATCACCCTCTGCTGCACTATAACAACCCTATACATTATTTGCCAGACTTATGGATGGAACAGTAAGTCACACCTCACTTTCATAGGGCTTACATCCTAGTGGAGGAGGTGACAGACACTATCCATAGGTGCTCTAAAGAAGAGTAAAGTAGTATTAGAACATAAGAATAAGAAGGCAGGAGTACTATTTGATCCAAAGATGAGATCAGAGGAAACGTCTTAAGTGAGAGAACTGAATAATATCTATAATAAGGAAGCGGGGGAAGGAGTGATGCAGAGTCTGGGAGAAGGAAGAGTTAGGTAGTAGGAAGATCAAGCACAAGATGACTTCCTGGAATGGCAGGGAGCAAGAGAGTGTGAAGTAGTATTGGTGAAGAGAGGTAATGCCAGAAGGGCACTCAACCTGCTCTTCCAGGGTCACCTCAACCACTCCTGCAGATCCCCTGTACGCACATAATTGAAACCCTCATTTCTCATGAACAAGTAGTCTCTGTTTTCATGCCCCCTTATTATAAAAGTCAAAATAGCATCTCAAACCCAACATGCTGAAGACAACATCATCCTCATATATGGGATCTTTGTATTGGCTGCTAATTTAAAAAAGAGAAAAGCACCTTGGATCACTGGCAACTTCTCTACCTCCTTTTCTCATCAAGACTCATTCAAGTAGCTTTTATTTTTTATTCTCTTCTGCAATGGCTCTTGCATCCATGCCTATGTTTTATCCCAGGAAGACCCTCATCATTTCTGATCTCAAACAGTTATGACAAATGATAACTATTCTCACAACTTCTATCAGATTCTTTTCCAAGGTCGCATAGCTTGGGAGACCAGTCTTTGGAACACACAACACTAATTGCTTCTGGAAGACTGCAACACATTCTAATGCCTTCCTAGTAAAGTCTAAACTTGCAACATGGTCTTTCATGAGGGAAATATTTACAGCCTTACTTCCTATTCCTAATCAGTCATACCAGATCACTTGTCATTCTATGTTTCTCTACCTACCTCTGCTTTGTTTTCAATTTTCTTCAGTTAGCTTACATAATTCCAACACTACTAGCTAAGAAAGCCTCTTTAGCCTTTTGTGGCTTAGTTCACATGACTCTTCATACAAGCCTTTAGTCCACCAATTAGAAGCTATTTCTCCCTTGCAATTTCTCAAGATGGCCTAATCCATTTCACTTTTATTCAACAATGTAGTCTTTGGATAAATGGGATTGCATCAGACTGAAGAGTTTCTGTATGGCAAAGAATATTGCCACAGAATGGACGAAGAGTCTTACCAGCTATGCGTCAGACAAGGGCCTCACATCTAAAATTCACAGTGCTCAAAAAATGAACCCCCCCAAAAATAAATGCTTAACTAAACAACTACCCAATTAATAAATTGGCTAATGACTTAAAGAGAGACTTCTCAGAAGAAGAAGTAAGAATGTCCAAAAGACACTTGAAATGCTGGACATTTCTGGCCATAAAAACCGCAAACCAAAACAATGATGAATTCCACTTGACCCCAGTTAGAATGATCATTATCAAGAAAGCTAACAATAACAGATGCAGGTGGGAATGTGGCCAAAAGGGAATGTTATGACACTTTTGGTGGGAATAGAAACTTGTTCAACCACTCAAAAGCAGTATAGAGGTTCCTCAAAAGATTAAACATAGAGCTTCCTTATGACCCCAAAATCCCTCTCCTGGGCATTCATCCACAAGCAAGGCCACACTAACGCTACCAGCACAACTTTGTTCATTGCAGTATTGTACAGTGAAGATATGGAATTCACCCAGATGCCCTTCAACGAACAAAGGGATCAAGAAAATGTGGCATATATACACAATGGAATGCTGGGCTTCCATCAGAATGATATTGCATCATTCTAAAGAAATAAAAAGACTTGGAAAAAATTATTTTAAACAAAGTAAGCTAAACCCAAAGAAACATAGGTTGCATGGTTTCTCTCATTTGTTGTAACTAGAATGTGCCTATAACTCTACAAGTAAACACACTGGATGATAAAAGACAAAAATTCAAACTTGAGCATGATAAATTACAAAGGACTCTAGACATTCACACAGTGAGACCAAAGGAGGATATTCTTAGGAGAAGATCACAAAGGCTCAATAGCTATGTGCTATATTCTTTTTATTTTCTTCATTAAATCTCAAAATTTATTTTTGTGCATTCTATAATCAATAAATTAGTTTTGTGCTTTATATAATCAAAAATTACAACTTTGATTTTAAAATGTGTACAGCAAAGTCCAGTGGCTCATGCCTGTAATCCTAGCTACTAAGAAGGCTGAGATCTGAGGATCTTGGTTTGAAACCACCTTAGACAGGAGACTCTTATTTCCAATTAGCCACTAAAAAACTAAATGTGGGGCTGTGGCTTACATGGTAGATCACTAGCTTTGACCAAAAATGCTAAAGGACAGTGTTCAGGCCCTGAGTTCAAGCCCTAGTATTAGGACATAAACAAACAAACAAATAAATAGAAAACAAAATGTGTATACAAACAGCAAATAGCCCAAATACATTTTAAATAAATTCTAAAGGTAATTGGAGTGGGAATTTATTTTGAAGGAGAATAGTTGCTGCTACTTTACAAAGCTCTAAAAACTACAGTTTATAAAGAGTTCCTTTTGCTACTTTTTTAAATTTAATTTAATTTTATTTGTGAACATACTGTACAGAAGGGTTACAATTACATGGGCAGGATAATGCGTACATTTATTACCAAGCATTGCAGCCTCCTCCTTTGGTTTACCCTTCACATCCCTTCCCAGAATCCCCCCTCCCCCCAATCCCAACCCTTCTCCTTCCCCCCTTCTTCCCCCCCCC
>NW_012267217.1:20023017-20048673 GCF_000151885.1 Dipodomys ordii
CTCTCTCTCTCTCTCTCTCTCTCTCTCTCTCTCTCTCTCTCTCTCTCTCTCTCCCCTTCCTTCTCTTCTCTCCCTCCATCTTTCTGTATGTATGTTGGTACTGAGGTATGAACTCATCCCTTGCCTGTTACTCTGCCAGATTTTTGCTGGTTAATTGTGGACAGTAAAATTTCTTAGACTTTTCTGCCTAGACTGGCCTTGAACCTTGATCTTCAAATCTTAGCCTATGAGATGTGAGCTACCAGCCCTAGCTTAATTTTAGGCCTTCCTCCAAAGTTCTAAAGCCCTATCTCACTCTAAACTTCATCTACTTCTCTTCCTTCCCACCTGTTCGCCCTACCACCTGAATGCCAGCTAGCACCTTCCTCACCTATTCTACCCCAACAGCTCCCTGTTCAGTTTGCCTGCTCTCTCTCTCCTCTCCATTCCCCATCCACAGAGTATCATTTAGACTCTACAATAAACATCTGCATTTCCTACTCAGAATGCATCAGTCTCCAGTCAGCCCTCTAAAGTTCCACATCCACAGATTCAACCAACTGTAGATAGAAAACCTTCTGAAATAAACTGTCTATCCTAGATATGTACATATTTTTGTCAATCTTATTCCCTAAACAATATAAAATAACAACTATTTACATTGTAGTAGGAACTAAAAGTACTGAAGAGATGTTTTAAAGTATTTGGAAGGAGGCAAATCTGTTCTATTCAAAAACTGTGTGAAAGTGCTCAGATTGGTGTCTGGAAGGGAAACACAGAAATGAATCAGCTACAAGCACCAAGGGATGGCTGCATTCCCATCATTCCTAAAGTGTCCTCTAAGGCCCATCCTCTGCTTCCATTCTCTTTCAACTTCTTTTCTGATTTCTGTTCCCCAAGTTCACTGTGCTGCAGCCCTAGTGGCCTTTTTCCCATTTCCAATACATCACACTTAATCTAGGGCTCTGACTCTTGCTATTCTAGCCACCTGAAATCTCCCCAAAGTATTTGCAAAACTATGCTTTTCACGATTTGGGCTTGGCTTTAGTGTCATTGTCTGTCTTTGAGTTCTTTCACTTTCTTCATAGAATATACCCCTACTTGATGAACTGCTACACTGGGTTTTTTTATCTATGCAGTTCTTAGGCCGAACTAAAATACATTTTACCAGATGACAGAGAACTCCTCTTGCTAAAATTCTATTATATACTCAGCATATACAATTGGGATTAAATACAATTGGGATTAAAATGTAATAGCTACCCAACAAGTATTTGTTAAGTATCATATAAATACAGGATAATTGCAAAAGAAAATCAAACAGAGAATATCTACACTTTGCTTAGCACATAGTACAGAAATATTATCCCTTTATTAGATTTATAAGTTAATGCTTCCCAAATTATGATCATGAAGTGGGGTCAATTTCAAAGTTTACTCACTGTTGTTATTCCTTACAGCCCTCTGAACAATGGCTAGCTTCTTAATGTCAAACACCTCATGTTCATTCTTATTTCTCCACCCCACCCCAGTATATACAAGAAGCAAACAGTAGGTGCTTAATAAGTAATAAGAATACTTGCTATGAGCCAGTCCCCATTCTAAGGGCCTTCCACACATCTATTGACTCAATCCTCAGCTCAGCTCATGAGTTGATATTGTTGGGTACTATTCATATTCTTATTTTATAGATGAAGAAACTTAGTTAATAGAGCAGATAAGATCAGCTCAGTCACCAGTGTTCTGTCTGTGAAGTAAAGCTGAATGAGGGTGATGGGGACAAAAACAGAGATTGGGAGAGGGGTTGGATTGGTGATATGATTATCTTGGCTAGGTGGCTTAAAATGTGTAGGGGAGACCAGAAGCTTCAGTCCCCAAGAGGAATCTTAGTTTTCTTTCTCAGAAATACCTGAGTTTGCCCTTTTCATTTTTCCAAATGATTCGATGAAGCCTATCCAAATTACTGAGAATAATCTCCTTTGGCTAAAGTCAACTGGCCATCATGTTAACCATATCTACCAAAGGCCTTCACAATTCCTACACCATTAAACTGAATAATGTGCTTAAACACAATAACATATAATACTAACCCGTCTTACGTGTCTGAACCAGAATTTGAACCAAGCCCTTGGCTCCAAGCAGAAATTCTGTAGCAAGGTGATATTCTGCCTTGCAATCAATGTTTTTTGTCAGATGGATAAAATGAAAGAACAAGTCCATCATGAACTGGATAGCTGTTGCTCTTCCTGAAATAACTACCTGTTCTACCTCACCACCTATGCCCAGACTGTTGAACACCTCAATTTGTAACTTATTTCCTGGATTCTTTCAGCAGAACTGTTTAAAATATATAATTTGAAAAGAGATTTGATGTGTGAAGCTCACTAGTTTTCTAGCCGGAGGTCTCTCTATATGTTTGGGATCTGTAGCGGAAAACCCACAAATGGAATTTCAGCACATCTGAATTCAAATGTCCTGGTTGTCTGACAGTGGGATTGGCAGCCTAACAGCTTCCAAGATGACACCAGCTAGCTTCCTGGAGAGAGTGACTAAAAGCAATTTACACATTACAGGGGGGTGAGAGTGTCTTTTCTTTATCTGCCTTAGAGAGCACTATAACCAATACCAAGACAGAGATTCATAAAGTCCCGTGTAATTCCTCCTTACTCTGACTGGAAGGTTGAATTCTCCACCTCAGTCTTCTTTCATTATGCCTCTTACCTCCAAACCATTTCTAGAAATTCATGACACATAGTAAACACTAAGTGAGCCTTTGCAAACATGACATTTTTCTTGTGCTCATCTTTTTACCAGTTCTACTTCATTTCCTTTTGAATCAATCAACTTCTGTAGAGTTTTCTATAGAGTCAGTTTTATAAAGAAGTCCTGAATTAAAGTACATCTGAGCATTAATACCCGCAGGTGACTACTGCATCATCATGGTTGGAGGATGATGCTAATTGTCTGTAACTCTCTCCAATACCAGAACACGATTTAAATGTGTTACTCAATTGTTTTAACAGAAAGGATATAAATTAATCCAGCAAGTATTTCCTCAGTATTTTCTTCACACAAGTTCTGGGTGATAAGATGTTTGGGTGATAAGATGTTTGGGTGATAAGATGTTGTACATAGAAAATACCCTTGAAAAGCTTCATCAAGGGAAGAAATGACATAAACAAAATATCAGTACCATAAGAGGAATTAAAGCTATAAGAACTCATGAAAGAATATTTTGGATCCCTCTCAGTCAATTATCACTTACCAGCTGATTTGAACTAAGAGGCTAGAGAATTCATAAATGATGAGTAAGTAGGAATAAATACATTGGTTATTATGCAAGTATATACAAATGTATTAGCTGAAATGTGGTAAATAGCATAGTTGTGTATAAAGGTAAAGGCAAAGTTCAACAAAATAAATATCAGAAAACAGGTACTTGAAATGGATAGGTGAAATTAAAGGGAGAGGGATAGATGAATGGAACAAATACGAGAAGGAGAGTGAAGTCAAAAAATTCAATGTATATCCTATAAAATTAAGAAAAGTGAGGGAAGGGGTGCATTGGGAGGGATAGGTGAGAATAACATTGAGTTGAGAATGGCATTGAACAAGTTGCATTGTATTCATAAACTGATTTACTAAGTGACAACTCCTTTAGAATAAAACAAAAAATAAAGAAGAAAAAAGAATTTCTGCCCTGGAGATGTAGCTCATTCCTATAATTCTAGCTACTCAGGAGGCTTGAAATGTAAGGAATATGGTTCAAAGACAGCTTGGGCAGGAAAGTCCATGAAACTCTTATCTGCAGTTAACCCCTAGAAAACAGAAGTGGTGCTGTGGCTCAAAGTGGTAGACAGCCTTGAGCAAAAAAAGCTCAAGGATAGCTCTAAGCCCCAACTTTAAGCCCCACAACCAACAGTTTCAAAGTTTTGTACATGAGGACAGATGAAATATTCTTTTTAGAGATGACATTGGACATTATTCTTTAATTTTAGAAAACAGAGATTTGGAGCTAGGTAGATTCTACACAAGTGAAATGATAAACATAAAATCCCTGCATCTTCTATATACATTTTTTTCTAATTTGGGGAGGAAAAGGGAAATAACAAAATGTTTAAACAAGGATAAAGGTTGACTCATTGTAACAATGAGATGTACAAGACACTATGTTGAAATGTGGAAGCTAGAAGTACATTCCAAACAAAAGAGGAATATAACAAAGGCTGGATATATGAAAAGGAGCAAACCTCAGTAAACCCTTGGTGAACATTAGATGGGAAAGTAGTTTGCTTGTCAGGAAGCTATGAGACATAAGGCTGATAAGGTCTTAGCAGTACATTGAGGATCTGTAATATTGAATATCATGGATGCTATGGACAGGGTGGAGGGAACAGATAGTAGACAAGAAGTCACAAAAAATTCAAAAATTAAGAAAACCTGGAGAAATCTCATGAACAAACTTTTTTACCACCTTATGAAGCCTAGAAACTAAAAGAGACAAGTTAGCAATTCAAAAGTTACAGAAACCAAATATAGAAAGTTTCTATAAGCCATTGAAAACTACTCAAACCTTGTTAGAACTCTTCCAAGTGCCTTGTGAGTACCCATTTTCTATTAATTCAGCTCTTCAAGACAGGTAGATGGGGGCTACCTTTTAAAAAATCAATAGAAAAAATCCTATTAAGTGAAGAAAGCAAGATCCAAAGAAACATAGGTTTCCTTCGTTTGAAAATTAGTATATGTCTAGGATAATCCTAGAAAATGAGCAGATACATGACCATATAAGATAATGCTAAACAAAAGGAACTCCAAGACATAGACACAAGAGGTTTTTCTTTGATATTGTTGTCTTTGATGTACTATTTGATTTCTTTTGTGTTTCTTCCTCTGTGGTTTATCCCCTGTTGTCACTGTATTTGATTTTGGTACCCTGGTACCATTTATCTGACTTAGGAAAGGGAAGAGGAACAACAAAATGGTGAGACAAAGGACAAAGGGGGAACCAAGCAACAATGATATACACAAGACAATATGTTGGAAATGATCTGTGCAAACTTGGGTTTTGGTGGAGGGAAAGTGGTAGAAAAATGAGGGAAGGGTAACAAATTTGACAAGAAATGCACTCACTACTTATGTAACTGTAACTCCTCTGTACATCACCTTGACAAGAAAAAAATTTTTAATAATCCTCATATCAGCACAAAAAGCAACTCTAGGCTTACTACAAGTATTGAAATTGTAGACAACCTGAGGGCTTTGACTGTGACTAATTCACTGACTACTGTATAAAAAGTTAAATAAATAAGTAAATAAATAAGCTCAATAGAGCCAAAGAGTCTCTTCCTGATCATCTTAGTGTGATCCAGAATCTTAGTTCATATTTTTGACAATAAAGATGGTTGCCAAATATAAGCTACTTAAACTCAATAACTTTTAAACTCCTCCAAAAATACTTAAAGAGAACCTGTCTAATTCTCTCTGACATTCACCATTGAATGTTTCCTCTGCCTAAATGAGCACCATGATTTTCTAAGAAAGACAGAGACACAGCTTCTTCATACATTGAGATGTTTGTGTTTAAAGGCCCTAAGGAGCTGTTCTGGAATCCTTTCTAGGATTTCTAAAAATTCAATCTGCCCCAGAAACCCACTAGTGGTATATGGCTCCCTACCTTTAGAGGTATTCCCAAGCAAAACAGATGGGAAAAATCTTCTCGTTAGAGGCTCTTATAGGGACTCACTTTTTACTCTATTTAAGTAACCAATATGCAATTTCCTTTCAGGTGGCAGATTCTAAGGAAAAAAAGGATCAGACAGCTTTTTGAAACCAAATTATTGCCTTCCTGACAGATACCACTGCATTGCTTGCAAGTATTTTTCCCATTAAGTTTTTGCAAGTGCAAGGGCTATAGTAAATAACCTTTCATCTAGAGAAGCTTTCCAACAAACAAATAAGGAGTAATGCAAAGTCATCCTGGGGAACTTTAAAGAGAGATTGTATCACCTGAATTTCAAGTAAAGAATAGAGTGGAAAGTAGAAAACTCTATACCATTGTTTTCCGGGGATAGCCTTTCTAATATATAATTTATATGCAAATTTTGTTATTATGAAATTAATCTCACTTTAATTGGAATATATATGACATATATGTATAGTATATATTCATAATATGTTTTTAAATGAGATTGGATTTGAAGAAACAAAAATAAATTAATTAATCTGAGATTAAGTAACACTACCAGACACATTTAAGATGGTTTTGATATCAAATAGTTAATGAAGAATTAAATTTTCACTTTTAAAGTTTTTTTTTTCTTTCTGAACTGGATGAAAAAAACAGATAATTTTTTTGGCATCCAAAGGTAGACTTGGGGTAATAATTTCATTTTTTAAGACTCAACTAAACTTTTTTATGCTATAATAACCACATTTCTAGTAGAAGTCAGAAAGCCTCATAATATTGCAAATGAGAAAGAAACAAGACCAAGAGAATGCTACAGTTTGCACTGGCTTGAAACAAGCCGCGCATAGCTAATCAGTCAAAAAACCCTGGATTACAACCAAACTATAACAGAAGAATATAAATGAACTCAGGGCATGTGAATGATTCTTGCTGGGGGAAAAAAAACCCTTGAATTATCAAGTCATTTTCTAAAAATTGAAAAATAGAAGACAGTCAATTATTGGCAGCACACATCCTTGATTAGGCAAATATATGTGTCAGTCAACCAGAATATACAATGGAATAATTTAGGTTCATTCTCTCTCAATCTACAAACATAATCATTTTCACATGGAAACTTGGCAATGTCACACCTCATTTCTCAGCAGACTTAAGAACAGTGTGCAGTCTTTGAGGTGTTTTGGATCACCTTTGCAAAATGAATCCCAGTACATTTCCACTCCCCTTACAGATTGTTATCGCATATAATTAAAGCTAAACTGTGCTTGTCAAAACAAGATAACAAATCACACTCTGGTGCAGTAGCCTTAGTTTTCATTTTAAATATCCTTTGTCACTTGCTCACAAAGTTTACCAGTTGAGCCAGGAGAAATGCAACCCCATTACTTATTAGTGAGATAGTCATAGTTATTGTCCTAATTATAACTTGAAGACTTTATTCTAACAAATAATTAGTACTTAACAGTTTTATAAAATATTTAATGAAGTAATAATTTACCAAAACTAAAATTTCAAAAAAAGCTCTCTTTTTTATCTGTCTTCTGTTCCCTTCTTCTCTCTTCTTGTTCTCTTCTCCTCACCTTCTGTTCTCTTGCCTCCTCCCTTTCCCCTCTCTCTATTTTTCTCATATTTTATTACAGAAAGTGAGCACCTACTTGAGAGTACAAGAGATGAAGATAAAATATTAATCTGTGCAGAAT
Organism: Dipodomys ordii; assembly: GCF_000151885.1. Classification (NCBI taxonomy): domain Eukaryota; kingdom Metazoa; phylum Chordata; class Mammalia; order Rodentia; family Heteromyidae; genus Dipodomys; species Dipodomys ordii. Next base: position 20,030,383 of record NW_012267217.1, read on the forward strand.
TACATATGAGTTAATAGACTGCATGACTTGCTCTTTTCTAGTATACATGTCAGAATGGACTGTGTCACCAAATCTCAGTGGCTTAACACAACATTGATTATTCCATGGTTAACACCCAATGTAAAGTAGCAGTGAAGCCCTTCCCCAATATACTCAACCAGAAATCCATATGAACGTATCAATACATGCATCCAAAGCAGAAAGAATTACAAAAATCATTACCACTGCTCACAAGCTTTGGCAAAAGCTAGTCATGTTGGACAAAGCCTATTCCTCAGCCAGGCATAACGTTGTCAGCCTTTAATCCCAAATGGTAAAAGCAAGAGAACTGAGTTCAATGCCAACTTGGACATTGAAAAGAGGGGCAAAGTTCAAATGATGGAAACACTTGCCTAGCATGTATAAGATCATGTGTTCAATCCCTAATTCCTCAAAAAAAATAAAAATTCCTACCATAAGCCCCAAATATAAATATGAGGTTGACCATTTAGAATTAGTTTAAACAAGATTCATTTTCTAGTACAATTTTAGTACATTTCTAGTACCAGATTAATATGCAAAACATTCTGCATTGCCTGGTGCCAGTGGCTCACACCTATAATCCTAGCTACTCAGGAGGCTGAAATCTAATGATCACAGTTCAAAGCCAGCCTGGCCAGAAGAGTCCCAATGAGACTCTTATCTACAATTAACTACTCAAAAACCAGGAATGGAGCTGTGATTCAAAGTGTTAGAGCGCTAGCCTTGAGGAAAAGAGCTGAGTGACAGTGCCCAGGCCCTGAGTTCAAGCCCCAAGACTGACAAGAAAACAAAAACAAAAAATAAAACCATTCAGTATGCAATGTGTGAATATGTGGAAGTGCCAATTAGTCTGGTCTGGCCAGAGAGAGAATGGCTTCCTATGACTGTAAGAGTAAGTGGTTTGGAGCTAACTCTGTCTCTAAGACCTGTTAACTTATACCTTGATGGGCCAGGAGAAAAGTTACGCCTTTATTCTATACAGCATCTGCATTGTATTTCCTAAATTCAGAGTGAGCCATGTGTGCTTCTTCTAATAGAGTATGAATGGTAAGCAGTCTAAGTACTTGCTTCAATGTACTGGCCAGTAAGAGGACAGGTCACCTATTTTGTAGGACAGGCTTCTTTCTCCATTCCTAGGCTGAAACTATTCTACTATACTGGGAAGATAACTTGAAGTCAAAGCTTCAGTTAGCATTGCCAGGTGTGGCGCTTTTCTCTAATAGTGTCATCTCAAATATACACACAACATATATTAATATTTGTTAATATATTAATATTATTTATAGTTGGTATAGCTATCTATACGTATATATTTATATAAGTAATATATGCTATGTTTTCTATATATAGCTAGTATGTGTTGACTATATAGATGATAGGCAGGCAGGCAGGCAGACAGACAGACAAACAGTTTGGGCAGAATTGTCTAGGGGCCCTATAAGTTGATTTTCTGCCTAGCATTTCATAAATGAACTTCTAAGCTAAGACTACATAATCATTTCTGTTAAGAACTCAGAGTACCATTTAAGTCCACCATTTTTATCATGGGAATCCATTCTTGGGTTAAGTAATAAATAAAATTGTTCTAGCCATCCCAAATTTAAGCATAATTTTAAAGTAGGTTTCTGTTTTATCGTTTATGATGTCTTCCTCCCCTAATGTCTCTTGCTTTCAGTTTCTAATCGTAAGGATTACCTTCATGCCAGGAAAATAATTAAGGCTTTCTAATTCTCTAATTCCTTAGGTCAACATAACCAACTAGCTACTCTGATAAAGTTGCACATTCAACAATTGTAATAAATGCAACAGGAATATAAACAACACCTATACCCTACAGGTACAATCTGTAGCAACCAGTCTTTTAATAGAAGGAAGCTCAAGTTTCAATGGGAAATACAGGGTCATCAGTCACCCAGACTGTGATGGGAACTCTAGAATTGATTACAACTGAGCCTTCATGAAAAAAACAGGCAATATCAGAGCAGGAATGTGACAAGCTATTCCATGCCCAAGTGACAGCATGTGCATAGTCACTAAGACAAAGAATATATGAAGCAATATTTAACCACTCCCATGATAAAAGGGCCCCCCAAAGCCAGGAGGAACCAGCTAGAGCCCAAGTCCCTGAATCTGGCCTGGGATTGTGACCTAGATAAATGACACACAGGCCAGATACTTTGCCCTGATCTCAATCAGCTAATCCACTAGTGTATTTTTATTATTGTTGTTGTTTGTTTGTTTTTGGTATTGTTGTCACAGAGAATCTTCAATCTTTCCATGTTCTATACCCACTGATTAAGTTAATATTAAGCCTGCCATTTCATCATTTTAAATGAGTAGCCTATCAGGAGTAGAAAAATACAATAATTAAAAAAAATAGTTGAAGTTTCCTAAGTGTTAGGCACTGTGTGAAGATTTTCCAGATGACAGCCTTGTAAATGTAGGCATGTTGAATAACCCAGGTCTCAGAAGCATGCAGAAATGGCACTAGTAAGAGACATCATTAGTCTTAAGGACCAACTCCTCAGAGCATGGTTATTTCTCTGCTCTCCACTGAGGTGTCCATGATCATATGTTGAATTCTACCACTGTCTTCCCACAAAATACAGATTCTAGACTTCTTGATAGGGCCAGAAGGCAGAAAATAGACTTCAAGAAACATTTTTTTTATTCCTAGTCAGGAGTTAACCCACCTCATCCTCTAGATATGTATTATTATATCATTTTTGAAATGGAAAAAAAAAACTTACTCTGGCACACATTAAACTTGAGAACCACAAAGGAAAGAGATCTGGAAAGATCAGGGGAGAACTGGGGAGATGGCTGATTAGGGTGACATTGAGACTTCAAGGAACACCAGGTACACATTCAAGAAACAGGAAATATTTCCATGAGGAGATGTGGGAACCACCAGCTTACTTGAGGCTGGGAGGCAGACAGAGGTCAAGCCAATGCTGGCTTCAGGCAACAAAGAAGGCTGTAATGGTTGATCATGAGTGTCAGTGTGATTAAATTAAGACGAGCCTAGAAGTTTAGTAAAGCACACCTCTGGGTGTGTCTATGAGGGTGTCTGCAGAGAAGATTAGATCATGAGGGCTCTGATCTAATGACTGCTTTAATGCCTTGAGAGATTCAGAACAGGATGGCATTATTTGGAGGTAATTAGAAGTCAGAGGTGAAACTTAGCTGGAAAAAAATAGATCATTGGAGGTGAGTCCTTGGGGGGGATCTTGCTATGACCCCTTCCTACATTCCCTTTCTCTGTTTCCTGCCCACGAAGGTCTGAAGTACTCTGTTCTGTCTCCAGCTACAATGAACTAGATCCCCAAAGTCTATGAACATATTAAATACTTCTTCCTTTGTGTTGTTTATGACAAGTACTCTGGTCATAATGCAGAGATTGGAAGCCCCAGCCAAGTTCTTGCATTGTGCCAAAATTATTACATCTGTGTGGAGGAGAATGGATTACAACAAAAAAGGATAAGTATGAAAACAGCATTCACTATGCCATCAAAATCAGGGAGGTGAGAGGGACAGTGGCAAGGGCCCAGAGGTGGCAGTGAGGGAAAAAAATGAGCACATTTAAGAACTCTATCAGAACCAGAGCCCTCAGGACAATGCAGAAAAATCTGCTCAGTAAATCAGACCTTATCAGTCCCCAATGTGCCTTCACCATTTTGTTAGTTAGTATACTCACTACCCACCTGAGCACCTCTCTTGCCCCTTTCCCAGGCCTGAGAGCCTGTCTTAATTATCCATTTTGCATGTATGATCTTTTGTTTGCACTGAGGAATTCAATATCCAGAAGAGCAAGAGCTTCATCTGCCTTATTAATCTAGCATAGTATCACAATAAACGTATACATGCAGCTTAGTAGTTTCCAGATTTCAGGCAGGACCAAAGCCTAGGTGGTGGTGAGTGCTCCAAGGACCAAGTTTGGTGGAAAATAATATTTTAGTTACAGATGCAATATGCCATGCTTATTAGTTCTAATTTCTTCCTTCATTATATCCCTGAAATTTTTCCAACAAGGTATTGAGTTCAGAGTTATTGGCTTACAAGTGGCTCAACAATGTGCAAACTAGCTTGTTAAATTGTCTTTATTCCTGTGTTGGCATTTTGTTCTATCCATATATGGTTGCAATTTATTAAAATTTGCCAGCATGACAAAAGAGCACCACAGTTAACCAGGTAACCAAAAGAACAAATTTGAGTTGCATTATACTTATTGAGAATTTTTTCCACTTACTAAGGGTTAGAACTTCTTCTATATTATATATACATATATCTATGTATTCAAGTAGATGAGAGAGATAATATAGTTTTAATTAGTATTATTTTCCTTCATCTCTGGAACAATTTCCATTTGTAATCTTTCTTCCAATGTTAAGTCTTTATCAATCTCCCTAAAAGCCAAAGGTTAGGAAACTGTATAATCCTCAGATTTTAAATTAGAAAGTGGAAGCAGAGAGCGATTACCTTTTCCAAAAGAAAAAAGTGGTGTGGTTTTACGGGTGAGTTAATTTCAAATTCACAGGATTCCAGACCTTCAACAGTTTTCTAATGAACACTGTACTATTATCATTTCTGTTTACTTATGTGAGTATCTACCAAGCCAATGGCATCTGTATCTAAGCTATAAAGGCTTTTCAAATTGCTAACACTAGACATAGTTCCGACTTTAAGTACCAGGAAGCAACTGGGAACAGCTGCTTTTGAATCAGACATAAATCTAAGCAATGCTGCAATATAGCAAAAGGGAGGGAAAAAAAGACCTGTCTCATTAAATAGCTAACAGGAGAGTGTATCTGATAGTAAAATCTTGGCAGAACATAAAATACCTGTTTACTGCCAAATTCTAGTCACACAACATTAAGGTTACCTATTTAAACACAGAGCATTGGCTTCTCATCATATATAATTCTATCAAGGAGTTTCTCTTGTGAATCTTAGTTGCCTTTTAGAGTGTGTAGAAACGCTACTGCCAAGATAACCAGGACCCAACCTCACAGGGATTTGTAGATAAAAGCTAATCCCTCAAATTGTGTGCAGAAGCAAATCAGAGACTAATGGAGACTAGCAAGCAGAGGCATAACCAACCTCTTGGAGCCTGTAGCTGCCAAAGCTTTTGAATAACATCCAGGGCAGCTCCTCAATAGAGCACCCAAACAAAATCCCATCTGGGCATTGGAAATAGAAGCGATAAAGGCAAGGTCTGTTTATTTCTTTTGTCCTCTTTCATGGTCTTGCTCCAATCATTTTATTCCAAGTGTGTCAAGTACATTATAGGGTAAACATTTCACACCCAGTTTAAAAAATAATTTAAAGTTTTACTTTTTTTTTACTTTTATCCAGAAAATTGTAATGTCAAGAAAAATTCTAAAGAAGAAAATGTCTCATGGGGATGTTGTTAATCAAGTATTATATTTCCCATATAAATGCGGTGTAGGGAGTACCATGAAAATAACCCATTAAGTGAAATATTCCAAAATCGAATCTAATAAAGCTGATGTAAAAATCCATTCTTGTACTTTGGAATAGAATGTATAATAAAACTAGGGAAATGTTCACGTGGCATTAAACATTACCAGTCTAGTGTTATCCAGAGCCTTCACAAAAAGCAGAGAGAGAAAAATGAGGAAATAAGAGGGTGGTTGCATTCTAACATGGCCACAATTAATAGATCTACCTTCAAATGAAAGAAAAAGAAAATCAATTCAGTTAGGAAGATGGCAGGGTGGAGCAATTACTCACAGCTAATTACTTTTTAAAAGATGATGACAATGGGTTAGTTTTCACTGATATTGATGAAGGAAAACCTTTGGGGAAATCATTTGCAAAGGTTAGCAAGGATATGAATTATTCTCGGGTATGTTGGAAGGCAAAGAAAAGGAAAGAATACGTAAAATACTAGTACTGTGTAGTGAAGGTCATTCGGACAACTGAGATGATACTATAAATTACCGTTTTCTAAAATCCAAACCTGTCATCAATATGTCTCACAGTGAGTTATTCCTTAGAAAAGATGATTTGTTATGAAATGTTCAGTAAATCACCAGACAGATGACTTTAAATAATTGTGTGCAGTAATACATTGTAAAAGGCAAGAATGGATGTAGTTGCTCTACCTACAAATTAAGAATCCTTTGGCAACAATGACTCCAGTGCTATTTGAACATGTGATGCTGACTTGCCTTAGAGAAATGAGAGTATATTTCCTGACACACATCCACATAATTCATCCACAAAAACCAAAACAAAAAGAAAAGTCTTGTCGGTTATCCCAAGCAACCTCTGAATATTGTTTAATTATAGACCACAAGTATCTGCGAAAACTGAACAGTCTGTGGAATGGTTGTCTTATGCATTTTCATTATCAAAAATATCTGTTAAATTAACAGAAAGAAATGCAGATATATATATATATATATATGTATACGGTGTGTGTCTGTATTTTTTAACATTCCCCTGGTATGGTGAATACCATCAGGCTGTTTAGCAATACCTTTATAAACTCTCCTTTCACAAATACATATGTATGTGTATCAAACAGATGTGTATACATTCATGTATATCTATGGGCTCAGATAAGTCTTTATGTATACACACACACACACACACACACACATACACACACATACCACACCACACCAAAGAGATCCCACTAAGAACCATTAACAATGGCTAATCTTACACTCTAAATAAATACACTTTGAACAACAACAAATACATGTTTATTGCCCTTACCTCAAGCACATTGAACAAAATAAAAGACATTAGCCAGTACTGTTTAATCATCCAGCCTTTGATACTAAAATTTGAATCAATTATTAAGTGAACAAAGTTAATTCCCACTTCACAGGAATTTATTTATTTCTGAGTTGTTGAAATCACAGCTCAAAATTCTAGTGTGAATAATGTTTAAATCACTTCGTTGAGCACATTAATGCTGTCTCCTCTCTCCAGTTATTTCCTCCTACTCCAGACTGACTGATCAATTAATTGCCCATCTCACCCAAATCCAACATTTCACAGTGTACTGTTGGTGAAGTTTTAATTGTGCCAGTTCTACTTGCAGCACCCTCTCCTATCTATTAGGTACCTCTGAAGAGCCTATACAAACTTCTAGGTCACGTTGACCATAGCTTATTCATATCTGACGTATCCAACAAAACCCAGGAAGCTTTTTCTGACTGCAGCAGCGCACAGTGAGCTCTTGATCCTCTGGAAGGCTGCTCTGTCTGTCATGACATCTCTTCCTACCTCATGTGACTATGAGTCTTTAGTGATTATGTCAGCTATAAATTTCTTGAAAGCAGGGCACTATATAAAATTCATTTGTGTCTTTAAAAGTAATAGCAACATATATTCTTTATAGTAGGTAATCCAGCCATACATTTTGATTTTTGAATAGATTGAATTTAAGTGGCTTTAAATGTTTCTCCAGACTTTATGTGGGCAAATTAGCCTATAAGCAGATGGCATTCATGTAAGCAACTAAGTGAATTTCTCCTTACTCTAACATATATGCCACAAATTCACATCAGTCATAATATCACTGAATAATAGAATCTCCTCCCCCCCCTCCTCTGAACTGAGCAGGCAGTCTATCACTTGGAACGTGCCAGAAGAGTTTTTTGCTTTGTTTTTCAAATAAGATCACACTCTTGCTCTAGGCCAGCCCCAAATCTCAATGGTCCTATCTACATCTTCTGAAGAGCTAGTATCAAAAGCATGACTCACTATGCCTGGCCCTTAGAAATCATCTTACTGAGTCAGTAGTGAGAATGACAAAATATGGAAGTCTTCATTGTCTTTGATAAAACTGATCTACATTAGGGTCAGTATTCTGTGTTTTGAAATTTGATTCCTAAGATACAAAATGTTACCTATGATTTCATTTTCCTCTGACTATTCTTAGGAATGCTTAAGGAAGAGAAGCTGAGGACAGATACTAAACCCAAGGAGTCTTTCAGTGAAAGATATCCACAGGTGGGGCTGGGAAGGTGGCTCAGTGGTAGAGCGCATGCCTTGCATGCCAGAGGCCCTGGGTTCGATTCCTCAGCACCACATAAGCAAAAAGAAAAAAAAAAAAGCCGGAAGTGGCGCTGTGGCTCAAGTGGTAGAGCGCTAGCCTTAAGCTGAAGAGCTGAGGGACAGTGCCAGGCCCAGAGTTCAGGCCCCATGACCGGACCCAAAAAAAAAAACAAAAAAAAAAAAAAAGAAAGATATCCACAGGGAAATAACTATGGCCCTCATATAGAAAAATAATCTATGAATGGGTATAAAAAGATGAAGAAGTCATATCAGACTTTCCTAAATCTGAAATAAAGTGAAACAACTAAGTCTACTGGTTAATCTCAACACATGTTTCAGGGAATACTTATTAGCCACTTCTTTCTTTAGATATATTACTTTGCCAGTGTTGTTTTATAGTAGGATGTCAATCCAACAATAAGAAAGAAAACCTTCCTCATACCATCTTAACAGAATTAGGGCATTAATGGAATCAAACTGTTACCATCCAGAGGACTTGCAAAACTAACATTCTAGCCTCAATTCCATCGGGGTGACTATTTGTTAGTACATATGATAAACACTTTCCATATCTTGTGAGACTCCCTCTATAACCAGCTAAGAGAATTGGTTTTTCAAACCTTTTGATAGTGTTCAAAAGAGCTTGGGCAGACTCTTTCTCAATAAAGCAGCGATTACTCTGATTGTTCTTCTTAAAGAATATTTTTATGATTATGAATGCATTGTATCATGTGTATTTTAACTCAACTTGACTATCTTTTACGGGCATCTAGAGAGCTCTTAAAAATACAATAAAATTTGAACTAAAATCCCACCAAAACTCAGATAAGAGAAAATTGTTTATCTGTGAATCCTCTCTGGAGGAGGATGTTTTAGTGAGTTGAAAAAGGGACATTGATGGATTCCTGCAGACAAAAGTTTAAGAAGTAATAATATCTGAGCAGAGAGGAAAAAAAAATAAAAGAAAACGAAAAGATGCTGAAGTGTTCCCAGTGTATTCTGCTGATACTTTAAGTTCTACAGTGTAGTAATTGGAATGGGATTTCATTACGAGGAATTTTTACCCAGTCACATCAACTGCTTCCTTGTAAGAGAATGATGGAGACTAAGTGTACCTGTTATGACCATTACTATCACGTCTCCTGGGAAACAACTCAAGGAAGTTATCAAAGCTGTGAAAGAAGAGGAGAAAAACATAAGGTACTGCCAGCAAGCTCAACACTCCTGAACACTTGAAGCTTTAACACAATAAATAACTCATATCATTCCACTTAAACAGTCATGATGGAGGGAGCTTTGTGTCTTGTGGGTTTTTTGTTGTTTATAGTTGCTTCAAAGTTTTAACACCAAGAGCAGTGCATTTCCCTTGAAAAAATATTATTCATATGCCTTGCTTCTTCAGAGAACAAGATTGTCAAGTGCCATCCAGTTTAAAGTTTAGGAAAAGTTATGGACACAGCTAATTCCTTCCTCAATTCATTATAAGTTTTAAGAAGTAATAATTACTATTATTATTATTATTACATGTGTCTTTCCTTCTTTCTAACTTAACTTCCGGAAGTATGAGGTAGGTAAATCATACCTAAGCATGATATTTCATAAAATATGTTGACTATGATGGAGTATCTACAGCTGAAATTTACATGTTTGCTTCTCATCTGGAGTGTCTTTAAAATCCATAAGGTCTCATTGTAAGTGATCAGCTATCAAAGACTTAAAGGGTAGTTTTGACTGGTAGATTTTTTTCTAGACTTTTTAGTGTTCAATATAACTCAGTCTGAGAGAGAGTGTCACCAACAGTATAGTCTGTTCAGGGAGGAAAATGGGAGCTCCTTAAATCCATACTATGGTAGTTAAGATGAATGAGGTGTATAGTAGTGTGAACCTTCTCCAGTGCTTGTCTTTTCCTACAACTGAAGTGTTACCATCAGAGCTCAAGAGTGTTGGCCAAGGTGAAACAATTTTAGATCTAGTCAATTGCCCAATTGTACTCAGTTGGTACTTCATAATTTATCTTTCCTTGTATGATTATTTTTAATCCCCCATCATTAGCAGAGGTCCAAGAGCAGAGGAAGAAGGTAAGGGGTAATTTTCAAAACCCCACGTGATTCGAAAACCCCAAGGTTTTGAAGTATTTATTCCAGAATAGTTATAATAATAATGCTTTACCTGGCCACTGTATCATCCATCTAGACACTTTAAATCCTAATCTTCTGTGATACCTCTTCCAGAGGACAGGGAGAGAACGCTACCTGGGAAAGAAGTCTAAAGAAAGAGGATGGATCTCTGCAACTTTAGATTTCCCTGAGCCCTGAGCTCATTCCTGTTCCATTTGAAGAGCATTCTTCCTCTAAATAGCCACCATTTTTTTAGAGTCTACCCCCAGTCCATTCTCTTACTCAACTACCGATCCCCACAATCAGAAAAAAGTCAGGTTCTGTCAGGGCAGAAATATATTATACAACTAAGGAAAAGAACATAAATCTGCAGGTACACATTGAGGTATAAAATGATAGTTTGTTAAGAATGAGAAAATAAAATTCCTCAGTGGCAGGTTATGTCAAGTCCTAAATTCTACACACCAGGCCTTTTCCTATGTCACTGCATATAGATCCCAGCTGCCACTGCTAGCAGAACTGTGATTCCTGCCCTTACTCCCACACTGTCAATTTCCATTTTCATGTAATTGTGCTTCAGAAAATTACCTCTCTCACTAATAAGGAGCCTGGTTAGTTGAGAGATTTCACTGATGCTTATGACTCTTTTGTGCAATATTTCATTAAGCCTTTGCATAGTCTGGCTGATAACTAGAAGAGGAAATGAGCAGAGTTATGTCTGACATAACAATAAAAATATAATAAAAATAAAAGTCCTTTGGACAAATCTTCAGCATCTTTTTCCAAGGTTTTCTTTTGTTTTACATACTCTTCTTAATCGCAGCCATGTACAAAAATATGAATTTTATTTTAATAGTCTCACTGTGAGTCTATAAAATGCACATAAATTTGCAAAATAGACAAAAATATAGACTACAAATTACTCTCAGTAGTTAAAATTCAATTGCATTGATGAAATTATAGGAAAAGGTTCATTTTCTGGTGCAGTCTTTGGGTTTTTTGAAATCCTGGTTGCTAGCTTACTTGCTAATTTGATAATTTGCAATAGGTTTCCCAGTCATTAGTGCAAATTAGCAAGGTTTAGCTATAATGTGAATATTAATATCTTCATTTAGAACCATTCCACGTGTCTTCCTATGGTTTCTAAGGACGAATTGCTTTTTTCAAAGTTTAGAAGGAAGCTATATGAAATACAGGAATATGATGTTTATAAAAAAAGCATTTGATAACCAATGCATTATTTTTTTTCATCTTCCATGAATAGAATGTCAGTGACTTTGGTAATATTGTGTTTCAAAAGCCCCAAAGACTCACAGGCAGTCTCAAGCACACATTGTGCTATCTTAAAGGAATATTGGTCGTTGGCTAGAAAGGATTTTCTAGCCCAGTCTGGGCAATAACCACTTGATCACACATCACTCCTGCATCTAAGCTCCTGGCCCAGCATGTATCTCTCAGTTGCTGCCTCTGAGCACTTTTGCTTGGCATCCTGCACAGATACCGAGGTTGCATGCCTTCAGCTAGATGACCTCTGGGGCACACTGAAGAAATGTTGCCTCCTGTCCATGACCCTCTTACAACCGTTTAATGTCTACCAGAGTTGTCACCATGGCACTCACTTGCTTTCATAATTCTCCCTGACAACCACTTCCCCTCGATGCCTGCTTTCACCATCGTCTATAATTCAAATGCATTCAGGAGACTTCCACTGTCAGTGTGTTGGGTTTTTTTATCCTTTTTCCCCTACTGGAAGCAACACTGGACTATTTTCCTATGACTACACCAAAATTCCTTAAGGACAAGCTAATCTGCTGCCATGCCTAACTAAGCTTTAGAAATTTCCAAAGCATTTTTTCTCCCCACCTCTATCCTAAATGTGGCCTAATTTAAATTTAACACTTGTCATCAATCAGCTTGGAGGCAAGAATGATTACATGAAATAGTATCCTCATGAAAAAGAAAGATAAATTTGCCAGCCGAGACCTCCAAACAAGACAGTGAGATGGATGGAGGCAGGAAAAATCAGAGTTCCTTCTTTTGCAGAATTACTTTACCCCTCACTTATGATTCGACTAGTTCCTGAAAGCATCATGAGCATTGGATTATGTTCCATACTGTGACACACATGAACAAATAAAATATAGATAGTAATATTACCTCACAAAGCATTAGTAAGCACTAGGAAGTTATCTATAAGATATCTACACAAAGCCTGACACCTAGTTGGGCCTAAGGTGATAGTGATGTTTTCATCATAATTGAAATATTCGTTAAAAACACATGTGTCCAAATATCCTACCAGTGGAACAGTCATAGATAAGCTTTGGAGTCCTAATCTAAGAGGGATTCTGGTTACAAGCAGCATGGGCAAAAGGGCAACTCTGTGTTCTTCAGGAAACTCCAAAACTCAGAACATATGAAGAACCAGGCATTGGTGGCTCACTCCTGTAACCCTACCTGTTCCGGAGGCTGAGATCTGAGGCTCACAGTTCAAAGAAGCCTGGGCAGAAAAATCCATGAGGCTCTTATGTTCAATTAACTACCAGAAAACTGGAAGTGGTACTGTGGCACAAAGTGGTACAGCCCTAGCCTTGAAAGAAAAATCTCAAGGATAGCTCCCAGGCCCTGAGCTCAAGCCCCATGACTGACAAAAAAGGGAGAAAAAAACATACAAAATAGTCCATATTGAATCCAAACATCCCAGATGTCAGAGTGGGCTAGAAGTAAAAAGTCAGAATAATAACAGGTGGGGAGCAGGAGGAAGCCATCCTAGACCTGAAATATAAGTATTCATTTCCAGCTCTCCCATCTAAGTCAGTGGACAATTGCTGGAGCATTCAGGGCAGGTGTAAAGTGTCAGAAACTAGACATAGAAGAGCAGATATGAGAGATCCAAATGCTTTCAGTTCATTTAAAATATTTTTCAAATGGTTGCATAAATACCAGTCTAATACTACTCCCACTTTAGAAAAAACCTGCTTTCAAAATTAAGCACCTGCTATCAGAAATCAAATGTGGTATATACACAACAGAATTCTATGCTTCCATCGAAAAGAATGGCATTGCCCCAGTCATAAAGAAATGGAAAAACTTGGGGAAAAATCATATTAAGTAAGCCACACCCAAAGAAACATAGGTTGCATTTGTATGTAGAATGTGCCTATAAATCTACAAGTAAACCCAATGGATAGTAAAAGACAAAAAAATATATACTTGTATATGATAAATTTAACAGGACTGTATTTACACAGTGAAATCAAAGGAGGATATTCTTAGGAAAGGATCACAGGGGCTGTGTGCATATGATCAGATAAAATGATGCTTACCAACATAAACTCCAAGAAATGGATAAAAGAGGGTTTTTTTTAATTGTACTGTTTGTGGTCCTTTTTTTCTGTTTTCCCCCTTTTGTCACTGTTTTTTTTTCTGTACCCTTTATCTTGTATGTAAGTTTATCTGATTTGGGGAGGGGAAGGGGAAACATGGAAACAGTGGAACAAAGGTGAACTAACTCAGCAGCAATATCACTACATACTATGCTGGAAATGAACTATACAACTTGGGGAGGAAGGAGGATCGGGCGAGAAAAAACTGGAGAGAGAAAATGAGGGAAGGGGTGATACTGTTCAAAAAAATGTACTCATAACCTGAAGTATGAAACCGTAACCCCTCTGCATATCACTTTACAAAAAAAATTTAACAAAGAAATCACACTTGTGCCTGGCACAAACAGACATCAGATCCAGCACCTGCATATGCACACTGTTTGTCCTATGTGACAAAACAACCCTGTGGGATCATCAGGGCCTGTCAAGTGTCCCTTAGAACCCCTCAGTGTATCCTCTCCAGCCACAGTCAATCTGTCATCAATATTTATTGGGTACTTGTCTGTTGAGAAGCTTATCCTCAAGGCCAATGAGTTGTGGGAACCCATAAGGGACTCTTTCCAGGAAAGAATGAGATGTTATCTCCAATACACATTGTGTAAAGATGTCCTCACACAGCTAAAGGCATCTCTCCCTACCCTATCTCTGCAATTATACCTCATTACTTCCTACAGCCTCCATCCCATGCATGTGTACACTTTTAAAATTAATGTTCATTTTCTTAAAGTAGCTGTACAAAGCAGTTTCCATTCAACAAACCAGTGCTTATGGTACAAGGCATCTTGATCTGTGCCATTCCTTTCATCATTCTCCCCCATCCCTCCCAATCCATCCCCTCCTCTCAATTTTCTTACCTTCATGGCAGCTGTACATGTTTAACACTTTAGTGGAACACACCTCTGCTTTACACTTCTCATAGTGGATCTTGGAATTCATTCTTTCCCTTCCAGTTGTCACATGATTTCTGTTGGTCAGTGTGCACCCACTTTAAAACTTCATTTCTGGTACAGGATTTGAAGTATTTAATCTAGGAAATTTTAGGGAAAAAAAAGGAAAGAGATAGAGGAGTGAAAATGTGAGCCTCATGAAAAGAGAAAATCAGAACAGATTGCAATGAAGCTAAACTGTCTATTCATTTGAATCAAATGCTATAAATTTCTAAGCATAATGTTTGACAGTAAACTGTCATCAAAGCAACAGACTCATTATAAAAATGCTAAGTGTATATAAATCTCATTGACTGCTTATCATTAACTGCACGGGTGCTGATGGGAAGTGTCTGGTTATAATTTATATTTCACTAATAAGGTCCATTCTAGAGCATAGCTGTCAGATCTATTACTCACCTTTCCCCAGCTTTATGGTTGCTCTGGACAGCACCGAAATTGAATGTTAAAGGTGTGGATTCAAGCATTATCTTTTTTTTCTAATATATCATTCCTGCATATTGAAGAGTGTCTTGCCTGTAATCAGAACTCAAGTGCCAGATTGTTTTCAGAAAGTAAACAAAGAGAGAGAGAATTCTTTTTAGAATGAAAAATGTAACCAAGTGTTATTTCCAACATTCAAAAATTAAGATGTGAACAAGGATGAATGGGCCAGGGAAGTTATGGGGTAATGGGATATTCTGTTTCATTTCATGATGAAGAAACTGGCCTGGTACATTAGTTACTCCTTTTTCACAGGCACTGAACCAGGTGCTTCTACCTCAATTGTACTGGGCCGCATATGTGTACTCTCCTAGCATATCAGACTGTTCTCATAATATCTAAATCGGGTACCATGTTCAAGGAAAGTAGTCGTGCAAATATCAAAACAAAGCCCCACTTTAAGAACCATACTTTTGATATGTAAAACACTGAAGAAGACTCAGAAACTTTGGAAGAAAGTATTCCCTTATATTTGTCTTAGAAAATGAGATACTGTATCTCCAATGCACAAGTTCTTGGTTAATGGAGGCTTCCAGAGTATCAAGGAACAAAAAGGAAGAAGTTTCCAGAACATGTAAGACTGAAGTGTAAGGCCAGGATATAAAGTAAGTCATGTTGAGACAAGCATTATCAACACAGGTCCATACTATCAAACCACTGGACTTGTGAATAAGAGCAGATGAAGGAGCCCAAATGTGTCTGTGAAATGCCTCCTCTTGATGGCCATATCACCTATGTATTGTGAAGCAGCAATACCTCTCAGCTATCCAGCAGCAATTATCAGTTATATTATTCCAGGGGTAGGTATTGATGCTTCAAAATACATAGGTGGTATAGTGTGGGAATAAAATCAGTTGTCCAAATAGATTATTGGGATCAAAATTATAACAATAGATGATGGAAAATAGAGTTATCAAAGTCACTGATGTTTAGCATCAGTGTCCAACCATCACTTCCTTTGAATTCTATGACAACTCTCCAGAAACTTCTCCTCAGCTTACCCCTTTAACCAGAAATCTTAGCATTCCTATCAGCTTCCTGATGTCTTCTCAAATATTCTGAGAGTTGTCGTTTCTCCCTCAGGATCTGGGCAGATCCTGGGTCCCTGTACAAACACCCAGCAATCAGTGTGTCACTACTCAGTCTATGTTATCACTCCTTACCTGTCTTGACCCTTTTAGTCTCTCCCACAAGACTCCCAGAGAGATGAAAAGCACTCTCATACATTTAGTCAACCTCAAGCATCACTAGATATTTAACCTGGGAGGGGAAATCACTTAACCTTTCTGGGCCTTTACCCTCATTAGTAAAATGAGCATGTAAATCTGATCCAGTATTTCCTCTTCAGATGTGTTCAACAGTTCACATTACCTAGGCAGTAATCTTAGCTCTTTTCCACTTACATTTGCTGTGCTCTCAAGGGCACATGGAGCTTTTATACTTGCTCAGGGGAAGTACTGCCAGGCTGTTGAAGATGTGTAATTGCTACTCTCCAACTGCCATTTGTTACAACCGCTACCTTGATTTAAAAAAAAAAAAGTTTCCTGTAGAACATAAAAAGCTAAGCCCCTTTGCTTGTCATCCAAGGCCTTCCATAATCTAGCCAACCCTGTCTGCCTGACCCATTCAACTCACAGCACCCTTGACTGACCTCACATACAGAGATACTTCAACCCCAGCAGTCCTAAAAAATTGGGCTGTCTTTCACCTCCAGACCTTGGGACTATTTTTCCCCTTCTGAAGTGCTCTTTTTCCTTGTGATACCTCTTTTTTAAATTTATTTATGGAAGTCTCAGTTCAAATTCTCTTCCCATCAAGGAAACTTCCCTTCTATCCTACAGGCAAACTGTAAAACTCCATATTCTACCTAGAAATACTCATCGGTATTATCATTTGTAAGTGCTTTCTGAAAATCTGGCAGCCTTCCTTATGTTAAATTCCTTTAAAACAGACTAGGCTGTTGATTTCCTCTCTAAGATATACACAGTGCTCAAGGCATCATAGCTTCTCAATCAATATTAGAAGAAGGAATAAACATTACCAATGTCTTTTATAAAACTTCTCCAGGAACTTCAAAAAGAGTCAACTCCTGCTCAGTTTTATGGCTACATAAATATGGTACTTGTCTCATACTTTTTTTATTTGGGCACTGTGCCTATAATGAGAGCTGAATAACAATTGACTCAAATCATCCCATACCAAATCTAGCTTCATCTAGACACATATCAAAATTGACCATATCTATGACATCACCTAGCCCTTCTGAGTCATAAAGGAGCAAACTATGCAACTGTCTAATTCATATGCATTGGAGTCACTGACTCCACTGAGTAGGAAGTGGAAGTATGGACAAAGATAAAATTTCAATGGCCTCAGGTACCAATGAGCATCACACAAGAAAATCTCCACTGTTCAATGTCTGACCGCATTACTAATTTCAACTATATATGGTACTAACATGAGAAATCATACAGCATAAGTCCATCTCCCTGAGTGGAAAAAATTCAATGCATATATATCATGGATAGAGGAGTGATGATATGACTACAAAGTGAAAGTATACACACACACACTCACCACACACAACACACACACTCACCACACACACACAATACAACTAAACGCTTCTAGATAGTCTAATCTGGCCATTAAATGGAATCAGAATCCATCCTCAATGTGACAAGTGTTCGTTGGAGAAATAAGACAATCCTCGTCCCAATTTCAACTCATGTCCATACTCTTATAAACCAGGAATAATACACAGTTCAACCCAAATGCTGATATAACAATAGCTCCAGAAAATATGCCCAAATCTCCAGACATACTAAGCAAAGGAAAGCAATTTTTATTTTTCACTGATAAATGGTTTAATCAAACCTAACAGATGAGGCAATATATTTTGAGAACATTTTGCTGTTCAGATCATGAGGTCAGTAATTTTCTTTGGCGCAAACCCATTACTGTGTAACTGAGTATACATTGTGGGAGTGAGTCGATGGGGGTGGAGGGGAGCGATGACATAGATTTTCTGCAAGAGCTACTGTATTATGTCTTAGCAAGAAAATATGTTATGTTCTTATATTTGAAAAAAATACTACAAGAGGAGAAAGGCATAGGTTTCCTATTACCCTGCAAAAGGGAAGTAAAATGCAACATTGTGCTTTAGGAAAAAAAGAAATAAGAATTAATGGAGTTGCAAAGAAACAACTGCCCAATAAATAAGTGGACTAAAGACTTAAAAAGAAACTTCTCTGAAGAAGAAAGAAGGATGGCCAATAGACACATGAAAAAATGCTCAAC
>NW_012267217.1:20049503-20070785 GCF_000151885.1 Dipodomys ordii
ATCTCTTTGTTGCTTTGTATGTCCCTCCCCCACAGTATAACCCCTTCTTTCACTATATTTGATGTCAGTATAACTTGTGGAGGAGATGGGGAAAAACAAATCGTTTAAGGATACAGGTGGACCTGTTGCAACAATGACAAGTACAAGTTGTCATGTCGAAAACGAGCTTTACAACGTTGGTGGGGGGGGCGGGGGAGAGGAGGATTGGGTGGGGGAGGGAGGCTGGGAAGGGATGTGAAGGGTAAACAAAGGAGGAGGCTGCAATGCTTGATAAGAAATGTACAGCATTATCCTGTCCATGTAATTGTAACCCCTCTGTACAGTATGTTCACAAAAAATAAATAAATAAAATTTAAAAAAAATAATTAATGGAGTTGTGGAAGCTAAATTTTAATACAGATTTCAAAATTCAACTCAACCTAGATATTGGGGTACAACATCAATGGGGCAAGTATCACCAAAAATAATGATCACATAATCAGATCGCTGTCATGTACTCTGGATACCTTACCAAGACACTGTTTTTCCTGGCTAGCTTGTTCTGTATCACAGCCAAAAGCCTCCACTGTTTGTAGTGATCTAACTATTTCTGTGCTTACAGATATGCTTCATGCTTCTTCTACACGGGCCATTTTATATGCCTGAGAGCAGACACTTCAAGAATCATACAGACTACAGCTTTCTGTGGAGAGAAAAATACTCAGCCATGTTCATACAACATTGCTACTGGATAATGTAAGCCCTGGCATTTGCAGAGCACTTGTAGCTTTCAAGTGTCTTCTCCTGAAATTTCTGTGATCCTGTAGTGCATGTAAGAAAGCACTACCTCACTTACAGATGAAGATACTGAGGGTCCAAGAGGATCAATAACTAGCTGTGGGCAATCTCTAGCTATATTTTCAAAGGTTTTCAATTCCCAATCCAGATTCCTGCCAGGCTCACAACTTTCAAGAGTACAGGTAGACTTGTCATTATGGACTTGACTCTCAGCTCTATGAACTTTCTAGACCTGTGATGACAAGGGTAATAGGAATTCCTCTAGCTCCTCATCTCTCAAGAGGCTCAGCACATGCTTTCCTGGAGATGCTAAGGTTTTGTCACGAAGCAGTATAGAAGTCTCAAGCAGACAACCTCCATGGCAGAAGACCCAACATGTGAGAACTTCAGGGATAAAACCCAGTTTTTCTGTGGAGTAGAATTGAGAAACCAGAACAGACCCAACCAAACTAAGACAGTTGGTCATCCTCATCATCAAATTTTTAATATGTTATCCTCAGAAGCAAGAACTTAATTCACCCAGTCTAATTTCACAGCAATAAAAACTGGCCAAGGACATAAAATGAGGCCAATAAGTATTAAGTACAGAACCTAAGTACCGAAGTATGAAAATTGAATTCACCCATTGTTGAAGCTTTGCCTTTCAATCATTTATTTATCTTAAGTGCATTATGCTAAATAACCAATAATACACAGCTATAATTTTTCATAGCTTTTTGCTTTTATATGTGTCATTTCATTTTGGTAATATGAAGAATGAGCTCAGGTCTTTGCACTTTCTAGGCAAAACAGTTTATCACTTGGGCCATGACACTAGCTCTTGTTTTTAGTGTTCCAGGTAAGGTCTCCCACAAATTTTTCCCAGGCTGGCCAGAAACTACAGTGTTACTACGTCTACTTCCTAAATGGCTGGGACTACAGGTATGTAATTACTACCATGCTTTGCTCTATGACTTAGAATTTTCATCAAACAACTAGAAAGATAAATAAAGTAGCATCCATATTTTATTATGAAAAAGACAGAAGCTATTACAAAGAACAAAGAAATTACTTATAGCCCATATGTGTATGAGGAGGGGGAACCAAAGAGAAACATTTTAGGAAAGAAGCTTGAATGAGGAAATGTTTCAGTGATATTACTTAGGTAAGTATAAAAAGAGAAAGAGAATGCAGCTTGGACTTGGCTGGAACAAAGTGTTCCCAACCAAAGAATGGGAGCCACAAAGCCTAAGAGTAAAACAGAGCCTGGTGGGATCAGGGTTCAGAGGCAGGAAGGTTAATGGAGAATCATTAGGAAATGATATGGAAGAATTGACTATGACAGATTTATGCCACATGCTAGTGAGTTAAGATTTTATTCTAAGGATAGGAGGGAAACATGGAGAGATATCATCAAATGTATTCTGAGACATATGTTTAGACTTGAATATCAAGAATTTATTTGGGAAAAGAATGAATAATACTGGAACCTAGCAAGACTAGTCCACTTTCTGTAAACTAAGTGAGGAATGACTTTACTCAGTAACATTGAAGTTGAGGAAAAGTGCACATATTTGTAAGATGATAGTGGTAAAATAAACAGAACATACAGATGAATGTACACAGTATGGAAGGTAAAGAAAGGAGGTTAGCCCTGTCTTCACTGTATTTGATTCTAGTGCCCTGCATCTTGTATATACATTTTTGTAATTTAGGGAGGGGAAGGGAAATAGCAAAATGCTGAAACAAGGATACAGGTTGACCCATTGTAACAATGAGATGTACAAGACACTATGTAGAAAATTAACTTTACAAATCATGTGGGGAAGAGAGTTGGGGAGATGGGGAAAGAAGGAATGGTAGGGGAAAAACAAAGGAGGGGTAACAATGCTCAACAGGAAATGTACTCATTACCTTACTCATGTAACTGTAACCCCTCTGTATACTATTTTTAAAATAAAAAACATAAAAAGTAAGGGGGTTAGGATGTAGATAGATAGATAGACAGGATATTTATGTATGTATGTATGTATGTGCACATAATATAAATGTATGTAATTATGTTAAAATTTATATGTACATGCTCTGAAAGAATTACAAATGTAAATTTCCATATATGTGTGTATAGTTACAAATTTTCATGTAAATATATACATACATACACATTTATAGAAAAAGCTAGGTACCATTCATACAAATTTCAACTTTTTCTGAGTCATAAATAGGATACCTTGAAAGTCCATGACTATCCCTGATTTTAAAAAAATACCCCAGCAATATGTAATTATAAGCATAGATCAAAACTATGCATTATATACCAAAGTTTACAGCCAAAATAATGTATCTCCACCCATTCACCAATGAACATTTATCATTACCTCCTAAGTGCTAGTGGCAGGTCTAGAAACTAAGAATAAAAACATGAATGAGTAAAATTCCATTGTGTACATATACCATATTGTCTGTTATTATTATTATTTATTGTAAAGGTAATGAACAGGGGAGTTTACCATTATATAAGTAAGGTTCTTAATCCATTCTTCCATTGAGGGGCATCTGGGCTGATTCTGTACCTTTGCTACAGTGAATAGTACTGCAATAAACATACAGACGAGTAAGAATATTGAAAGGGATGACACTGATCAAGATATATTGTATTCATAAACTGCCTTGTTAAATGCCCATTCCTTTGTACAACTACCTAAAGATAACAACAAAAAAGAAAACAAACCAGGAACCTATGGCTCATGCCTATAAACCTAGTTAATCAAGTGGCTGAGATCTTCTAAGGCAGCCTCAAAATAGAAAGTCTGTGAGACTCTTCTCTCCAAAAATCCTCTAGAAAACTAGAAGTGGTGCTGTGGCTCAAAGTGGTAGAGCCCTAGTCTTGAGCAAAAAGCTCAGGGACAGTGCCCAGGCTCTGAGTTCAAGCCCCAAGATGGGCAAAAAAAAAAAGAAAAGAAAATGTGATTCAGAGAACTTACTCTCAGGGAGCCCACAGCACAGAAAGAGTGACAATTAAAGAAATTACCAATTCAATATGATCAGAGAAATTCAGAGGTAAGTGAAAATTCATAAAGGGAGCATTCATAAAGTGTGACTTATGTGGAATTGTAGAACAGACTCTCTCTATAGGCCTCTCCAAAACATAGCTATGTCTTTTCTTCTCATCCCACTTTCTTCTTCCAGTGAGTTCTTCAAAGAAAAAGACGGCTTCTCATTTATCACAGAACTTGCACAGTTGGAGCTCAATGAGACAGATGGATGGATGAATGGATGGATGAATGGTGGGGAAAAAGAGTAGGATATAAGTGGATATTGACCTGACCTCAAAGGACTGAGGAAGAATGCCCATCCGTTCATAGAAATTACCAGGTAAATGGTGTTGTATGGTGAAAAGGGATTTATTGAGAAAGGCACTGGATTAAATGGACCATTGGTGCAATTCTGTTGTGTGGAGTTTGACCCTTATCAGTTGGTTCTTGTTGTTTAGTATTTATTGAGCCAGATTTTCTCTGTACTTAAGCTACTCCCTGGGAGAAGGTTAGACACTTCTGGAAACTGCATTAACTCTTTAAAGTCACCAGGGTGCTGTTCAGTGAATTACTTTTCAGTAATTAAAGATGCTACAACACAAAAACACAATGTGCTGGGAAATGGAGAGCTAATCTCTCTGCCTGCCTTCCCCAGCTGCCTATTTGTGATTACTGAAGAGATAGGGTGCAAATATGTGGGGATTACACAATGACAGTCAGTCCTGGCTTCATATAAGCACCTACAATAGTCTCTTCTTAAAGCCCATGAATTTTTCACATTAGAGAACAAAGATTAGCAGGATCAAGTGACTAAAGCACTTAACGGCTTTAATCCTCATTCCTGCACAAATTCACTCTGGTTTTGTACTTATCTCCTTCAAACTCTTTACTTTCCTTGCCCCTCTCCATGCATCTGCAGGAAGATAAGAGTGGGCTCTGGACAACCAATATCTTTAATCTTTTCTTCTAATATATGAAAAAAATAAAGCTGAGTTTGAATGACAATCTGTCCTTTATTTTTTTCTTTTTTTCAGTGTCTATATACATGCCTGAGCCCAATTCATTAAGCACAAATGGTTTGACATTCTCTCCTTTCTCCATCTCTCAAAAGCTAGAAAAAGTCCTTTTTCACTTTTAAACTGTACTGCTGGTTTGCATCTTTAATTACCCAGGGCACTGGTCTTGTTTTATATGACTTACAACAAGCAGTTCTGCCCTTAGTTCATTTAAGCAAAATCATCCCTGGTTTGAGCTAAGACATATTCAATATACAATTACCTGGTGGGTCAGGGCTCTGCCGTTTTGTCATTTTTACTGGCATTTTCTCCATTATTGCTAAGTACTGTGCAGTCTAAGCTGTCAGAGCCACATGGCTGGCCTGAAACTTAATTTTCTTAAATTGCACAATTCTTCAGAAACAGCTTACCCCCCCCCCCCGCAAGCGCAATCCCCTTGACAAGGGGCAAATAGGGTTAAACTTCAAACTGAGTTATCCAGAGCTTACCAAGAGGAATGATATGCAGGAAGCAATTAAGCAGAATTTCAGTTTGCAGGGTAGATGAGTCTTTTAGAGACAATACAGAATTCTGTGTCAAAGGGCTACTCCAAAGTCTTTGAGTACCAAGAAGATTTAGATCACATAGTGCTACCAGAAAAAGAAGCACTACAGGCAAGGAAAGAACATGCTTACTGAACAGAATGTTAAAAGCAAAGTATCACACGCTTTTATATTCATTATTTCACTAATTCTTTAAGATCAATATTTTTATTCCCATTTTACAGATATAAAAACAGAGGTAGTTAGACTGACTGGGGACACCACAGTGAGTAAGTAAGGAAATCTCATGCAAGTATCTCTCTTCTGAATCTATGCACAAAAATGTTTACACTAATCCATGCCAATGAAAATAGGTTTCCTATAGCACAAAAGACTAATAATCTATCATATAATGTATTCCTAAGAAATAACAGAGGAGTACAAAATGCCCAGAATTTATCTTTTTCCTACTTTTACCCCCATTTCTTCAGTGCTGCTCATCAGCTTCCTGTCTTGGCTTCAAGTGATCTGAGGAAAACATTGCCTTGTTTTATTCTTATTCTGGGTAATATCTTAACATCCTGCACTTACTCCTCATGAAGAGATGCCCTTTGAAGTTCAATAAGCTACCCTGTCCCATCACCTGGAGAATTTGAGAAAACACAAATCAGCTTAGTTTCTTGCTGTGCATTAGCCTCAAAGACAAACAGGCTGTTGCAGCTTTTTATGAAGCTCAGAACAAGATTATGAGCTGGTTTCTAATTCAGGCTGTCTTAGCAAATTCAAACTTCAGAGAGCATTAAATGTAATGTTAATTATTTGGAGATAAACTACCAATGATTTTGCAATCTCTTTCTCACTCTCTCTCTCTCTCTCTCTCTCACACACACACACACACACACACTTTTTCTATATTTCTATACAAGATTGGGTAACCTATTAAAATATATATAGATAGTATTTAAAAGTGATGTACAGAGGGGTTACAGTTACATAAGTCAGGTAATGAGTACATTTCTTTTTGAACAGTGTCACTCCTTCCCTAGCTCTCTCAGTCTTGTCCCCATCCACAAGTTCTATAGTTCATATTCAACATAGTATCTAGTTACTGCTACATTTGCTCATTTTTTATATATTTTTATTTTAAAAATACTGTACAGAGCGGTTACAGTTACATTCATTACCTTACATAATGAATGCATTTCTTATTGAGCATTGTTATTGTTACCCCCTCCTTTGCTTTTCCTCTACCATCACTTCCCTCCCCACTTCCCCAATTCCTCCCTCCCCCCCCAAGAGTGGAAGGGAAATAACAAAATGCTGAAATAAAGATACAGGTTGACCTATTGTAACAATGAGATGTACAAGACACTATGTTGAAAAAAAACATTTGTTCACTTTTTGTCCCACCATTTCTGTGTCTCCTTACTCTCCCAAAGACAGATAAACTTACAAACATGACAAAAGTTAAGAAAAACAAAAACAGCAACCAAAAAATTCTCTTTTCCATTTCCTGGAGTTCATTTTGATAAATATTATTTTATATGATCACATATAGACTCAATAGCTATTGAGCCTTTGTGATCCTCTCCTAAGAATATCCTCCTTTGGGCTCACTATGTGAATGTCTAGAATCCTGTATAATTTATCATGTGCTGGTGGGAATGTTCAATCACTCTGGAAAGCTGTAAGGAAGTTCCTCAAAAGACTAAACATAGAGCTTCCCTATGACCCAGCAACTCCACTCCTGGGCATTTATCCTATAGACCACAAACAAGGCCACACTAATGAACAAACATGTTCACTGCAGCATTGTTTATCATAGCCAAGATATGGAATCAACTCAGATGCACCTCAGTGGATGAATAGATCAAGAAAATTTGGCATATATATACACAATGGAATTTTACTCCACCATCAGAAAGAATGATATTATACCATTCACACGTAAATGGAAAAGACTTGGGAAAAAATCATATTAAGCAAAGTAAGCCAGACCCAGAGAAACATGGGTTGCATGGTTTCCCTCATTTGTGATAACTAGAATGTGCCTATAAATCTACAAGTAAACACACTAGATGGTTAAAAGACAAAAAATACACTGGAACAAGATTGTGAATTTTAAGGATTGGTTTCAGTAACATTTATTGTTCTTAGTACTATACATTTCAGTAGTGTATGGATAGAAGTCACTTCAAGTAACCCACTTGAATTCCCAATGACATCTTTAACTAGGACTCTAGCCAAAGCACATAGAGTGCTAGACCATGGTAAAAGCCATGTCTTCCGATGACCTGTTGATATCAACAGCAATATCCTCCCTGTTCCTCCCTCTGTGCCTATGACTTTATACATATAGGAATTGATATTGTCAGATTGCTTAGTAAAGAACTAATTTTTGCCTCAAAACAGAGGTATGTCCTTTGTCACACTTTTTCAGGGACTCTAAACTTTTGGAATTTCCCAAAGATCACAGCATCTATTATTCAGTCCAGTCCTATGTTCCCACAGCGATAGTTTATGCTAAAGAGACGATGAAGTGTGGGGCTGGCCACATGGGTAGGCTTAGAGTGGGTACTGACCATGCCAGAAGCATCAACCATGTGATTAGAGAATTGAAGATTTGGGACATGAAGTCAATCTGACCCAGAAGGACTGAAGATTCAGTTTAGAGTAGCAATTCAATCAATCATAGCTATGAAGTGAAGATTTAATGAATGAAAGCTTGGTACTCTGAAACTAAGATAAGCTTTCTGAGTTGGCAATACTCTCTGTGTATAGTTGCACATAACAAGCCACATCACAAACATGTTCCAACACATTCAAACATCAAGTTTGGAACCTGCCCAGTCCCAGATTCTCCTCTTTTACCTAGATCTTGTTTGTGTCCTTTCGTACTAACAAAACCACAATGGTAAATATAGCATATTTGTGAGTTGTCTAAATTGCCCTAGCAAACCAGTAAGATGGGGAGATTTGTAGCTAATTGTTCTGGAATGAGGTCTGAACTGGTGTTAGAAGTTTTGGGCCCCCTAATGAGTAGGAGAGCCTTGCTCCTACCGTGAAGCTGGGCAACTGAATTTCTAAAAGCAGTTCAATTCTACTTCCTTGTGCTTCTTCTAATGACACTGAATCAAGTCTCTTATCCACCTCACTTCCCAGCCCAGGCTCATCATAAAACACTCCACTTAGTGTCCTGAGATGTGTCATTTCCAGACTCATGCTAGAAGTCAAAGATAAAAACCTCTTATTTATGATCACTACTCCTTGTGACCAAAAAGAAAAATTGTTTAAATGACTCTGATAAAGATTAATGGCTTTCTTTTGGCCAGTGCACACCAGAAAGCATCTGTAGACCAGAGAATTCTCTGAGTGGAAGGGAAGCAGGGCTAAAGAGATTTATAGAGTAAAAAGATGAGAGGGGTAGATGTCCTTGTGGTCCCACTCAGGTTGCAGCTTTCATTTCTAACAGCTCTGAAACTCTGAATTGTAATATTGTTCAGCCATTGGTACCATTCCATTCCCCCAAACCATCACAGCAGTGCCCTCAAAGGACACTTTTGTCAGCTTCAGAGTTTGCAGGTTTGTTTGGGCTTGTGAACAAGGAAGGTAACATAAACAAAAGAGAATGGTAGCGGTAGTGGGCAAGGTCAAAGGCAAGACAAATTAGGGACCTTCTACATGTCTGTTCTGGTCTTTTTAAAGTTCTTGTACCAGTCCCCTAGCATCTAGGCATTTAGAAGCTTAGCTAGTATTCCCTGAGAATCTGTTACCCGCCCCCTTTCATGCACGCAGGCACATACTCATTGGTATTACTGTGCAGAGCTAGAGCATCCTTCCATGAGACTGAAGTTGCATTCCCTGTAGACCTGTGTGGAACATAAAGAGATGCATGGCTTGTCTTCTGGGATCTTTGATGTGACACTCAGTGCCTCTGGGCATTTTACTTGAAGCTTTAGAAATGAGTCTTGTTGGCTGCCAGGCTCTTTGAGCTTCAGGGATAGTGATCCTGCTTTTTTGTACTTCCTGGGAAAATGGAATAATTGCAATGCCAAGAATGCTACTCACTCACTTGCTCATCGCAAGACTGCTCCTCCTGTATCCCCAGTGCTCCAAAGGCAGCTTCTTCCTTTCTCTTCTTCTCCCTAGACAATCAGAGCAGGGATGTTTATTGAGCTATCAGAAGCTTGGAGACTAAGGACCTTTGATATCCCTAAATACTTGTGCTGCTTGCTTTCTACTCTGGTTTTTGTTGTGTGTAAAACAGTCAATTCTCAGCACAAGATGTCAGATTAGTCTTCCATAGAAGTAAATGGGGGAACTGGGAAATTTAGAGAGAAAAAAATCCTTGTAAGACAAGAAAAAAAATTGAAAGAAAGTCTTACTATTTTGCAATGCCACATGCAATCTGTGATGCCTATAGTGCCAGTGCCTCTTTCCAAGAGCAACAGAAAAGTTTCTGGAGCAAAGGTCAAAAGACCTGGAGCCCTCTCCTAATTAACTGTGTGGCCTCAAGCAGGTCACATGACCTCTTCAGCCCTTTAGCTTCTTATCTAGGAAATGTTCTGATGACCTATGAGGTGACTTTCCACTCTGAGTTTCCATGAGAAAGAACATGAAGAGGAACACTTGCTACCCCAGGGAAGAGGACCAGGAAGTCAAACCTAAGAGCATAAGCAATGGAAAGGAGGCCCTTTATGTGAGATTGGTAGGGAGAAAGAATCAGAGCCCCACTTTTTTTCATAAGGGACTGCTGTGTCTGAAGTGACCCTGAATACCTCGGCTCAGGGAAATAGATTAAATATCTGAGAACTGTTATTATTCTAAGTGATAAAATAACCACTGAGACTAGACTGTAGGTCAAAATTGAAACCAACACAACTGGTTAGACTGCCCTTGACAGTGCACTGTTAAACAGATTAGCCTTCCATAAGAAAACTCCCTAGGATACATGTTGGACTCAGAAAAGAAAGACAGGAATTTTATTCAGCAATGAAATGGGCAATAGTAAACCTAGAGAGGTCATTTCTACAGTAGGAGGAAAGGTCATTTGAGATGATTGTATTATCTTTCTTCATTTACAACTTAAAGTAAGTCATCAGATATTAAAATATATGAAATATATAATTTGATGGACTGTTGTAAATATCATTCAGGCACTACAACCCACAAAAGGAGATTTGGAAGTCTGAGTTTTGTTTTGGGTTTAATTTTGTTGTTTGTTTGTGCTTATTTTTGCAGCATCCTGGTTTGTTGTAAGTTCCCTAGCTAGGAAAGATCTTCTATGTTAAATCTGAACTTTTGTGCATTCTGAGAAAGCAATGAGAACATAAAAACTTTACAAAGAAGAAAGCAAATTTAAAAATGATTCATTCTTCATGTAAAAGATGTCAAAACGTTTTTAATATTTTTATTGTAAAAATACTGTACAGAGGGGTTACTGTTACATGAACAAGGTAATGAGTACATTTCCTATCAAGCATTGTTACCTCCTCCTTTGTTTTTCCCCTACCTTCCCTTCCCTCCCATCTCCACAACTATACCCCCTCCCTGCCTAAATTGTAAAGTCAACCTGTATCCCTATTTAAGCATTTTGTTTTTTCCCTTCTCTCCCCAAGCTACAGAAGTATATATACAAGATGCAGGGCACTGACATTAAATACAGTGAAAACAGGGGTTATACTGTGGAGGAGGAACATACAAAGAAACAAAAAAAAATCACCTGGTACATCATGAATACATTAGGAACAATAGCAAGAAAGAAAAAACCACTTGTGTCCCTATCTTGGGGTTAATTTCACTTAATATCATCTTATCTCATCATGTTTACATAGCTTTGGAAAAAATTATATTAAATGAAGTAAGCCAGGCCCAAAGAAACATAGGTCCTATGGTTTGCCTTATTTGCCATAACTAGTATATGTCTGGGACAAGCAGAAAAGGTCAAAAAGATGTCAAAACTTTTTTGCTTTCAAGAATCATGGCTATCCATGTATCCTCCATCCTTCTAGATGAGAGGTCAGCAGTGGAGGTTGTTTGCAATGTGAAAACATGTGTCTCTTTCCTCTTATAATTCCAAGCTATGTTTTGCTTTACTGTTCTAAGGAAATGAACATCATTTTTAAAGTCCTCACACCTTCCCATCGCATAGGCTCTTTTTCAGAGACACATTCACCTTAGCAAATAATCCTTTTCGCTGGGAGACCGGAAGAAGAAGAGTGGCCGAGGGCGGGCTTTGTGCATGCCAGATAAGTGCTCTATCAATGGAATATATTCCAATCCACATTAGAAAATATTATGTATTTAAGATCTTGTCAGATTTTAACAGATTTACAGGCTGGGAAGTTAGCTCAGTAGTAAGTGCTTGCTTTGCATGCATGAGGCCCTGGGTTCCATTCCTCAGCACCACATAAGCAGAAAAAGCCGGAAGTGGAGCTGTGGCTCAAGTGGTAGGGCACTAGCCTTGAGCTGAAGAGCTGAGGGACAGAGCCCAGGCCCAGAGTTCAGAGCCCACGACTGAAAAAATAAATACATAAAACCACCTACTAGGTGCCAGATACTGTACTAGACATTGGGACAAAACAAAGATGGTAGAGATTTGTCTTTTAGAGAAGATAATATAAGAGAAAATAGAGCAGTACAGAAGAGGCTACAAGAGACTCAAACTAAATAGGATTTAGTCTTCTTAAAGAGAGTAGAAAAGCTGTTATAAATCTATAAGGATGTAGAACATTCCATATGTTCAATTCCTAACCGCTGTGGCTATACAGATGTGGAAGGGACTTTTAAAAGACTTGTTGGCTAAGTATGTCACACAAAGCCCTTGCGACCTCTTCAGAGGGTTAGGCTTAAAAATTAGGAACAGCTTCCCTGTGAGAAATGGTTCACAGGCAAAAGATCATGGGATACAGGACCCATTATAGTAGGTTAAGTGTAATGCATTATGTACCTACTAATCATACACACCAAGGCTCCATTTCGCAAACACACATGCCTTTACCTCACAGTGGTACAACTTGCCAGGTATCAAAGGCCCTGCCAATAACAGAAGTGAAGCAGACCTAAAAAGAAAAAAAAAAAAACAAAGAACAAGAATAAAACATGATGTTTCTGTGGGCCAGACAGCACAGTTTTCCCTCAAATCCACATGACTGCTGAGAGGCACTACAGAACTTTAAAAAGCAGGTTGACACTTGCTATTTAGGATTGCAATAGAAATCCCATTATATTAGTTGTTAACATTCTGAATAATACTTAAAAACAGTAATCTATATATAATTTATCTCCTAATATTGCACTATTA
This sequence comes from Dipodomys ordii, assembly GCF_000151885.1. Taxonomy (NCBI): domain Eukaryota; kingdom Metazoa; phylum Chordata; class Mammalia; order Rodentia; family Heteromyidae; genus Dipodomys; species Dipodomys ordii. The sequence continues at coordinate 20,062,135 of NW_012267217.1, forward strand.
TTTCTGGAAAGCTTGCAGCAAGGCTAAAATGGCCTTATTCCAACCACCAAAATCAATTCCTTTGTACAAATTTTATATAGGCAGCTTGTGTACCATTTGAAAAAGCTCAGTGACCTGTGAAGCCTGGTATTTGCACCATAAAACTTAGACCTTATTTGATGAAGTTATTGAACACTGTACTTACCCCATCTAAAGCTTGAAAGCAATTGTACATAACCTGCATTTTTTGTCTTTAGCAGGAAGTTTTGGATATGCAGGAAATCCAATCACTGTGCTTTGAAATTGGGGAAAGGCACCGATAGTCTAGACTGCACTTAATGAAAACTATAAGTTAATTTTGAGAATGATCCTGGAGGTTCATTGGTAAGTCAAAATGATGGAGATTATTTTTAAAGGCTTTAGAATGAAGGAAAAATGCATAATAAAATAGCTAAAAATGAGTCTGTTTTCTTCACTAGGTTGCTAATTAAAAGTTTATTTTTATATATTCTAATCTTAAAATTCAGAGGAAATAAATGATGCAAAAAAATCTACCTGCTGTGTTAAATGAAGATAATAAAGAATAAAAATATTCATCCTCAATAATTGGTTCTACCAAGAGCTATGCACAAATAAATCACCTAAGTTTTGTTGCTAAATTTTAGCTCATTGTTGATGCTAATTTTTTAACAGTAAGACAAAAGCAGTCCAAGAACATCTTATTCCACTTTATCCCTATGAAATATAAATTTAGTTGTAGCTACTCAGCAATGTTTGGCTAGACCATTGACCTAGATGGGTAAGAACTATCATTAATAATTTAATCTCACCACAGGTTCAAGTCACAGCTTCCCATCTAATTTAGCCAACTTCATAGAAGATAACTTAAATTCACAAACCCAAAAGGACCAAGACACTGGCTAGAAAAGAAGCCAAAACTTTCCAGGATTATTCTTTCCAGGATTATTCAGCCTTTATTGGATAATTTCCTTTAAACTTGATCTCATTACTTCAAATATTTGATCAAACTTCCAAGCTCAGGTGGCTCATACCTGTTATCATAGCTAAGCAATAGACTAAGATCTGAAGGATCACAGTTTGAAGCCAACCAAAGCAGAAAAGTTCTCTAGACTCTACCCCCAAAATAATTAGCAAAAGGGCAGAACTGGAGGTATAGTTCCAATGGGAATATGCCATCCTAGTGAGTGGGCATAAGGCCCTGGGTTCAAACCTTAATACCAGGAAAAAATAACTAATTAAATTGATAAGCAAACACTTAGTAATTTGAGTAAATCCTAAGATTTCAATTCAATAAAAAAAAAACCTGCAGAATTTCCCTCCTTAGGTGGCATACTGAGGATAGTGACCAGACCTGACATATGGATCACTAGAGTTTGAGCATGGGGTCTAAAATTCCTGTAACTGCACCAAGAGAAAACAAGCATGGACTGGCATCAGTTCACCTGCACACTGGATAACACACTTGCCAAAACTTGCTGATTTCCAAATAGTAGAATGAATATAATGTTTAAGAAAACATATAAAGAAGTACAAGTTGTCATGTCTAAAACGAACTTTACAACTTTGGTGGGGGGGGGGAGATTGGGTAGGGGGACGGGGGGGGAGGCTGGGAAGGGATGTGAAGGGTAAAAAAAGGAGGAGGCTACAATGCTTGATAGGAAATGTACTCATTATCTCATCCATGTAATTGTAACCCCTCTGTACAGTATGTTCACAATAAATAAAAAGAAAACATATCAGAAAATGCTGCTTTAATTTCAAAATCTGTTTTATTGCCTTTCCAAGTTTAGTTGCCATTAGAGGGAAAATCATCTGAATTACTTTTCAAAGAATAAGGTTGAACTCTGCTTCTTTTAAGACAAACTGGTGAACATAGGTCAAAAGAGAAAACACTTGGAATTAGTGGTAGGGCTTAGCAAGTAAGAGGCTAGAGATGGCTTCCTGGTGGTTATCCTTACAAATACCTGCAAAGTTCAAAGTAAAAGCTGGAGGGAAATGTATTATGCTTATACTTGAATTTAATTAAATAAATTTTCATGATAGGTTCTCCCATCATAGATCCTGACAAACTCAGAGGAGTCATGAAAATTTCAACTGATCTGATTATAATTTTTCTAATCATTTTTACATCCGTCAATCAATCAGTCAGTCATGGCTGTTGGTTACCTACCTAGTAATGTGTGAGATTATATAGTATCTTTCTTGTCCCAAACCTGTTCAGCAAAATAAAAGTCAAAAAGTTTCTTAAGAGCTGTTAATGCTTTGCCTAAGGTGTTTTTTGCCTAAGGTTGTGTTCTTCACCAGAAATGTTAAATTATAAAATCAAAAAGCATAGTTTTAAAAATGTGTCCTGATCCTGGGAAAAAATTAATTTTGGAAATTAAGGTTTAGAGCCAGTGGAAGAGTTCTAGAAAACAAAAAGAAATAAATTCTTGACTTGTACTATAGCACTAATGTTTAAAACCCAAGGCAAACTTCTTCAATATAGTTTCAGTTGTAAAAAGCAAAACCTTATGGCAACATATTTTTCTAGAACTTAAAAAATTAGGAAGTAAATGGGTATAGGAAGCTCAAACATAAAATCCTAGTTATTCAGGAGACCCAGAATCATGAGTCAGTAGCAGCCAAAGCAGAAAAGTCCATGAGACTCTTACTTCCATTTAACCATCAAATGATTGGGAGTGAAGATGTGGTCAAGTAGTAGAGAAGCAATTTTGAGCCAAAAAGAAAGCCAAGAGAGAATGGGAGGCCCTGAGATCAAGCTCTACTATAGGGAAAAAAAGGAAGTATAAATTTATAGTTTCCTCTACCTCTTCACAATGGACATTAAGAAAAATTGAAACTTAGACTATATGTATACATAAATAATGAATAATAGTAATAATTATCATTTTAATGTACATCACAATAGATGAAGTGGGTCACTCAGCTTTAGAACTATTTCAAAAAGAGAAAAATTATTATAAACTACATAAATAAATTAAGATTCAGAAAACTCTCCAATAGTTGAGGTCATTTATTGTCCTTTTACCAGAGAAGGCCTTAATGTGCTGAAACAAGAGACAACAGTAGAGTTGAAGAAAGGAAAAAGAACAAAATGTCACTATTATTCAGACTACCTTCACTTATCCAAGGAAATCATAAGTAAAATGTTGTTGGTTAGACTGACCTTTTCTCTCTGGTACCCTTCTTACTTTTGCTAATGTCCCATTTTAATACCTGAAAAGGTCATTATTCTATGGCAGTCTGACACTGAGAGCCACAGGTTGCTTGACATTACCATATAAGCGGACTTGTGCTATAGAAAGTTATCACAAATGATATCATTTGAGAAGTGGCAAATAAATCCATTTATCCCCCCTACTTCTCTCCTACTTAATGAGATCTTCCCTGAGAATCTCAGTCTTAGAATTAATACTTGAATTAAGATAATGTCTCCTCATAATGTCAGCATCTGTATTAATTCATAATGGATTTTTTTCATATGTGAGCCTGGGTACTAAGACAAGGAATGCCAAAGATGTGGGAAAGAAAAGCAGGGAGGTGAGAAGTCTGGCATTCAATGAGCAAGAGAGCCCTGAGGACTGAGAAAGAACAGAGGGGAAAAAGCCCTAATCTTTTTTTTATGGGAACACAATATGCCTTCCCGTAGAGCACTTCCTCGCCATCACTCATGTGGAGTCCTTGAGATGAGTTAGTATGCAAGAAGATGCTCCAATGAACATTCCTCCCTCTCCCTTCTCTTCTGACAAATCCCCCTGAGCTAGGACCTCACAAGAATCCTGAGCTAGATTTCCTTGTTTCTTCATTTGAGATTCAGAAGCACTTTATAAATGTTACCTACAAAGTCTCAAAATTAGTTCTAAGAAGAGGTGACTTCAGGTACTACATACAATACATTTTAGTTGTGTTCGTCTTGTTAATCTGCATATTCACATTTGCATGTGTTGGCAGTCCTACCTTGAGCTTATTTAATATGCTGTTCATAGCAGCATGGCCTGACTTTTCACTCCAAGCATAAGGCAAAAATCAAAAGATGTAGGTGACACAGTTTCTATTCAGGATGTGATACAGTAAGCCTAGGCATAGATTAAGTAAGAAAGTTAGAACTCATTCAGCAGTGATATTCACTAGACACTATGTTTGAAATGAACTAAACAACTTGGGGGGAATGAGGGTTGGAAGAGAAAGAACTGGGAAAACATGAAGGAAGGGGCAACACTGTTCAAAAAGAAATGTACTCAAATACCTGACTTATGTAACCATAACCCCTCTGTATATCACCTTTACGAAAATAATAATAATTAATTAATTAATTAGTAAAAAATATGTAAGAAAGATCAGGATCTAAGAGTTCAAATAAAAACTCTTGGTCTCTGTCACTTATTCTACTAAACTAAATTTCAAGCTTGAAATGTAATATCCAATGCTTTGAAACTATTCATACAGTGTGGGTCCTGGCCTGATTGTTCTAAAGCTCTTTAAAGGGTAGAAACAGGTCTCAGCATTGTTGCAGCATCAGACAAAGTCTCAGGTGTATTAAGTGCTCAACAATTTTTAAGTATGTAGAAGAGAAGTTATTGAGAAAGAGATAGAAAAGAATATGAAAAGCATGGAACTTAGTAATTTTTTAAATATTATGTATATAAGATGGGGTTCTTAGTGCCTAAATGTCATATAAGAGATACCTCTCCTATCCATGACAAATTTCTATCATGGCTTTCAGCTGCAGCTTCACTGGACAGTTGTATGCAAATGCAAACTCATGTGCACTGATGTGGCCCGAGTCCTTGGTGCAAACTCCATTTTCAACGGCCCATTTCAACAATGAGATGTACAAGTCGTTATGTCAAAAAATGAACTTTACAACTTTGGTTAGGGGGAGGGGAGATTGGGTGAGGGTTGGGGAGGATGGGAAGGGGAAACAAAGGAGGAGACTACAATGTTTGATAAGAAATGTACTCATTACCTTGCTCATGTAATTGTAACCCCTCTGTACAATATTTTCACAATAAAAAAGATCAAAAAAAAAAGAAAATTAATCTAAGGCTATTTTGAGAAGAACATGCTGGACATACTTTTAATATCATCATTTGTGTCTTTCTATCTATTATCTGCTTTCTGCTCAGGACCTTTTCTTATTCTTCTAATTCTCCTCTGCGCACATGTACACACACACACACACACACACACACACACACACACACACGCACTCCAGAAATTCAGGAAGGGTTATGCTTTCAGCCAAAGCTTTTGTGGTTGGTTGGTTGGTTCATTGTTTTTGCTTAGTATGTAGTACAGCTTAGTCTCAAGCTTGAGGTCCACCTGCCTCAATCTTCCAAGTGGTGGAATTACAGGCATGCACCACAATGGGAGGCCTAGTAGAAGCTTTCATCTTAGGGTCCTGGGAGTTTAGGGATAAACATTTCAATCTCTTTCCTTGAGAAAGAAATATTTTAAGGAGACAATCTGATCATTTCTAAGATGAGGTAGAATTCTAGCAGCTCTGTATAAGATTTTCTTCTTCTCTCCCTATTTCATCACTTCTTTCTCCTGAGATCAGTTCCCACAGAAATTAGCTGCCCCAAGTCCTTGGTGCAAACTCCACTTTCAAGGAAATTTAACTTAAGGCCATCCTGAGAAGAACATGCTGGACATACTTTTAATATCATCATTGATTATAACAATCAGAGGGAGTACTTCTAATGTTAGACACAAGAGAGTAATTATCTGAGAAGATATTCCTGGAGAAACATATTATAAAGTTAGACAAATGTACAAGGAGGGAATACCTTACATTAACCGCTCAACATGAGAAAAGGTATAGCATTTCAAAAGACTAAGAAGAAACTGAAGATGCTAACCAAGAATAAAACAAATTCTAAACCAAAAAGAGTCTTGTTGACCAAGGTAAAAATGAACCCTCTCTTCAAGGACACTTAAGTGAGAAAGACTCCAACCACAGAGATTATGGTGGTGCCTGATACAATGAAGTCTGAAATATAGTCATTATTCAGGTCTGAATGAATCCCTAAACTTCTTTCCAATGTCTATCCCTCAATAATAGCAGTGAACAGTTATTGTCTGCTTGATTCTAGTATGCCTGGCATGGTCCCAATTGATTTATTAATCATTTAATCCACAAACAAACCTGTTATTACCCCCAGTTAATGGGTAAGAAGCTGAGTAAGAGAGAGTTTAAGCAATTTGGCTAAGGTTACCATGCCAGCACATAGCAGAACTGGCCCCTTAATTCCCATGTTTTACACCTTAGAGAAACTAATCCTATTTTAAATTAAAAGCACATGAAATTCAGAAGCTGTTCCATACAGTGCTTTTTCTCAGTGCTCAAGCTGTATCCCAGCTCAGTGTATCTACCTCGATTAATAATGAGTGAACAGAAACCCAAGAGTCAATTAGAGGAGTTTGAGTCAAAAACACCTTGTGTTGGGTCAATGAATCCCAATGCTAGTGATGAGTTTCACCCCATCATAAATATATCATGTACAGAAAATAGATGAAGACTATCTGGCCAGCCAATGATTGACATTATAAAGAACATACCTGGGACTTAGAGAGTAAGTAGTGTAGAGGAAAAAGGTAAAATATTTATAGATCTCAACTTCGCATTTACCAGTGAAAACCAAGTGTGGAATGATTCATACATCTTTATTTTGGAAAGATATGAAAATGTAGGAATTTTGCTTCTAACATATAGGAAACATGCTTCCCATATCTCAGGAACTTACAATTTCTATAGAAAGATAATACCTATTGATACAAAGCAGAAGAGAATAAATGCATGTAGAAAATCCAAGTGAAGGAAGCCCTGAGATGCGCAGGGGGGAATGAAGAAAGGAAGGACATAGACTGTAGATTTTTCAGGTGGGTTAGAAGCAAGCAAAAGTGGGACTATTCCAGGAAGGGAAAAGAGTAGAACTCAAAATGAAGAAGTAAAAACTATCATTTTTGTAATTGAGAAAATCGTAAATAATTGTAATGGATCAAATATAAAGTTACAGAGAGAAACATAACGTACATTCAATCAGTTTTTATCCAATGCTTTCTCTATCTCAAACATGGTGTTAGGAACTGTGGAGAGATCACATCAGTAGACTTTGATAAAGATGTCTGTTTCCTGAGGCTTATGCCCAGTGGTTATTGCTAGCAATAAAGAAATGCCAAAGTGATTCATTGGAATAAACAGCCTGGTAGATAGATGGTACATTCAGTGGAGACACTCAATGCCAAACAAAAGCTCTTGGTCTTCCTTCTGTAGGCTGTGGGAAGTCACAGGGCACTGTTTGTCAGAGTGTGAAAGGGAGATAATGATCATAGTGGATTTTTGAGAGGTCATTTCAGGAATGTATGTACAAGGAAAAAATTGGTGCAGAGATCAAACAGAGAGCTCCTACCCTTGCCTAAGGAGGAGTAAAAGCAATAAAACTAAACAGAGGCTTCAGTAGGTAACTGACTGTGCTGAATGAAGGACAGAGATGGATCCCTAGGTAGCAAGTACTCAATCAAATAGCATACCTACGAAGCCAAGAAAAAAAATAATGCCTCTGATGCTCAAATGAATCCTCACTTCTAATATGATATCAATTTGGAAGTAATCTACCAAGATCAGTATCTGAGTCACTATTGCATGCTGGGACTGTGGTAGCTGCTTCCAACCCATGGATAAAAGCCTACAATTTGCATAATACATCTGAGCTGAGAAGAGGGCTGTATGGGAGCTATTAACATCAACATAATAGTTCAAGCTCTCAGAAAATAGAACACTGAGACACATATGACACTATACGTGTCATTGGAAGCACTTTTCACTTTTAGATAGAATTATGTTCTATACCAGAGGAAGATAAGGGTGTGGGAATACAAGTTGTCTTCTATCATGCCCACATTAGGCTTTTCACAGGAATCCCTAGCACATGCGAGCTTCAGGAGACTTTAGCTAACACTGGACTTGTGTCCTGTTGGCTCTTTTCTATCCCTCCTCCTGCACCCATCCCTAGAAACTCTGAGGAGAAAATTAAGAGAATCAAATGACATTTGTAGTGTCAGAGTATGGAATTGTTTTAGGGTTTTTTTTAAATAGTGCATTCTATTTAACTGCTTCCTGATAGTTAAAACATTAATTTAATAACTTGCCCTTTCATAGAAAAACTAAATCAGAAATAAACCAATCCATTCCTGCCTATCTATAATAATTCTCTTGGCTCCTTAAACCATAGAAGCAGCTCAAATCTCAGCAGCCATGTGAATTCATCTAATAGCAGATACAGAATACAAGAGGGGAAAAATTCCATGGCCTGGCTTGAAAAATCTATTCTAATATTGTTTTATCTCAATATGATGTATAGGATTCTCTTCTAAGTAATTCTGTGGGGGTACCCTAGTGAGTAAAAAGGAAAGAGAAAACAAGATTGTTACTGACCTATTTCTTTTTTTAATTCTTTATTGTAAAGATACTATACAGAGGGTTACAGTTACATGAGCAAGGTAATGAGTACACTTCCTATTGAGCATTGTTACCCCCTCCATTGTTTTCCCCCTACCATCCCTTCCCTCCCTACCTTCCCTGAGGTTCTTTTTTTTTAATTGTGATTAAGTGATTACATAATTTCACAGTATTGTGGAATAATGAT
>NW_012267217.1:20073130-20154030 GCF_000151885.1 Dipodomys ordii
TTTGCCTGGTTTGGGGATGAGTGTGATATTGGCTTCGTAGAATGAGTTTGGGATGGCTCCCTCCTTCTCTGTCTCTCTGAAGAGCTTGAGGAGTATGGGTATTAGTTCTTCTTTAAAGGTCTTACAGAATTCTGCTGTGAATCCATCTGGTCCTGGGCTTTTTTTTTTTGTTGGAAGACTTTTGATAGCTTCCTGTATCTCATTGTAAGATATTGCCTTAGTTAATTGGTTTACTTCTTCTTTGCTAAGTTTGGGCAACTTGTATTTCTCTGAAAATGCATCCATTTCTGCCAGGTTTTCTTCCTTTAGAGAGTATAACTTTTGAAAGTAGTCTGTTAGAATTGTTTGGATATCTTGGGTACATGTTGTGATTTTTCTCATGGCATCCCTAATCCTGTTTATATCTGACCTATTTCTTGAAGCTAGGTAACAAACCACATGGATGTTTATCACATATATACTAAGTTCTTCGTTTCAAAAAACACAGAGCACACTGTTCATTGTTATCATAATCCTACCAGTAGTCCTCAGTTTTGACAATGTTCTCCTCTGAAGGAAGAAGGAAAAAATGCTGGAAAAGCCAGTGTTACTAAGAGCTGTACACTGAGATGTCATAAAAGGTAACTCACCTGCATTGGAAACATCTAGCAATGCAGCTGATCTCCTACTTTTACCCCCACCCCCACCCCAATGCTCAGAAAGAATCACAATAACATGTAAATTGCACAAAAGTGAAATCAATCCTAATGGGTCTTTTCAAAATGATATCTATCTTTAATTTGGGGGAGAGGGGGGAAGGAGGAATAAAAAGAAACATGATGAAATCCAGCCTGAACAGAGGAAAGCTCAGGAAGACACTCTAGTAACAATGAGAGCCACTCTCTTCCTTATGGAGCCTTGGGATGGCCTTTACTCTGTGCTCTGTCCTGAGAAGAAATATAACATCTGGAACATTGTGTGAAGTAATTAAGTCTGTATAGCACACCTGTGTCTGACATCTGTCATGGTGTGGGCCCTGGGGAAAATCGGGAAATCAGCATTCTGTAGAAACTGAACAAGACATTCCACAAAGGCTGAGACAGGCATTTGTGTACCACAGACACTGAATTTGTAGTCACAGCTTTGAAAAAAATGAGTCCTGTAGGAGAAAGCATACCCATATGATTCCAAAAGAAGCCCAGGCAGTATCTAAGGCATTGATGTTACAAGCAAGGACCTCTTGGTGACAAGGAAATGGATAATGGTAAACAAGACTGAGAAATTAACCAAGATATACAAATGACTTAAGGCATTAAAAGATAACCTTTAAAGCATAACTGGGAAACGTGAAAAAATCCAGCCATAAATTAGAAGAAGATGCTATTAAAAAAAAAAGACAAATGTTGATTCTCAGAATGAAAAATACAGTGGATATCCCAGAGTATAATAATAAGGCTATCTCCTACAACATGCAAAAAGACAATGGAAAGAGAGACATTTCATTCCAAGTAACCAAAATTCCAAAAAGGAAATGCAGGGAGGGGGAAAGGAAACAGAAAATAATTTTTTCAGAAATAAAAATAGGAAACAGTCACACAGGACAGATTGAAACAATCTGTAGAATTTACAGGTTGCAAATGGTGAGACAACGAACAAAGAGAGAAGCAAGGCAATAACGATAATCACAAGAAATTATGTGGGAAGCAATGGGGGGAAGGAAAGAGGGAGGAAAATGAGGGAGGGAGTAAAATTTTCAACAAGAAATATGCTCACTATGTTACTTATGTAACTGTAACCCCTCTGTACATCACCTTGACAAAATTAAAATAATAAATAAATAAGTAAGTAAAAATAAGCTGGCTCTGGTGGCTCATGCCTGTAATCCTAGCTACGGGAGAGGCTAGGTCAGGAAAGTCTATGGTGTTCTTACCTCCAATCAACTACCCAAAAGCCAGAAGTACAGCTGTGCCTCTAGTGGTTGAGTGCTAACACTAGCACAAAAGTTTAGGGACAGCACCAGGCCTTAAGTTGATGTGTTACTGCTTTTGTAACTACATAATGCGAGTGCAGAAACACAAATCTTACCTTCCAGAAAACAGAGAAAGATAGATTGCACATTTGATATACTGATAAACAGATGAGAGCTATCATTTGAAATCATAAAGGGAGACAGAAGATCTTAAAATACTAAGAAATTGGTTGGAGTAAAAAGGGAGAGAGACAGGTGAGTATTAAGTGAGCTGTATTCCTTATCTTTCACAATACAGTATCAATCAGGTAATCAATGAACTAAAATATTAAAAGCACAATATTGGAAGTGTTTTGCAGATAACCACCTGAAGAACTAAGAATAACAGAAAGAAGCCTGGCACCAGTGGCTCACGCCTATAGTCCTAGCTACTCAGCAAGCTGAGATATGAGGATGACAATTCAAAGCCAGCTAGGGCAGGAAAGTCCGTGAGACTCTTATCTCCAATAAACCACTAGAAAACTGGAAGTGGCACTGTGGGTTAAACGGTAGAGTCCTCGTCTTCAGCTGGAGAGCGCAGGACAGCGCCCAAGCCCAGAGTTCAACCCCTACAACTGAAGGAAAAAAAAGAATTATACATAAAGGATTGGCATAATTGCCTTTTGGTGGTCAGTTTTTTCAGAGAGCTACCTGCTTATTTCCTTTTGCCCTGCATCACTGTAGTTAAGTGTCTCTGCTAGGACATTGTTACCTCCTAGGAGCTAGGAAGACCAAAAAAGAAGGATAGGAGAACAACAAGAAGGTTTTATCATATAACCAGAATTTATGTGCCTGAAATATAATATGTATTTTTAATTTAAAGTGAAATCTCACACTACTGGATCAAAAATAACTGAGCATATGAATCTTTTCAGAAAAAGGAAGCATATCATGGATGGAAGCTATAATAAGGATGATCCAAAGGATATATGTCAATATTGCATGATTAAAGAAAATATTAAACCCAAGTGGGGGGTGTAGTTGAGGAGTTGGGAGGGACAAGATGTTAGGGGAAAAACAAAGGATAAGAAATGTACTCATTACCTTGCTCATGTAACTGTAACTCCTCTGTACAGTATTTTCACAATAAAAAACATTTTATAAAAGAAAAAGAAAATACTAAACCCTTTGACAGCAATGACTATAACCAAGTCAGAATCAAAAAAGAGCTCACCATGGAGACTAGTATTACATAAAACTAGTATCACAAATTATTCAGCTGGACCACTGCTGGTTGGTTGGTTGTTTCATGAATAAATTTTCATGCATTAAGTGCATAAAAATAAATTACACTTCGAAAACAAAATGTGTACATTTTAACTAATAGAAAACATCACCATAAAATATAAAAATACATAAAATGTAGTAACAGCCTATTAGTGAGCAGAGACAAATATACATATGCAAATAGAAACAGATTAATACTGACCTCTTATTACCAATAAAAATGCATACTTATGCAAGCAAACACAAACTCTAATGAAATTATATACCTTTGTAAAAGACAACAATTAGTAGCTTATAAAATATGAATGCTAAATTACTAAGACACATCTGAAATAAGATTGCTAACTGAACAATAAATACTTCAGAGGCACAATCTAAAATGTTAGTGGGAAGAGGAAGGCATAGTAATATTAATGTCAACATATTTGATTTTCCAACACTAGAGATATTGATTATTTCCTCCAGCACATTAGTTGGAAACAACCATTTGTCTGATAAAATTTTATTTCAGTTATTATTCCCAACAGCTACTTTTTCAAATAGCAAGTACAAAATCAACCAGAGCTGAGAAGTTCCAGAAGATATTTTTCCATTAGGTTATAGTAAGCAGACTCCTCATAAAGAAGCATATAAAGAAAACTCGATTTGGTCAAGAAAGACCCCTGATTGCACAAAAACCAGACTTTACCAGGTCAGTACTTAAGCATCTCCACATCCATTACAAACTTCCAACCCCAAGTCTACCAAAACAGTTGTTGGTGACCATAAGAGTTGGCATACCAAGAATTAAGACAAGCTCTGGAAAAGACATTCCATTTGACTGTATTCTAAGTAATATTTGGGGGGTGGGGAATGCCTGATTTGAGATAGAGAAGATAGTTGTTGGAGGCTAATAGAGATGACAGATCACTAGCCATCACTCCGGTGGTAGGAAAGCATCAAGATCTCACTAATCCCAAAGCTTCCAACTACTCAGCTTCTGCCTCACTGCTCCTTCAGTAGCATGAAATTTCTACAGGCCAACAGCCTGCCATATAAATTAACAAGATCACTCCTCTCCATAGATATCCTTCACTCTGAAGACATAATGGAGGACCACTTACCAATTTCATATTCCTGAGAACATGTTATTTTAGAGCTTCCTGAAGGTTAATATTTTCTCACCTATTAAGAAGAATGCTGGTCTCTGTAATGCCAGTTGTAGCTAGGCAGCCCACACTGCTTATTTGCTGCTGATTTTAATAATAGAATCAAAACATAATGAAACCTTTTTTAGCGTATGGTAATTTAATTGCAGAAACCCTGTCTGTTTCAACAAAAGCTTTCCATAAGTAGCTTTAAAGATTAAGTTATGGGAGGCACCTCTCATGCCATCTCCCAGCAGATGTGTATTACACTGCATTACATCCCTGCCATTCTACTCTTGTACAAAAGCAGGCTTGGATCTCCTTAACTCAGCTCTGAAATTAAAATTTAGGTTTATAGACCCATGAATCATTCTGCACAGTTGAGGGAGTTAGCTCTCCAGCAACTTTAGAACGTAATAATCTAACTGTGCTGAGAATCACAGAAGGGGGAATAAGAGGAAATCTTCAAACAGATAGGATAATAGGCATAACAATTATGTAATCACAATAGCCAAAATGGATCAAATATCAAATATTTGTTATAAACTGTACCAAGTAATTGACTTTACCCCTCAAAACACTTTATTGTCCCAGTACCAACAGTTTTATCAAAAGGTATACAACTTCCCTTTCTAGGGTTGCTGAATGGGATGATAGAAACAGTGGAAATTTTTGCCTCACAGTTCTAGAAGTTAAAAATCTGAGATCAAGGTGCAGGGAGGGTCGGTCCCTCCTAAGGGCTTTGAGGAAGAATCTGTTCCATGTATTTTCTCTAGTTTCTGGGGTTTCCTGGCAATCTTTAAGGTTCCTTGGCTTGTAATGCAGCAACTGGATCTCTGCCTTTATCTTTACCTGGCCTTCTCCTCGTGTGCAAATCACTACTTTTTATTAGGGATATTAGTCATGTTGGACTACAATCTACCCTAATGACCTTGGCTTAATTAGATATAGATACAATAGCCCTATTTCCTAATATGGTAAAGTGTAAGTATGAGAGTTAGAATTGTAATACATTAAAATTTAGTAGACACACTTCAACCCTTTAGCTGGCTGTGTTCCGGACCATAGGTGTAAATACTCCTGCCAGTCCCCTTGTCTTTCTTAATGTGTTATCCATAGGGCTTGCCTTGGTTTATGTTTTGTGACTTGATTTTTTTTACCCTATACTTCAGATTGGCCAATGCCAGGTTTAAGGAGTTCTGTGACTCTGAGTGATTCAGCCTTACCAGGAAGACTGTACCTTTTTTGAGGTGTTGGGGGAGGGGAGGGGAGTTAAAGGTAACTATATCCTTTGAAACTCTGGCAAACATATATAACTGTGAATGGTTCAAGGAGTCCCATATCTAGCAAATAGCATCCCTAGCATGGAATGTGATCTGGCATTCTAGATTACTTATGGAGGTCTACTTATGAACACAGTATGTCTTGTGATGACAGCACACCCTGAGACGTCCATAAGAGTGAATAAAAAGTACAAGGCATAGCTCACAAAAGAAGTCATAGATGTAAGAGACTGAGGATTAGAAAGCAAATATGGGTCAGCGAGGGAAGTTACAAAGAGAAAATAGTGCAAAAGGAAGCAGCCTATAAGAAATGATGAAACAGCGGCCACTTATTGCTTTTCCCCCATAGTGTAGTCATTTAATAATTGTATCCTACCTAAGAGTAGTAAAAACTCATTTTTCCTTCATTTGTGGAGATGTAAAATGGAAAACGCTTCCAGAAGCACAAGTGTCTGGCAAGGTGCCTTCTCCAAGGCAAGCAGCCTCTCAGCAGATTTTGCAATTTATTGCCTTCATTAACAACCTTCACAATCTTCACCACAATCCTCACACCCTCCTTTATGGACTGAGGGCCTGCCTTTCCTGAGTGTATTAAGCAAACAGAAATCTATAATCGTGCTATTATTTCCAGTGCATCACAACAAAATAGTATTGTGCAATTGTGCTTTCTGCAGGACTTCTTCTTACAGAAACCATTTTAAGGAGATAGCATCATTTTTCATTATTATTGGTAACCCTTTCTACTCAACATGTCATGGCATGGCACGTGTCTTTCTCAGTACCCCCTAAAGGAAAATTATTAGCATTTAATGGGACTTTTTCAGAAATGTGGAAATGGACTTAGCATGCCTAAATGGTTTGCTCAAGATCATCCAAAACACTGTGATCCTTGGAAAGGCTCAGAGTCATTAATTCCCGGGCCACTGGTAGAAACGTTAACCCAGGCACTCCATCACCCCTGTCAGGTCTTGGCATGCCTGCCTTCCATCCTGTGGTATGCCTCCCTATTGTATTCCCTGAGCTCAGTTCCACTCGCTAATTTTTAAGAACAGATCATTTAAATGGTTGATACCTTATGATTATAATTCGGCAGGGCACTGTTACCTTATTAATTAGGTGAGCACTATGTAATTTATTAGTGCAGGAGCACTGGGTGTTTTCTTTACTTATAATTGCTCTGAGGACAGCCAGGGAATCTAAAATTGGAGGGGCTGGGGAAATCTTAGCCCTGATAGAGGAGAGAGAATATAATAATGTCTTCTTGCTTATTCAAACCAATCCTCTGGGTAGCATAGGTGACTGAGCAAGGACAGAAGCTGACGCAGCATCCATTTCTACCTGAACACCCATCCTCCCTTCCCCTATCCCTACCCCAGCAGACTCAGGCCCTCAAGGAAGCTCTAGCGTGTAAGACATAATTGCCTTTGTGGCTCTAATTGACTTTGGAGCAGGCCTGAGAGGCTAGGGTAAAACAAGATTCCTTGCAACATTCACAATTTATCTCCCCAGGGAAAAAAGGTTAAGCACATTCAGATCACGTAAAGCAACCACGTCTTTTGTAAGCCTTGACTTTTTTTAATTGAAGAGTTTGCTCAGAGTAAAATCTCCACAACAAAGAACTAGATTGGGAGAATTGGTGTTTGCCTTCTCTCTCTGGTCTTAGGATGGTAGTCAAAGATATAAGATGACTTACAGAAAGGGAGGCTGAGCAGAGGGAATAGCAGAGCCCCAGTACAGCTATGGAAAGGCAAAGATAAGTGGACCAAGAAAAATACCTTGTGGCTTACAGCTATCAGAATGACTGTCTACCCTCTTCAGAGTAAGGCCTTGGGGCAAGTTGAAACTACCTAGTTCTACGCAAAATCAACCATTCATCATCTACAGACAATCCCAACTCAATTTTCTCTCCTTTTCACGTAAATACATTCTTCCTCTGATATACCATCTACAAGCTAGATGCTTCCTCCAGCCACCTAGAAATCATGGCATGGAGAAACAAGATATTAATGTATTCCTGCTATTCTGTCAAAAGAAAAAAGCTTTACAGGTTAGTCCGTGCTTGTTTCTTTTTGTTTCTTTAATCTTGTTGGTGTAGTGGTTTTGTTTTCCTGAGTTCCTAGTGAAGGATGTTTTGGATATCACAATTTATTGATCAAAAAATTTCAAGTTGGGGAGGGATCATTGTGGCCTCTGATTCTAGGGTCTGGGTAATGAAATCTAGCCCCACTTCAACTCTCTGACAGCAAAGAAGGGGAGAAGATACAAAACCAAAGAAAATCAGAACAGCAGAGGGTGTAGATCTCCTCCCACCAGGCTTTTCCTCCCAGCTTTGTCTTGATATATACCAGGAATGATTTGGAAGAATTATCCAAAGAGGGTTCCTCATTTCAAATTATGTATAGTGCTTTCCAGCATTTGCCAGAGACTCTGAAGCCATTACAGAATTTATGAAGTTTGGGTTTATTTAATAGTGTCTAAATGAATAACAGCTCAGAAGAGTGGCTTTTTAAATCTTTTATTCATTTCTAAACTGTGCCTCTGTCCCCTGCCTCTAGAACAGCTCTGCTCTCTGATGCATGGCTGTGCTCCAGGTGATGCAGTTACAGAGTACTGAGAGGCATCAGAGATTAAGAAGAAAGTGAGAAACAATCAGATTCAGATGAGATTGGGAATTAGATGGAAAGCTGGTGAGAGAAAGTTAATGAAAGGAAGCCAGGGGCTGATGAAGGGGGTCCAACAAGAAAGAGATTGGTAGGGGAAGACAGAATGGAAGTTTTAACCAAGGCAGGCTTCAGACATAGCAAAATGGCAAGGTATTCCGCCTCATTTTTAAAATTCTCTGTCTACTTCTGAATTTTCAGAGCAAGTTAATATGCAAACTGTTAAGTCCTTTTATTTATTCAAAACATATTGAATACCTGCCATGTGCCAGCCAAGTGCTAGGAATATAGCAGTGACTAAAATAGACAAAATCTCCTCCTCATGGTACTTAAAATTCTAGAGAGAAAGCAGATGATGATAAATAAATGCAACGAACAATAATGACAAGCACTATGATGAAAAACAAAGCAAGAGAGGAGGTTACAATATGATAAACGGTGATAATTTAAATATGATGACCAAGGAAGTCTTTCTGTTGAATTGATAATGAAGTAGGACCCCAAAAGAAGAAAAGTTCTGAGACTCAGGGCAAGATGTCAGACTAAGATCTTCTTCCATTTGACTCTGTGAATAAAAAGCCAATGTAACAAAGGAGAACCTATATCCTGAAGAAAATGAGTGAGCAAGGAGAAGTATTTCATGAAAGAGGTGGCAGGACCACTGAAAAACAAGGAGAAATAGAAAAGTAACAGATGAAAGTTCATAGCTCCAAAAGGAGCAAGAGTCCATAATTCTAACAGAAAGTAGTCTGGACCTCCAACCCAGCTCCCCAATGAGGAAGGCAAACTCTAAACCAGACAGCCCTAGTGAGAGACTGGTAATTCTAGCCATAGGAAAACATCATACCTTCTGCAAGCCTTAAAGCCAGAGCGTAGATATGCTGTGATACTAACATCTCCTGCACAGTAGGCTAGTTTTAGAAAGGAAGGACATTCTGTAACTCCCCATATCTCAGAAACCTATATTGCAAGGTGCCATATTGAGAGAAGATGCATTATTAGAGACTGAGATCGTCTTGAAACTTGAAAACCAGCTTATGGAATCCTGGGACAATCTGTCATTGTGTCTGAGTTAGGAGATGGCCAGGAGAGATTGACAATGGAGAGAGGGTGTCCTAAATTGGACCATTGATCAGTTTAAGCAGCAAGGAGCTTAAGCAGTAAAAGGTGTGAAGATTAGAGGACCCTTGATCCTGACAAGGAACAAAGTCTATCACCTAAGAATTACTACAGAAACAAAGCATTAAGCTTTGGTTGGCAAAGTGCTTAGCCTTCAAGATTAGTGTTTTCTGCCAGCTAGAACTGAGATCTCTTAGTCTAAATCATATGAATCATGTTATTTTCCCCCAACCACTTGTCTCCCACAGGATGGTGAACTAGTGGGCACTGCCTGAAAGCACCATCCTATGGGAAGTTCCTCCTGGCTATATATGTGTATTTGTTGCCACCTCTGAGCCAAGGACCTGAAGATATTATAATTTCCCCTGTCTTCTCTCTCCCAAAGGATGGGAAATAGCTGGAAGAGGTCTGAAAGCACCAAGACCAGCAGTTCTCGCTCATTAGTACAGAATTCGGTGCTTTGTTTGCTAACCCCACTCTCAGACATACTCTGGGGACATCACTTGTCTTGGAAGCATGATATCCCTAGAGGTAAAAACTGGAGAGTTTAAAAAGTGAGTGGGAACCTACTCAGCCCACAGACCACAAAGCTCACAATTCATAAAGAAATGGAGTTTCTAGAGTGATAGCAGCTAGAAACAGACAACTGACCCTTGACTGGCCCCATTCTCAGCCCTAATCTATACACTAGAAACTATAATGCAATCCAGATAGGTTTCCTCTCTCTGAGTAGTGCTGGGGATTGGGCAAATGTTAGGCTAATGGGTTATGCCATAACCCAGAGATTATACCACAATCTTACCACTACACAACCCTTCTGAAACAATGAAGTTATTTTAATTGATAGACCATTAAAATTCCAGCCAATAGCAACCTCACATATGCAAATCTCAAGCAGAAATACATGAAAATTGAAAACAAAACAGTCGCCAGACTCCTCCAAAACTTAACAACTCCACAATAATGGAATCTAATGATGGTGGATAAAACCTGAGACAAAAGAAATTAAAAGAATGATTATAAAAATGACCAAAAAAATTAAAGAGAACACGTATGAACACCTTAATAAATTCAGAAAACACAAATGAAAAATTGAATGAATTCAAAAAGAATACAAATAAAACAGCTGAGTAAAATAGAGAAGGCAATACAGGTGGATCCATTGCAACAATGAGATGTAGAAATGGTTATGTCGAAAAACAAACTTTACAACTTTGGCTGGGGGTGGAAGGGGGGAGATGGGAAGGGATGGGAAGGGGAAACGAAGGAGGAAGCAACAATGCTTGATAAGAAATGTACTCATTATCTATGTAACCCCTCTGTACGGTATTTTCACAATTAAAAAAAACTGAATTCCATATGGAAATCAATAAAGATATAGAAATCCTGAGGGAAAATAAAGTTGAAATCTGGAAATACAAAACTCAATAAATCAAATTAAAGGAAAAATCTCTGATGAAAGTTTCATCAAAGATGGAATCTGTTGAGGACAGAAGAGCAGGTCTGGAAGATAAGACAGATGAAGACAACATGTAAGACCTCTAGGGCACCATTAAAAAATAAAACCTCTGAAGAATAGACATAGAAGATCAGGTGAAAACTGAAAGCACAGAAAGCTAATTTAATCATTACATTTTATATTCATGTGCTTAATGAAAAGACATTGCCCCTTAATTATGCCCAAATATTAAATGTCAGTTCATAGTGAGTCCGAATTAATTAACAACAAAACATTTTCAATAAAATAATAACAGCAAATTTCCCAATCAAGTACAAGAAGCTGTTAGTAGTACAATAGAGAGAACATCTATCCAACACATTATAGTTAAAACATGAATTATACAGAAAAAAATGATATTGTAAGTCACAAAAAAGAAGATTCAAATCTTATAGGAATGCAAACCTATTCAGAATAACAACAGAAACTCTGCACGCAAGAAGTGGAATGAGGTTTTTCAAGCCCTAAAAGAAAATAACTGCCAACCTAGCTTATAGTATCCATCAAAGCAATCCTTTAAAAAACAAATAAAAACTCCCTGGGGCGGTGGGGGGTGGGGGGGGGGACAGAGAACCTAAGCTATTCATGGCATCTCATGACTAAGTCCAGGTATTCTAGAGGCAGAGAATGAGGGAAGTGCTATTCAAGTCTGGCTTGGTCAAAAGTTATTGTGTCTCATCTCAACATATAAACTGGGTGTGGTGGTACATACCAGTAATTCCAGGTACAGGTAGAAGAAGGATTACAGTCCAAGGGCAGCCTCAGGCAAAAATTGGAATCTTCACTGAAAAATGACAAAGTAAAAAATGTTGAGGGAGTGGCTCAAATACTACCATAGCACAAGACACTGAGTTTAGACTCCAAGTCAAACACACACACACACACACAAATTCTCAATGATTCATGACCATTATGCCAGCATTGAAAAAGAATTTTAAAGGAATCTTATGCATAGAAAAATAAACACAATGATGAAAATATAAGAAAGAAATAATAAATCTTACTAGTTGGGAACATTAAAAAATGAGGATTGAGGGAAAAATGCAAGGCTTTCAAAAACAACACAGCAATGACAGGAACTCTAACATAACTTTCAGTAATAACTCAGAAAGTTGTCTCCATTCTCTAACAAAAAGACACAGACTAATAGATTGGATTACAAACAAGATCAAATCATTTTCTGCCAACAACAAATGCACCTTGTTTTTAACCACAATAGCTGATACTGATAATCCACAAATTGAGATTGACAAAGATGATGTTAGGAAGAGATAAGGATTTAAGGGGAAAATGTACAACAAGTAAGCCTCTGAGCACTTGTTCCTATAGATAATAGAATTGCTCATTTCATTGGTTATTACCTCCATCAATGCAAAATGATTTACTACTAATAATAATAGTAATTATATACTTCTACTAATAATAATAGCTAATGTATACATGATACCAGCTAGATGTCAATGCTTGAAGGATTTGCATTACTAATTTATTAATCATCTTAAGTACTAACAATCTATCTCCATAATAGAGATGAGGAAACTCAAAGAAGTTACTAGCTAGGTGATTTGAATCCAACTTACAAATTTTAAGGCCAGATTTAAAAAACAGGTAAGAGCTGTTTCCATAACCCACACTATGAATCATGATATGCTGCTTCTGTATAAGTATTAACTTGAATACATGTATAAGTAAATGTATTTTCTTTTTTACTTTTTTCTCTTTTTTATTATCATTAAGGAGCTGTATAATAAGGTTAAAATTTCATAAGTCAAGTTATGAGTACAATGCTTGTTTAATATCACCCCTTCCTTAGTTCTCCCCATTTTCCCCACCCTATCCTTGCCCTCATAGTTCAGTTTTTACATAATGTACATCAAATATAATGACTACAGTTAAATGTAGTTTTCTCTAAAGACATCGTGGGTTGAAAGAGCCAGCAGAAAAATGATGAAAGGGGTGAAATGGAACAAGATGCATTGTATTCATCAACTGATTTGTTGAACAGTAACTCCTTTATACAACTACTTAAAGATAACATAAACATATTTCAAAAAATAAAAGAAAGAAGGTATTGAATTGGTGCAGCTTTATTAACTACTCGTATAAACAAAAACCACCTTATTTCCTATAAGATTGGATCTTTTTTCCTGGCTCAGGAAGTTCATAATTACAATGCACATCAGTAAATGACTAAATATTATTGAAATAATTCTCATATTCATTTTTTGCTGCAATGGAACAGCTATATAGTATTTTTCTTTCCTTTTCTTGTCTCATACTATTCTGTCTTTCCCATCTTGATACCTTTACATACCTTATTCTTAGATTTTGTAACTGTTTTATTTCATAGTAGGTCTAATACATAGAGAAGTTGTGACACTAGTAGAAACAATTGGCAGAAATTTTGCTCCCCTGAAAACAGTCCTCCCTAGGGTTTATGCCTTAGAGTAGTTATGGTTCATTTGTCCAACAAATTAGCCAACATGTATTCATCTCTATTATTATTTTAGATGTCCTTGGTTTTATCTAAAGCCCCTTTTTCATTATAGAATCTTATGTCCTAATCATTTCCAGCTGCTGTAACAAAAACTCAGAGTGGTGGCTAAACAACAAAAATTATTTTTGTTTTGGAGGCCAGAGTGTCTAAGATCAAGATGCCAAGATGGTCAGATTTGGTGAGGGCTGCTTGCTGGTTTACAAATGGCTGCCTTCTCTTCATAGCTGCTCATGATGGACAGCAAAGATGGGTTATCTGTCTCTTATCGTTTTTTCAGTAGCACTAACTCCAATAGTGAAAGTTCTGTCCTTATCAGGTGATCAATTCCCAAAGATCTCACTTCCTAGTACCACCTACCAGAGGGTTAGGATTTCAGCAAATGAGTTTGGGCAAGATAGTAGAGAATGAAATTATTTAGTACACCAAACCATCTAAAACACTACATTACATTTTTTTCAGTGTGTTTCCTTTCCTTTTTCATATGATTTTGCCAATATAGAAAATTAAAAGAAATAAAAGTTCTAGAATGAGAAGCTGCAATATGTGTATGTGACACTTCTAATTTCAGATTTCCAGACTATCTGGAGTTAAGGGCTAGAGTGATAAATACAGAGAGATTAAAGGGAAAAGTTTTTAATATCTTCCTTTGGCAGGCTCAACAGCTTGCAACTTCATTCTGTGCAAAACTGAAAAACATTGGATATTTTTTTAAAGTATGACATAAAATAGTCCTGTAATCAGATTAATATGTCAGTAATGTGCCAAATTAATTGGATCAGGAAAATTCTGGAGGCCAGGAAGATGACCGAAGGGGCCATGGCCACAATCTGCATGAAGTCAATAGTCTGAGGCCTAACCTTGGCCTTAGACTATGGAGGTAGAAAGAACAGAAGCAAATGTAATTATGAAAGGGAAAATTGCCAGAAATTGTCAATCAGAAGGAAAGAGACATTAAATATTAATTCAACATCATATTCCTGAAAAGTAGAGGAGGAATTGTGCTATATCCTAAGTTCTGGGGATTGCCTGAATTTTGGAAAACAATAGGAGCATATCTAGAATTCTTAAGTTTGAGACATGTCCACAATTAATTTGGTATTCAATAATAAAACCTGAGGCTCTACAGCATCATGTAGGTTGCAAACTTTCACATAACTTAACCTTTTCAGCTTACCTTTGGATTGCTTGTCCTAGAGTCTAAAACTCTAGAAATTCCCACATCAAACAATCAGCTAAAGGGGCAAGTGTGGCTGTTAAGGTGAAAATTGAAGAGATCTCCACCATGATGTCAGATTGCTCATGTTTAACTCAAGAAGTGAATGCACTGAACACTGGATGCTCAGCATTTTCTTCAAGAGATCATGACAGAAACAAAAGACAGAAAAACATCTGTGTCACTTTTGTCTCTTTCCCATGAAGCTGCAATGTGATTAACATTTTCCGGCATGATGCTAATACAATATTCATTTTTCAGTCAATCTATCCCTATTGTGAAAAAATCCATGCAGAAATGAGCTGCTTTCTTTTCTTTATAAGGTAGAGTTCTACCACCTATCAACTAGAATATAATTCTCTGATCAAAATCTCAAGAATTCTGGAGATACGCTTTATGCAAGTAAAAATAACCATATATGTAAGGAACATCACCATTTCTGAGGTAAATAAATTTGAGGATGAAGGGCAAAATCCCATTGATGAGGTTGAGGGGATGGTGGCTCCCTCTACACAGGTGATGCTAATTGTTTCTTTCCTAGGCTAGATTCAATCACTCATTGCATTCTTTAAAACTGACTGGTGCATTTAAAAATGCACTAGAGCCTCAGCCTGGCAAATTTGCACCAGAATATCTTTCCTGTATTTCCTTTCCCATCATTGCTGATTACCTAGATGCCTATGTGTATAGAGAGGAACATTCTCATTTGTAATTATCATGCTCCTTCTGCTTAATTCAGTTAGATGCATCAATTCAAGTCTCATGACATCACAATTTCACCAGAATGAAAGGAAATGTCATATCTCAAGCTGTGGGCTGAATGAATCAGACAGCAATAGGAGAATGCTTAGTTTTAAAACAGAACTTTTGTTTACACCAAAAAAAGTCATAATAGGATGGGAGTGGGGGGGGTAGAAAGACAGAGAAGGTATAGGCCATTCAAAAATGGTTTAAAATGAGCACAAAGTCTAACCATCACTCACTTGAGAATTCTGAAAATTCATAGTTTTTCCAGGAACCATTTTATATATTTTGAGAAATACAAAGTATTTTTTAAAAACCATAGAAGTAGAACAGATCCTAGAGGCCATCTGATCTAAATGTATTGTTTTATGCATGAGAAAGTAGAGCTCTAAGAGACTAAGTAACTCTCCCAGAGGCCCAAAGTGCAGGGCAACTACCAGACTATTCCAGTAGTGTTTGCAAACTTCAATTCTGTTTGTATGTGCAAGTACCTCCCCGTACTACAGTCTGGGTCACCTTGGTAACTTAACAGAAGGGCTAATAAAATTCATACTAAATAAAAGACAAATTGTTCTTGCTGTATTTTTTAAGGTAAAGATGTTTTCACACCTGTTTTCTCCACATGTTCTGTAATAAACTTTCATGGTTATAATTTTGCATTTCTGTATGATAACCCTTCATATAAAATACATTATGAGTGACTAGGGTGATTTTCTCTAGAAGATACTTTCCTAATTCAACCCACATTTCCAGAATTACACACTTCTCTATGATTGAGCTGGAGTTTGATGAACATTCTCTAAGTCTCATGTGGTGTCTTCCAATGTTTGTAGTAATGTGCTCTGCAAACTATGTATGTTCAGGTGCAAGAAAGAGTTATTCATGATAGTCTCTTACCATTTAGTATTTTTCTTTGTATAGACTAGTGACTAAAATATTGGGTAATTCCAAATAATCTCATGGATTCTATCCCCCTCTGTTCCCATGAAGCTGATAATGCTGGTTCACTTATCATTGTTCTCCTAATATGTAAAAATGATCTGACCAGGTTGAAGATAGAAACCACAGATTAATCTTCAACTTTTTTCCTTCTTGTACTTGTATTAGTAGTTCAATATTATTTTGTCCCAAATTATAACACCCCACTTTCTGTAGCCTCCTTTACTGATTCCCAGAATAGACAATGATTCCCAGAATAGACAATACTCTTGATGGATGATCCAAGCCTATTTATTCCATGCAGATTCCATAGTCTACAAGCCAATTTCTACAGATATGAAAGTTCCAAAGGACCAAAGCAACTGAAAGTAAAATGACTGTCCAAGTGTTTGGATGTCACATTGCTTCCAATTAGAGGCCTTTATCGTGCACCTCTCCCTCTTCTCCTCCCTGATGCTTCCAAGCTAGTTTTCTTGAAAAGCAGGAGATCTTTGAAAAGCCTTAAAATCAAAGCCTTTTGTTCAGGATAATGCTCACACTTCATTTCCTTCTAGATCCTAGCTTGAGTTGTTTAACTATTGCTTCTTTCATTTTTAATATTTTTATTGTAAAGTTACTGTAGAGAGGGGTTACAGTTACATGAATAAGGTAATGAGTACATTTCCTATGGAGCACTGTTATCCCCACCTTTGTTTTTCCCCTACCATCCCTTCCTTCTACCCTCTCCCCCACTCGTGAAGTTGTAAAGTTCGTTTTCAACGTAGTGTCTTGTTTGGCTCATTGTTACAATGGGTCAACCAGTATCCTTGTTATTCCCCATCCACTCCCTAAATTAGAAAAATGTATATACAAGATGCAGGGCACTGGAATCAAATACAGAGACAACAGGGGTTATACTATTAATCATTACTTCTTTGGTCGGCTTTTTGGTTTTAATTATGTATTTTTATTGTCTTTAAATAGTTGTACAACCAGGTTGTGATTCACCATGTTAGTACAATGCATCACCAAACAGCTTTTTGAGACATTATTTATGTTTTTTTGTGACCCACCAATCAATCTTTTATTTTCATATTTAGCAAAAGTTCACTTCCAATCTTAGACTTTGTCATTTACCATTCAACTTCTTGCCTTAACAGGTACATCATTTTGGCAATATAAGTTCTCAGAGCAGAAGTTCCCAAATACTGGATCACAAAGATTACCAGAAAGCTATAACGATTATGTTGAGGGTTGTTCATAAAGCTAGATGTATATAAACAACTAATTGTTGTAATATGATTACATATTTCCTACATTTTTTAATTTTCCAAAATCTTATGTAACTGATAGTTTTTTATAAGATGGATGACAGTTTAAAAAATAATTAGCATACAACCCTATGTAAACCACATACACATCTGCCCCCAAAGAAAAGAAAAATTTAAAAAGTAAATGTTTGTGACATCTAAAAGCTTGGAAATTATTGTCTTAGAAGACAGCATAAATCTTTAATTCCCTTTCAGCTATGCTTAGATAAGAGCTAACATAAATAAATAAAGTTAGATAACAAAGTATTGGTCGTCATTGGAGCTCAACAAATGTTGACCAATCTCTCCCTTAGCACACAGCCAAATTCTATTTTTTGTTAACTTCAATATCATAAGTGTTCTCTTAGCTTTCGTTAGCTAATAAAATGTTCATAAGTGGGATTTGTGCCCCCTCTGAATGGAAGCTCTACAAGTTACAGTGTGATGGTGCCACTTCCTCTTTCCCCCTTTCATAGGAACTGGCCACATCCAGGATGAGTGTGACAGAGATCTTTTGACCCAGTAAATCTTCATGGTATCATCAGCAAGAAATGAACTTTGTTGGTTTAAGCCACTTAGACTCTGACAAGTACAATTGTTCTTCGAAAGAGTCAGAAAAAGCCTATTAATGCAAGGTATTATTATTATTATCTTTAAAATTAAAGTCCAGCAAATAGATGCCAAAGGAAAATTAGAAGTAAAAGGTTCACCTTAAATGAAAGCTTTCATTTCACATATTTTCACAAGTGGGAGATCTGACTGACTATTGGCAGATCAATTAACACTACAACAGGGGTGGACAGTATGGGCAGATAGAAAGAAATTACTCCACACATATCAGGGCTGTTTGATCTATTCGAAATGAGATGGTATCTGGAACTCCCTCTTTCTGAGTCTAAGAAAACTAAGTAAGAAGAAAAATAGCTTTGTTCATTCAAATGGCTAAGACTCATGTGACATTCAACACAGTGTCATTGGCATAAAGATTTGCATTGCCCTGGCTGTCCAACTAAACAATACAAATCCAGAGTTAGTTCCCTATGTGCTGGGCATTCCTCCAACCTGATGGAATGAAAGTATTTTTTGTGCTCCTAAAGGTCCTTTTATACCCCATAGAGATAGAAATGGTAATTGTGGGACAGGAAAAGATTTTTTTAAAAACCTAACAGATATCTCTTCAGCCCTTATCCACAGTAAGCAGGTACATGCTTCCTTGATCATGAGTGTAAGATCTAAGCTGGCTACATGAAGGATAGTTTTTATGTTTGCTTGTTTTTGTGCAGGTCCTGAGGCTTGAACTTGGGGCCTGAGCACTGCCACTGAGCTTTTGCTCAAGGTTAGTGCTCTACCACATAAACCACAAAAGCGCCACTACCAGCTTTTTCTGAGTTTATTGGAGATAAGAGTTTCACCACTGCAGCCACCAGCATCCAGCAGAATGCTTATCTTTTTTTTTTTTTTTACAGCCAGTCTACTTCAAAAATTACCTCTATCTTGGTGCCTGTAGCTCATGCCTATAATCCTAGCTACTCAGGAAGCTGACATCTGAGGATCATGGTTCAAAGCCAGCCAGGGCAGAAAAGTCCCTAAGACTCTAATCTCCAATAAACCATCAGAAAACCAGAAGTGGTGCTGTGGCTCAACTGGTAGAGTGCATTCCTTGAGCTTTAAGAGCTGAAGAACAGTGCCCAGGCCCAGAGTGCAAGCCCCACGACTGACCAAAAAAAAAAATTACCTCTGTCCAAACACCTGTCCCTGATGGCCCCCAAAAAGTTAAGGTTGCAAATACGGTGAGCCACTACATCAGTTTCTGCCCTACTGTTATGTATTCACAAATCCATAATGCTAATTTCATTGAAATTTTAACAATGACATCCTTGTTATAAACTGCCCAAAAATCCTCATATACTTTTTTACCAGAAGAATTTTAGCACAATTATGAGGTGAGTGGATTGCTAAAGCCCAACAACACAGAGTTAATGAAATTGTCATCAGCATGAGCAGTGAATGGCAGTTCCATCTCATGCTCCGTGGTTAGCATGTGAAGAGCAAAAGCACAGGGAGCCTGTTGTATTTTAAGTGCTCAGCATTGGTCTGCCAGCCTGAGTAGGCACATCAATCCAGACTCCCAGAGAGATAAATGGAAATTTAAGCAAGCATAAATCATCACAGGAAAGCACGGCCTACTAATGTGAGTGGCATGGGAGGTCTGGGATCCAGTCACAACTGAGTAACATTGAGAAGGTCATATAGTTTTTCTTATCAGGAAAACAAGGAGATTGGGCAAGGTAAACTCTCAGGCCCTTCACTTACTAACATTATCTGAATCTCTAATTTCAAAACATTTGTTGAGCAACAAAGGCTATATGGAGGAGCATTCAAATGGCTTCTGTTCTGGATGAACTAAGAGTTGCACCCTAATAGGGTCAGCACATTCACATAAACAGAAACCTCAGTTCTTGTGGCTTCTGAGTGCTAAGGTTTAGGGGGGAAAAAATAGAGTTCTGAGTTACAATGAAAATCTAAAAGTCATTTGGCTTGGTTGGATCTCCTGGCTTAAGGCATTATTCTTGGCATAGGAAAATTATTCTGTCTTTTAAATTACTCTCAGAGTCATGATTGCCCAGAATGCAACCCTGGTTCAATGGCACCTAACCTATTCCTAAACTTGAACTGGTCCCAACATGATTTATTGAGAGCCAGTCGTATAATTTTGATAGGACTTCAAGCACCATGCATACCATCAAAAGCAGCTCCACCTGTTCCTTCTGGTGTTTCTAGTTGGGGATTTTGTTATTTTTGCTTGTTTGTTTTGTTCATTTGTTTTGCCCCAAGTTACGAACTCTCTCTTGAAACAGGACAGCTTTCTGTAGAACACAGCATCTATCGTTCATAATCTTTTCTTATAGCCAGCAGACTTCGCTCTAGTATCAGCAAGGCTATGAACTAGGTCTAGTCAGTCAGTGTTCAGGCACTAGTATGAAATATACCTCTCAGATGTGAAATAATTTCTCATCAGCAGGACCTCACCCTAACTATGCCTAGAAATGGAATTTATCTACTTAATCTTCCTCTACATTAATTTTTTATACCTGCTCATTTCTAATTGTTCCAGAAAACCTTCTCCAAAATTTTAAGAGAAGCTTTTCTCTTCTATCTTTGGTGTAAGACTCTTCAACACAAAATCCAGATTTTGTTTTACATCCCATGCAATTATAATTTGCTATGGCCTGAGGTCCAATATCTGAGATCTTAATTTGGAATAGCCAATTGTACATTGCCAAAGCCTTCAGTTTAAAACACATGCAAATAGAAAACAAGCAATGCAATTTAGGCAATGCAAAGAGTCAGGTAAGTGGGATAGATTATAAACATCATTATCATTTTGGCAAATAGAAACAACTTGAAAGTTGAATTAGCATGTGTTATCTTCACAACCAGATTATTGTATAAGAAGCTAAGAAACTTGCTTTGTATGCTATCTTTTTAGAATCTTTCAGGAGCTGTGTTGTTTTTTTATTTTTTCATGCAATACTTACAGTAATACCATGAGATAAGCATCATTGTCATGATTTTATAGATGAACAAAGGCTGAGAAATGTAAATATCTTGCTCTAAAACCACACAGCTAGTAAGTAGCAAAGAGCACCACTGAATAGCAGATTTGTCTCATCCATAAAAATGGGAAATTGAGTCTACTACTGTCTTTTAAAGTCTAAGTAACTGAGAGTCTGAGCCAGTATATAAAATGTACATGAAAGGGTCTTATCCTGATCTTGAACTACAGAAACAGAATCTCCAGGTATGGTGCCTGTTTAACAATCTCTGCAGGAGACTCATATACACTAAAGTTTATTTTCCAGTTTTTATAGCATGTTGGCACCCTCCAAAGTCAAAGGCTGTGCCTCATAAATCTTCCATATATCCCTGGCAGCATCAAGCACAGAATTGGGCACCCAGTAGGTACCTAATTAAACCCATGTCGAAACAAATTCGTTCAGATGCAGCCTTTTCTGCAACTGAGCAACAGTGTCTGTGCACAGGATAAGGTGACAAGAGCCTTCTCTGCACAGAACATACAGAATGAGTTGGCTGGAAGAAACTGTTCAAGGCACATCCCACAGCTTTTTGACTTTGAATCCTTGCATCTATCCAGCTAAGTCCCTAGGGAGGTAGGAAGGGAAGGTTGCTTCCTGAGCCCTAACTTGGGCCTGAAACTTGCAAAATTTCAGAAGCAATTCTTCCAAATAGTACACAGGAGAACAAAGCAAATATTTACAGAAAATATAATTTTTAAAAAAATAGATCCATGTCTAGTATACATATCTGATGATCTTGAGATTTCACAAAACATGATGACAGTAAATTCCTTGTTAAGACCAAATCCCCTTCTGGAAACTAACTACAATTCTGTCACCCCAAAATTAGTTGGTAAAGTATCTAAGGAGCTATTTTGTAAGTTTGGTAAAATAACTATTCCAGAAAAGAGAAAGGTTGGAATATGGTTTAATGCTTGCCTCTATTCAGTCAACAGAATAAGAGAGGAAAGAAAGAAGAGGAGACAGAGAGAAAGAGAGAGGGAGAGAGAGAGAGAAAGACCTGAAGCCAATGGCTCAAGACTGTAATCCTAGCTACTCAGGAGGCTGAGAACTGTGGGTTGCTGTTAAAGCCAGCCCAGGCAGGATAGTCCATGAGACTTGTATCTCCAATAAACCACCAGAAAACTGGAAGTGGCACTGTGGCTCAAAGTGGTAGAGCGCTAGCCTTGAGCAAAAAATCTCAGGAACAGAGCCCAGACACTGGTTCAAGCTGCATAGCCAACAGAGAGAGACAGAGACAGAGACAGAGAGAATGTGAGATCAGAAAGGACAGAGTAGAAAAGCCAGTCTTTGTCCTATCACCTAAAACCAAGGAACACACAGAGAGGAAAAGCAATGCTTTTTTTCTTAGTGAGTGGTTTTTAAATGTACATGTCAGCAGGACCTTACTAATATATTCAATTAAAATTCAGCCTGATTATTTATTGATTTTACATTTTCCTGTCCTGCTACTATCCAGGCAATTTTCTAACCATTCTCAAAATACCTCTCCTGCCTCCTGTGATAAAAAGACTGATACAAACCAAGAATTCCCAAACAAGAGCTGAAATATAAAGCTAATTATTTCAAGCATGCCTCTGCTTCTACAGAAGGTCTTTATGGGTTCAAGAGAAGTCTTAGGTCTGCTACAGAGGCCAGATTTCAATTTGGGTAATTAGACTTTGCCCTACCCTTGAGAGTTAACCTGACATAGTTTTCTTGCTTTTCTTCCTAAGCCTCTACATATCTGTGTGGGACTTTTTTAATATTCTTCGTTCCTACACATTCTGCTAACCCTCTTCATGTAGATTGTTCTGACTGCATACTCCTAGATATTGCTCATCAGCAGGATCAGAAACAACTGCCTCAAATCCTTCAGGACTAGTGTTAATGTTGCCTGCCCCAAAAAAAACTTGCTCAGTCCACTTCCCAATAGAATTAATCTCATATTTTTTTCCTATAACCGTTTATGTATCTTTCTTACTAACACAGTTATTTCACTTCAACCCACAAGATAACTGGTTGTGTGCACGTTTACCTTCCTCACTGGGATGTAAATCCCTTAAGATTTCAAATGTCCCTTATTTCTTTTAAAAGCCCCCATAATCCTTAAAGAAAATGGCAAAGAAGCTGGCGTTTATTGAAGAGTTTTCTGTTTGGTAATGCAAATAAATATAATCTCACTAAATCCTGAAAACAATAATGATCCTAGTTTTATAGATGAAAGGAAAAAAATGTATGCTAATTATTTACCATTACTTACCATAGCTAAGACCTGGAACCAACCCAGATGCCCCTCAGTAGATGAATGGATCAAGAAAAATTATTGCATCAAAAAACATAATATATATACACATATATTTTGTATATATACATACAAAATATAGATAGATGTAGATATATACAATGGAATTCTATGCTTCTATCAAAAAGAATGGCACCACCCTATTTGTAAGGAAATCAAAAGACTCAGAAAAATATCATATTAAGTGAAGTAAGCCAAACCCAAAGAAACATAGGTCCCATGGTTTCCCTCATGTGTAATCATTAGCATATGTCTAGGACAATCCTAGCAGATGAGCAGAATAGCTCAATAGTTATGTACATATGATCATATAAGATGATGCTAAGAGAAATGAAGCCCAAGACATGGACACAAGAGGTTTTTCATTGTTGTTGTTTTTAATGTACTATATGATTTCCTTTTTCTTTTGTATTTTTACCCTTATGGATTATCCTCTGCTGTCACTGTATTTGATTTTGGTAACTTGGGTATTGTATATATATTTATCTGAATTTGGGAAGGGGAACAACAAAATGGTGAGACAAAGGACAAAGGGGGAACCAATGCAACAGTGCAACTCACAAGACAATGTGTGATACAGCTGGGAGGAGGTGGGGAGGAAAAGTAGGAGAAAAATGAGGGAAGGAATAACAAGTTTGACAAAAAATGCACTTACTACCTTACTTATGTGACTCTAAACCCTTTGTACATCACCTTGACAATAAAATAAAAAGTGGATGCTACATGAGATGCATGATAGAACTCATGACTGCAAGACTGGTAAGGAAGCTGGTTTCCTAGTGTTATAAACCCCAACACTCATTGCACATTCCAGTACCATGTCAGTTTACACAGATACACTCAAGGCTTTTCATGAGGAAACAAATGAGACCTTCTATATAATTATTTTTGGAACCTCTGTACTGATGCCCCAAACAACTGGTTACTTATAGAGTCCCCTAATATTTATTAAGGCTTTGATAGAACAATGTGAATCTCTATCCACAATCTCCACAATAGGGTAATGCCCCTGCACTTATCTTCTTCCAACTTCAACATAGGAAAATAGAAGCAACAGACCAATTTCAAAAGTGTGAAATAGGGCTGGGAAGGTGGCTCAGTGGTAGAGTGCTTGCCTTGCATGCATGAGGCCCTTGGTTCAATTCCTCAGCACCACATAAGCAGAAAAAAATCCAGAAGTGGCGCTGTGGCTCAAGTGGTAGAGTCCTAGCCTTGAGCTGAAGAGCTGAGGGACAGTGCCCAGGCCCAGAGTTCAAGCCCACAACTGGACCCCACCCCCCACAAAAAAAGTGTGAAATAGTCGTTTGACTTTCCCAAGACCATATGAATTGATCTTTCCCCTTATTTGGGAAGAGTTTTGAAAGCAAAAGTCATGATCTAAATCAGAATAAGAAATTCATTATGCATAAAATAACAGTTCTTCTTGCAACAGGAATGATATGGGAATCTATCCAATCATGAATATGAATGTATCCCCCCAATATACTTGCTAATATAGCTGTAGGTACAATGATCTACTGAGAGCATCTCACTCAGAATTAGTAACCCTAAAGAGGACCTCTGTTCCAGCAAAGTTTCTGCCCCTACCAGATTAATATTCCCTCTCCTCTTTACCATCTATTAAATGAAATAGAACTACAAAACCTAAAACATGAGTAACTTTCACCATTTAATAGTCTATACCTCTAACAAGAAAGAAAACAACACATACCAAAAAGGAACAAACAGGAAATAATAGTCTTTATAGCAAGACTCTCCTACAGCCATTAATTCACATAATTGATTGGAAGGTGCTCTGATTGTGTTTCAGCTTATCTAAAAGCCAGATGCATGATTAAATTTATTTATTTATTTTGATTTAAGCACCCTCATTCACTGAAAGCTAAATTACATATAGCTCTCTGCAGCTGTACATTGAGTTGAAATAATTTTTTTCTTTTATTGTAAAGATGCTGAACAAGAAGGATTACAGTTACATGAGTAAGGTAATGAGTACATTTCTTGTGGAGCATTGATACCCCCTCCTTTGTTGTTCTCCTACTATCCTTTCCCTTCCCCACTTCCCCCACTCCTCTCCGTACCCCGAAGTTGTAAAGTTTATTTCCAACATAGTGTCTGTGAGTCTCATTGTTGCAATGGGTCATCCTGTGTCCTTATTTTAGCATTTTGTTATTCCCTTTCCCCTCCCCAAATTAGATAAATGTATGTACAAGATGCAGGGTACCAAAATCAAATATAGTGACAACAGCAGATATACCATGGGTGTGGGGGAAGAAATAATTTTTTTATCCTTGATTCCATATTTTGTTTTTCTTCTCTGGAAACAGAGAACAGGAGCTATGAGTCTGGTAAATTTGGAGATATTTAAACCAACAAGTCAAGCTAAGTGGTTCTTAAATTTCTGTCCATGACTCTTCATTTTTTCTATGAGGTCTGAGATTAAAGGCCCTCTTTTTGGTTATCATTAGCAGAAGAGAAAAATACTGGACCAGTGAGGTGAAGAAAAGAGTTACAGAACAATCCTCTAGCGATGAGATCCATGGGTAAAAGATGAAGGAAGCAGAAAATCTTCTGTCCATGGAATTAGTAGCTTGAAGAAATTTCTTGGGAAGAGAACTAACTAGGTTACATTCAGGGAGACTGTCTTTTATTCTATGGTAAACAGTTAGAAAAAGGGAAAGCCTTTCACTTAGTTATATGAACAAATTTGTAACCTTCAAAATAAATTGGCCTTAATTATTAACCTAGTAACACAAATGTTGTTATAAATAGATGGCAGAGACCTAGACCTAAAGGACCATGTTCTAGATTAAATGTTCCATAAATTACATATGTTTATATGCTTATTCACCATGACTCTTAGGTGATTTGACTATTTGTGACAAAATTTGGTTCATTTATAATGGAAATACACATATCACATAAAAATGATGAATCATTGTGCCATGACAAACAATGAAAGATTTCAAAGATCTCCATAATTCACGATGACTTCTAGAATCTTCATTCTCCTACCTTCTTTAACCACACTGCAGAATACCATAATATAAAGCTCCCAATTTCAGATTTCATCACCATTTTGTTTTAATTATTGTCAAGGTGATGTACAGAGGGGTTACAGTTACATAAGTAAGGTAATAAGTACATTTCTTGTCTAACTTGTTACCCCTTCCCTCATTTTTCTCCTACTTTCCCTCCCCCCCATCCCTCCAAGTTGTGCAGATCATTTCCAACATATTATCCTGTATATATCACTGTTACATTGGTTCCCCCTTGTCCTTTGTCTTACCATTCTGTTGTTCCCTTTCCCTTCCTTAATTCAAATAAATGTATATTCATTTCTTTATGTCACTTTACTGCTTAAAAGCCTAGCCTATTAATTCTAAATTCCTTTGCCTGATTTCTAATTGACTGGTTGACTGGTAGACACAATTCACAGAATCATAAGTATTTAGGGATTTTTTTCCCCCAGAATGCAGGATAAGGACAAGAAAGGCATAAAATACATATTTGGAAGATCACCTCTCAGTAGGTCAGGAAACTTCATAGAAAATTTCAGGACGCTAAAAAGACATTGAAAGGTGGGAGAGTTAAAGATGTCTGCAATTGTGCTGTCCATGAGAAAAGTTCTGATGCAATCAGGGAGAGACATTTAGAAAGCAACTGTGAGAAGGAGGAATGCGACCTGCTCCCTGCACTCAGAATGACTCACAAACTTTGATGCACACATGGATGATGGAACATAGCACTGAAATTCAAGATTCAGATTCAGGCATAAAAGAGTCTAAATTTTAACAATTCAACAAGCTACAGATGATTACCATGACACTACTCTCATTGAATAATTTTACATATGGTTTATTTCAATGATTAGAGCTATGAAAATATGGGGAAGCGTCTGTCAAACAAAGCAAATTTCTCAGAAATTCTTGAGAACTAAGATCTTTATCCATTTGGTAATTCTGTTTCATCCATTTACTTACCCTTTCAAGTCAATTTCCTCAACTTTAAAATAAAGATAATAAAAACCAATCTGTAGCTTGCAATAGTGATAAAAATAAAGTAAGCTGGTAGGGGCAGGGATTAATGCTCTTCCAACAGACTGCACAAAGTAGACTTCTGGGAAATGGCAAGCTTTCTCCCCTTGACCTCAACCTCCTTCATCACAGGAAATGTGCCCCGTGGTTTTAACCAGCATCTGTGAAGGAACTTACCGAGCATGTTTCCTTCAAGATGAAGCCACTGATCATCATGAGATGCTCCAATTCAGGGCACCAATCCACGCAATTCAAAGCCAGTCCTTTCCAGCATAAAAGCCCCAGGAACAGTATGATTCAAGTACATTTTTGTTGTGAATGCATCCATTATGCTCTTATGGTAGATAGATCAAGAGTCTGAAATCAAAAGGTAATGCAACCGATAACTTGATAAACAGTTCAATAATGAAGTGCATGTATGTGTGCATTAAAACGTTTCCATCAATATTCTTCAGGGAATTTTTTTATATTTATATACTAATACTAATGCCTTTCACTTAGAGAGTCTTTTAAGTCTCCTGAGAGCTTTAGTTCTATTCTCTTGTCAGAGCTTTAAAAGAAATCTACTAATGAAGTTCATAATTCTTACCGTTTTGCAATGCTCCCACACCAATGAGGCCCAGGGCTCAGCTTCCTCTTGGAACAAGGTATTAGCTCTACTGAACCCAATAAGTCTCTATTAAGTGGCCTTATAAACAAACCCTTCAAGGAAGAAAAAAGGCACAAATGTAGATATTAGAGCATACAGGAATATTTGCTTGCCTCTATCTCAGCTCTTTCATTTTTATAGATGTTCAGAGACATGCAGTGACTTGCCTATGGCCAGTGGTTAAAGCACATTGTAAACATCCTATTAATCCTAAGTAACAGGTTTTCGATATTCCACAGTCCAAGACACTCAGAGTTATCATTTTGCTCCAGGTTCTTCCTTGCTGGCTATAATAACCAATTAATATATAATATTCTAAAAAACATGTAAAGTATGAGGATTATGGTCAGAGGAGGCAATGATCCTCTAGCTGTTATTGTCCTTAAGTCCAATATTCCTGTGTGATTCTTGTTAACATGTAAAGAGAAGATAAATGGCGAACATGGTAACATTCACCAAGGGCTACTTGTTGGAACATTTTATAGCTGAACTGTGGGAAGAGACATATCCACCATCTTCCCAAGAATGAATTAACCTAGTCCTAGTAATTCTCCATTCCATTTTTTGCCACTTCTTTAATCAAAGCTGAACCGAATGAATTGCAAACAAAAAAAAGGAAAACATTAAATATGAAAGGCCAACTTGCTAGCCTATATTTTTAGTCCAAGTGACAGCTTTAAAATTACAAAGGTAAAAAAAACCTTTTACTAAATCGTGTTTTAAATGTACTATTTATCAAACTAGTGTGTTTTCACGATGCTAAAAGTAAAAATACAAAGTGGTGGTATTATTCTTCATTTCTATCCAACCCTTCCCCCTGTTTACATTGCAGGGTGAAATGTTTTCTCTGATCAAAAGCAGGCTATTCTCAACTACACTCTCAAAACTACTTATTTTCAAGTGGAAACAAGAGGATTTTCTTCTTTTTGTCTTGTTTGTTCATTTGTCTTTGGGAGAGTAAAGGGGGACATAGAAACAGAAGGACAAAGAAACAGAGGGACAAAGGACAGACAAATGCAGCAATGGTACACTCGCTAGCCACTATGTTGAAAATGAACTATACAGTTTGTGAGTGGGGACAGGAAGGAAAAATGGGGAGACTGCAAAGGAAAGGGTGATATTATCCAAAAAGAAATTTACTCTTTACATTACTTATGGAACTGTAACCCCCTCTGTATATTACCTCCATAATAGCAATTTTAGAAGCTGTAAAATAATACTTATTTTCATTTTTATCACAATGCAGTTAGATCAGTTTCCACCTTCAGAGCTGTTACCATTTCACAGGAAGAGGGAAAATGATTCTTGAAGCAATTACAGAACTTTGTGGCTGAAAGGTGTCACAGAGGTCATCAGCACAGCAAAGCCAGACAGGTAAGCCAGCTTGCCTGCATGGATCCAGCCCCTCATGCTACAGTATCCTTTCTGATAATGAATCCTCCTCCCCCAAACTCAGTACTTCCTGGCTTTGTCTCCTAAGTCTTTTCTTACCGAACCAGTCAGCAGCTTCTCTTAGTAAATGATCTCAGGCTACAGATTTGTTGAATCTTTGTTAAGTATAGCTAGAACTTCACACCTTTCTTACAAGGTCAAGGAAAGGACCAAATCCCTGTGTCATTGGAGAAAATATATGTTGTCTAGAAATGAAAGGAAATGTCTAAAAAAGTAATCATGGGCTTCATGATGATATTTTGGTTAATGTTGGGCTGCATATACAATGGCGGACCCCTAAGATTATAGGATGCTGAAAATTCTTCTCATCTGTGACATCACAGCTGTTGTAATCATAGCATGAAGCATTATTCAAGTATTTGTAACAATGCTGGTGTATACAAATTTTTATTGCTACCTGCTATTACTGCGCAGGTGGAGCATATGTAATTGTATACAGTACATAATGCTTTGTAATGATAACATCTATGCTACAGGTTTGTGTTTTTACTATATTACTATATCATTATTCTAGAGCATACTCTTAGTTGTGTAAACAAAATTTTACTGTAAATCAGTTTACAATGTTAAACCCACAGCAGCTTCACACATCTTGTGTGTATCATGCCTCCAGATTACATCAAAAAGCCACACTGAGAGAATGAACCTATAGCATTTAAGTTTGTGGAAGTCTATTCTGTGATGATCACACAATGATGACAACCACCTAGCAACAATTTCTTGGAACATATCCTGTCATTAAGTGACACATGATTATAAAATAATGGGAATGAGAGAAGAGGAGGGCTCAATGCAATCCCTCTTATAGAGACAGCTCTTGCTTTTCTCCACAATTATCTTCAAAAACAGCTTTGTAAATTTCCCTAAACACAACAGAGAAGAAACTCTGATTTCAGAGGCACTTACTTTACAGCTGTGGAATCTGTGCTTCTGAATATAAATAGCTAGGGTTGAAAGGAAGTAGGCTAAAAACTGTCATTAAACAAGGAAAATAGCATCAAAAGGGATTCTCAGACCAGGTTCCACCTCAGTTTTGTGGACCTCTGACCCAACCCTCTTCTTGTCTGTGGTCTTCCATGCTTATTTCTAAATTGAGAACCCTAAGCAGAGAAAGACATCCAAGAATTCTTGTCACCATTCACCACAAGCACATGTGGTATTTCAAGAAGTATTTTTGAATGAAAATTAAAATGAGAACCCTAGTAACACATTTGTTGAATGGTTTATTTACTCCACAGAATGCATTGTCCATTTCTACCTTGTCCTCTAACGACTATCACTCCAAGAATAAAACCAGCCTGCCTGGAACTAGGCAGGAACAGATACGAACACTGGCTAAATATAACATGCCACATAGTGGAACCGAAGCCCTCAATCCAAAATTGAAATTTTAGTTTTTCTAAAAGCAAAAAAAAAAAAAAACGACTAATACCATGTGATTCATTATTAATGAAAAAAGCATGTGTTCACATATGCTAATTTTTTACTCATTTATGGAGAAAAAGAGAGAAAGAAAGAAGGGGGTGGAGAGGGAGAGAGAAAGACTAAGCCTTAAACCCTATAATTTGGTCACCAATTAGTCTTTGATTTACTTAGCGTTTTTCTTTTTTAGTATTAAAAAAGGCTTGCAGCTGAAAATTTACATTTAAAAAGTAATTAATGCCAATTCAATGAAGAAATCCTCAGTTTTGTACAGATTTATGTTGAACTTCAAGCCTTTCAACAGTCTAGCAAAACTTGTTCATCACTAAGAGATGCTGCATTGGTACCCTGCTTAGCAAAGTATACATGGTCCCTTCCTCCAGAATAGCTGATATCAGACCACCTCTTGACTTTTTCTTAATCCAACTTTATGGCTTTCACTATTCATATCTATGCGTGTTGTTAATCAGAAGAGAGAATTTAACTAACAGTTACCTGTCAAGTTCAATTCCTTCTTGTTCCACCTGGGTACCTCTTAGGCACACGCAAGCTCTGCAGCAGAAACACCCCTCACCCACACACACATACACACAGAGCACACACACACACATACACACACACACACACACACACACACACAACACTAATGATGCAGACAGAATGAACTACTTGTCTCCTATGTCAGCCAAAACTCCCTCGAATCCTTTCTCTTCTCTAGGCTTCCTGAAACCTCAAATACATACCAGTGTCAAGCCACTATCTTACCCACTATTTTCTTCCTGAACTCACAAAACAAGCACCCCTCTCTAGTAAGAAGAGAATGGTGAAAAAGCAGCTTGTATCTACCAAGCAGTGGTCTAGCTTCCTGTAATCATTCTGTTGTTACAAAGCCTCAATTGTTAGAAAATTATCTTCTTCAAGGTTTCCTTAGCTTGATGGAAAAGAGTATTTGTTTGTCTTTATACTATTGGACCAAGAGTTTCCTTCTTATTCTTCTTTAATTTTATCTTATTTAATTTTAATACTTGAGTTTGAACTCAAGGTCTCACACTTCCTAGCCAGGTGCTTTGCTGCTTGCCTGAGTCACTAGGATAATAGGTATGGGCCATCTCCTCCAGACAATGGAGTCTTGGCACACACATACATACCCAGGCACATCTCAAAATGTGATTCCCAGTATCTGCCTCCCAAGTAGTTAAGACTATGGCTTGAGCCACCTACCTGGCTTCCATTTTCTTTTTTTTAGTGGACTTCTAGATTTTGTATTGGTATGAACTTGACTAAAATGTAATTTGTGAGTTTTTTCCTTAAAAAGAAGTATCTCTTGGTGTTTCCAGAATGTGCAGTGTATTAATGATATTGTATCATTTTGTCATAGGAGATGTAAATAACTCTTTTATCTTTTACATTTCTCTGCACCCTGGTGACCCCACTGGAAACATGAAGTGGGCTGGGAATCAATACTGCATATAGTATATAGTAAGAAATAAATGACAAGAAGTTTTCATGTAAATTTTGGTTAATTCTAAAAGTCCAAAATGAATAAAATCATTTGATTGTTGTTTCTCTTGTCCTAATTCTTTATGTTTGTCCAGTGTTCATTATATAGTATCTGAGCTGTGCAAGTATATACCATTTCTATTTACTATTTTACTATTTGTTTACTATTTACCATTTTATGTACTGTTTTACCATTTCTATGTAACCTCCAATCTTCCAAACAAGGAAAATCTACTATACCCATTATATTTATGAAAAATCTGAAAAATTCAAAGAAATCCCATGTGCATTGTCATTGTCAAGGGAGTGGCAAAGCTCAATTCAAATTCAAACTCTTCTGTCAAACTCTGTGCTACAGAAAGATGCCTGGAATTGGAGGACCAGGAACCTCTGTGCAAATAATTTTACATTGAAAAATATAAATGCTTTGACAATGAAAACTATCTGAAGACATCAGAGGCATGAACTCAGATATTGCTTTGGGTATCTTCCTTGCTGGACACCTTGATGGATATAAAAGAGGAAGACAGAGGCTTTATAGAACACAGAAGGACAGTTCCTAACAGCTGGGTATCAGTCTTCCTATCTGCCCCACTTTCTCTGCCTCAGTTCACAAGAGCTTGAATTTCTGAAGTCCAGCCATTAGTCCAAATCTCCTGCTGTTGCTCTCTACTGGCCATGCTGGGGGTGGGGGCAGAGCAATGTCCTCTACACTGTCACTTCTTGATGACTTCAAATTAAGTGTAAGTTGTAGACCTGAAATCTGAAGAGCCTTCAAAATTTCTTAATTCCCATATTGCCCTGTGGACAAATTTCCTTTAAGTCCAACAGTCTCAGGGTGTGGGGTACCTGCAATGGCAAACAGCCAACTCCATTTTACGTTCCTATAAATTTCTTGGGTTGGCTCTGGCGGTTACACAGAAATTCACCATTAAACTCTTCTCTCAAGTCTGTTCCACACTCACTTCCCAACTTAGACCTGAGGACTTCCCCTCTGTCCTCGAAGACAATGATCCTCCATCTTGCCCAACCAGTCACCTTCCCTAGAAGGCGGAGTCTTCTTCTGGAGCCCAGGGTAACTGGAACCTTGCTACATATGATCAGATTTTCTGGTCTTACCTGACCCATTCCACATCCAACTCCTGAATTACTGGGTTTCCCTAGTAATGTTATTTTCTCCAATTTGACCCACCTAGACCCATTCATTGTTGCAAAACATCACATATTGTCTGAAAAACCCATCAGCTTTCCTTAGCCCCAGTGAAAGCTCCAGTCTATAATCCACTCATTCATGTCCAGAGATGCTGCCTTCAGAGCACTTGACTTCAGAGCCTGTCCAACTGATGACAGCTTCTGTCTGGAATGGCTTTGTGCCCCCCACCATCGTTGGAGGTGCCTTTTATTTATGCTATCATAGAGAATGGAACAGAGTCCATTTCTCTGTGCCCCTCTCTTCAAGTAGCTTACCATCCATCCACTAGATCAACTAGACCATCCTTAATTAAATCCATACAAAGTAACATTAAAACCTGGTCAGTTTCACCTGGTCAGTTTCACCTGGTCAGTTTCACTTGGTCACTAGTTGAGGAGGAGTTCTTAGTGATTTAATATCAATGATGGCTGCTATCTCAGAAAGCCAATAAAAAAAAAAGGCTGAGCTAAGAACACATTGGTTCTCCTCAAGCTGTGCCCTGGATGGCAATGTGGAAAGAACTAATGCCAGGTACCTGCTCCTTCAGGGATTCAGAGATGGGAGCAGCAGCATCCACAGCACAGCTTTGACTCTCACAAAACGGTGAGAACTGAAGGGGATAACATTATGTTTCTAGCTATGTCATCTACTAGAATAAAAAGCACACGGCACTAACAGCAGATTTTTCACTGTCTATAAACCTCAAACACAGGAACCTGAATGCTTGGGCTGACTTGCAGACATGTGGTACACTTGATTCTAGCAGCCTTCTTCCCAAGATGAAGGTTGCCTCCCACACAGCCAACCTAATGAGTGATACTAATAGCACAGTTAACTATGTCACTTCATTAATTGCTCAATCTAAATTAATCAGATATTCTAACATTTCTCTTGTTTTTCCAAAAGCTTTTTGTCAGAGCAGACATAAAAGAATCAGGGTCTCTCTTAATGAGAGCAATAACAATATTCTGTTTTTATCTACTGCCCTACTACCTACTAACTCAAAAGTTTACAGTGCCCACAAAAGCCAAAGGAATACAGGACCAAGCCATGGCCTGTAAATATAATTGCTGTGGAGCATTAACCTGGTTCAACTAGACCCAAGCAATATTTTTCAACAAATAACAATTTACCATCTGAATCATATTCATAATGACCTTGGCTTGCAATGCTTGCCTTGTTTATTATATCCTAACATGCCAGCATGAGAACGCCAAAGAACCAAAACCTTTTATTAAAGGTTTCTTGGCTTCCTCTGTGCCATATACAACCATAGCTCTTAGAAAATCTCTTCTCCCCAGAGTATGGAGAGGGAAAATGAGTATAAGGATTGTCTTTCAGATTTAAGCAATATCTGGGGTTGGACTTCAAATCAGGAAAAGATTAAACAGGCAATAGAAAGTTAACCTTTCACTTATTGTATGTGAAGAGAGACAAGTTGGAACCTCTACCAAAATATAATTTCTTTTTTTGGAGTGTGGGGGTCTGGGCCTGGGCGCTGTCCCTCAGCTCTTCAGCTCAAGGCTGGCACTCTACCACTTGAGCCACAGCGCCACTTCCGGCTTTTTTTTTTGTTTATGTGGTGCTGAGGAATC
The DNA here is from genome assembly GCF_000151885.1 of Dipodomys ordii. NCBI lineage: Eukaryota > Metazoa > Chordata > Mammalia > Rodentia > Heteromyidae > Dipodomys > Dipodomys ordii. Next base: position 20,108,444 of record NW_012267217.1, read on the forward strand.
AAACCCAAGGCCTCAAGCATGCAAGGCAAGCACTCTACCACTGAGCCACCTTCCCAGCCCCAAAATATAATTTCTTTTTGTTTAAGTTGACTCTGAAATTATGCAATCACTGTTTTTATACTATGACTATGGAGCTATGTTCGTCTCCTGATTCAAAACTTAAGGGGGAAAAAACCTCTGATGAGAATCAAGAGACCTTGGTTCTAATCCCACCTCTGTCTCCCACCAGCTATATGACAGTAGCTGGCTTTCACCATGCTGAGACTTAACTTCTGTACAGAGAGCAATAGTACTAATGTTGAAAAGGACCCCAGTAGGAAAAAGGCACAGCGCAGGTGAGAAGAATTCAAGATTCTATTCACCCCACTCAATCCTCATGTTATATTTTAAATATGGCAGCTATTATTAATTGTGTACTAGAATCAAATGGCAAAAAATATAGGAAAATATTTCACGGAGAAACATACAAGAAAAGGCAATTTCAGGGTACCATTTAATTACTCTGGGACAGGTAGCACAAGGTACTAGCACTTAAATGGTAGGAAAGAGTTAAAAGGAAAAGATGGATAAGGATGAGAAGGAGAAGATGTGCCAAGGAGATAGAATTTGCAAATAAAGGATGGATGAAATCTCTGGCACTTGAACTCAAGGCCTGAGCACTGTCCCTTAGCTGTTTGACTCAAGGCTGGCACTCTACCTTTTGAACTACAGTTCCACTTTCAGTTTTTGATGGTTAATTGGAGATAAGAGTATTACAGACTTTCTTGCCCAGGCTGGTTTCAAACCTCAATTCTCAGATCTCAAATCTCAAATCTCAGATCTCAGCTTCCTTAGCAACTAGAATCACAGGTATAAGTCACTAGCTCCCACTTCTAAAATCTCTTCTTGTTAGGGTAACTAAGAGAATCTCTTTCGAAAGCAGAGAAATAATGGTGAAGAACTGCTAAAAAAGACCCCATGATGGAAGTCCTTGTAAAACAGATTAGTGCTGCCTTACGAACTTCTAAAAACAAATCCGAATGCAGTTGCCATGTGTCAATCAATGAAGTATAAGTTTTGCAGCTGTAAAAAGATTCACCAAACCTTAGTAGTCTAATCGACGTAACAACAGTTTCATCTTCAAAGGCCTTTCAAGAGAAATCTAAACATGGAAAACAGCACAGCTATTCTAACCAGATTCTTAAACCTTCTGCTTAAAAGTGCATCTTAATTGTTTCTACTTGTGTGTATTGGGCCAGGGCAAATCATACTGCTACCAGTAACTTCAAGAGGGCAAGAAAAGAGCTACCTAGAAGAGAAAAAAACACTAGAAACATAAAATAAACTTAACTTATGGCATACGCACCACTTCCCTCATTCCTGGTGTTTAATTATAAATGAGCACCTCATATGTGAACCCTGAGGTACCTCCGGTGGAGGTGTGCTAATATCTTCATGTCCCTTTGAGAATAAGGAGTAGAGATATGACTCAGGAGCTTTTTTTTTCTTTTCACAAATCACAACAAAACTTTGGCTCCTATTTGTTTATCCTTTTAATTCTCATCCCACAATTCCTTAAAGATAGAAATAAACACAAGCAAAGGCTGGGAAGGTGGCTCAGTGGTAGAGCGCTTGCCTTGCATGCTCGAGGCCCTGGGTTCGATTCCTCAGCACCACATAAGCAAAAAGAAAAAAGCCGGAAGTGGCGCTGTGGCTCAAGTGGTAGAGCGCTAGCCTTGAGCTAAAGAGCTGAGGGACAGCGCCCAGGCCCAGAGTTCAGGCCCCACGACTGGACCCAAAAAAAATAAATAAATAAATAAACACAAGCAAATAAAGGAAATTCTTGCATACACTTGGAGCACCGTGGGTCGCTATCAATGACACAGGTACAACTGGCACAGGCATCTTGCTCACCCAGCCTGAAGTCAGCAAACTTAGAAATCCCTGGCTTTGAACCAGCAAATAAGATGAAATTCTCCAGCACCACTGAGCAAAGTTCTGAATCCTCCAGGAATGAAAGCAGTTAGAAAAGTTCATTCTTTGTAAGTTCATAGCTCTAAATGTAGTAATTCACTGGGGTTGTCTTGTCTGCTAACAACGGCAAGTTCGAAACAGAAGCGTTTGCAAGACAACTAGGACACACCACCATGATTCTTGAAAATGACACTTGGCCAGTAAATGTCATAGACTAACTAAACCAACCAACTGGAGGGTTCAACTATTTTCCAAACAATTCAAGGAAAGTCATCAAACACCAATTTCAATAGATTGGTTTGGCTGTATGGGGCTTACAGGATTATTAGAACCAATGTAAATAAGGGGCCTCACAGTTCTTGTTAGTGACTACCAAAGCACTTCTCAAGTCTTTTTTGCTTCTCTGACCATAGACTCTCTGTGTGTGGAAAGAAGGTTAATCTATCATAAAGGCACCATGTGCAAGCATGCACATTGAACGTACTCTGCTACAGAATGGATCCCTTTGTTTCAAGCACCAAAGTCTGTTCCTATATTTCTAAAATTATTGCTTCTAACACTCAAAAGCTGGTTACACTGATGATTGTTTAAAAAAAAAAGAAAGAAAGAAAATAGCATTCCAGAAATGAGTGCTCTTAACAGGGTATTCCTAGAAACAAATTAGGCTATGATAACTGACAGTCCCTCCTTCCCACTTTTGTCTTTTGCAAAGACTTCAGATGGTAAATCTAAATAAAAGGTTGGATATTTGAAAATAAAATGAAAATCCAAAAGCTTAGCCTAGACCTGTGCACATTCTACTGTGGTATTCATAGACCAATTGGCCTGAACTCAGGGTGTGACTCAGAGGAAAAAGGAAAAAAAAAAAAAAAAAGGAAAATGTACTCAGCTCCTGTCCTGCACTTTGAAATCTCGCGGGTGACTTGGAGCAGCCTTCATTTCCTGCTTTCTTCTGAAGGTGATTTAGCCTTAGCGATTTCTAAAGGCTTGGGAATGGAGATAAAGATTATCTCTCTTCCTGCCCATTTCTCCATCAGTTCTGAGCTATATATCTGGGTCCAAGATGTATGTGCCCTTGTCCTGGATATTGAATTCTGTGTTCACCTTATATATCACTCACTGACTGCATTTCCTCAACATCTTCTCTTTCCTTCTTTCTTTTTTTCTTTCACTCCTGCCACCTCCTGCTTCATTTGAGAGAGATCACCAGGCCATTATCAAACAAAAAGCTAAAAGTGCATCTAACCTGAACACACAGGCTTCTCTGGTTGGAATATTTAAATGAGATAAATGATGCCGGTGTGAGCAGCAATTGCTTGGCACACTGGAGAGCCAAGAGTCATGTGGAGCTGTCACTCAGAAGAACGACTTCCAGGCTGCCATCCTTGCTATCCCGCCATCCTGCTACCCCAAAACCCTCACAACAATGTGTACTTCCTGCAGGAGGTAAGACAGCAAATCCATCTATACAACCTGAGATCAAAATCAACAAACAACCAGGTATTCCTGTAAAAATAAACACACAGGTACCAACATTGAGTTGGAGGTGAAGAACTGAAACTACATCAAGGTCTTCCACAAAAGGAATAGGGCTTTCTATTCTTTGCAAATGCTCCCAGAGGCAAGTCTGGGATCCCTCTAAATTGGACTATTGTATGCAAGCTGTCATTTTTCATTTTCAAAACCAGGTAATCAGTAACCTTGAGAGAAATTGAGCTCTATATAGCACAAGTCTATCTAAAGTCCTTTGAGACTGGAACATTGGTGAGAAAATATCAACACAGTCACCCACAGCGCGCCTCCTACCTCCTCCAGAGTCTGCAGCTATCTCCTTCTTCTATCTTCTCCTTGAATGTTTCACAAAGTTTAGACAGGTTTGGGTTATCACTCAAGCACTATGACTCAAACTCGGGAAAATTGTTCCTGTAATGGAGTTCTCAATTTATTGGTCAATTTCCCCTTGATTCTGTGTCACTGTGAGCTTTGCTAGCCTTTCAGCTTGTATTACATGCTGTTAAAAAAAAAAAAGGTGAGACATTTTTAAATATTTTAAATATCACGGATAATTTTATTCAGCTCATCATCTCTTTCTGGAAAGATAAATAAAAATAATTTAAAAGAAAAAAAGATTAGTCTGTTTTTTTGCCTTTTCATAAATAGTTCAAATCTGCCACCTGCTGGACTTTCTGGGATGACTAACATCAAATAGTTGTGTTTTTTTCCCCTAAGATCGGCTCCTCTTCAGCTATGAAGTGACACTGCCATCTTGTGGGTATTTCTTAACACCATCAATGTGAAAAAAAGATGAGGACTTTTTTTGAAGAAGAAAAAGAAGCAAATATTCATTTAGAACAGTATACTCAAATTAAACTTACCCAAAGAAATACAACTTTGCATTCAGTGTTTTCAGAGTTACTTCTATAAGTCAGAATTCATAAAATAAGCAAAATAGAAGGAGATTTGTCTCCAAGTTAATAGTCTCCTATGACAAAATGCATTTTTTAATCTCCCATAGCAGTAAAAACTGAACAATGCCCACATTAACACTACTGTAACTTAATCCTCCATCTGAAAGAAGATGGAGAATTTGAGCTAATTTTCAGCCTCAGCATCTCCCTCGTCTGAGGAATAGATTTAAATATTAGTTGTCAGATACTTAGCCCTAATGTTGCAATAAAAATAGGACTGGCACTTTTGCACTTTTGAAATTTCTAGGCTCTGCCCTTTAACCCATTCTGGAATTTCTTTTTTTTTAATTAAAGAATATATTTGGAATTTCTTCTACACGTAAGGAAAATTCATTTTGAAAAGCTCAGGGGACTGGCAACAACTGACCATTGCCCTTACCCAGTATCATCTGCAGGAATGAGGCTGCAAAATGCAGGCTAGATGGCCCTTACTGGTGACATATGGAAGATGAAATTCCATTGCTTTCTCTTCTACATTTTGAAATTTCCTGAGTTCTCCTTTGGAAAGATGAAAGGGCTTGAGGATATCCTTTCCCCCAGAGTCAGAAATAGTCACAGCAACCCTGTGCTCAAATTGAGTGAGTTGTCAAGACTTTGATAAACTCTCTCAGCTGCTGTAAATTTCCTTGGTGCTTGAAACGTAGTATAGTATATACTGTGTATTTGCAACCTGGTACCAAGTGTCATTTCAGAAAATCAAAATCAGGGTTTTTTTTATTAACTTGGAGAAATGAGAATCATATCACCCTCATCCTTCATGCCTTCCTTCACTCGTGGCACTGTCTGGCCTCAACTTTACACAAGCTGCAGCCCTGAACCTTTGTTCATCTCTGTGGTCATGTGACATTGATGTCCAGCACTGGCTCACTTTGTGAGTGTGTACAGGAAGCCTTGGTGACTTCCTTCAGGTGATCACAGAGAAGAAAAAAAGGATCCTTTCCACCTCACATTCGTGGGTTGCATAAGAAAGAAAGAAAGAAGGAAAGAAAGAAAGAAAGAAAGAAGGAAAGAAAGGAAAGAAGGAAGGAAGGAAGAAAGAAAGAAAGAAAGAAAGAAAGAAAGAAAGAAAGAAAGAAAGAAAGAAAGAAAGAAGCTGGGTGCTGGTGGCTCACGCCTGTAATCCTAGCTACTCAGAGGCTGAGATCTGAGGATCACGGTTCAAAGCCAACCCAGGCAGGAAAGACCATGAGACTCCTATCTCCAATAAACTACCAGAAAACCAGAAGTGGCACTGTGGCTTAAGTGGTAGAGCGCTCGCCTTGAGGTGAAGAGCTGAGGGACAGCGCCCAAGCCAAGTTCAAGCCCCACATCTGACCAAAAAAAGAGAGGGGGGAGGAAGAGAGGGAGGGAGGAATGAAGGAAGGAAGACTGCATCTAAAGCCAGACTCCAATCTCACAGCATTTTAAAAATTGGAATACAAGCAACAGACGCTTGGTCTAGCCTAACTCCCAAGTCATTTGGGTACCAAAGCAAAGGATTTGAGCAATGCTTCCAGCCAGGATATTAGCAAGGCCCTCTCCAGGCAAATATTGATTACAACGGAACCCCTACTAGGTATGAATTCTTCTCTCTCTTTTTCCTATCCATTCTGCAGGTAAGCCGCCCTACAGCCATCCCCAGGTTAGAACTGAAGGGGGCTAAAAGCACAAGCAGATGGAGGTGGGTGGATAAAGAAGGTACACTAGGGCTTTCCCAGCAGCCCCAGGCTTGAGTAACCTTTTTCTTGCACAGGATGAGGTTTAAGTTTTTTTCGCTTCTATGTGTTGCTGTCCTCTGTGAGTTGGTTCAAGCATTCTAGTCTCTAACACTATAAATCTCTAATGTCTACAAATCCTTGTAAATCTTCCTAGATCACCTCCTCCAAGGGGAAAAAAATGTAAAATGTCAAGAAAATGTGATCTATTTCACATTGCTGATTTTTGTGTGATAGTCTAGCTAAAAACTCCTGGGTAAGTTAGTGTTACAACAGATGTGAGGCACCAGGCTGGCGATATGTGTATGTTCAGTGGACAAGATGTCACAGGACTAGCTACCCATGGTTGCCAAGTTGATGGCAAGAAGAGAAGTTGAGGGCTTAGGAGTTATTTTGCTGGAAGTAAGCATGATGGCTTTTCATTTCTAATGTATTACATTATTCATGTACATGATTGAACCTCCTATTGTTTTGACTACCCAACTTAAATCCAAACATATGAAGTAGAAAATTTACAGAAATAATTAATAATTGCTCTCTGGTGAAATCTTACTGTCTAGCATGTAAATCATCTCTTGGTCGAGTATATTCACACTGCATATTCAACCTTCCCTTTAGTCAATGGTCAACTGTGATTATCACAGTGATGTCTGTGTTCAAGTAACCCTTGAACAGTAGCCTAATAGTATGTCACAATACTTCTATTATTCACCTCACTTCACCCAAAAAGTTTGGTGCCCAGATGTGACAACAACTTGGCCTCTTGGAACATATTCCATGTAGTTAAGGGGCATAAATATACCCTGACAAGTCTTCTATGTTTGACTCTGTGCTAAACACCCAGAACTAAAACTAGTTCCTGAATTCAGAAGTTTCTTCAGCTAGAACGAGAAAGATCACTTTACAACTAACAGCAGAACACCATGGTAGGTGTAAATAACAAAGAAGCAAACATGGAAGGTAGTATGATTTACTTTCACCAGAGAAAATGCACATAGAGGAGGTGACACCACTAGAGGCTCTAATACCATAAGAGAAGGACAGGAGAAAAGATGACCATAATATAAGAAAATGACCTGAGCAGAAAGGCTGGGGCTCTCATGCAGGTTCAGGTTCAGGACACAGATGCATCAAAACCCTGAGTGGAGGTAGAGTGTGGGAACTGAAAAAGTTAGTGGTTTCCATCGATTGAAAATTGTATGCCTTAGCAAGCAATTGGCATTGGGGAACTAGAAGGATTCCTCAAGGAAGTATTTTGGAGATTTGCAGCAGTAGCGATGAGAAAGGGATTAGAATGAAATGAAAGATGCGGGACAGGATGGCCAGACAAGAGGTCCAAGTGAAGGAGAATACGATCCTGCACCATGGACAGCAGACTGGGAATGAAAAGTAAGACAGAGAAGACTCTGACGTGGAAATGAAAGATTTTGATTGAAATGAAGAACAAAGACAAGATGACTTAGACCTGCAAGGTGGAAGGTTCTATGACTGGAGAGGAAGAGAACAGGCCTGGACCCAGGCTATAATAAACATGGTTTCACATAAGTCAAGTTTCCAAGGCTTATGGACATCTCATGAGCATCTTCAATCACAACTCTGAAGATCAGGAGACCAGGTGAGGGACTATGGGATAGACTTGGTTTCATAAGAACACGAGCTTCAGTATGAAGTATTGATTTATGGTTTTTTCCACAAGTATATCGCAAGCTCAGAAGAGGTACATATTACAGGGGATTCACAAATATTTGTTGAACAAAGGAGTAAATTTGATGATCATTTGCTTGTGGAAAACAGGTGAATGTACTAGGAGTGAGATTTTTTTGGAAGGCAGGAAACAAGGACTTGGAAGAATCAAGAAAGATACCATAGAATTTGGATGGCACTCGCATACTTTCCATGAAGTAAAGAAAGAAAGGACTCTCTGTGGAAGATTCTTTAAGATGGGCACAGTTGCAGGATATATCAAATTATGTCTCAGCAGACAAATATTCCACAGAATTCTATTCAGATAATTTAAGTGAAGAGATAATAAAATGATTACATACACAAGTCCAGATACAGGCACACTGTAGAGAATGGCCTTGCATTGATGGAAGAAGAGCATCAGTAACTGAGAAGGGAAAGGGAGCTATTATCATCCCGGATCTGAAGGAAGAGATGAAAGAAATAACATTGCCAGAGACCAGAGAAGGTTGAAACGTTTGACACAGGAGATAAACAGGCAGAAGCTGTAGGTGAGAAAAGATAAATCCATTGCCAAAACGTAACAGTGGGGAAATAAAATCCCCATTTTTCTTTTCCCCCACATTCTCATCCATTGCAGATATGTCCTATCTGCAGGATGCAACTGCAAAGCAAAAGAACTGAGGGGAGTTAGCACATGGCAATAAGTCATCAACAGCTTCCTCTTATAGAGCAAGATAGAGAAGGGAGGTCAGTTGGAGAAAATAGAAAATTACTAGCACATAGACTTAGAATTACAACAAATAGACAGGAAAGCTAACAAGCTTGCAGGTGCAAGAATGAATGGAGATAATTGCTCGAGTACAAAATGGCAAAGAGAAGACTTATGAGGTCAAGGATTTCAAGTCAAGGAAGAGTTTGATGACACGGTGATCACCCATGGCCACCCTGATTACCCTTTGTCTAGATGACAAAACAGATGCTACATTGAAGTCTCCCTCTCTCTCTTCCAGGATGACACTGATGCTTTGAGTTTTACAAGCATGGATTAGGAGACTTGTTCCAGGGCCATCCCCATGCAAATCCTAGCAGTTTTTCTCTCCTCTGACAACAACACTACTTCTCTAGAGGCTACCAATACTAGGTCTTTGTAGTAAGATGAGACACAGAGACTTCAAAAAATATTATTCCCATTTTAGATCTTGAAATAGAGCTTTACTTACACATTCACCCTTAAAAATGTCTATGAAATGCAACCTGCAAAATAGGGAAATAGCTTTATTGCTTGACATGGCCTCAAAAACAAAAGTTTGAAAGCAACTGTATTGGCATTCCTATTTTAGGCATGAGAATACCAAATGCCAGGCACTAGTGTCTCATGCCTAGTCACTTAGGAAGCTGAGATCTGAGGATCAAGGCTAGATATCAGCATAAAGTCCAAAAGAGTCTCTCCCTCTCTCCCTCTCTCTCTCTCCCTCTCCCTCTTTTTCTCTCTGTCTCTCTCTGTCTCTGTCTCCGTATCTCTCTGTGTCTCTTTCTATCTCTGTCTTTCTCTCTTTCTTTCTTTCTCTCTCTGTCTCTCTCTGTCTCTCTGTCTCTCTCTGTGTCTGTGTTTCTGTGTCTCTATCTCTCTCTGTCTCTCTGTCTCTCTGTCTCTCTCTCTCCCTCTGCCCATCTTGGAGCCTAGGCAATATCCCTGAGCCTTTTTTCTGTGCTCAAGATTAGTGCTTTACCACTTCAGCTACAGCACCCTTCTGGCTTTCCTGAGTAGTTTATTGGAGATAAGAGTCTCACTAACTTTTCTGCCTGGGCTGGCTTTGAACCATGATCCTCAGATCTCAGTCCCCTGAGGAGCTAGGATTACAAGTGTGAACCACCAGCACCCAGCTCCAGAGTCTCTTATCCCAGTTAACCAGCAAAAAAGCCAGAGGTGAAGGTGAAGGTAGAGATGCTTCATGGTAGAGATGCTGCCTTGAGCAAAAGAGAAAGTGAATCTGAAGCCCTAGGCCCAAGCCCCACTATTGGCACACAAAAAGAAAGAAGAAAACCCTTGTTCAAGGGTATGCTTTCACAATATGACTGCAAAACCCACACTTAGAACCCTATCTTTCAGATGACACGCATCGCTGAGAATCTATTAAATGCCAGGTCTAGTTCCAGGCATTGATAACTGGGCAAAGGTAGACAGGTTCTCTGCTTTCCTAGAGCTCATATTCTAGATACAGTGGATGGGCGATATATCATGAGTAAGCCATAAATAGATACAATCATCTCCAGTAATGATAAGGCTCTTTTCTGAGTGCTTGATTTTACAGCCTTTGGACTCTCTGCAATGCTGAGCTGCAAAATTCCACGATCAAAACACAAAACCCTGATTGTTAAGATGGCGGCACACCCACACAGCAGGTCTGTCTGCTGTGTTAGTGCTGCACCTTCCCTCCAAGCACTTGAAATGTGTTAAATAATCATTGCCATTCCACTGCAAGTGCATTTCTCTTTTATTTTAATCCTATTATAGAATTTTTTGATGGCAACCTGCTGTTAGAGTACATCTAACTATGTTAGAGCTCCCCAGGCCCTGAGCTTGAAAGAACCTCTTCAGAACACACGCTAGGACAGGTCTACCTTGTTAGCATGGAAATGAAAATAAAAAGCACTGCTTTGGGGCAAGAAGGAGGAGGAAGGGTGTTCTAATACCAACGCTTAGGAGGTGATCTCTCCTTGATCTCTCCTTCATGCTTCAGGTGGTAGTGACTGGTTGGTGAGACGGATTCTTTTCTGTATTCTATCCAGTGACTAGTGCTTGTGCTTAAGCATAAAGAACAATATAACTGGGAAAATAACTTACAGCCCTGGGAATATAACTTACAACAACTTAACAATTATTTCTGCTGTTCTAATGTTCCAATTGTTTTTTGGTACAACAGAGTCAGTCAACTGTCAGTGTAACCTACGGATTCTCTTCTGACCCTTGGTAATGTTTTATCAGCAAAGTAGAAATTCACAGCATTCAAATGTGCAGTGTTGAGAGGCTGAAATCCTGAGATGCAATTCTAGGCTAGATGGGGCAAAATGAAGTACACAAAACACAGCCAATGGCATGCACACATTATCTTGGCTAAGGAGACAGCACAGTGGCTAGGTACAGTGCCATGTGCCTGTCATCCCTACTGACATGGAAAGCACAAATAGGATGATGACACCCCAGGCCAGCCCAGGCATAAAGCAAGACCTTCTCTTTAAGACTTGGAAAAAATTATACTAAGTGAAATAAGCCAGGTCCAAAGAAACATAGGTCCCATGGTTTCCCTTATTTGCAATAACTAGTACATGTCTGAGACAAGCAGAAAAGGTCAGATAAGTTGATGTTAAGTGAAATGAACCCCAAGATAAGGACTCAAATGGTTTTTTTTCTTGCTTGCTATTGTTTCTAACATATTTATAAGATATTTATTTGTTGCTTTGTATATCCCTCCCCCATGGCATAACCCCTGTTTTCACTATATTTGATATTTGTATAATATGTGGAGGGGAAGGGAAAAAAACAAAATATTTAAATAGGGATACAGGTGGACCCATTGCAACAATGAGATGTACAAGACATTATGTCGAAAAACAAACTTTACAACTTTGGCACAGGGTGGTGGGAGGGATGGTGGGAGGAAGATGGGAAGGGATGGTGAGGGGAAACAAAGGAAGAGGCAACGACGCTTGATAAGAAATGTACTCATTACCTTGCTCATGTAATTGAAACCCATCTGTATGGTATTTTCACAATATATATAAAAAAAAGTATACAAAGGGGCTAGAGATGTGGTTCAGGTAGTGGAGAACTTGAGCACCATACCTCAGCACTAAGCCCAGATTTCAGTTAAAGAAAGAAAGAAAGAAAGGAAGGAAGGAAGGAGAGAAAGAAAGAAAGGAAGGAAGAAAGGAAGGAAGAAAGAAAAAGGAGAAAGAAGGGAAGAGAAAGAAAGGGAGAAAGAAAGAAAGAAAAAGGAGGAAGAAGGGAAGAGAAAGAAAGAGAGAGAGAGGGAGGGTGGGAGGAAGGAAGGAAGGAAGGAAGGAGGGAGGGAGGGAGGGAAGGAAGGAAGGAAGGAAGCCAAGCAAGCAAGCAAGCAGGAGATCATTACTATCAGCCTACAAGCATGCAAAATTGAGAGCCACTCTGTCATGGCACAAATATCAGTTTCCTGGAAAATATTGAGGACATATTACTTAACCAAAGTTATATTTATAGCTTGTCTGAGGAATTTATATTCTAATAAATTGTTTCACTCTAGGAAATGTATTTTATTGGCAGTAAAAATTAGAAAATATCCAAGGTATTTCAGCCTTCTAAGTCTCACTTTGTATACCCAGGAGAGCACATTGTAGGTTCTGTGAAACTGAAATTCACTTGGGTAAGATGCACTTACTCTTGTTTGTGGTGATGGTGATAGAGAAGGTAACAATCACTATTTATCTCTCTCGTGTTCTGAAAAGCTACATCCTAAGAAAATTGTATACAGTACACAGGTCTTTTGTAAAGATGAAGCTTTGTTTGTGCCATGTTACAATTTCAATCTCAATGTATGTTCAGGAATAAAGAAGAGGAATTGTCTTCCCTTGTACATTCTTTTTTTTTAATCAGTCATGTGGCTTGAACTCTGGGCCTGGGCGCTGTCCCTAAGCTCTTCAGCTCAAGGCTAGGACTCTACTTCTGAAGCTACAGTATCACTTCCGGTTTTCTAGTGGTATATTGGAGATAAGGGTTTCACAGATTTTCCTGCCCAAGCTGACTTTTAACTGCGATCCTCAGATCTCAACCTCCTGAGTAGCTAGGATTACAGGCAGGAGCCACCAGCACCTGGCTAGATTCTTATCACCTGGCCCACAAAAGGATGTCTGAAGAAGATAATAGTATATTATTTCTGAAGGATTTGTCCAAACCTTCTCCAAGTGACAAAGATAGAAATCAACAGATTACTTGCTAATATAGAAACATCATAAACAATTCAAACCTTTAAATATCAGCCTTGAAAAACATCCTTGGTGAATTCCTCATCTCGGGGGCAATTTTAAAATACAATGTATAACAGCTGGCCTGGCCTAAGACAATATGGATATCAACAATGTGGTGATAGTCGTATAGCCCTGCCTCTACCCACACAAGGCTCTCTTGTAGATAGGCACATCATTTCATTTAGTAGCAAGCTCTTACTAATTGCCTTCAACAGAGGTCAGAAACCCTTGGCCAAATACTAGTGATACATAGAATAAAAAGGATGTGGCTCCTGCACTCCAAAAGCCCAGAGTCTAGTAAAGAATTTAAACAAGAGATAAAATATAACACCAAATTTTTCTTAAAAAGCATTAAATGTCCTAGGAGGAATAGGCACAACAAGTGGTATGTATAGATAAGAGAGAAAATCAGCTGCAGCTGAAGGAAGCAGGTAACAGTCCATGAAGGAGACAGTATTTTAAGTGGAGGCTTGATAGGTAAAGAGGATTTAGACATGAGCAGTCAAGGAAAAGAGTATTTTCAAGTAGCAACATCAGTGGCAACTCAAAAGTTTAAAAATATGGAAAGGAGCCAGCCACTGGTGGCTCATACCTATAATCCCAGATACTCAGGAGGCTGAGATCTGAAAATCATGGTTAGAAGCCAGCCCATGCATAAAAGTCCCCATGAGACTCTTAGCTTCAATTAGCCATTCAAAAACCAGAAGTAGAGTTGTGGCTCAAGTGGTAGAGTGCTAGCCTTGTGCACAAAGAGGCTCAGGGACAGTGCCCAGTCCCTGGATTCAAGCCCCACAACTGACCAAAAAAAGAGGAACAGGGAGATGGGGGAGGGATGTAAAGGGTAAACAAAGGAGGAGGCTGCAATGCTTGATAAGAAATGTACTCATTATCTTGCCAATGTAATTGTAACCCCTCTGTACAGTATGTTCACAATAAAAAAAAAAAAAGAGGAACAGGGAGGTTTCAGTGTCTGAGTCATGAGACACAGTAATAAGAGATACACTGGGGAGGTAGATTGGGGTCAGCTCATGGTAAACCATGAATACCACAGGAAAGAATTTGAACCTGATCCTGCAGGACTGGAAACACAGTCAAAAATTATATCAGCAGGAGAATGGCATGATCAGAGCTTCATCATCAATCAACTCAACAACTTTTTTACCTTAACAGGTAATGGTGGCAGTAAGCTGGCCCGAGATTGCCAGACTCAGCTGTGTAAGGTCAGACACAGGATGACATGCACCCCTTGTGCCTAAGCTTGGAGACATAACTGCTTATTCAGGCTGTCAGTCACCAGCTCCCTCAAAGCACCCTCTGTGGAGGAACGTTGATGAGCACTTCTCCTACTAAGTATGTAGCAGCAGGGTTTTGCTCTGCCCTACAGCTGTCATCCAGGAGTAGGACAAAGAAAAGGCTTAAGAGGATCTGAGAGAGAAGTCTGTGGGTACTCCCACTTTTACTGTTTATTTCTGTGAGCTTGGCTGACAAGGCTGGTCACTGCTGATTTTTCTGCATGAGATAGAAAAGCAGAAGTCTGTTGATTTTATGTTTTATGGCTGATCGATGGGGTCAGGTTGAGGCCTTTGAGAGATGCTGAGTGGGAGGAACTGTGATGCTTTTGATGGCCTCATTTGTGTTGTGTCTTCTTCTGGGAAAAAGAAGGTCAAGGTGAATCCCTCTTTCAGACTCACATGGCTCAGGCAATGTCGCCCCTAGAACTGAAAAGGCAATGCTGGGGGCGTTTCCAGACAAGCTGAGCGAGGAGAGGTGACATTTAAGGGCTTTTGAAGAAATGCTGTACTTTTGGCTAAGGGATCCAAACTGCACCTGCATTTCTGCAGGCTCTTCACTTGCTTTTTATATCCTTACAGGCTGTATCTGGATTTGCTGAAAGGTAGGAAATCTGCACACCCCTTAGGTCTTAAGAAAGATACCAAGGAGACTTGACAATCCAGTATCCCAAAATGGGTAATTGTAGCCTGAACTTCCAACCACATCTTTATTTCTGTAATAGTACCACCATAAGTAATGGCTTCAATTGTTAAAGCATCCTAGTACTAAGGGCTTTACTTGTATGTCATTGCATTTAATCTTTGTGAATTGCAAGGATTGCAATAATAAGATTGTCCTTATTTACAGGAGAAAAGCTAGAAGTTCTAGCAGGTTAAATGGATATCCTGATTCTCTTAATAATTTTCTAGACTGTTCCCTCTTCTTTACTTCACTCACCTGTGTTATTAATACTACAATAATCAAACCACAACTGTACAATGGGCTCACCAGGAAGAGATGAATGAGAAAACTCACCTGTAATAAAAATCTTTTCTGCCTTTCATTGGTTGGGAACATGGACGGTTTAGATGTGAATGTCCTTTCAAAACTCCAAAAATTATGATGCTAACTGAAGTGCTACTATTGAAAAACAATGCTGCATCATACACCACAAGAAAGACTATCCTGGGAGCCACTGGGAACATTTGATGGGGAAGGAGGTCAAATAGCCTCTTGAACAAGAAGAAAAGGAAAAGGACACCTGCAAAGACACATCTGTTCAATTCCACAGAGCAGGAGATGGAATCCCTGACACAGCATCCCTCTCCTCCCTTCCTCCGATGAAAGCTCTTTTCCATTGTTCTGCTCTTATTCACTTTGCATGTAAAAGCAGCAGAGTGTGGACATCATTAAAAATATCGTGACTGGAGGCTGGAATGAGCCACTGATTGTCCCATTAAGCAACAGATTTCATAAACAAATGCACTTCACTCTGCCTGCAGCCTGACATCACTGTCTGAGTACTGCTGTAAGTAATTTATCAACAAGCATTCGGCTTCAAGTTTCAGATTCCAGACAACCTTGTGAAGCCACAAAGGAACAGACTGGCAAATGGTGGTTGCAGGCACGTGGTGGTCAATGAGCAACATCCCCCTACCTTCTTATCAACCACTACACCCACCTTCAGGAAGCTACCAGAGAGTCCCCATTGCTATTAAACCACCAGGGCTACAAAGCCACCAATGCAGCCAACCGGAGCTACAGCCTCCGGAGAAATGACAGATTTAAAGGAAGAAATACTGTGCACTTGCTGGAGGCAAGTTATTTTAATATAATGCCGAGATGACAGCTCTCCACATTTAATCATCAGACTCCTGATTTTTTTCTTTTTGCTACATTAGAATTTCTCACAATTGGGGGAAAATGTTTCTCTTCCATCCATGCCTGACAGTTGCGTGCTTGCAAGAAATGTCTGTAAACTTTTCCAATTATTTTTCATACAAATATGAATGATTGTCTACATATGCCCTCTCCTTTCTGACGGCCCCGCCCACAGCATAGGGATGCAGCTGGTCATGCTTTGGGACCAGGCCTCTGAGGCTTTGTTATTTTTCTTGTAGTACTAACTTACCACTCAGGGAGCCGTTTCTCTCTTTGTCACCTGTATTATAACCATTTTCTTTTTAATAGCATCTGTGATCAGTGCCTGTCGGAGAGGCTGTGCATTTGATTATCTATGCCTAAGAGGGCTGAAACAGCATAGACTGGCTGGCTCCCAATCATAAGCTCAGACACATCTCAAGGTTTGGCAGCCATTAAAATGGGTATTTGCATAATTCTCTAGTTTGCTAATTCATACAAGGTCCCCTAAGGTAGATCTGCACTATTCTCATGCTTGTTTTTCTTTCACAGATGAAAAGCTGAAGCAGAGATGTGTTGTAGTTTAATTAAAGATCTATAACATAATGGACCTCTGCCAGGAACCATGCCCAGGTCACAAACTACTCCATTCATTTCTTCTTTTAAAAACAACTTCAACATGTGCCTACTGTCTTGAGGCCCGGAGTATTCAAAAATAAGTAAGACTTAGGTCCTTCTCCAGAGGAATGAATAAGGTAACAGAACAATAGACAAGTTAATAAATAATCTGAACACGATGTGAAAGGTGAGGCAATCCAGGTAAGTTCAGAGTGCCATAGATAGGTATCCATAACAATTGCCCTGGAGGGCGCTGGTGGCTCACACCTGTAATCCTAGCTACTCAGGAGGCTGAGATCTGAGGATCGCGGTTCAAAGCCAGCCCGGGCAGGAGAGACTGTGAGACTCCTATCTCCAAGAAACCACCAGAAAACCGGAAGTGGCACTGTAGCTCAAGTGGTAGAGTGCTCGCCTTGAGCTGAAGAGCTGAGGGACAGCGCCCAGGCCCAGAGTTCAAGCCCCAGGACCTACAAAAAAAAAAAAGAATTGCCCTGGAGTTGGGGAGGGGCTCAGGGATGACAGGCAGGTTGGGAAGGGGAGGGAAAGGGGTTCCTGCCTGCAGCAGAACTGCACAAGCAAAGGCAAGAGACATGAAATTGTGGCATGGAGGGTTTTAAGATAAGGGCTTATGTGAACAGAAATGCATACCTGAATGGACTCTGGAAAGTAAGACAGGGGTCAGAAGATGGATAGCTTTGGTGCTTTATCTGGGTATTTAAGTCTGCTCGAAAGCAGACTGGAATAAGTGCCTGAGGGTCAGTAACTCCTCTCCCTCTGTTCTCCCACAGGTCACCAGTGCTGCCTCTGGGAGCAACACCAACTCAGCAGGTGAAGTTTGAACTGCTCACTGGGATTAACCTTCTAGGGAACCTTCCAAGGGACAAAGCAGCTCCTGGGACTAAAGGAATCACTTCTGGCACCTGAGTAATGAGGGGAGAACTGTGCTCTCCTAAAAGAAAACTAGAAAAACACAGCCTACTTCAGGACTTCTGATAAATAATTCCTCACCTGCCCATTAGTGCTCAGCCCACCTCCATTCACAACCTTCTCTAGCTGCACCTTATTAGGTAGAGTGTGGGTCTCTCTGAGAGAACCAGACCATCCTTAATAGCCCCTGCCTGTCACCTGAGAGAGAAGTGCTGATTTGCATTCTCCTGGAGAATGATGAATCACAGCCACAGAACAGAGTGTGGGCATTCCCCCAAGAGCCACCACCTCCTTCTGATCTCATTTTCACCTATTTCTGAAGTGCAAAACTGAAACTTGAGAAAGCGGAGCCCTTGATAATAGCATAAGGCATTTTTCAGATCTAGGTTAGCTTCTGGGTTGTAATCTAGGTAAATAATTAGTGCTTCTCTCCAGTGGTCTGTCCTCCAAAAGCTCCATTCACCAGAGACATTCAGTACGGAATGTTCAAATCCTACTGAGAAGGTCGCCAGAGAGGAGGAGTAGCATTCCCAGACCCAAGCCTGACTGTATTCCAGGGTGCGCCCCTCTGTCGGCACCATGGACAGTGCCAATGGGATTTAACTATTGTGAGCCGCCCTCTAAAATGTCTGGGCAGGCTGCTGTTTTACAAAGGCTAAAAGTTATCCTCTCTAGCCCGCTTCTTGGAGATCTAGATCTACATCTACTAGCAACTTTGCTATCTTTGCCACTTCACCTCCTCTTTCAGTGTGCTAAATTGAGATACAAATGAAGCTACGCTCTTTTACAAGCTTTACCCTCAAGTGGGAATCCCTTGGGGTGACTATTTATTTTACCATTTCTCAGTATAACCACTACCATACCACCTCACCACAGGTCCCAAATGAAAAATTTTGAGGGCTATTGAACACACTGCAAGTTTTCAGAGCAGATCCGTGGAAAGTTACTTAGCACAGTTGTCTCCATAATTGTGACACATTAGAGAAGTGTGTGGTGTTCCACAGGCCCTGGGCCTCACAATTGCCTGGGTGGATGGGATAGCTGGGGGTTAGGAATCTACACCACAGCCCATTAACACCAGCAGGGAGATGGCTGCTTGACAACTGTATCCCCAGCTGGGGTTTGCAGCTTAATCCTATTTGGTTTAATGGATTCGTTTCCTGAGTCAGCTGGTCACAAATAGAAAAAGGATCAAACAGTGCCATGTTGATGTCTTTGAACTGGCCTGGTATGTCTATCCTCTAAATCCCCACCGACCCCTTCAGAGTGCTTGACTACCAGGTGGTCTTAGGGGTCGTTAGCCTGAAAGCAGCTAGCTTCCCCTCTACTATTTCCACTGACCCCTCTCCTTTGCCCTCTCCTGCTCTCTGACATCCTGATGCTTCTCAGCAAAGCTCTTAGATGTAAAAGCTTTTGGATTACTTTAACACACACAGTTTTTTTCTGTAGCTCTTATTCATGCATACACATGCACAAATGATCTTGGGCTCCCTAATTTACTCAGTGAAGGACATGGCATGAAAGAATAATAAGAGAAAGTTAATATACTACAATTATTATGACCCATTTTGCAGCAAAACAAACTGAGGTGGAAAAGGAGGACTTATTTAAAGACTTTACCATATAGTAAAACTATGTAAATTACTGATGAGAATACAATAGTAATAATAATAGTCATGGGTAGAGTAGATAAACTTGAAATCTCCATATAGAATTCAAATTCCAGAATCAGACAGACTTGAGTTAAAATTCCTGCACCACCACTTCCTAATTTTGAGATTTTATGCTGTTTTCTTTATGATTCTAGGATGTAAGATAAATGCATCTCAGGATGATTTCTGTGAGAATCAAATGTGAAAAAATTATATGATGGGCTTAACACAAATTAGGCCTTTGACATATGCATCTGCCCCTTTCTTTCTCTGCCCACCCTCTCCAGCTGCCCAGCTCATTAACCACATTATTATCCCAGGAATTACTTATGGCAATTCACTGTTATATTCTAGTTATTTTGTATCTCATCATCAGGAGGTAGAAAGGAAAAGAGTGAGGTACTATGCCTAAAATTGTCCCCACCTCTGAGAAAAGACACAAAAAATAGCATGAACCTCCAAGATACCAAAAATGATTGTTTGTGCATAAAAATATATTTACAGAGGAAAGCTTTAGTTAACTAGATCCTAATAATAGAATCCGTTACACAGAAATTATTCTCCCTCAACCAAGAAAATTATGAAACAAGACTTTTAAAGTCTTAAAATAGAATGAGCTACCTTGTAGTAGTGTTCTTCCTATCAGTATCTTTGAGCAAAAGCTGGATGATTAGCTATAAGAGATGCCATTAAAGGGATTAGTGCATGAGCCTAAGAATTTGATGAGATCAGTGATTTTCAAGCTGTTTTATCAGTGGAATCTAAAAGAGATAATAGAACAACTCAGGGTGAAGAAAGGTAAGAAGCTTGGGTCCTTCTATGAGGCCCAAAGGAGTCCTTACAGAGTCTTAGGGGTCCATAAAACTCTACAAAAGCAACTGACCTTGTGTTCTCTAAAGTGCTGTCATCTGTAGCTCTGAATCCATCAAATATTAAGAAGAACCAATAGCTCCAAAGTAGCTTGCAGTTTGCAGTTTGTGTGTGTGTACATTCACTTACAATGTCCTACAGCATGATCTCAGGCCAATATGCACTGTGGTATTTGATAATCTAATAAAGGTAATCCTGAAATTATTATCTTATAATCAAAGTGGTATTGTGGAGACAAAGGAGAAGGATGCTGTAAGGCTAGAGAAAGAGGTTGGAAATGGATCACAAGAAACATTAGCATCATTCAACAGTTACCCAGGACAAGGAGTGTGATCCCAAGAGCTATTCTTTGAGGCTGAGAAAATACAGCCTTTAAACTCTCTACCTGTGCTGAGGCCCAAGTTAAGAAAGCAGTTCAGACATACAAAAAAACGATTAAAGGTAGAATGTAGAAATCATGTTTTGTCAATAAATATCTGCAACTAGAGTTAGCATGCCTTCCATAAGACAGTAATGATCTAAGCCTTTATATTACTCATAAATCTGTGCAACAATAAATCTGGATGGCAGTGGCAAGAGTCATAGCAAGATGGATTGTAAAAGCTCATACTTGATCTGGAGAATTTGCACAGCCACCAAAAGAAAATCTTACTTTTTTCTTGTTCCTCTAAAACCAGACCTTGGATCCTGATTTGTATTGATGAAAGTTCCTCACTGAAAATACACAATCTAATAAATGCAAGGAAAAAATAAATTTAATACTTCAGAATGTACAAACACACACATATGTGCACGCATGCACACACACACACACACACACACACACACACACACACACACAATTCCATGCAGGCTCTACCATGATATATGAAAACAAAACAGATTCATTCCAAATGAAAGCCATACTCAGATACATATGATTAGTGAATACTTCATCATATGCCAACCCCAGGTACAAAGATGCCTGGGAAATGTGATTGCTAGGACAATTTCATCTTCTTTAGGACAAGAAGAGAGTTCTATATGGGGGTTAGAATACATGGAAAAAAGTTAATCTATATTATTCTTGACTTAGAAAAATAAAAATTAAGAGGATCAGAGCAGAACTAAACACATTTCCCCTAACCACATTTGACTAAATGATTCTCTTTGTCAGTGTAAAGAAACTATGCCAGACCACAGGTTGCATCCAGTTTGCTACATTATGTACATTTGCTCAAATCTGGATCACCAGCAAAACGTAATTCTCCAGAATATCAGTTTATTATTCTTATCAGTTTAACCATTTTAAAAAAGCTCAAGCTGTAGCTGTGGCTAAAGTTGTAGAACACTAACCTTGTACAGCAAAACTCAGGGACAGTGCCCAGATCCTAAATTTAAGCCCCAGGATTGGCACCCCAAAAAAAACACTCAAAAACAGAAGAAATAAACAAGTCTTGTGTCTACAAATAAACAGATGCAGTAAACATCCTCTCTACAAAGTGATGCCTGGATTAGACCATTGTCCTGGTTGAATGTGTCCATGATTATAAAATAATCCCATTGTCCATAGCTTCAAATAGTTTAAGATCTTTATGTAGTAAAAATATATGAAGTAAACCTTTCTATTACTAGAATGACCAAAGGACTCCAGTAACATTTAGAATTTTAGCAAGAACATGGATCCTCCTAGAAGCAGAGGGTAAGATGAGTGGGATGTTAAGAGGTTTAACTAGGAAATTACACCAACACAAGATCAAAGGAAAGCAAAGCAGATTAAGATAAGCTTTGAATCCATGGTGGCAAGCCATCTTCACATGAAAAGAAGGGAAGAAGAAGCAGGATGAAGGCGAGAAAGGAACAAGCAATGGTACAATCCTGACAGTTTGGGCCCACGGAAACTTTGGGGCAGGAAGACATCTCAGAGCCATCTACTGCTCAGAGCACCTAGTTTAGGCAGCATGGCATATTGCTATTCCCAATTTGTTAGGGGGTCACTCTGGAGGAATTGACCTCATCTTTCTAAGCTGTAGTACTAGTGATGAGAACTGGTCAGTTAAATACACCCTCTTGCATTTGAATTACAAGTTCTTTCTTAAAGGATAGTCCAAGTGTCCCTTCTCTATAACAGGCCTGGAGATCAGTTCCTAAAGAGCAATTGCGCCCAATACTTGGGAGAGAGGGAATTAGGAGGACTGTTAATTCAAGGCCAGCCTAGGTTATATAGCAAAACACTTTTCAAAGTATAAAAAAAATCTATCCATTAAAAATAATTATTTGCAAATTATTTAGATACCATCATAGATAAACATTAACATGTTCAAATACTACCACATGCACTGATTCTTTCACTTAACAAATATTGTAATAATTATTCATATTCCATGGAGTAATGAATGTATACAGGCTCAAGTTGAGAAACTAGGAGTATGACAAAGATCAAGATTGAAGGAAGAAACATAGAAAATAAAAGTGTAATGTACTAACAAAATTATAATAGAGTCATGTGTAAGCAGTGACTGTTTGAATACTTTCAATGACAAGACTTAGATTTGGTGGGAAAGACTGTTGGAGGAGATGATATTTGGAAGATACCAACATACAATATTCTTAGTGACTCTTATTTTAGGCAGAGTTAAGAAAGTCAAGAATATCTACAACTTTTCTGAGGCAGAAATAAGAATGGCCAATAGACACATGAAGAAATGCTCAACTTTTCTAGCCATAAAAGAAATGCAAATCAAAACAACAGTTAGAATGGCTATAATCAAGAACTCTAATAACAACAGATGCTGGAGGGGATGTGGCCAAAAGGAACCCTACTTCATTGTTGGTGAGAATGTAAACTTGTTTAACCACTTTGGAAAGCAGTATGGAGGTTCCTCAAAAGACTCCACATAGAGCTCCCTTATGACCCAGCAATCCCACTTTTTGCCATTTACCCGAACAATCACAAACAAGGCCATGCTAAAGCTACTAACACAACTAAGTTTATTGCAGCATTATTTACCATAGCTAAGATATGGAACCAACCCAGATGCCCCTCAGTAGATGAATAGATCAAGAAAAAAAAAAATATATATATATATAGGAATTCTATGCCTCCATCAGAAAGAATGATACTGCCCCATTTGTTAGGAAATGGAAAGACTTGGAAAAAATTATATTAAGTGAAGCAAGCCAGGCCCAAAGAAACATAGGTCCCATGGTTTCCCTTATTTGCAATAACTAGTATATGTCTAGGACAAGCAGAAAAGGTCAAAAGTTATGTACATCTGACTATATAAGATGATACTAAGTGAAATGAACACCAAGATAGGGACACAAAAGATTTTATCTTTCTTGCTGCTCTTTTTAATGTACTTATAATGTACTATGTTATTTTTTTTGTTTCTTTTGTATGTTTTTCCCCCATGGGATAACCCCTGTTGTCACTGTATTTGATTCCGGTGTTCTGCATCTTATATATACATTTTTCTAATTTGGGGAGGGGAAGGGAAATAACAAAATGCTGAAGTAAGGTTACGGGATAACCCATTGTAACAACGAGATGTACAAGACACTATGCTGAAAATGAACTTTACAACTTTGCAGGGGCAGGAGAGGGAGGAGTTGGGGAGATGGGGAGGAAAAGGATAGTAGGGGAAAAACAAAGGAAGAGGTGACAATGCTCGATAGAAAATGGACATTATCTTGCTCATGTAACTGTAACCCCTCTGTACAGTATCTTTACAATAAAAATATATATTGAAAAATAATTTATACATATTCTTGAAGCAAGCAGGTAAAGGGACTGAAATTAAAACTAAAGTTAACACCTAGATTGTTTGATTGAAAAACTAAGATGTGTGTTCATGAACTTCTCACTTAGAGCACGATTACCTTACTATGAATTGTCTAAGGGTTATGTTTCTCTAAGGAAAAAAAGTTACTTTAGGTATTTGAAAGGAAACAAATATTTAGAGTATTGCTGTATACCTCCTCTTTCCTTTCTCTTTGTTCTCATTGTGAGCATGTGAGCCATGTGAATGAAGGTCCGTAATGCAAGCCAGTGATGAGTCAAGATTGGTGTTCTGAAGTGCACTATTTCTAAAAAAAAAAAAAAAAGCTTTGGATTCAATATAAAAAAATCCAATGCATCTAGATTGATGGAGGGAAAATTCTGTATTTATTCCACTCTACGAGAATGGTTTGTCCAGCCTGTTGAAATAAATAAACCACACTGACAGTGAAAGTCATGGAAATCTATCTTTGTGACTATTTGTGGGCAATTTGAAGTAATTCATGAAACGAAGTCAATCCAGATTTCTCCTTTCAACAACAATATCCCAAGGTCTTTTTTCAACATGTTTCCAAGTTAAAAATTTCTTAAACTCCCATGTGCTCGGGTTACCTGTGACAGAGGATTATTAATTCTGATCCCTTTACAATTTGCAACTTCAATGAAGTCTTCCCCGTTTCTCACCTCTTTAACCCAGCACAGATTTGACGCCTCTCAGATTAATTGTGGTGATGAATCTTATTTCAAAGAACATTCATTCAAAGTTGAACTTGAGCACCTGCTAATGTATTTCGGTACTTTTACTAATAACTTTAGAGAGATTTTTAATTTATATTTCTCTGTATATTAAGATATCCTCCTTTAGTTCGCCTGCCCCTCTGTGAGAACATTTTTCATATTTCAGATGAAGACGCCAAACACTAGACCTAAATGGATGAGATCATTTTGAATAGTATGCAGATACCCACGCAGGTCAGGTATTTTAATATTTTCTCATTTCTAATTTATTTCTGTACTTGTTGAATGTGGCTTCTCATATATCCTTTTAAGTGCCTTCTTAATTTTAATGACATTTTAGAAAATTATTTGAATAAGATCTATGTGTGGAAGTTTTTTGTAGAATGGGGAAAGGCCATGGGGGTAATAAAGTAAAATTCTTCTGGTTTGGAGTTTCTAGCACAAAATGGACACCAAGCTGCTGTCAGTTTGTTCACTAAACTGAGCAAATCATTTAATCTTTATGTAAAATAGGTAATGTAAATGAATGTCCATATCACCACACACCACCAAAAAAGATCTTCAAAACATTATCTTTCTATTTTTCCCTCAGTACTATGGCTTGAACTCAGGGTCTGTCAGTTGCTCAGGTTGGACTACTTGCCCATCTGGAATTCTATTAACTGAGCCATGCCTCCAGCCTGGCATTTTTCAGGAAAGCCTCATGAACTGTCTTGCCAATGCTGGCTACAAACTGCAGTCCTCTGTATCTCAGCCTCTAAAATAATTAGGATTATAGGTGTAAAAGACCAATGCCAAACTCCTAAGATGTATTTATTTCACAGCCACCATCTCTCCTATACTCTTCCACACCTACCACATATATTCAGTCTCCAGCTTCATTTGTCCCATTGTTCTTTGGTTCTATACTCAACAATGTCTTTCCTAACAATTGCTCTCTCACTTCATTCCCTGCATTCTTAGCACTAATGAGTCATAAACTCAAAGCCCTGAGTTTAAAGCCCTGTATGAACTTCCCACAGTTTCAAACTTGGTCCACTTCCCATAACTCTCTTAGAGGAACCTACAGGTTCCTCGGTCGTGGGGCTTGAACTCTGGGCTTAGATGCTGTCCCTCAGCTCTTCAGCTCAAGGCTAGCACTCTATCGTGTGAGCCACAGCACCACTTCCCATTTTCTGGTGGTTAATTGGAGATAAGAGTCTCATGGACTTTCCTGTCCTGCTGGTTTTGAATCATGATCCTCAGATCTCAGCCTCCAGAGTAGCGAGGATTACAGGCATGAGCCACCGCCTCAGTAATCATTTCTTAATTATCTCTCAAATACCAAGAACTCCTGGCTTGACAGTAAAAGGCCTTCAAAAGACACTGACCAGATGAAAGCTCTGAGGAAGATACTCTCTGAACAAGGATCTATTTTCTTTATTTATAGGCATTAAGGAATGTGGGAGTGGGGTACTGAAGTTTAAGGTCAGGATCAAACTTCCTAAGTGCTCTACCACTTAAGCCATGACACCATTCCAAGGGATTTTTTAATGGACAAAAGAAAAGAGAACTGATGTAATCATGAAGAGATCAAATCAGAAGAGTAACTGAGATAGCAAATGTTTCCCATGATGATTTTAACCCTAATAAGAAAAACATTTAGGATTTAATCTGAAGAATATTCAGGGAATCCTGTAAGATCCTGGCCTTGAGAAATACAACTTTAGGGCTCTTCCCTGTCTCTCTTTATGTCTTTCTCTCTCTTGGTCTGTGTGTTTCTCTCTCTCTGCTATAGAAGAGAGAGCCTGCCCCATGCACAGCCACAGATCTTAAGATGGATTTAACACTTGGGAGATGAAGACTATCAGCCAAGATTCCCTAAGCTTACCAGAGAACATTCTGTTGTAGGCTACAGTCAGCAGTGACAAGCTCAAGGACTCTCAAGGAGGACACTAAGGTAGTCAAATAGGAATAACTCATCTTGAGTCCATATAACATAGATGGGTCTGGTTGTCAAGAGAGAAGAGGGTGAAAGATATATATTGGAGAGCTTAGAGTACCAGTTACTCCAATGGACTTAATAGCAGTAGAGAGTTATCTGAATCAAGACACTAGATGCTGACGTGACCATGTTACACTCACCAGCAGCTAAAGCCTGGGACATTCTCATTTCAGGGTCATCACCCTTAATACTTGATCCTCAGTCTCTTGTGGATAAACTGTGCTCCTAGCGCCTTGAGTTGGATACTTATGGGCCTTCTCCTAAAGCACCTTTCCTCCCTTCTCTGGGTAGACATCCTCTCAAGGGGACAGAGCTTATCTCCACTGTGATCTCCTCCATTAAGCCTCTACCCTATTGTCACCCCTCCCGTATACTTTCCAGGCAGAACCAGTCACTATGTCTGCTGTGCCTCCTAGCATTTAGAATATACACAGCCATTTCCAATTACAGTTTCAGTCACTGTGTGGGGATGGCTAGGTTGAAAAGTAGAGACTAAATTTGCTTGATTGGTCCTCCGTAACTTCTCCTAACCTCACAGACATGAGCTCACAGACATTTCTCTGATTCGTTTCTGTATTCTCTGTAGATTTAACCCTAGGAGAACACTATTGATTCAAATATTTTTGTTTTATTTTGAACTACCTTTACACATTCAAAATGTGTAATTATAAAGGGAAAAGGTAGAAGCAACCCAAGTGTACGTTGGTGGATCAATAGATGAACAAAATATGGTATATACATACAATGGAATTTTATTCAGCCTTTAAAAGGTAGGAAATTCTGGTGCAACATAGTGACTGTTAAGAATGTTATATCAAGTGAACTAAACCAATCACCAAAAAAAGAAAAATATCATATAATTTTGCTCATATAAGTTACCTGGAGTAGTTAAATTCATAGAGACAAAGTGAGAACTGTTTAATGAGTTCACAGGTTCAATTTTGCCTGATGAAGAGAATTCTGGAAACTGGTTGCACAGCAATATGAATGTGCTTAACACTACTGAACTGTATGCTTAACGACAGGTACACAATAAATCAAAAACAAGAGCAATCAGGAAGCTGAGGTAGGACTGAAGACCATGAATCTGAGGTCAGCCTAGCCCACATAGAAGAACCTGTCTCAAAAATAAATAAATAAATAAAACAAAAACAAAATTAAGTATATTGATTAGCCAAACAAAAAAATCATCAGGGGAATAAAAACATATCTCTGACATTCCAGTAATTGTCAACTATATAGTAGATAATTTAGCTATCAGCTAATGGGCTGAGAGGGCTTGGACCAGACGCAGCTGTGCTTCCATGGTAGGGAGAAGCAGGGCTGAGTCTGGGCAGAAACAGTGCAGCAGGAGGCCTCTGGGAAGAGTGACACAAAGCTCCTAAATGTTTTCTTTGGTTAATTACGAATAAATCAGTTATTTTGTGAAGAAAATCTAAAAACTAATAATTGTCTCAAGAACTAAGTTGCTTTCTTTCTACTTTTCTCAGTGCATAATTAGGGGTGTGATCCTGATCAAACCACTTAACCTCTCTGGAGTTCGGTTTCTTCCAGGGAAATAGGAGGGGGCTGGATGTAATAGTGTCTAACTTTCCTCCCAACAATAAAATCCTGATCCTGTGCCAAAATACTATGATTTCTTCTTCCTTCTCATCATCTAACTAGACCCTCCCTTGTATGGTACCACACACAATGTAATTTAACTTATCTTGTCTCCTTTCAACATTTTAAATTTTTCTCAAATTATTTCGTTAAATAAGAAATATGAAATATAGTCAAGCTCCAGTGGCTCACACCTGTAATACTAGCTATACAAGAGACTGAGGTCACAGTTCAAAGCCAGTCTGGATAGGAATGTCTATGATATTTTTATTTCTAATTAACCACCATTTTTATAAAACCCAGAAATAGTTCAAGTGATAGAGAGAGCTAGCCATGAGCACAAAAGCATGTAGACCCTGAGGTCAAGGCCCAGGACTGGTATACACACACACACACACACACACACACATTCACACACCAGGAAAATTTTACATTTTCTACATCATGAGGGGTATACTTTCATTTTTCCCAGACACATGTTTCCTTTACTAATAAAACCATATACTTTGCTTCAATTTAAATGATAAAGGAAAACAACAAATTATCTCCTTCCTCCTATTCCTCTCAGAAGTCACCAACCATTTCACTGCTTTGGAGACCTCCTTCAAGCAAACTGAGGAGTGTGATAAGGTGAAATGTTTTCTTTGAAAATTCTTTCTTAACTTGAAAGGAAATAAATTGAACTAAGACAGCCTTTCACTTATGGCAGATTCTGTATTGAACGTCTCTCAGCTGAAAAATAAAACTCTCTGGACAAAGAATAAAAGCAGTCTATCCCATAATAATATGATCTTGTAGGCAACAAAATATGGGAAGAGAATTGAGTTTTTGCTTCTTATTTTCTTACTTTTCCCCTGTTTAAAGAAAAAGATGGTCATAACAGAGTGGACATTCAGTTGCTATGCAGAGGTATAGCCTAATCTGTGGCTCATGGCTGGCCTCACTCCTAAACAACCTTCCTGATTGGTCACAGTTCTGATTGGTGAGACAGCTATTCTGATTGACACCCATGCTATTCAATCATTAAATAGTTTGCTATTGCTCCTATCTACCACTCAGCAATAGAAATTCTGTGATTTTTGATTGTGTATTTGTAAATAATAATAATACAAGATGAGAAAGGATGGAAAGAATAACAGGAACTCATACAGAAATATATATGTAGCTATTTTGTATTTATCATCTGTAGCTTATGTGATTGTTTGTTGTTGTTGTTGTTGTTTTGTCGGTTGTGGTGCCTGAACTCTGGGCCTGAGCGCTGTCCCTCAGCTCTTCAGCTCAAGGCTAGCACTCTACCACTTGAGCCACTTCTGACTTTTTTTTCTGCTTATGTGGTGCTGAAGAATCAAATCCAAGGCCTCGTACATGCGAGGCAAACACTCTACCACTTAGCCACCTTCCCAGGCCTATGTGATTGTTTTTTAATAAGCATACTTAATAAGCTATTACACATAGGACTCTATTCCTTTGACAAATGGGCTGGATTAAACAACACCTTTTTTTCTTCTTGGTTATATCATAGAAGCACAACCTGGTTGTCAAACATCTATATGATTCATTACGGGGCCTACCAAAAGCCACTCTTTATTCCCATTGAATTTAATTGTCATTTTTCAGATCGTCAGTAAACTCTTAGGGTCTTGGGGAAAAATAATTTATTTCCTGAAAATAAGGTTTAGTTACTTCTCTTGGATAAGCAGTTTATGTTGGGGAGTAATATAGAATTTTCATCAATGGCTATGACCAGTGTTATCCTCATATTGCTTGTAAGATTTCTCATGATTGTATAAACATTAACCTTGACATATTTGTTGACATGTGCAAAAGAATCCTCTGTAATTGCTAAGCTTCTATTTACTTCTCCAAACTCCATATCTGTGTGTTGATATTCACATAGATGTATACCAAAATAGATTTAAGAAATTACAAAAATATAGTACAGTGAATGAAATAATAAGAAACACCTATAGATGAAGCTAAGATCCCCCACAAAAAAATCTAATAAAATCCCCCTATACACTTGTGGTAAAACAAACAGAAGTGTCAAGGACAGAACATAACCTATGACATAGTTAATTTTACCTATTTGGTCAAAAAAATACACTAGCTGATTAGAAGAACTGTTCCTGACAATGGGGTATAAAGAAAATCTTCAGGTCATTTGAAAGATGGCTCTGTGTAAGTGAATAGAGCTTTCAAAATGAAGACTATGAAAGTTTGCATAATACCACTTTCCTAGTAAAGGCAGCTGTAAAAGGGATAAAATACAGAAATATCTGTTTCTAATCATCAAAAGCAATTGCATCAGACACAAGAAGATTCTGAACAAAAGAGAACTGCAGGGAAGCAAGCCAACATTTTGTGCCATATTCTCCCTAAAATCTTTGTTGCTTTCTAAATTTCCCATGATGAAAAGCCAGAGTACTGTGCCATTTAAATCAGGACCAGTGGAGATTAATGCAATACCTCAGGAGCAGCCCTGTGAAGAGAATCATTCCCAATCTGAAGGCCTGTAAAAATAAAGGCACAAATTAATATATGCTTGCCCAAATTCTATATATAATACAATCTACAATCAGGATACTAAAAATTCAATAAACAATGTCATTTTGAAGAAGGTGTGATAAAGGTGGGAGTATAATGGGAGAAGAATCACATAGCAGTCACTGATCCAAAAAATTGTGAAATCTGCATGAACATTTGTCACCAGGCGCTTGATTAAGATTTGGTTGTAGGAGTTGCTTTCCAGAGCTCTGATTTCTCATCCTCTAACATATTACCTTATCCCTCTTGGTTATTGGTTCTAAACTTCCTTTGATACAATAAACAAGTTGGCAATAGCGGTTAAGTCATGCCTCATCTTGATTTTTGTCTATATAAGATCAGGAACCTAGACATCTCTTCTTAATTTAAACTGTCTCTGTCCCTTAATCCAAGTTTGTGATGCTTTTGTCAGTATAATTTCCTTAAAGATTATGTGTGACCTATTGAAAGTCGTGGTGTTCACCCCACCAAACACAAAGTTCCCACACATTGCTTTGTCCCGAAAGTGATAGTGCTAAGAAACAACACCCTTGAGATTCTTAGGGAAAAAAATTATTCCATTGAAAGGATTTATAAGGTACACCCTTAAATCTTTTTGAAATATTCAAGTCTAGCCCTTGAGATAAATCCTAGGTGAAGTATTAATTTGATAGTCATTGCAATATTCAGTGGCTGAGAACCAGATATTGTTCCACTTTTATACTTAGCCTTCAGTCCTTTAATTAACTTCTCTAATTTCCACTTTAAACTAGAAAATTTCTTCCTTAGTTCCCTTCTCTCATTTGTATACTCTCTTTTGTATACGTTACCATCCATGTTGTTATGGTTTGGGTATAATGTGTCCTCCCAAAAGGCTCAATATTGTTTATTTCCTAGCTGTTGATTTTATTTACATGATTGGATAATGAGTATGCTAACTTTTTGCTAAAATTAAAAGCTGAGTATCCAGTGACAACAGGATATAAACCATGGGGGGGGGAGAAACACAAAAGAAAATAAAAGTCATGTAGTACATTGAGAATAACAGCAACAAAGAAAAACCTCCTATGTCCATGTCTTGGAGATCAGTTCACTAGGCATCATCTTATACAGTCACATGTACATAGCTATTGAGCTATTCTGCTCATATGCTAAGATTATCCTAGATGTTTACTAGTATTTGATTTTGGTACTCTGGGTATTGTATATATGTTTATCTGAACTAGAGAAGGGGAGGGGAACAACAAAATGGTGAGACAAAGGACAAAGTAGGAACTTTTGCAACAGCAATACTCACAAGACAATATGTTGGAAATGATCTGTACAACTTGTGTGTAGGGGATTGGGAGGGAAAGAAGGAGAAAAATGAGTGAGGGGATAACAAGTTAGACAAGAATTGTAATCACTACCTTACTTACGTAACTGTAACCTCTTTGTACATCAGCTCAACAATAAAATTTTTAAAAAACTGAGTATACTATTCAACCCCTTTGGAAAGCAGTACAGAGATTCCTCAAAAGACTACACATAGAGCTCTCCTATAACCCAGAATTCCAATTTTGGGCATTTACCCAAACAATAACAAACAAGGCTATACTGAAGCTACCAGCACAACTATGTTTATCTCAGCATTATTTATGATAGCTAAGATATGGAACCAACCCAGATGCCCCTCAGTAGATGAATGGATCAAGAATATGTGGTATATATATACAATGGAATTCTATGCCTCCATCAGAAAGAATGATACCACCCCATTGGTTAGGAAATGGAAAGACATAGGTCTCATGGTTTCCTTTAGTTGCAATAACTAGTATATGTCTAGGACAAGTAGAAAAGTTCAAAAGCTATGTACATATGACCATATAAGATGATGCTAAGCAGAATGATCCCCAAGATAAGGACACAAGAAGTTTTATCTTTCTTGCTCTTGTTTTTAATGTACTTATAATGTATTATGTGAATTTTTTGTTTCTTTTCTATGTTCTTCACCCATGGTATAACTCCTGTTTTCACTGTTTTTGATGTCAGTGCCCTGCATCCTGTATATACATTTTTCTAATTTGGGGAGGGGAAGAGAAATAACAAAATGCTGAAACAAGGATACAGGTGGACCCCTTGTAACAAGGAGATGTGCAAGACACTATGTTGAAAAGGAACTTTACAACTTTGGTGGGGGGAATGAGGAGTTGGAGAGGTGGGGAGGAAAGTGATGGTAAGGAAAAACAAAGGAGTGGGTAACAATGCTCGATAGGAAATGGACTCATTACCTTACTCATAACTGTAACCCTTATGTACAGTATCTTTACAATAAAAAATATATACAAAAATGAGTATAATGATTACCCAAAAAAGAAGGGAATTAAGAAGAAAGAAAGAAAGAAAGAAAGAAAGAAAGAAAGAAAGAAAGAAAGAAAGGAAGAAAGAAAGAAAGAAAGAAAGGAAGAAAGAAAGAAAGAAAGAAAGAGAAAGAGAGAGAGAGATGGAGGGAAGGAGGAAGGGAGGGAGAGAAAAACAAACAAAGAAGAAAACAAATACCAATAGGCTTAAGGACATGAAATAGTCATTGCATAAATGAAGTAAATAGTCTTAAGCTAAATTTTCATAAACTATTTTTATCATTGCTATTTATAAGAGACATACTTCTAGTTTAATGGACCCATAAATAACAAAAAATTTTAAAAGCACGAAAACAGATTAGTTATAAAAATAAAGCTGATGTACTATACTCATATCACACAACATAGATTTTAATAAATAATCATTACATGTAGCTTAGCACTATAGAGCTGTATGCTTTAAAATGATTAAGATGGTAACTTTTATGCTACATATCTTCTACAGTTAAATATTTTAAACAAAGAAGGAAGCAGTACTAGAAATAAATAGGGATTTTATAATGATAAAGGAGTCAACCTACAAGAAAGATAAAACAATTCTGAATTTGCATTTTTATGGCATAGGCTCCAAAATCCATAATATAAAATCTGAAAGAACAGGAATAATAAGCAAGTAATTCCTTAGGAGACATATAATTGTGAGCTTCATAGCTCTACCTCCTATATTATTCTCTTCATATTGGCATTCTAGGGTAAATTTAAAATGTAGTTTAGTAAAAACAAGTTCTTGGAAGAAAAGTTCATTAATTCCAAATATATTGATCAACAATCAATTTGCTTGGTCTATGGATAACCTTGGGATAGCTAGCAGAATGCATGACCTACACAGATATCAAATACTCCCCTAAGCAGAAAAGTAAATATTAACATGAATCACATCCAGTGATTGTTGACATTTATGTATGTTTGTTTATTTTTTCTTTACACATCACCTCTAAAAATACAATTAGCCTTTATCCAAGAAAATATGCTCAGTTACTGGAAGACTGAAGAGGCATAAGTTTACCTGCTTTCACTTTGGATGGGTGGTATAAAGATGGAACTTTTGATATCTCCAACTCTATCAGTTTGTAATCACAAAAGAAAAGAAAGAAGATGGGGTAGAAGAAGGTCATAGTGTCGTTTTTTCCATTTCCATCCCACCCTAGCCCAAGACCCTACAAAACTGACCATGAAAAGTCCACTAATCCATCAGGAATTGTAGAAAATCCATGTCCATTCCCACCTGTTGTAGACTCAAGAATTTGATGGGAATTCATCACACCTAGAGTAGATGGCTACAGAAAAGATCCCTTCTGACACACAGGTGTTGCCTCCATCTGTCCTCACACTCAGCTATCTTCTTCCACTCTGAGCAGACCAGGCATTTAACAAGAAGGAAAACTCTAATAAGGGGATTCACAAGTACAATCAGATGTGGATAAATTTTACATAATCTCTGTAAGTGAAATTACTAATCTGAAATCCATGGAACACTCTTTCATTAAGTTTCTTTTTAAAAAGAAAGCCTGTCATAAAACTGGATTCTTTCTGTTTTCTGTAAATGAAGTCTGCAAATATGACTCTTTTGATCAATAATCTTGGAAGATTTTTTTAATATTTTTATTGTAAAGATACTGTACAGAAGGGCTACTGTTACATGAGTAAGGTAATGAGTACATTTCCTGAGCATTGTTACCTCCTCCTTTGTTTTTCCCCTACCATCCCTTCCCTCCCCACCTCCCCAACTCCTCCCTCCCCACCCCCAAAGTTGTAAAGTTTGTTTTCAGCATAGTGTCTTGTACATCTCATTGTTACAATGGGTCAACCTGTATCCTTGTTATTCCCCTTCCCCTCCCCAATTTAGAAAAATGTAGGGCACCGACATCAAAAACAGTGAAAAATAGGTGTTATTCCATGGGGGAAGAACATACAAAAGAAACAAAAAATCACATAGTACATTAAAAACAACAGCAAAAAACAAAAAAACCTCTGTGTCCCCATCTTGGGGTTCATTTCATTTATCATCATATTATATGGTCACATGTGCATAGCTTTTGACCTTTTCTACTCATCTGGCAAGATTATCCTAGATGTATACTAGTTATTGCAAATAAGGGAAACCAAGGAACCTATGTTTCCTTGGCCCTGGCTTACTTCACTTAATATAATTTTTTCCAGTCTTTCCATTTCCTAACAAATGGGTAGTGTCATTCTTTCTGATGGAGGCATAGAATTTATATATATACATATATATGTATATATATACATATATACACATATATACATACACACACATATATGTATGTATGTATGTGTATGTATATATATATATATATCACGTCTTCTTGATGAAAGATGTTTATAACACAATCTTGGACATCTAGCTGTCATTCTACAAGTTTTATCTTAATCTCTATGGGCAATGGATTGGATATTATCATATGGTTATATGGTAAAACAGGAAAAAATAGGAATTTTATGGGGAGCAAAAAGGCAACATTTATAGCTACTCTATATCCTCATTTACTCCAGATATTTGGACAAATGTAAATAAAATTTAGAACCCCAAACTTGGAACCGGTTGCTTGATTTTATTAACCACTTTTCTAATACACTTGATTAGCCAACTCACAACATAAAACAAATGATATATTTGGCTTCTCCATTCTAATTTCAACACTAGTAGAGAAAAGTAAAAACATTCCAGTGTGCTGTAGAGGGGGGAGAGAAATATTCTGATAGTTCACAATGTATCATGATTAATTAATGTGGAATACATGCACTTGGAGCTAGATAATGACTGAGACACTAAGATACACACACACACACACACACACCACTCAAGGGCAGAGTATCCCTGGAGATATTAAAGAGCTGTTCAGGTGTAAAATGTGTTGTATTAACATTAGTTATTGTGCACTGAGCATTTTCAAAGCAGATTTTTATAGCTTAGCTTAAAGAATTTTTTTTGCCTTTAGCAAGCATTAAGAAATCAAATGGCATTACTATAACTCAAAAGTGGAAGGTAGAAACAAGTTACATACTTTAGGTACTTCGTATTTTAATATAGTCTTTTCTTCTACTCTAGAAAATTAGAGGTTTACAAAATAAAAGAGTAGAACAGGTTGCACAAGAGTTAAAATCACTTCAAAAAAATCATTGACTTTTAAGCATAACCCCTGACCAGGCCACTGTTTTCTAGTGTTTTATGTAAAATTCAAAATTGAATTTTCCAATAGACTTGGAAAATTAAATTCCCTTGAGAACTTTACAAGATTCTACATTTTGCTACCAGAGAAATAGAACATTAACATAAGTTGCACAATATTGGTCTTTTTTAATCAAAATCTCAACAGGATCCTGAGCAGTAACATGCCTCAAAGAAAGCACTACTGAGAGCAGAAGAAAAGCTCCTCTTTATGCAAGGCCAGTCCTGACTATCAGGAGTCACATGATGGATGAAGGATGCTCAGCCAGAGAACTAGTCATTGCTGCCAATAGTTGGACATGCAGTTAGGCTGTCATTTACTCCTAGTGATTTGAGTAAAGAAATCACCAAAATGAGGTTTTAAGCACTTTAATTTCTAGACCTATAGACCTAATAAAGTGAATAATTAACAACCTAAAGAAAAAGCAGTGGGGTAAAGTGGCAAGGTACATAGCCTGGCATAGAATTTCTCCCACATGTGGTTCTGTGACTTAGAGAAATAATTTAACCTCAGTTTTCTTTCATTTTTCAATTTTATTGTATTTTATTATTGTTACTGTAGAGGTGCTATACAGAGGGGTTACAGTTATAATATCCTGGATTCAAAGGAGACTCTGAGACATCCAGTTAAAGGAGCTAGAAACCTTATTACAGCCACACAGGGTCCACTTCCTATTACTGGGAAAGTAGGAGAATGGCCCTGAGCTCAGGATAGGATGGGTTTTTATAGGGGTAGGTTACATAGAGTTACATAGATGAGCTATGCAAGACAGGTTTGGCACATTTCCATTGGTTATGGTTATATGACCTTCCAAGTTCATTTGTTCTTTATGGTAAATACCATATGTAAAAATTTTCAATAGGCTGCCCATAATGGGAACACTTGGTGGTCTTCAATTGGAAAGAACAATGGTGGTTTCACCTGTGGGCTTAAGACCTTGTTACTGAGGTAAATAAAGCAAGATTATAGAAGCAAAACATAGCCTTGAGTCATAAGAGCATATGCAAAACATAATCTTGAATTGGTCAACATGACCAATACTATCAATGCTATTGGCACTATTATAGAAATGATTTTTATTATATGCTCTTGATCTATACAGCAACTCAGTGCAGCTGATGATGAGTCTCAAGGTTGTCAGTAGCCTTCTGCAAAGTTTGTGGCAAACAGCAAAACTGCCAGCTTGGTAAACTTGAGTGAGGGAGAGATGTTCTTTTACGTTCTAGCAAGGATAGAAAAGAGGCTAAGGCTGTACTGGTCAGCCTTTGCCTAGGGTTTTTCTTTATCAAGAGGCTTTGCCCTTTATCAATAATTATTGTTCCGTCTCTTGATTTTACATTTTGGTTCCCATGGATATCCTTCTATTCCAAGGGAAAGGGGGCTAAGAAGGGAGAGTAAATTTCTAACAGCAGGAGGGACTGAGGCCAGACAATAGGAGGAACTTTCTGCCATTGTATAGCAACTCAGATATCACAAGTACTATCTCTCATCCCTCCTCTCAGTTTTTCCCTCCCATCCTCACCCACAAGATGTAAAGATGTACAGTTCATTTTCCACACAGTGTCTAGTAAGTATCACTGTTATATTTGTTCACCTTTTGTTCCACCTTTTTGTGCACCATCACCCTACCAAATATAAACTATCAAACAAGATGAAAGGAAAACAAAAACAGCAACTAAACAACATCACACTGAAGTTACCAGCACAATCATGTTCATTGCAGCATTGTTGGCCATAGCCAAGGTATGGATTCAACCCAGATGCCCCTCAGTGGATGAATGGATCAAGAAAATGTGGTATATACACAATGGAATTTTACTCATCCATCAGAAAGAATGACATTGTACCATTCATAAGGAAAAGACATGACAAAATTATATTAAGTGAAGTAAGCTAGATCCAAAAAAATAGGTTGTATAGTTTCCTTCATTTGTAGTAGCTAGAATGTACCTATAAATCTACAAGTAAACACACTGAATGAGATACACACACACACACACACACACACACACACACTGGGACATGATAAATTATATAGGTCTCCAGACATTCATATATTAAGTGTGGCAATATACATAAGAATAGTTAACAAAGGCATACAATCATTTAAAATAATATTTTATGAAGTCAACTCAATTTTGTTACATGTAGAAGAAAAGTAATAATGGCACCTGCTTTGTAGATAGTAGTGAATTTGACTGTAATCATTAAAAGCTATCTTATTTCAGTACTCCACTTTCTTGCCTGTTGTGGATGTTGAATTAAGAAAAGACTTTCTGGGGTTGGAGGGTTGGCTCAGTTTGCAGAGCACTAGCCCATGAGTAAAAGTGGAAAGAAAGGAAGAAAGAAAGAAAGGAAGGAAGGAAGGAAGGAAGGAAGGGAGGGAGGGAGGGAGGGAGGAACAGAAGGATATTACATGCTCTTTCTTGTCCAATACAATGATTAGCTGGAATACTGTTTGAAGAGGATCAGAGGGCTTTCCCCTAAGATACCTGAGACTTTATTATCTGTTTCAGAAATGCAGAAGCAGAATACTGGTGTTTTTAGGAATAAGAAACAGATCCTTCTCTAAAAAATCAGAATTACATGAACTCAGCTTCCTGGAGCTCATTTGGTCAACTAAAACTCATTTAACTTATAGCAAAAATTTTAATTGGCACAAGAACCAAATGCATGCATTTAAACATCAATCTCATTCTTTCCTGGAACACAAGCCTAGATAAAATCAAGCAGTCAATCAACCAATCAATCATAGGTAAAAGGACACACATCCCTCTGAAAAATTAGTTGTGTTCCAGTCATCAGACCATCTGAAAGGTAGACTGAATCCTAGGATCCAAGACTAGCATTTTTATGCAACTGTACCACATGTAATGCAGAAGAGGTAGAGCAAAATGTATAGGAGGAATGTGTCAGGAGATGGAGCTGAAAAGTAAGCAGGATTGGAGCATCTGCCATATATATTTTCTTATAAGATACTTATAAATTTCTGTGAAAGCAGTCTAGACCTTATATTGGAGTTCTACAAGTTTTCCTGGTTTTGAGTCAGATTAAAAAAAAAAAATCTTTTCAGGTTGAGTCAAGACTCTCCTGTTGTTTACAAATGCCCCCTAGTCAGCAATCACGCAGCTGAGATGGCCCCAAGGCAAGATTGATCCTTTGTTTTGTTTCTTTGTGTTCTTTGTAGCTGTTTCAACATCCTGGTGGGAGTATCTGGGGAGTGGATCAGAAAGCTTAGATGCTTGTTTAAATTGCATATTAACATGTGCCAAAGCAGGTAAAATAGTATTTGTGAATTATTATATGATTCTTGAAATAAGCAATTGTTGTACTTAGTATTATTGTACTCTGACTTTTCCATTTAAATACCCTGATATATCTGTGAAGATATTGCTGATTTGAAATACGGACAAAGATAAAATAATAAAGGGATCTAAATTTACATGAACTTGGGTAAAAATGTTCCTACTAAAGGCTTTTATTAACTGAGAAATTAACACTCACTTGTAATCTCAACATTTGGAAAGATGAGGCAAGAAGATCATGAGTTAAAATCCAATCTGGACTAAGTAGAAAGATCAAGGCCAGATTGAGCTACAAAGCTAGACTTTGTCTCAAAGAAAAAATAATTGCATGTTTAAATCAGTTTTATACCAGTGTCAAAAACTTTTAGAAAACTGAACTATTAGAACTATTAGGAAATTTAATTTTTAAAGGAATAATAGTAGCCAACAAAAAAGATGAAAAAAATGCCAAACAAAAAGACATGAGAGAAAAATCCAGTCACATTTATAACAATAAATGGTGTTAATTTAGACAGGAGAAAAGAAAAATGAATTCTAATTTGATATTAATAATGTTATTATTGATTTTATATTAATAACTATATTTGTTAACTGATTACTATGTATAAAGCATTGCTTCAGACATTTTTGTATGTACTTTCTGACTTAGCCATCACAAAATGCCAGTGAAGTAGGCACTATCCTACCCAACTTATAGACAAAGAAAATAGTTTTGCAAAAAGAGATTGTAACAAGTGGTTGAGAAAGATTTTATTTCCTCTGTGACTTTGGGACAGTTTTGGGGTTTTTTGTACATAAGCAGTAGTGTTCAGTGCTGTGCAGAGGGCATTACAAGTTGTCAATAACATACAAATCCTGTGTGACAACACAACATGAATCACCTTTTAAGAAAACCAAACACACTGTGGAAACCTGTTCTGTAACTCATTCCCAACAAATGCAACGCTACATTGTCCAAGAGTTCAAGAAAACTAGAGAGGACTGAGTTGGCCCATAAAGTCTGTTATAGCTCAATCTCCCAACACCACCTTACAGAAAGGGTGCTTAGTACAACATCCAACAATAAGAATCGATGAGAAGTAAATTAAGATGAGTTAAGAATCTGAAAGAAGGTGATAGAAGAGGCAGCTAGGCTGAGGTTTTCCCTTCCATAATAGCCAAATATTTCATCTTCCTCAAGCAAGTGAGATGACAAACCCGCACCTAATTAAACTGTACAGTGATTGTGTTCTGCCACCTTTAAAAGAATGACAGACATATTGTCTCACTGGTACGTTACAAAAATCAATGGCTGACATTTACTCAATGAAATACAAATTGAGATTAGCTACTTTCACTTTTTATTCAGCAAATTCAAGCCTACAATCAATTCTTGTGCACGTGTAAACTGTGGAAATTGGTTTTAAATTGATTTGTTTCTTCCTTAGCTAATTACGCCATACAAGTAAGTGAATAATCAATTGCTAACCTTACTCTTACTGTATACATTTCAATGAGCAAAACAAGTTTGTCAAAGATGAGTATTATTATAGTCTTTTCAGAGAGGCTGCTAAATGGTCCACACAATTGTAATACATCAGCTATTTAACGATAATTTAAAAGACTCTTGTATTTGTTGAACAAATATAAAACTTCCCCTGCTGTTATTAGTTAAATTTACAGAAAATTCTCAATTGAATTGAGAGTCTGCTCAGAAAACTATAACAATATAGAGAGTTCTTATTAGCTGCTATCAGGTAGTGCTTATTATACAATGGAGTTGTTATACAATTATGGAGTCAGAAAATTTGAACTTCAAATTCTAGGTCTATCACTCCTTGATCTAAAAAGAATCCTAATCCTAGGTATGTGACCAAATGAAATGAGGGCCTATGTACACCAAACATTTGTGATTTAATTCATTGTTCATAAAAAAACTGGCTATCTCCATCATTTCCATCAATTATAATACATGCAAATTAACTGTAGCAACTTCATTCAATGAAGTACAACTCAGATGTGAGAAAGCATAAACTTCTGGTATTCACAGCCTGGATGAAGAACATAGACATCATTTTGACCCAGTATAAAAGAGTATGAACCCATCCTATGATTCTATTTATGTGTATTTCAAGCAAGGCAAAAGTAATAGATGGCTATAGTGACAATCATTTTAAATCTAAATTGTATATATTTAAAGTCTACAGAATGATGTTTTAATAAACACACATAGTAAACTAGTTACTGGAGATGGGCTAAAGGTCACATTGTTATACTTCAGAGCTACTCTCTTAGCAAATTTGAAGTACACAATACAGCATTAACACTTTAGTCACCACACTATACCTTAAATCTCTAGAATGTATTCACCTCTCAGAAATGAAACTGCATGCACTTTGACTATTAATTAGCTCCCTATGTTACATTCATTTTAATCTAAGTAACCCTCATATTACTACTATGAAGTTGACCTTGAGGAAAGTCTCTCAGTAATTTTCTTTCTACATCTGGCTTGTTTATTTAACATAATGTCCTCCAGTTTCATTTATGTCATTGTTAATAGTAAGATTTCCTTTTAAGGCTGAATAATATTTATCTATGTATGTATCTAAATCCATACAGATTTCCATAATGACTATACAAATTTATATTCTACCTGATTATTTTTGGAAGTTCTTTAATTGAGAAGTTGCATGGAGGAACCTTCTAGACAACATAAAATGTTCTAGACCTCCACCTGAGTGAGGGTTACAACTGCATATAAAGGTAAAAGTCACATATTTTAGTTAGGCATTTAGCTACTCAGGAGGATGATATCTAAGGATTACAGTTCCAAGTCAACCCAGGCAGAAAAGTCCAATTAACCACCAAAAAGCTGGATGTGGAACTGTGGCTTAAGTAGTAGATTATTTGTCTTGAACAAAAAGAAAAAAGAAAGAAAAGAAAAACAAAAAGCTCAGCACCAGGCCCTGAGTTGAAGGCCCTGAGTTCAAGACCCAGGACTGATAAACACAAAATGTCATTTACTTTAATGCCATCCCATTATTTTCAAAATGCTACATTTCTTCACTTACTATGTGACCTTAGATAAATTACCTTTCAAAGTCAGTTTCCTCATATATAAAATGGGGATAATAACCCAACAGTGGTATAATTGTAACAATTTATATAAAGTTTTCAGCACATACGGGGGTTTTAACAAATGTTGCCTACTCTCATTTCTTTCTAAAAATATAGCCATTAAAAGGCAGGAGTAGGGGTCATAAACTGTTTCAGGAATCATAATCAAGGCAGAAGCTAATATCACAAATATATATGGTTATAGGTCTGTGGTTTCATTTTTGGGTATTCAATTCTATTCCATTGGTCCTGAAGTCTGTCCTTGTACCAGTACAAAACCGTTTTGATTACTATGGCTTCATAGAAGAGGTTGAAATTTGGTATTGATATTCCTCCAGCACTGTTCTTTCTGTTAAGGATCGTTTTTGCTACTCAGGTTCTTTTATTGTTCCATATGAATTTTTGGATTGCCTCTTCTATTTCCTTGAAGAATGAGGTTGGAATATTGATAGGTATCACATTGAATTTGTAGATAGCCTTGGGAAATATTGCCATTTTCACGATGTTGATCCTTCCAATCCAGGAGCATTAGAGGTTTTTCCACTTTCTAAGTTCTGTTTTGATTTTCTTTTTCAGGTTTTTGAAGTTTCATTATAGTGGTCCTTCACTTCTTTGGTTAAGTTAATTCCTAGGTATTTTATTTTTTGTGGGGCTATTATGAATGGAGTTGCTTTCCTGATTTCAGCCGCGCTTTTCTCATTATTGGCATACAGAAAAGCCATTGATTTTTGAGGGTTAATTTTATACCCTGCTACTTTGCCAAAGTTTTGAATCAGCTTGAGTAATTTGGGAGTGGAGTCCATGGGATTCTTTAAATACAAGATCATGTCATCTGCAAAGAGGGAGAGTTTAACTTCATCTTTTCCTATTTGGATCCCTTTTATGTTTGTCATCTTGTCTTATTGCTGTAGCTAGGCATTCTAATACTAAATTGAAGAGAAGTGGAGAGAGTGGACATCCTTGTCTCATTCCTGAGTTAAGAGGAAATGGCTTTAGTTTTTCACCATTAAGTATAATGCTGGCTGTAGGTTTGTCATATACAGCCTTTACTGTATTGAGGAATGTTCCATGGATTCCTAATTTTTCCAGAACCTTCATCATAAAGAGGTGTTGGATCTTGTCAAATGCTTTTTCTGCATCTATTGAGATAATCATGTCGTTCTTATCCTTGCTCTTGTTGATGTGATGAATTATATTAATTGATTTGCATATATTGAACCAGCTTTGCATCCCTGAAATGAATCCTGTTTGACCATGGTGTATGATTTTTTGGATGTATTGTTGAAGTCGAGTGGCCAAAATTTTGCATCAATGTTCATCAAAGAAATGGTTCTATAGTTCTCTTTCTTTGATGAGTCCCTGCCTGGTTTGGGGATGAGGGTTACGATGGCTTCATAGAATGAGTGCAGTAGTGAACTTTCTCTTTCAATTTCATTGAAGAGTTGGAGGAGTATTGGTGTGAGCTCTGCTTTAAAGGCCTTATAGAATTCCACTGTAAATCCATCTGGTCCTGGACTTTTCTTAGATGGGAAGTCTCTTATTGCTGTTTCTATTTCAATGTTTGATATGTGCCTGTTAAGATGGTTTAACTCATCTTGGCTTAGTTTTGGCATGTCAATATTTGCTAGGAAAAGGTCCATTTCTGTCAAGTTCTCAAATTTATTAGCATAAAGGCTTGAGAAGTATTCCCTTATAATGCTCTGAATCTTGGTTGTTTCTGTAGTAATATTTCCATTCTCATCTCTGAGTTTATTTATTTGGGTGTGTTCTTTTCTTTTTCTGATAAGATTTGCTAAGGGTCTGTCAAATTTGTTAATTTTTTTGAAGAACCAACTCTGTTTTGTCGATTCTTTCTATGTTTGGGGGGGATTCTAATTTATTTAATTCTGATTTTATTTTTTTGAAGGCTTCTTGAATTTTTATTTTATGTACAAATATGGTCTTTCATTGGGCTTGAAGTCTTGGATAGTCCATCACTTAGTCCAACTTAATGAAGCCAATGTCCTTTGCATACTGGCGGAAACACTGGCAGAAACACTGCCGGCACATGTTGAGCCTGTACTTTTGGATCAGACTGTGGCGATTAGAGCACAAGCGGTAAGAGCGAGATCCCTGGCCGAATTTTCGGGGGTGACTCCAGTAGAGCTGCTGGTGACCCATCTTGCTTCCACAGGTCCAACG
This sequence comes from Dipodomys ordii, assembly GCF_000151885.1. Lineage (NCBI taxonomy): Eukaryota > Metazoa > Chordata > Mammalia > Rodentia > Heteromyidae > Dipodomys > Dipodomys ordii. The sequence goes on from NW_012267217.1 coordinate 20,153,227, forward strand.
AGGAAAAACAAAAAGCAATTCTGATTTTATTTTAATTATTTCTTTCCATCTTCAATGTTTCCGAATTTGGACAAGTTTGCTTTGTGGCCTAAATTGTGGTCTATTTTGGAAAATGTTCCATGTACTGCTGAGAAAAACGTGCATTCTGATGCTGCTGGGTGAAATATTCAGTAGATGTCTATTAAATCTAGTTGATCTATGCAGTTGTTTAGATCTGCGGTTTCTCTGTTGAGTTTTTGCCAAGTTGATCTATCTAGTGGGGATAGTGGTGTGTTAAAGTCCCCAACAATTAATATCTTTGGATCTATGTGAGATTTGAGGGAAAGTCGTGTTTCTTGGATAAATTTGGGTGCTCCGTTGCTTGGCAAATAGATATTTAGAATTGTGATATCCTCTTGAAGGAGAGATCCCTTAATTAGTATGCAGCGACCTTCTTTATCTCTTCTCACTAATTTTAATTTGAAGTCTATTTTGTCTGATATTAGGATTGCAACTCCTGCCTTTTTATCAGGGTCATTTGCTTGATAGATTTTGTTCCAGCCTTTCACTTTCAAAATGTGATTGTTTTTATGGGCAAGATGTGACTCCTGAAGGCAGCACACAGAAGGATCTTGCTTTTAATCCAACTAGACAGTCTGTGTCGCTTAATTGGAGAGTTAAGGCCGTTAACGTTGAGAGTTAGAACTGAGAGGTGTTTGGGAATTCCTGTCATTTTTTTTAATTTTATTTTATTTGTGAACATACTGTACAGAGGGGTTACAATTACATGGGCAAGATAATGCATACATTTCTTACCAAGCATTG
>NW_012267217.1:20154700-20179522 GCF_000151885.1 Dipodomys ordii
ATATATTGTTTCAGTTTTTCTTTGCTATGGAAGGTTTTTATTTGACCTTCAGTTATGAAGGAGAGTTTAGCTGGGTACAGTATTCTTGGTTGATGATTATTTGTCTTTAGGGCATGGCACACATCATTCCAGGCTCTTCTTGCTTTGATTGTCTCTGCTGAGAAATCTGAGGTGATTCTAATTGGTTTCCCTTTATAGGTGATTGATCTTTTCTCCTTGACAGCTTTAAGGATCTTTTCCTTGGTCTGAATTGATCCTATGAGGTTTATAAAGTGACGGTGGGATATCCTGTTCTAGTCTGGTCTATTTGGGGTTCTAAAAGCTTCTTGTATCTGAATAGACCTATCTTTTTGCATTGGGAAGTTCTCTGTTAGGATTCTGTTAAACAAATTCCTATACCATTAACTAATGCCTCTAGTGCTCCTCTACATCCATTATCTCAGATTGGGCCTTCTAGTGGTGTCTTCCAAATGTCAAATAGATCTATCATATTTCTTGTGTTGTGCCCAGGTCGCAGGACCCCCACCAAGAAGACCACTGAGAGTCAGTCTTTACAGCTGTTTTAAGGTTTTATTTAAATGGACTGCAGCTCAGGCCTCATCCTACACTCCGACACAGCAGAGCCTAGGAAGAGAGCCCCAAGCTAAACATTTGCAGGGCTTATAAAGGCACACAACCAACCACTTGTTTGGATTACCACCACGTGTTGCACTGCTTGACAGAATTTGCTGATCTTAGGTTTAGTTTAAACAAGCAACAAGTGGTCACTGCCTCAAAACTTTAACCCTTCACTTGGATTTGTCTTGGATAATTGTATCTTCTTTCTCTAATATCTAGGCTGGCTTCAATCCCTGAGATTCGATCTTCTACATGGTCTAACCTACTGTCAACACTGTCTACTTTGTTTTTTATTTCTTTTCCTTCTAATTGGTCAGCTTTGATAGCTTCAAATTCTTTGTTGGAGCTTTGTTTTAGATCTTGTATGATCTTCTTTACTTCCTTAATTTGGTGTTGTGTTTATTCTCAAATCACTTAGTTGATTGGTTATGGTTTCCTTGGACTCCCATTCCTTCTGTCGGGCTCCATTCAGCATTCCCTTGGTGGTTTCCCTGAATTCTTCCAGCTGTCTGTTTATGGATTCCATGAATGCCTCTATTAATCTTTGTCCATTCTCATCCCACTCTCGCAATTCCTGTATTACTCTGATTAGCTTCCTCACATTCACGCAATTCCTGTAGTTCTCTTTGACTGTTCTCAGCCTGCTCACCCAATTCCTGTGTTTCTCTTTGTCTGTTCTCAGCCTGCTCATGCAATTCCTGTCTTTCTCTTTGACTGTTCTCAGCCTGCTCATGCAATTCCTGTCTGTCTCTTTGACTGTTCCCAACCTGCTCATGCAATTCCTGTATCAATCTTTGAGTAGGTTCCTCACACTCATGAGATTCCTGTATTAATCTTTGGTTTGCCTCTTCTCTCTCCCTATCATGCTCACACTGAGTCCTTTGCAGGTTTTCAATCTTTTCATTCACCATGTTTACCAGAAGTGTTTGTAGAGCTTTTTGGGAACTCTCCTCTGGATTATTCATTAACTGTTCTATCACCTGATTATTATGAGTGGGAGTTGAGATACCAGGACTTGCCATTTTTCTTGTGTTTTTCTGGCTTGTTCTGCCCATTTGTTATGAAATAACACTAATTTTGTACTAGAACACTATTTTAAGGCAACATCAACCAAGTCCTGGAGTTGCACAGTCAAAATGGCTGCAGATACAACTTAGTTCAACAGATACAATCTATTCAACATCAAACAACTATGGATTAATGGCCTAAGAACAGCAAAGAAGAATTTGACAAACCAGAAATTATTAGGTTTAGGGAGAAATGTGGGGAAAAATAAGATTAGAGGGATGTGGAGAAGTAAAAGGAGAATGAATTTAACCAAGTCCTAATCTCAGAGAGGGAAATGGATTGGACAGAATGATAGGAGAGAGATTTTTTTAAAAAAAAAGCAAGAAAAAATGAAAAAACAAAAATTTAAATTTAAAAAGTGAAACAAGTAAAATTATGTAAGTTTAAAGAAATGATATTGAGTGAAGAAGGATAGGATGAGAGGTGGGGAGGGATAGAAAGGAAACATGAAAAAATAAAAACTTAAAATTAGCTACTTGAAAATTATATAGAATAAAGATATAATACTGAAAGAATTTAAGCCTAAGAGGTTGTGAATTGAGTAATAAATTTCTGGATTAAATGTGTATACAATGGGGTATAAGGTCTAATAATCGTCAATGGGTATATATCTAGAGATGAGCAGAACAGCAATTAAGTCATGCAAAAAAGAGAGGGAAAAAATGAAAATAATTTTTTTAAAAAAGACCAAATGATCAGAAGAGGATAAAAAAAGGACACACACAATTTTAAAAAAAAATTTTAAAAAGGTACAAAAAAGAGTTCTTTTGTTTTTTTGGGGGGACATGGGAGGAATGGGAAGATTCTGTATCTCCCCTGTGTCTGTAACTAGTCTCTCTTGGTGGAGTCTCTCATCTGCTTGTGGTGTTTGGTTTTCCTATGGCTTGATTAGTTTCTTAAATCAGTTTGTTTGAGCAGGCAGAAAAATGCTCTGTGTTACACAGGATTTTGTGACCCTCCTCCCAGGCTAGTTTAGTGGGAAGGAGATCTGCTTTGAGTATCCCAAAAGAGGGAGGTAGCTGTTTCCTCTACTTTGGAGTTGCTGTGATGATGCTAGGTTCTGGGTAGGGTTGAGAACTTTCAGCAAATAGTAGCTTTTCCCTGAGGGGCTAGCTCCTGAGACTCTCACAGAGCCCAGCCTGGAGCCATTCTCAGGGTTTATGTTTACTGAATTTCAATTGATTGCCTAGGCTGCTGTAGGGAGGGGCAGCCTCTGGCTCTGCCCCCGGGGGGGGGGGCGGGGCCAGAGCTTTCTCTAGGGGCCTGGGCTGGGTAACTTTCCTTTAGGTGGAGCTGAGCCTAGCAGGTCAGATCAGGTTCCTGTGACCTGCTAAATGACTCTTGTTTTCTTCCAAAGCCTCAGTTGGAGCTAGCTGCAGAGAGGGGCCTTTGTCAGAATCAAAGATGGAGATCTCCAGTAGTGGGGAGAGGGGTAGCAGCAACCTTCCCTCCTCTGCTCCCTGAGAAGGAGTGAGGATGTCAGGGTTCTACTCTCGCCAGACTCTTGGTTCCTGGGCCATCTCTGGTCTGTGACCTGCAGGATGAAGATATCTGCTCCTTGTCAGTTCTTGCTGGTGTTAAGTAGAATCTGCTCATCTGCTGTGTCTGGTGCCTTTGTCCCAGACTCTCTCTGTTGTAGGTATGGCGGCTACGGCCGCCACAGCTGCCACAGCTGTGGCTAAGGGCAAGTGCTCAGATCTGTCTCCTTGCCTGGATTTTCCCTCTCTGGCCAAACTCTCTGTACTGTGATGGCACACTTGGTGTGATTCTCTAACCTAGGACTATTCACTGGAACACTAAAACTGCTTTCTATGCGAGACCTTGTTTAGCCTCTAGCTTTTCCTCTGCCATCTTCCTCGAAACTGTGTTTTTGTTTCTGTATGGAGAGATTTCCTTGGGAGGAAGAAGAGATCGGTGTGCTAGGGATTGAACCCAGTGCCTCATATGCAAGATAGAGATACTTTCTACCTCTGAGCTACATAGACTATAACAACTATAATCTAATAAATTTCAAGTTTATTAGAAGTAACCCAAAAGATAGGCAACCTTTTTGTTTTAAAGTTATGTCTTAGGTAAATCAAAGTGGATTTGCATTTACTGTTTTTTTTTTTCAGGCCTCCTGGTATTTTTTTAGTATTCTCTTTTTTTCTTTATTGAGATTAAGTAATTACATAAATTTCACAAACTTCACAGTGTTGTGGGATAGTGATACTTAAAGTCACAAACATATTTTAACCTTCAGGAGATACATTGTCATTATCATGGCCTATAAAGCTTATGGACTCTACAAACTTTGACACTACAGCTATTTTTTTTCCAAATTGGGTGATAAGTACATTTCTTTCCTTTTGCTTAGTGTGATCTGTTCCCTCTTTTTCTCTCGTTCCCTTCCTCCTCTCACTGCCCTTGAGTTGCTTAGTTTACTTTCATCAATGTCCAGTGCTGCTGATTGGGCCCCTCTGTTGTATTTTCCCCCTGTTTCCTCTGAGTCTGTACTCTCCTTCTAGCTTCCCTCAGATGTGCATATGTATATACCATATGTGAGGTCAAGAGCATGAAGTCATCTAAAATATGATATGACAACTTAAGAAGAGGTCCTTTGTTTCTTGAGTCCTGTTTACTTTGTCACATCTCCTTGCATTTTGAATTAACATCCCCATATCAGGGAGACCATGTGTCATTTGTCTCTCTGATCTTGGCTTACCTTGCTAAGATCTTGTTCTAGTTCTATCCATTTCCCTGTGAATTATTTTGTCCTTTCAAATGGCTGCATAATATTCTATATTATAGAACATATATGGAATATATAGGGAATACAATTTTTGATCTATTCATTTGCAGTGGGGCATCTGGGTTGTTTCCATATCTTGGCTATTGTGAACAGTGCTGCAATGAACATCAAGGTGCATGTGTCCTTGTATTCTGATTCCTATTGCTCAGGGTAGATGACTATGAGTGAGATGGCTGGATCATAGGGAAGGTCTATATTTAGCTTTCTGAGGAACCTCCAGATTACTTTCCAGAGTGGTTGCATTAGTTTACATTCCTACCAGCAGTGCAATTGGGTTCCTTTTTCTCCGTATCCCCTGCCGGTATTTGTGGTTGGATGAATTTAGGATATGGACCATTCTGACTGGGGTAAGGTGATATCTCAGAGTTGTTTCTTTTATTTTTGTATTTCTTATTGTAAAGATACTGTACAGAGGGGTTACAGTTACATGAGTAAGGTAATGAGTACATTTCCTGTTGAGCATTGTTACCTCCTCCTTTGTTTTTCCCCTACCATCCCTTTTCTCCCCACCTCCCCAACTCCCTCTTCCCCCCACCAAAGTTGTAAAGTTCGTTTTCAACATAGTGTCTTATACATCTCATTGTTACAATGGGTCAACCTGTATCCTTGTTTCAGCATTTTGTTATTTCCCTTCCCCTCCCCAAATTAGAAAAATGTATATATAAGATTCAGGGCACTGGAATCAAATACAGTGAAAACAGGGGTTATACCATGGGGGAAACTATACAAAAGAAACAAAAAAAAATCACATAGTACAATATAAGTACATTTAAAACAACAGTAACAAAGATAAAATCTCTTGTGTCCCTTTCTTGGGGTTCATTTCGCTTAGCATCATCTTGTATGATCATATGTACATAATCAGTATTGTTTTTATTTTCATTTCCTTTATGGCTAGAGATGATGAACATTTCCTCATGTGTTTCTTTGCCATTTTTATCTCTTTTTCTGAGAAGTCTCTCTTTAGTTACCTTGCCCATTTAATTATTGGTTTGTTAGATTTGGGAGGGATTCATTTCTTGAGTTCCCTGTATATAATGTATATTAGGTCTTTGTCTGATATATTGCTGGTAAATATCTTTTCCCAATTGGTTGGCTGTCTTTCTAGTTTGATAGCTATGTCTTTAACTGTGCAGAAACTTTTTATTTTAAAATAATCCCATTTGACTTGTCTCCAATTTGTTGTGACCCTGGAATTCTGTTCAGAAAGTTCCTGCCTGTGCCTATAAGGCGTTAGAAACGCCTCTCCTACTCTGTCTTGCAGTAATTTCAGAATTTTAGGTTTGATCTTGAGGTCTTTAAGCCGTCTTGAGTTGATACTAGTGCATGGTGACAGGCTGGAGTCCCTCTTTAGTTTTCTGCATATGGCTTCCCAGTTTTCCCAGTACCAATCATTGAAGAGCCTTTGTTTCTTCCACCATATGTCTGGCTCCTTTGTCAAATATCAGCTGACTGTAAGTATATGATTTTATTTCTGGATCTTCTAATCTATTCCATTGGTCTTTGGGTCTATTTTTGTGCCAAAACCAAGCTGTTTGTGTTATTATGGCTCTATAATAGCACTTGAAGTCTGGTGTCATGATACCTCCTGTTTTGTTTGCCTAGAATTTTTTTGGCTATTCTAGGTCTTTTGTTGTTCCATATGAATTTTTGGATTGTTTTCTCTATTTCAGTAAAGAACATCATTGGGATTTTGATGGGAATTTCAATGAATTTGTATATCATTTTTGGCAGTATGGCCATTTTCATGATATTGATTCTACCTATCTATGAACACAGATGGTCCTTTTATTTCCTGGTATTCTCTTTGATTTCTTTCTTTAGACTTTTTTAGTTTTCACTAAATAGGTCCTCTACATCTTTGAATAGATTAATTCCTACATATTTTTTATTTTTTGAGGTTATAGGGAATGGAGTTGTTTTCCTGATTTCCCATTCTGCTTGTACATTGTTGGTATACAGAAAGACAACTGATTTTTATAGGTTAATTTTGTATCCTGCTACTCTGCTAAAGTAGCTTATAAGTTCTAGGAGTGTGGGAGTGGAGTTTTGGGGGTCATTCAGGTATAAGTTCATGTCATCTGTTACTTCTCTGGGCCTAGACCACCAACCTAGAAAGTAGACACTTGTCATGGCACACAGACTCTGTGAAGAGACCATGCAATCCAGAGACCAATTTCTATCTAGAAGAATCCAGTAGTCAAATTCAAGATAATAACTAGTCTCTTGCCTAAGCAAGAGTAAAATATGAATTACTGGTCTTAAAAACTGCTAAGTTATTTCTTAGAAGAGCTCAGGAATGAGAGTAGACAGTCTTTCTCATAACTATTGCTACAAAATGTTTAAAGATATTGGGCCTATTATGCGGACTATAAATTTATTCAGGAGCCTTTGGAAATCTGTCAACCAGCAGAAAATCTTATGCTGTTGAACATTCCTATTAGAAAATCTTCACAGGTTTTGTAGTAAATCATACTGCCTATTGATCTACTTTGAAATACATAAACTTATAAAAGGCTGACTTTCACAGATCAGGAAAGCATGGATGTGTTAATCAAAGTTCTCTAGAGGAAAAGAACTTGGTATACAGTTATGTGTATGTATGTATGTGTAGTTTCAGAGGGACTTGTCAAATTCATTTAAATGATTGGAATCCCACAATGGCCATTTGCATGCTAAAGAAGCAGAGGACACAGTAGCTGCTCAATCTAAGAAGTCAGAAGCCCCAGAGCAAAGAGAGGCCAAATGGAGTAACCCAGTCTGAGGCTGAAGGTCCTGAAGTTTACTGAAGAGTTATAGTGTGAGTCTTGGTGGAAAAGCCAAATAAACATGAGACTGATGTCCTCTAAGCAATAGCAGTGACAACAATTAACACATTTGCTCAGCAAGACTAAAGCTAGAAGTGCTTCTCTTTCTCCACTTCTATTCCATCAGTGCCCAGCCAATTAGGTGGGGCAGCCCATGGGAAAGGAGAGCTACTCTCCTCCACATCAGTCACCACTGCAAATATCCTCAAGGATACTTTACAAATCCCTTAATCATTCCTCCATCCATTCAAGTTTGACAATGAAGATTAACCATGACAGAAGAGAACAACATCTAACCCAGATATGAAGACTGGAGTCCCCTGTACACATGTGCTGAGGTAGGACAGTGGGTCACATGTTACTCTCAGTCCATGAAGGCCAAAGGGCATCTTAAAGACTGCCTCTTCTAGGTCAGTGCTTTCCATTAGAAATTTCTGTAATAAATGCTGAAATAAGGATACAGGTTGACCCATTGTAACAATGAGATGTATAAAACATTATGTTGAAAATGAACTCGATAGGAAATATACTCATTACCTTACTCATGTAACTGTAACCCCTCTGTACAGTATCTTTACAATAAAAATATATACTATAAAACAATAAAGGGAAATTTCTGTAATGTTGGCAATATTTTTAGAGCTATGTTCACCAATTCCAGAGCTTCTACCTATAGAGAGATATTAAGCAACAACAACACCAAAAAAGGGTCTTCTGTGCCCAGACCAGTGAATTTCTCATTGAACTAAATTTGAATTCAATTATAATAGACACAAACTTAAACATATTGTTCTGGGCAGCACATATCTTAACAACCCCAGACTTTTCTAGTTAGAGACATTAGTGTCCTGAACTGGCAGATTCAATTCTCCCCATAGTCTCAGCCAATCTTGCAAAAAAAAAAAATCCAAATGCTCTTATCCCATACTCCTGCCTTGAAGCCCATAGATGTAGTTAAACACTGTCAAGGCCCACTGCTCACATAGATCCCAAATCATTACATTTGGGACCTGACTCCTTTTTCACCTGATCCTCTACCTCAGTTTTCCCCCAACTTCATTTTATAGGTTGGTGTCCTGCTCTAATGCAGATGTTAAAAGCCATACTCCCTTCTCTTTAGTTCTTACTAATCCCAGTTCCTATAGCCCCAGTATCTGCTGAGCTGCTGCTAACAGTGAATACCCAGAATTTATCACAGGTGCTTCCATTGAATTTTAGGACATTGACAAAATCTGCTACTGTCAAACCCATCAAACACTCAGCAACTCTCTCCAACACTAGGATAGAGAGAGACGATTCGATATTTATCCTAAATCTATCCGCTCTATTCCTTTCCCCACTGGGCTTCCTGATTCAGGTAAGAGGATCTAGGCTCTTAGTCCTGCCCCAAATTATTCTTAAATACAATTAAAATGCTACTAGAATTTCATACACATTCACAAGTAAATAAAGAGCTTAATTAACTACTTTATTTGCCTTCACAAATGCTATAAATGTATGTTCATTATCATGGCAGCAAAAATCATGAGAGACATTCTTACATTATGTATAGTGGATCTGATAAGATCAACATGTTTCTGTCATAGGCTAGTGATATAATTTGAAGGAAGTGTATATTGATATAATTTGAAAGAGGCCAGTACATATGATCTGGCACATATGATACGTCCAGTATCAGGTAATCTATGAATGATGATGCACTGAGTGATGGTTTCATTCATCATTCTGCACAGAAAGGGGAAGATGGTATGGCTGGCCTGCAGTTTTTTTTAAAATATGTTTTCTTTATTGTAAAAATCTTGTATAGAGGGGTTACAGTTACATGAGCAAGGTAATGAGTACACTTCCTATCAAGCATTGTTGCCCCCTTCTGGCCTGCAGTTTTAAACGTTGTCATGCACACTGGCAGCCCTTCACTTGAGAAGCACAGCTTGAAAATAACATTTGCTGAGTACTGAGGGCCCTGATTGGAAATTTTTACTTCTCAACTAGGAAATATGAGGGTAAAGGATCTTGGAAAAAATGTTCAATCGTGGTAGCCATTTTCATGAAGTGACCAAAGATTCTTGCTGGTTTAATCTTTCATGATCTTTTGATGTTTTGTTTTTCATTTTGAATAATTTGGAACAATTTTAAAAAACAATTTTAAACCAAACAGAGGAAAATAAAAATGCTAAGTATCATTTTAAATGGAGAAAACACTCAGTAATGCAAGTGTTTGTTACCCAGCTGTTTGTCCCTTGTTTTCTTCCCCTGGCATTTTCTACCAACAACTTGTACCTCCACCTGCTGGCACTCTGAGGAAATGAAGTGGAAATCAAATTCAGGCAAGTAAATTAAGGTATTCCTCGAATGTCTAATACATGTTTAGTGAAAGGAATGCATGAAGTTATAGTCAAAAAATGAGATTTCAGCCAGGTGCCAGTAGCTCGTGCCTATAATACTAGCTACTGAGGAGGTTGAGATCTGAGGATCATGGTTCAAAACCAGCCCAGACAGAAAAGTCCCCATGAGACTCTTATTTACAATTAACCACACAAAAACCAATAGTAGAGCTATGTCTCCAAGTGTAGAGTACTAGCCTTGAGCAAAAATTGTTCAGAGACAGCTCAGGTTCTGAGTTCAAGCTCTATGACCCATTTAAAAAAAACAGAAAGAAAGAAAGAAAGAAAGAAAGAAAGAAAGAAAGAAAGAAAGAAAGAAAGAAAGAAAGGAAGGAAGGAAGGAAGGAAAAAAGAAAGATGTTTCAAACAAGCGTTGGCACGCTTTTTATTGTAAAGATGATGTACAAGGAGGTTACAGTTACATAAGTCATGTATTGAGTATATTTCTTTTTGAACAGTGTCCTCCCTTCCCTCATTTTCTCTCAGTTTTTTTTCCTCCCAATCCTCTTCACCCTCCCCCCAACCTCACCCTCCAAGTTATATAGTTCATTTACACTTTTAATCCTAGCTACTTAAGAGATTGAGATCTCAGGATCACAGTTCAAGGGCATAAAAAGTCCATAAGACTTTTACCTCCAATTAACCACCAAAAACCTGGAGTTGAGCTGTGGGTCAAGTGATAGACACCACTTTTGAGGCAAAAAAAAAAAGTTAAAGGATAGTGCTCAGGCCCTGTGTTCCAGCTCCGTACCAGCACACACACACACACACACACACACACACACACACACACACACACAAATCAGAAGATTAAACAGTGTATTTATTATGCATCCATGCTGTTAACTATTGAAGTGAGATGCAAAAATGATTTTTAAATTCTTTTACTAAATGTCTTATCTTCTACATACTGGCTTTTCATTCAGCTGTCTTGCTGTCACTCATGTGTCATCCTTTCAATAATCCCTCTACAGGTTTTATAAGAAAATGCAGCAGAGTTGGAGTACAAACCAAACCATAAATCAAAACAGCTCATTCAAACCAAAGATATAAACAGCCTCAGGAATATAAATTGGCCCTAGATTTTTAAAAGACCCATAAGCCAGGTGCCAGTAGCTCAAACCTGTAATCCTAGATACACAGGAGGCTGAGATCTGAGGATCACAGTTCAAAGCCAGCCAGTGCAGGAAAGTCTGTGAGACTCTTATCTCCAATTAACCACCAGAAAACTGGAAGTGGCACTGTGGCTCAAGTGGTAGAGAGCTAGCCTTGAGCTAAAGAGCTGAGGGACAGCACCCAGGCCCAGAGTTCAAGCCTCATGACCAACAACAAGAACCAAAAAAGAACCCCATAAATATATGTTTTAAAACTCACCAAAAATACATTACAATAGAACATTAACAGCATGAACTGCAGAACCTGTCTTCCCAGGCTGAACTAGGAAAGCTAGGCAGTGCTGATCAAATTATTCACACATTTCCCTGCCTTCATTTCCTCACATGTGAAATGGGGTTACATCTAACAGTATTGTTGTATGCATTGAGTTAACATTTGCAAAGCACCTAAGACAGCTCCCCAAACCCAGAAAGCTATAAGAATAATTGTTAAACAATGAAAAGTTTACTGTTGAGTAGCAGTCACATGAAATCTGATGGTCATTATCAAGAAACTATTTTCTCTCAGTTTGAATGTATTGTCATGATCACATGATTGTCTACCACCACAGCAACTTGATGTATGATAGACCCGCAGGGCTTGCTTATTCTGTTAGGAAGAGGACACAGCAAGGCAAGAATAAGCTGCTGATAATTCCCTAACTAGAGACTGAGCAGTAGGAGTTCTAGTAATTTGACATGTTTTTGAATAGGCTAATTTCACATCAAATGATCTGGAAGGATAAATTCTTAGTAAAATGCTCAAGCTTTAAGGGGATATTAAAATTTCCCAGAAAGCAAAGGCAAACAATAGAACTTCTAAGAAAAACAAAACCATCGACACATTTTTGCCCTAACCTGAAATGCAATTATGTTCATAAAAACAGATATAGAAGTTGCAATGGATGTGCTGGTTAGATCATGCCTTTTATTCAGCCATTTAGTAAATTGGTTGTTTTTGTTTGATGTGGTTTGGATTTGAGTATATATTTGATGTTCACAATTCAAAGGTAACTGCCACTTTCAATACAGAACAGGGAACACATAAGATACAACAACAAAAGGTGAACAAATGCAGCAGTAGTACTTAGTATGCACTATGTGGAACATGAACTATACACTTTGTGGATGCAGAAGGGAGGGAAAAACTGAGGGCGAGCAAGGAAAGGTGTGACATTGTCCAGAAAGAAAGGTGCTCGTCGCCTGAATTATATAACTGTAGCCACTTCAGACATCACCTTTATAACAATAAAAAATAAAAAGTAATGCCTTTTGTTTACATAAAATAGGATAAAGAGGAAAGAGAATAAAATGGAGGAAAACAGTCCTCCCAATGAAGACCTTCTGTGTAGATGGACATTTAAGCTAAGGCCCTAAGGAAGGCAAGAAGTAAACCATGTGTGGATCACCAGGAGAGGGAAGGGCATCTTGGAGGTCTGAGGTGGAGCTCCACTTGTTATATTCAACAAACACAAGGAAAACCAATGGGATAATATCAATTATCAAGGGAAAGAGTGACAAGAAAGCAGGATGGGAAGAAAGCAACAAGGGAGCAGATAAAGCAGGACATTTTAGGTTATATTGTAACTGATTTAGAAATATAGCTTTAAAATTCTTTAGAGATGGGGGTCTTTGCAACTTTCCCTCAAATCTGGGCAAGCTTAAAACCAGTGTAAGAATGACCGCCATTTCAGAATCTGTGTCACAGTCGGGAATGTGACTGTCCTGTTGGATAGATTGCTCATGTGAGTCACCATCCGTTGCCACGGTTGCTATGTGGCTGTATTGAGGTTGCCATGTTAAAGGAAGTGAAGCCACGTACAGGGAGCATGAAGCTTCTCTTCCATCGACCAAGCCAGCTTTACTAGATTTTGAGTCAGTCCTGCAACTAAATAAGCTTTCAGGTCATTCTAGCACCCACCAAAGCTTCCCAGCAAAAACCCCCCAAACAAGAGAGACCTTGTCCAAACCTCCCAACAAATTCATGATCACACTAAAGGGATTGTTTTAAGCTACTAAGTTGGGAGTACTATTGTTGTGCAATAGTAGTAGCTATGATAGGATTTGGGATTTCACTTTAAACAAGAAGACTCTGAAGAGTTGAGAATGAGACTTAATTAGGAAGCAAAAGAATCAAGGCCAGTTAATATGCTTTAAAAATAGTGCATATGAGAGCAAGAGTGGAAAGCAGAGCTGCAGTCTACAGCTACTGCCCTTCTCTGAGCAAGAGATGATAACGCCTTGGAGAAAGTCTAGCAATGAAGGCGTTAAGAAGCACACTGACTGAAACTATATTTAGAAATTAAAGTTGTCAGATGAAGATGTTGCATAGGCTTTTGGATGTATGACTTTGGAGCTCCAAACAATGGCTCATTCTATATCACTTTTCAACTTCAAGTATCTCATTTTAGGAAAGATAGAAAGAGAGGCTAGTCAAAGAAAGTGATATGAAACAGATACATCTCTGGAAACCACCTTGTTTTATAAAAGAAAAAGTACAAGTATTTCAACACAGATTGGGCTCATACCTCCTTTATGATGCACTTGAATCAATAGACTAAAAGTCATCTTTAGGTAAGGTGTCTATTTTTTTTTTGGTTGGTCATGAGGCCTGAACTCTGGGCATGGGCGCTGTCCTCAACTCTTCAGCTCAAGGCTAGCACTCTACCACTTGAGTCACAGTGTCACTTCCAGCTTTTTCTGCTTATGTGGTACTGAGGAATGGATCCCAGGGACTTATGCATGCAAGGCAAACACTCTACCACTGAGCCACCTTCCCAGTCCAAGGTGTCTTCTTTGAGAGATTCAAAGTTCTAGTGGCCACTTTCATGTGCACTCACACACACACACCCACACACACACAGAGTCAAATATGCCTTTCCTCATCCAGAACCAGATGCCATCTTAGAGAATCTGACCCTTTCAAAGATTGTGTTTACAGGACACAAAAACCTCAAAATAATACAGCAGATGGATTGAATAGCACAAGGTTGAATTGGTGATGCATTCTCTAAACAAAATAAAGCCAAACAAAGCCACATACTCATATATTGGCAGCAAACGAAATTCTACTCTATATAAAATTTATCTATCTACTAGGAAGAAGTAGGTGTTTGTTGTTTTATGCCTTCAACCTAAGGCATCTTGCTATAGCAATCTAAAATGACTGACATGTTTGTCTCTGTGGATCTATATACAGTTCGAGGTCTCTTGTTTAGTTTCTGTTGTGTTTTTATTCAAAAAGGACTAATAATGATTTTGAGAGGAAATAAGTCAAAGTCACAGGTTTGAACTCACCCCTTGGCTTGGAAACCATCTGATAGGATGCTTTCTTGAAGGCCTCTCGACTGGTATCACCACTTCTGTCATTCAGCTCTCTGTCTCCTTTCCCACTGCCCTTCACACTGCATTCATCTGGATTTGAATGTGTCCTGGAAATGAAAAGGAAAGAATTACTTTGCTAGCCATAAAAAATGTACAGAATGTCAAATGCATTGCTTAGAGATAACGATAAATATTCCAAAATTACCTTACACGCACAGCAGATTTATCCTGTCTGCAAATGGGACTAGCAATGGAAAGGAGCTGAGAATGAACTCCATTTAACAAGAGGGGAAAGCAGCAGTGGACAATATTTCACCCTTAGATATGGAAGCTAACAGAGTCTTCACTGCACTCCTCATGTGAAATGCTTCAGGAAGGTAACACTGGGGAAGACTGGATTCATACCACACCCAAAGAAGGAACCATGAAAAAACAGAACAGAAACAGACTTGGGCTGACATGAATGTGTGACTACCAGGCCTTCTGCCTTCCTCTGTGGAGTATTTTCCCCTCTCACCCACCCACCTACCCTAGTAGTCATTTGAAATCCTAATATGATCAGACCCTGAATTTCCCAAAGGCCCCTGGCCTGAAAAAAGTCCATTGAACATGAATGAGGGCAGGAAAAGCCAAAGGCACGCTACTTATTAGAACTGTGGAGTGCCAGTCCTGCCTGGTACAGAAGGACACAAAGATACTCCAGTGTCCTCAAGCTAGGAGATCTCTGCAGACCCCACCTCCTGGGGCGGGAGAAGGGGGGCGGAATGGAAGTGAATAAAGGCCGGACAAACTCTGGTCAGTCCCTAACAATCTGAGACTGGAGGCAATTTGGTGTTCCCTTACCCCTTGTTAGTAACTAGTTGGTCAGTGTTCACAAAGCTTATTCATTCCTCCGTGTCCTAGCCTCTCCTTGGCACAAACCAGTGACAGTGACTAACAGAAGCCTGGAACCAGCAACCAACACACCGACCTTAGGCTACCTGCTCCTTAAACCGTCCCACCATCCAATCCCTCTCTGTCTCGTGTTGTGGCGGCTGCACCAGCACCGCTTATCCACCAGATGGCGCCGAGTCCCCAGGTTCTGAAAAGCAGTGTGGCAGTGCAGGACGGAGTCTCAATCCTTCTCCACAAAGCCTGCAGCTGTCCCAGGGCCAGCCGGCTTCTGGTCCAGGAGGCCCACGACAGAGACTGTAGAAGCCAGCTTCCGTGATAGCACCTGGAGATCACCGACAGTGTGGAGGAAAGCGCAAACCAGTTCAGCATTGGAGCCTTCATTGCCATCTCTTCCCCATCCCACCACCCCCACCCTTCAGTTTGGTCCCTATGTGGCCCAAAGGTGCTCCCCGAGCTCAGAGGCAGCTGGACTGGGCCCTTGAATAGTAACAAGGCTGCTATGTCAGCACTTCATCACTGCATCTTTAGAGACCCTGGAGGGCCAACAGTCTTGGCTTCATTTCCGGGGGCTATAGGCAGGCAAAGCGCCATCGAGTGCGCAGCTCTGACTGTCTACAGGGAAATATTAAGTGGACGTAGAGTCGTTAACGTGGCCCACTTCCACCTGAAATAGGCCAGTAGATGACCTGACCATTGGGGCCCAAATCTGAGTCCTGGACGGCCGCTGTGGCCAGGTAGGCACCAGGTGGGTTATTCTAGCATACTGAGCCTGCGCCCTCACAGACTGGCCACCTGAAGAACGTCTCCTTGTCGTTCTCATCGACACCAGCGCACGGTGTAGGCTCTCCAGGTGCGCAAGGAGGTTGCGCCACGGTCCACGGTCACGCGTGTCAGGTTGACCATGCGCTTGCGCGGTCCTGCAAAATCTTGATCAACCCAAGGTCGGGTACAGCAGGAAACGCTCCTGCCGGTAGGGGGCGCTCGCGCCTGCCCACCGACGCCCGAGTCTCTGTCCGAGGTGCTGACCGGCGCCACTCAGCTCTGGTTCACTTCTCTATCCAGTACCAGCCGGGTGTGCGACGCTGGTGTCAAATTTCTGGGCCTGGCTTTAGACGGTATGCTGGTGATGGTGGCGGCGTACCAGGAGAGGTTATTGGGATGATGAAGTTGGAAGCTTTGCCTTGATTGACCTTGCAGGTGGCGGCGCGAGGCCCGGGGCTACGGTCTTGGGCCAACAGTTTCAGCGTCCCCTCCCACCCCCGACCCCGCCCGGGGCCACCAGCTCCAGGCTGTAGGCGGCCTGACTCTCGCGGTCCAGCTCCTGGAGCAGCACCAGATCGGCGCACTGCGCGCCGTCCGCACGCGTCTGCAGCTCCACTCGGAAGGGGCTGTGCGGCTCGGCCAGGCGCACGCTCTGCAGCCCGTTGGCCCCCACGTCCTCGTCCACCGGCACCTCCAGGGGGATGCGCGTGCCCACGGCCGCCCCTTCGGAGATCTCCACGGGGATCTGGGCCCGAGGAAAGCGGGGCGCGTGGTCGTTCACATCCCTCACCTCTACCTCCACGTGCACCAGCCGGAACTGCTCCTGGGAGAAGCTGACCACGTCGAAAGCCAGCACGCACTGGGGGGCCTGGCCGCACAGCTGCTCCCGGTCCAGGCCTACGTCCCCGACGGTCAGCTGCCCGTCCCCCCGGTGCACCTGGAGCAGATGGCTGTTGAATTGTTTCATCCAGAGAAAGTGTCTCGACACTAGCACCTGGGAATTACACAGTATATGGTCAAATAACACCAATGACAGTGCCAAGAGCTTTGTTTTCCACAGGTCAGGAAATCGATGCAAGACCCAGGCAGGAGCAGCAGCCACAGGAGCAACAAGGACTCCAGTCCAACTCTCTCCAAATGGCAACAGAGAATCCGGACCTCCAACAAAACATCTTTTTTCCAATGAGAAAAGCCAGATGCAGGCTCAGTGCTCAAACTTCCAAGTATTTCAAGCCTTCCCCAGTGCACGATTGAAACATTTTACCTGTTAAGCATATCTACTCACTAAACTGTCTGGTCCCTTGGTGTCATTGCTTTTCCTTGCCGGAGGCCTAAGCGCACCTCTTCGGAAACATACTCATTAGAGATACACAGGCAACAATATGCAAATAAGCAGCCCTGTGAACCAACCACGGGAGACTCTGGGCCTCTAGGTTGCTCTGCACCTGCAAATGGGCTCACAGAAGGGCCTGGAGAGGTGAACAGTGACCAGAACAATGTGGGGGGTCAGGAAAATCCTTGCAGAAGTTTGCACTATTCAGACATGTCCTGTTTGCTTTTCCAGTGCACTTGCTTCTTCCTACTTGGATAGAAAGATTAGGGGATTTGAAGCTGCTTGGTTTTCTCAGCACAATGTCCTCTACTTCTGAGACATAGTTGCTCTTCTACTCTACCCTGGGAGAGGAGCATATATGCTCAGTGCCACAGCCTTTGCCACCGACAGGTATTATTCATGTTGCATTGTCATTTCCTGTCGTGAAGGCTTCTGGGGCAACGATTTCTCCAGAAAGAGTCAATGTCTAATCAGAGAACTGTTTTCCAAAGTAATCATTTCTGAATTGCTTTCCTATAGCAAAGAAGCCATTAAGGATGAAATCGCAGGCCCTTCATCTTCTTTTATGTCAGTAATTACTTATACGTGAGGATTCAGTGTCAGACAGAAGAGTTTGCCGGCCACAAACCACTGTAAGGGATAGTTAAAGGGAAGAAAAAATTTAGGGAAATATATTGCAGTCAGTCTTGTTAGAAAATTGCTGTGGACCAATTATTTTTAAAAAGCCCTTGGCTGAAGAAAACCACGGGTGGCCTGATAGACTGAAGGCTAAAGGGACATTAAGCCATCTGTATGAAGCATAATAAATAGTCCTGTGTTAAGTTCTCTTTCTGTGTGAAGTGCTCTAAATGCTAAGCAGTCCCACGTGTTAATGATGATATTGTTCCTTATGCCACAGAGTTGTCATCACTGCAGAGTGCTCTTTAACTAGTCATCTGACTCAGTGAGGCAGGCTGAGTTATAAATATGCCCAAGCTTTTCTTGGCTTCTCCACAATCTGTAATATTGATTCCTGCAGGGACACATCAGTAAATGACTAATTTTATTCTTTCTCGCATAGGAAGGAATCTGTATTTATTTTAGCAGTAGGACCTATGGATCCAGTTCTGAAACCAGGCTATCGATAATGAGATCATTAGTTTTCAGGAGTCTTAATCTGGTAGAGCAAGATCCAATACTGGAGCAGTACAGTTGAAAGCATAAGCTTGGTTTTGGTACAGTACCCTGAAAACCTACTCAAAACTTGTTTCTCATTTTATTTTACTGTAGACTTGTAATTTTGCCAGGTGAAACCTCAGACTGAAAAGAAATGAGTCAATACTAGGGCTTGAACTTGGGGCCTGGGGTGTCCTTTTAGTTTTTTCTACCATTTGAGCCACAGCTCCACTTCCAGATTTTTTTGGGTAGTTGGTTAAATAAAGATAAGGGTCTCATAGACTTTCTGGCCCTGGCTGGCTTTCTGGCCCTGAGTAGTGATCCTTAGATCTCATTCTCTTGAGGAGCTAGGATTACAGGTCTGAGCCACCAGCAGCCAACTGATACCAGGTTCTTTTAGAGTCAGTATCTTCAATGTTATATTAGATTTTCTTTCTTATGACTAAATATTCAAAAACTAAATATTACTGATCATTCGGCCTCTGGATCTCAAGAAAAATAAACTATCTTAGTCCATCTACTCTTCATGCTTAAAAGTCCTTAAACTTAAAACTGAAATTGCTTCAGCTGAAGCTTAAAAAAAAATGCATGCTCCCATATACATTAGCCAGGAGAGGGACCCATTTAGCCACAATCCACAAGTCTCTTTTCCTTCCTTGTCTCATGCAAGCTCTGCGTGAGCTGGCCTCTGCTTATCTTCAGCACTGCTATTGCCATTCACGATCAGAAAAGCTATTCATGATACCAAAAAATGAAAAATAGTCTATCACCCTATCTATAGAACATCAGAAGATCCAGATAAAATATGAAAAAGCAGGCAATCAAACGTATCGCTTCCACAATGGTAAACATCTGGACACTTATGTTTGGAAACATCCAGTGATGATGTTTAAATGCTTGATTGCATTTTCTTCTACTTTTCCTCCAGCTGTTTAGCATCAAATAAACCATCCGTGGTAAGGAATATGCTGTGCTGTTAGTGATTCATTATTAGCATGATCATTGTTTCATAGTAAACAACTACCTTATTCAAACATTGCTTTATGAATGAAGGACAGCTGGAGATACAGGGAAGAGACATTTTCCAAGGTAAAAGTCAGTTCTGTGCCAGGCAATGGCAAGCTAAATAATACAGAAACTGTATGATCAGTCCCCAGAGGGATATGTCATCAGGAAGCTGTGTTTACAGCCCTGGGCTGCTGGTACTCTCATGTTCCATTCTGTTGGCTCTGTGAGATAAAAATCTGTCTTGATATTAAAAGCACTGTGGCAGAAATTTGCTTTATGTTGCTTGTTTTCCCATTTGCCTGCATATTGTAAAACTATAACTCTATAAAATATATGTTGATCTCTATTGGAGTTAAACATAAAGCAAAACAAACAACAGAGTTAAGGTAGGTCCCACCACCAGAGGAAGACCATAAAGCAAGCAATTTGTTTTACTTGCTTAGTTTTGTTTTTAAAAGGGAAGATTTGATTAACACTCTACTTAGTTGCCCTTTATTTCTAAAACAAAAAGCACTAGATGTCTTATAGGTCTTCCCAAATGTTAAGAAATCACATCTGTACCATAAAACTTGCATTCTAATAATTTATGTAAAAGACTTTCTGTTTTGCTTAACATATCTCACCAACGTATTCCTTTAGGGCATACTGTATGAAAACTTAAATAATTTTAACCAAAACATAGATGGAAAAAATTAGCTTTCTGAGCCAGTGTACTGTCTCTGCCTTTTCCTATTTCTATTTGCCTGTTACATAAAACTAATAATAAGTATTTGGAAAAAAATTAAGCCAGAGGAAAGTCTTCATATAAGCATTTAGATGACATATCACATCATGTAAGCAACTACTGTCACAAGATCCAGAGGTAATACATCCCTAAGCCAGAAACCGGTTGGGGTATCATTTAAAACAATTCGTTCCATGTTCTATACTGAGACTCATTTTCATTTCCAAACAGAATACATTCTGGAGCCAAATGAGCAAAGTGCTATCAAATTAATGTTGCTGTCTTTGAGGACTAAGTTCCAGAAGTTGAGACTATTAAATCTGCTTGAAAGTAAACAAATCACCCTATAAGCTTTTTTAAAAAAATTAAATAATACTTTGGAAAAACCCCTAAAGTCAATTTTTAGCAGTATGAGCCCCTGCAACAAAGTAACTTTCTTAATTCATTTCATAAGAAGCACCATTAGCTTGCATTCCTGTTGCCCATTTCATAATCAATTTTGTTACTAGGATGGTATTGTGCAGTCATTTATAAGAAGAATTATGAGAAAATTGCTAGTCTTTTTTGCAAAATTATTTCAGGGGAAAAATTTAGTCCTGAAGTCAGCCAAAATACCATTTAAAAGCAGAGCACAGAACCAAATGATATTTATCAACTACTTAAGTGCTTTAACCCATAGAAAAAAATCACAAAAACTCCCTAGAGAACACTAGCACTAATCATAAGTTCCACTTTAACATAAAACAAGCATTTAAATAAAGCAATCTTATGAAAAAAGGATTTTTTTCACAAATATCTATTTTTTTAAATATTAGCAAAACTATGGAATCTTCAAAACCCATGTAAAACTTTACATTTTAAACCATTTTCTTCATTAGCATCTCTGCACAAAGTAAATCAAATCACTGAATATATGAAAAATAATTAGGTTAGGTTTGGTTCAGGGATGCTTAAAATCCCAAAAGTTCTAATGAAGCTAAGGAATCAAGTTGGGTGTCTCCCCCATCTTGCAGAGGAGGCTTTCCCTCACAACCTCACCTCACAGTAAGAACAAAGTAAGTTAAGTGAAAAATACCAAAATAAAGACTGAAGAGTAAAACTGACCACCGAGAAGGAAATTCCTGAATTTCTGACCTTGGTCCCTGGGTGCCATGAAGAGAAATCATCTTAGAAGAGGTCTTACAATCAAATCTTTCAACCAGAGGGAATAAAAGAACCATCATTTTTATGTCTCTAAACTCCAAAAGATTATTAACTGAATAGGAGACAACCCAAAACTTATCATAGAACCAGGAAAGCAGTTGTGACTTCAACTCCGATTCAATGCCATTGACATAGATCTATTTGGGTGAGAAATGTGAGCCACTCTGCATATGTATACATTACAACATAGAAATTGAAGAAATTGGAGGGGTGGGCAATATAACTCCTTCAAAAGTTCCCAACTCACCGGGTGCTGGTGGCTCAAGCCTGTAATCCTAGCTACTCAGGAGGCTGAGATCTGAGGATCACAGTTCAAAGCCAGCCCAGGCAGGAAAGTCTATGAGACTCTAATCTCAAATAAACCACCAGAAAACCAGAAGTGGTAATGTGGCTCAATGGTAGAGCTCTTCAGCTCAAGGACAGCATTCAGGCCCAGAGTTCAAGCTGCATAACCAGGTAAAAAAGTTCATAACTCGGGGCTGGGAAGGTGGCTCAGTGGTAGAGCGCTTGCCTTGCATGCCTGAGGCCCTGGGTTCAATTCTCAGCACCACATAAGCAAAAAGAAAAAAGCCAGAAGTGGCACTGTGGCTCAAGTGGTAGAGCGCTAGCCTTGAGCTGAAGAGCTGAGGGACAGCGCCCAGGCCCAGAGTTCAGGCCCCATGACCGGACCCAAAAAAAAAAAGTTCATAACTCTTCAATGTAAATTTCAAGATAATAAAATGATTGAAATAGGACAATGAAAAACCTAATTTTTAAAATGACTCCTGATATCAAAGAGAATTTAAACACAAAATAAATAATGTAAGGAGTCAATTCAAGATCTGGGTGACAAAGTTTGCAAAAGAGATGAAAAATTCAGCAAAGGAATTGTTCTGGAAATTCTGGGGTGGCGGGGAGAGGAAATGTTGGAAATGAAACACTAAATATATCACATGAAAGTAAGGCAGAAAGCATAAAAATTAGGAAGCTCTCAGTCCAGGCCAGTCTAGGCATAAAGTGAGTTCTGTCTCAAAAATAACCAACCACAAGAGAAAGGAGATATGTCTCAAGTATAGAGTGTCTGCCTAACAAGCCTAGGATCACAAGTTCAAACCCCAGTACCACCAAAAATAAAAAGATTATTAGAGCAATATAGTCTTTTCAAGATAAGCACACACTAAGTCAATTCATGATGACTAAAACATATTGCAGAACATACTTAAAGGAATCCTACAGATGAGTGAGAAAGATAGTCACAACAAAAGATTACAGGAAAGAATGTATTCCATGAGAGCAACAGATGAACAAATGAGCTCACCAAGGTATCAAACATGTTCAATTCAGTAATACAACAAGTTCCAAAAATGGATAAGTAAGAAAGAAAAGAACGAACAGTTCTTGTAAGATCAACTAGGAAAAATATTTTTTAAAATATAGAGATTGGCAAATGTCTCTCAATAATAGCCCTAAATGTAAATCATTGTAATGCTCTGATAAAAGATGAAGACTGGCTAGTGGGATTAAAAAAGCAAGATTCAACTGTTGTCTGAGAGAAACATGCCTTCGTGGAAAAGATACATAAAATAAGAAATTGAAAGGATAGAAAAAAGAATGTATAGATTACACAGAATCTGAAAGCAAGCCTACATATAGAACACTGAGAACTTAAAGCCATGAGTAGAAAAATGTATTGTTTGAACAGCTCAGGGGCACTGAGATGAAAGAATTGGTAGGACTTACACATATATTTAGAAATGAAGAACATGAAACAAATTATTACAAAACCTTCAAGAATGGTCACGTTTCCTCCATGTATCTAACTGCTGAGAAAACAAAACGGTATTTCCAAATAGAT
The DNA here is from genome assembly GCF_000151885.1 of Dipodomys ordii. Taxonomy (NCBI): domain Eukaryota; kingdom Metazoa; phylum Chordata; class Mammalia; order Rodentia; family Heteromyidae; genus Dipodomys; species Dipodomys ordii. Next base: position 20,177,760 of record NW_012267217.1, read on the forward strand.
TTCCCAAAGCTTCCTGCTGTTCACTAGCTAAATGACCAAAAGCAGATGACTTCATCTCTCCAAAACTCAGTATCTCCAAGGAAGAAAGCCTAACTTAAAAGAATTCATTTGAAGTTTCAGAAAATGTGGGAAGAACAAAAAATTCGTTTGCTTAACATTGTGTGGGATCTCAAAAGACAACTATAGGTTATTTGTACATTATATTGTGATTCAGTTGTTTAAGTGTGTATTCCTTAATTCCACTATGTGGCATTCTAGAGCATTAAATTTAAAACCTAGTCCTTAATCTAATGGCTGCCAAAGAAAGAGAGCCCATACACATTTGTGGCATTACTGGTAGGAAGTGGGTGTCTCATCACCCCATACAGCTCCTGTGAAACACTACACAACATGGTCCAAATTCAAAACTAAAAACATAGCTGAAGAATCACAAAGTGGAGAATTTGGAACTGGTATCTTACATGAGATTTCTGTGATAAGTGAAACTTACTGGCAATATTTGAGACTTGGTTCAGTTTCATGTAACAAAACTGGTATCTTGTGTTTATTTCACATTGATCTGTCAGGACATGTCAGACTTCTATGGTTTTTGCTGGCTTAACATCCTGTTTTCTTTTGAGAAATTGTCTCCACCAAATCAATCCATGTAAGCACTGTCTCTCAGATCCGCCTCCTCAACACATACACACATACTCATTGTGAGGATGACCACGGGATTCAGGCTAAGCCAAACTAGAGCACTCAGTCTCCTTTTCTGGTAGATTCATGTATCTCACTTCAGGCAATTCAGAGAGTTGTTGAGCTCAGAAGATGTGAACTGGGGCAAGAAACCATCAGGTTTGAAATTCTTTCCTGAGAATAAAGTCAAACTCTACAAAGAAACACTGAGATGGCATTGAGCACTTAGATCAAACCATCCTTGATCTCATACGGAACTTTCCATTTGCATGAAACAGTACATCATTATGTTGAAGCCAGTATGCAGTTGATTTTCTGTCACTAGACTACTAAATTATCATAGTGAGTTCCAAAGCTGGGAGAGAAATTGTCAGTAACAGATCATAGAATGACTAATTAGTTCAGGGGAGCCAAGGAACAGTTCTATGAGGACCTATGTTTAATAAACTAAAAGCCTGACCTACATTCTTGTTATGTTTACAGAGCTGCTGTTGAATTGTTGATCATATATTGGGACTCAGATGATGTGTCTATTAAAGCCAATGACTTGGGGGTCAAATATTAGAAGGGTTTGACCACACTTATTTTTTTTATTGTGAAAATACTGTACAGAGGGGTTACAATTACATGGGCAAGATAATGAGTACATTTCTTATCAAGCATTGTAGCCTCCTCCTTTGTTTCTACTTCCCATCCCTTCCCATCCTCCCCCCACACTTATTTTTTAAAAGAGTCTTTATAAAAGGAGAGAGCACAAATTATAATATCTAAAATAGACCTTTTCTGACTGAGGTCAACAATGCAAAGAAGCTGAAAGCTGGCAATCAAGATCAGAGAAGATAAAGCAATTTTCTCCACCAAACTAAAGTTTGTGCAAGAAAATAAAGGCAAAATAAGTAGAATGATGCCTTGGGTCCCCATGTCTTCTACAAGATACCCTTGATGCGGTGGCATATCTAGTTTGAGCAAAATGACAATCACCTCAGAGAAAAAAATAAATAGAAGAAAGAAGGAAGGAAGGAAGGAAGGAAGGAGAGGAGAGGAGAGGAAAGGAAAGGAAGGAAGGAAAGGAAGGAAGGAAGGAA
>NW_012267217.1:20179572-20216445 GCF_000151885.1 Dipodomys ordii
AAGGAAGGAAGGAAGGAAGGAAGGAAGGAAGGAAGGAAGGAAAGAAGGAAAGAAGGAAGGAAGGAAGGAAGGAAGGAAGGGAGAGAGAGACAGGGAGAGAGAGAGACAGAGAGCCAGAGCCAGAGACAAAGAGAGAGAATAAAGAAAATCTAGCACCTGGAATACAATGTGGGGGCAAAGGAGCATATTAGCTGTGATTTCCACCCCAAGAAATTGATCTAAATGGCCCTAAAGAGACCCAGGTGGAAGCAATTTAAGCTGAATGGTAAAGGCATCATCTAGTCCTGTTATACAGCCTGGAAATTTCCTAGCCTCAGAGTAAGTTCAAGCATTTTGCCCAGCTTTGATTGTGGAGTTGACCAATGCAAATATGAACTCTATACTGTTGTAGCTGGCAAACATGGGACTGTGATAGCTGAACCGTGAGTTTAAAACATGACCCATTACTTTGGTAAGCCATCATGGCCAGCTCAGACATCATCTCAAATGATAAAGGACAGCACAAACCATCTCAGAAAGCACCTTAGAGGTAGGTGGGAAGTCTATATCTCTTCTGGCCAACAGGACTTATGTGCTTTGGGTACTGGCTACTGTATGCAGCTTTTGCTTTTTCGGGTCATTTTTAATTTGCATTTCTTTGTTATCAGATGTGTTAGGAAGTGTTTAATATGTTACAACCAACCCTGGTTGAGAGCTGTGCAGATCTTGCCTGGATCTGACTTGTTCACCAAACCCAACGATTTCATCTGTCATTTAATATCATCAGAGCTGGTAAAAATAAACTGACAGCAACAAACAAATATCCTAGTTAGCAAGGTCCAAGATACAGATGTAGACTTTTTGATGGTTTATTTTTTTTCCCTCTCTGATAAATGGCAAGCACTCCTGATAAGCAGCTTCCTGTGTCCTGGGGTATTTATCTCTTCCATGTCTTTGTCCCTCAACCAGTCATTGGATGTCTCTGTTGACTCATGTGGGGTTATAACACTGCTGTCAGCCTAAAAGATGAATATTCCTTCCAGTGGACTTGCCTACTTTTCCAAAAATCCTCTCCCTTGTTCTTCTAATCCAAAGCAGACAAGGTTCCAACACACACCTGAGAATGCACCTCTTATCTGTTCCTTCTGTTTCTAACTTCCTTATTCAGGACAGCTGACAGCTTTACAAAAAAGCCTGGGGAAAGTACTTAAGGGTCCTTTCCTGACTAAGAGAGCAAAGAAGAGTTCTGCTTGTCCATCCACTTGGAAAGACATTACTAGATCAATTTAACCTTGGCCCCCCTACCTGGGTGATAGGTGTAGAATTCCCAGTGTACCTGTTTGCCTTCAAGATTTACTTCATTGTTTTTGCATAGCTCTATAGAGAATTAATCTGTTGAAAATAGATTTATTTAGTGGTGTAATGGCATAGGAAATATGTGGAGTTGCACCCAACCCAAAGGTTAAGTTCCAAATTTATTATAAAGTTAAATGTTACAAATTTTAGATAAAAGTCACTATATCATTTGCTGCTTAGAAACTTTTAGTTATCCCTCTTTATCTCTACAATAAGAAACAGCTCCTTGAACATCAGCCTCTTTGTCCCATTGCTCACCATCTTCTGTTTGGTAGTCCATGCTAGAGCTCAGATCGATGAAGTATGCTACCAGAAGTGCTTCACTAATTCCCATTCCTCTACCCTTACTTACGCTGTTTGCTGGAACTACATTGCTGTTCCCCGCACATAGACTGTTGACATGTACAACTAATATCCTGCAAAGCAGGGTTTTGCAAGCTTCACTGTGCCTGCAAACGATGAGGATCTTGACATACAGATCCCAAGTCATTCAATCCAGGGATAGGATCTAAGATTCCTCATTTCATACAGTGTTCCCATAGTGCCCTTTGTCTAGCTGCTCTCTGAGAAGCTAGAAGAGCAGTTATTCAATGACCAGATCTTTGGGGAGACATCTTCTGACTGCCTTAGCTCTGATGCAGCTCTGCTACTACACTTATTAGACTTAGACCATTTAGCCATCCATCTTATCTTAGAGCTAGGCTTCAAAATAACATTACCACATAGCACTATTAGTCTTGTAAGTTTAGCTGCACACTTTAATATCATAAGAAAAGGTGCCTCACTTTCAGAAATTACAACAGTGTCATGTTCAACATGAATGTGACTGAGAGACTAGACTGCATAAGCCTGAATTGTTTGTGGATCTTTCTTTAGGGAACAAAGAAAGCCGGCCACTGGTGGCTCATGCTTGTAATCCTAGCTACTCAGGAGGCTGAGATCTGAGATCTGAGGATCGCAGTTCAAAGCCAGACCAGGCAGGAAAATGCGTGAGACTCTTATCTCCAATAAACCACCAGAAAACCAGAAGAGGCACTGTGGCTCAAGTGGTAGAGTGCTGGCCTTGAGCTAAAGAGCTGAGGGACAGGGCCCAGGCCTAGAGTTCAAGCCACAACCAAAAACAAAATAAACATACAACCAAAAAAAAAAAAAAACATTCCTAGACTAGATCTTGGGGCAACAATCTATATAATGGGTTCAAATCCAGGCACCACCATGTCCTGATGCTTTAGATAACTCTTCTAATTTCTCCAAGTCTAAGGGCTGTTCACATAATTAAAAAATGATAATATTGATTTGCAGGACTATTTAAGGATTCAGCCAGGGAACAGATGTAAAGGAGATGGTTGTTTTATAAAGCATTCTGTTCCTGTTACGTAGTAAGTCCTCTGTAATAAAATGAACATTCATTACTAGGTGGAGTGACAGTTCTTTAAGGTTACCATGAAAATTCTAACACAGGTTTCAAATTCTTTTAATCCTTTAATTCCTTTAATTCTTTCTGCAACCTATCCACTGTGACCCCCTAGCCTCTTCATGTTTGTGTGTATTGGCTTGTTTTCTATGTAGCCCTAGCCAGCCTCCAACTCATGGTTCTTCTGATTCAGCACTGCCACTCTCAACTAGAGCACTGTTCTCTTTAAAGATGAGTAGGGTTACTGGCCATCACTTCCTACCTCCTTTCTGTGTTGAAGCTAAGAGTATGCTGATTCCAATACTAGAAACCGACATGAAAGATTAGGAAAATGAGGCAATCTGTAAGGTTACCACAGCAACCGCTAGATGTCATCTTTAGAATGTCCCTCTGCTTCACATCCTTCTTGAGAAAGGGCTGAAAGTATCTATTCACTCGTCTACTAAATACTTGGCTTACATATAATCTTAGAGAGTAATCAAAACTATTCAGGCATCAACATAAAGAAATTTGCAACTGCACTGGATTACAAAATGCACAGCATAAAGGGACAAAACTTCCTTAATATCAAAATTCTTTTCTCTTTGCTTATCTGCTAGCATAGCCTTTTCTTTTAAAATTGGTGAAATGCAGATTTGCTTTATTTTTGAAAATCACTCTTGTATTTTTATTCCCCCCCCTGCCTCCAATGTGAAAGCCACAGCAAATCAGAAACATGTATGTGCATAGGTGTGTACGAGTATAAGTGTGTGTATAATTCACTAAAGTATATATTTGCCCACTAACTTGCTATTCAACCACAGTATCCATCAACAGTTTGGTTAGATATATCAGAGGAGGGAAATGAATGGGATATACTCATGCATATAGAGACGCATATGTCTAAAGAAATAAATACACATTACAGATACAGGCATACAAACGTATATGTGTTATTTGGCTATTTCGGACAGGAAAGTCTGGGCACATTCACTTAAATTAGATTGATGTTTAGATGTGTTTATGCAAAATAAGTCTCAAGGCTTATATGGTGATTCCCACAGGACTAGGTCCTCCCTCTCTTACTCAGCTTGTTCACTGATGTCACTCTACCACTTGAGCCACTCTACAGCCTAGCATTTTGCTGGTTCATTGGAGATGTCTGTGATCCTCCAGATTTTAGCCTCCTGAGTAGCTAGGATTACAAACATGGGTTGCTGATGCCCCCAGCATTATTTCCAATCCTGTTATAATTAGTAATGCTGTGATGAATATTCTTGCACAGAGATCCTTATTCACTTACCTCATAATTTCCTTGAGATACATTTCCTGAAGGTGAGCTGTCCAGCCCATGGATATGCCAAATTTTAAGAGTTTTAATACAGATTGTCAAATCACTCTCCAAAAATACTGCACCAATTTCTGCTCTCATCTGCAGTGCACGTTGGAGAGAGAAAATGCTAATAGGAGATTGAATTTAATTTGACTGTTCAAAGATTTTATACCTCCTATAAGAAAGATAAAGATCCATGCACCTCCTAAAAGCGAGAGATTGAGAAGATTTGGGGGGAGGGGAGGACTGCTGACTGAAAAAGTCTTTTTCTATCTAATAACATCAAAAGAAATGCAATTTAAAGCCTAGAAGTGGAAAGAACATTGTAAGGTTTGGTTATTGAAGATATTTTAAAGGGGATTCATGAGGAGAGAAATGGCATAGCACAATGAGGAAAAAGCACTGGATTTAGTGCTGACTTAACTGGGTTTGAATCCTAGCTTCTGCTTTACTATGATGCTAAGCAAACTATTTTAACTTCTCAGGCTCATTTTCCTTAATATAAAAATGAGGCAGTTACAGCCTCTCTCTCTTTCTCTCTCTCTTCTGCTTTTGTGAGGTTTAAATTTGTTAATGTGAAAGGTTTAATCATAGTTGTATTTGAATTGAAACTTGAACTCCCCTTAAATTTTATGATATTGCTATTCAATATTTTATATTCTCCATAACTGCTTGGAGATGAGTAATAAATTCTTTTCCTTCAATAAAAAGAACCATTTGAATTTGATACAGCATTCTTCGATGCTTCATTTTTGTGGCTGTTGTTTTATAATTTTATCAGTAAAGGATGTTAGTTTTTGATCAACTTTTACATATAACACAATGCATACATTTTTTAAGTGTATAGCTCAGGGGGCTTTGGCAAGTGTATAGATAACTGTGTAATCGCACCTCCATCAAGATGTGGAATAATTCTATCACCATCCCTCTATGACTTCATCCTAAACTCCCTCAGGCCTCTAAGTATCAGTCTTACTCCAAACAGTGCCTGATCTGAATTTTATCACCATATATTAGTTTTACCTACTTTCAAATTTTAAAAAATGGGACTATGCCAGGAGCCAGTGTTTCAGACCTGGAACCTAGCTACACAGGAAGCAGAGATCTGAGAATCACAGTTCAAAACCAGCCTGGGCAGGAAAGTCTGTGAGACGGTTATCTCCAATTAACCACCAAAGAACTTCAACTCAAGTAGTTGAGTGCTAGCCTTAAGCACATAAGCGCTGGAAAAGCAACCAGTCCCTTAGTAAAAGCTCTAAAACTGGCGTGCACATGCACACACACACGCAAGCACGCATGCACGCACACACACACACACACACACTATATATATATATATACATATATATATATACACACATATAGCTATGCACAGGTAGAGATAAAGCAATGATGGATACCTAGATAGATAGATTGGTAGATAGATAGATAGATATGCACCCATGTTGATTCATGTATGTCAATTTTGTTTCATAGTTCATTGTTTTGTTTTTGTATCTCTGGGAAGAGTAGAATATACAAATATACCATTCTTTATTAGTCACCGGTGTGGACATTTTAGCTGTTTACTGAGGTTCTCATGAGTAAAATGGCCCTGCATTTTGTGGACATGTATTCTTTTATCTTGAAGGGGGAATAAAGGGCTATTGCTTGGGCAAACACTAAGTGTATGTTTAAGTTTATAATTATCAAAACACTTTTCATAGTGATGTGCCACTTGCTTTCCACCAGCAGGGTCTAAGATTGCTATGGCTTCACATCCTCAAATGCATTAGGTGTTTAGAGTCTTTGAGTTTTTTTGTGTTTTTGTTTTCTTTTACTTTCAACTGGGTATTAGGTGTTACGTCATTGTGGTTTTTTACCTTTTATTGATGAATAATAATGTCAAGATTTTGTTCATATCCTTAGGGGACATTTTTGTAATTATTTTTCTGGTGCAATGTTTGTTCAAGGTCTTTTCCTACTTTAATAGCTTATTTTGACTTCTTATTAATTCTTGCTAAAGTGGACATTTTCTCACATAAAATGTTAAGTCAAGGCCAGGTACTGGTGGCTCGAGCCTGTAATTCTAGCTACTCAGGAGGATGAGATCTGAGAATTGCAGTTCTGAGCCAGCTGGAGCAAGAAAGTCCGTGAGACACTTATGTTCAATTAACCACCAGAAAACTGGAAGTGGAGCTGTGGCGCAAGTGGCTCGCCTTGAGCTAAAGAGCTGCGGGACAGTGCCCAGGCCCAAAGTTCAGGCCCATGACCAACAACAACAAAACCCAAACCCTAATTTGAATTTCTGTCATAATAACCCTAATCTACAATAAGGGTTGGGAGAGTCAAGAACACTAGCCTTGAGCTTTTGTGCTCAAGGATAGAGTTCAAGCCCCATGACTGCAAAAAATAAAATTAAAGTAAAAATAAAATGTTAAATTGAATCTCCATTTCACTAGGTTTTTTTTTTTTATATTATTGTTATGGAGTTGTAAGAATTCTTTGTATGTTCAAACTACAGTTTTTGATTTTTTGTTTTTCAGATTTACACAGTGTGTCTGGCAATGCATGTCTCAGACTATGGACTGACTTTTCCTGTTTAATGCTATCTTTTTATATAATTCAAATTCTGAGTTGACAATTTGTGCCTTTTCCTATCCTCGTGTCTAAAATTACACAGATTTCTTTTTCCACTGCATTTTCTAGAAACCTGAAAGATGTAGCTTTGACCTTTAGGTCTGTGATCCATTTTAAATTAATTTTTCTGTGTGGTATAAAGGAAGTGTCAAGATATATTTTTAATATGAATATCCAGTTGTTCTACTTTTATTTGTTGAAAAATTATCCCTTTCCTATTGAATTAGTTTGTTGCCTTTGTCAACATGATCTGATCATGTATGAGTAAGTCTGGTTTGTTTCACTGAGTATATACCTACCATTTTGTTAATTCCATATTGTGTTGATTATTGTAGAGTCTATCTTAAATTTTGAAACAAGATACTATGGAGCCTCCAACTATGTTTGTAAATTATTTTGACTAGTCTAGGGTTTTGCTTATATGGTTTGTTTTGGTTTTGGTTTGTTGAATTCCTGTGTAAATGATAGAATCAGTCTCTTAATTTCTCATTTCTTTTTTTTCTTTCTTTCCTTCTTCTTCTTCTTATTATTATTTTGATGGTACTGGGACTTGAACTCAGGAACTTGTACTTTATTTGTAAGTTCTCTAGCATTGAAGTCAAATTCTAGCTCTCAATTTCCATAAAATTGACTCTGAGATTGGATTGGCATTGCCTGAGACTATATCATAATTTCAAGAAAATGAACGTATTGGCAATATTGTGACAGGCAACCTATAAACATGATTTATTTCTCCATTTATTTAAAATCTTAAAATTTTCTCCCAGGGGTGTTTATTGATTTTAACACTGACTTCTATATTTATTTAAAAGAACTTTATTTTTAGCAGTATGTTATCTTTTTATTTTTACTTATAATTATTTATTGCTAATATGCAGAAATTTACACATATGGGGGAGAGGTACTGTATTATGGTTTTATAACTTAGAACCTTACATTTGCTAGGCAAATACTTCAGCCACACTTCTAGCCCTTTGGCTTTATTTTTTCAGATAGTGTTTTGCATTATTTCCTGGGCCAGTCTTGGATCATGATTCTATTAACCACACTTCTCACATAGCTATGATCATCCATACCAAACTGTTTAGATGGAGTCCACTAATTTTTTGCCTGGGTTTTCCTTCAGTAGTTATCCTCTAATCTTTGCCTCCCAAATACCTGGAAGTACAGATACAAACCACTGTTCTTGGCCTGGAAGTACATATACATATATATATAAGGTATAATATTTTACATATTGTATCTATTATATTATAATACATAATACCTATTAATTATATAATATAAAATATGCATGTTATATATTATAATATACATAATATAATTATATGTGTATTATATCTATCGTATATATTTTAACAAAAGTAACCTTAGACATTACTAAATTTATATTATAATCCTAGTCATTTCTTTGTTTCTTGGTACTTTATAGACCTATTTTCTCTCTCTCTCTCTCTCTCTCTCTCTCTCTCTCTCTCTCCCCCTTTCTCTCTCTCTGTCTCTGTCTCTGTCTCTCTCTCTCTTTGCTGTTCCTAAAGCTTAAACTCAGGGCCTGGGCACTGTCTCTGAGCGTTTTTGCTCATGGCTACCACTCTACTTCTGGCTTGTTGGTGGTTAATTGGAGATAAAAGTCACACAGACTTTTCTGGCCAGGCTAGTTTCAAATTGTGATCCTCGGCTCTCAGCCTCCTAAGTAGCTAGGATTACAGGTGTGAGCCACCAGTGCCCACTTCATAGACTTATTAGTCTTTTCTATGTACATAGCTATATTATTTATAAATAGAGATAATTTTACATCTTCCTTCTCAACCTATTTTCCTTTTATTCCCTTTTCTTGCTCTACTTAACTGGTTAGCGCCTCCAGTGTAATTTTCAATAAAAGATGTATGAATAGACACCCTTACCATGTCCCAGTTTTAGGACAAAGTACTTGGCATTTCAAAATCAACTGATATTTCTTATTGATGCACCAAATAAATTGTTTATTGGTCTTAGAAAGCTCCTCTTCTTTCTAATTTGATGGGAGATTTCATATGTAATGTTTAATTTTGTTAATTTTTTGTGTCCACTGAAGCTATCTTATGACTTTTTTCATTTTCATTTTGTCAACATGGTAAACTATGATAGTATTAAAAACTAGCTTTGTATTTCTAAGATCACTCCATTTGGTTATCATGTATCTATTAACTTCCTTAAGATATTTCTTGTCTTGATTTGTTAAAATACTGATTTTTAATTACAAGTACTACCTATAATTTAATTACTGCCTAGCAAATTTGAACTTGTTGTTCTGAATTTGAAGCCATAGAATTCTAGAGTTATTTCTCATTCCTCTGACTTTCTGTGTTGTTTTTTTTTAACCTTTATCAAGGTGAGTCTAGAGTAAGTCAAACAAGTCAAAGTCCTTTCTTCTAAGGGATTACATTTAAGGGATGACATTTTTGGAGCCTCCGATGAATGCTGGAGGTATTAATAATGTTCTTAACGCTCTCCTCAGCTTGGGTTAGAATTCCATCATCTTCCAATGATGTTCGGTCTCTGTTCTAACCTCAACCTCAGTAATAATCCCTGTGTGATCCTGTCCTACATGTTTGCATCCCAGTCTTCACCCATGAACTCATGGGAACCCTTTGCTCTCCTCATCACTTGCCATCTAGCACAGCTGCCTTTGGTAAAGGCCCTGGTGTAGTCTTAGACTTCTTTCTCCTCTTGAGCCCATCTGGACCACCATGATTGTGTCATTCCAGCTTCCATTCTGCAGTCTGGAAGAGCTTTCCTCTTCCCTCGGGGATTATGCTGCTTGTTGTTCAATACCTGAAACAGTTGCCTCTTACTGTTTCTAGTTTTAGTGTCATTTATGACACAAAAAGAAGAAGTCTGCAGGGCTTTGCTTTAATATGACTCTTTGACTTGTGGCTGCCAGAAGGAAAACAGAAACTTTAGGACAATGATAAGATTGTGTGTGTGTGTGTGTGTGTGTGTGTTTTAAATTGTCTCAAAATAGTACTGAAAGTAAGATGTTCCATGATACGTATGAACATATGGAAAAGGTTAGTGTTTCTTAGTCATCCTAAAATCTTACCTTCTCACCTTTTCCCCAAGAATTCTGTTCATTCTCTTCATATCCCATACAATTTCCATTTAACAGTGATCTACTGAATTAATAGGAAAAGGTCAGCTCAGCTATACCCTTTGCATTCTAAAAGGAAAAAATATGACAGCACTCAAGTGCAGACAGAAAACCCACCCAGGTGCTTCTCTGAGAGTAAGAAACTAGCTGTGTGGTTTGGTGGTTTTATCAAAATTTCTAAAGATGTCCCTTATCCCATCTTGGAAACAAGGAATCTATTTGTGGAGACTTAAATACTTGACCTTAACTTCCAGGAGAATGGCAAGACTACAGCTATTTTAGCTGCCATCAAGAAAACTCTCAGAACCCCCTTACCACATCTTCAACCTCCCTTTTCTTGTTCCATCAAGCATCAGTGTCTACCTATGAAAACAATCCATTATTTCACAGCTAAAATAACCATTTTGTTTGCTCTGATTATGTGGCTTACAAACCTGGACTAAGCTCATCTGGGTGGTGTCTCATTTGGGGTTGCTATAGTCATCTGTCAGCTCAAAAGCAGCTTGTTTGTCTAAACCTCACTTGCCAGTCTTGTGGAAACTGAAGGCTGTCAGCCGTGCCAAGTGTCACCAATAGGCCAGAAGGTTTCTTCACACAGTGGCTGTGTTCCAAAAGCAACAAGAGGCAAGGCAAGCCTTAGGAGCATTTGTTCAAACTCTGCTTGTGTGACATTTGCTAATGTCCCATTACCAAACAAGTCACAGAGCCAAGCTGAGTCAGTGTGGGAGAGAACAAAGTCAGGGCATGGAAACAGGGAAATCTGATTTGTAGATGCTGTTAATATAGTTAATTTGCCACCTATATTGAGACATCACATTGTGTACCTAAGCCCTGTACATTTGTGTTCCCAAAACCCACTACAATTTTTCAGTATCACAATGTGCTGCTTCTGAGAGAAAGGATGTTACAGCCTGGAAAATCAAGATGATGGAGTCGTGATTTCTGAGTTCTGATCTGCTTTGGTAACATGAGTCGGGGCTCTATTTTTGTAGTTGTAATTGATATTCACCAAACATGTACAAGTGCAGCACTATCAGCTGATTATGTCATGTCTCCAATGATGGAGCACTGGCAAACACAATATCGATCCTATACCTATATATAGGCTACTTGCAACATAGTAATCCAAGTCTAATAATTACCCTAGGCATCCTTTGAAACTCATGGATTCCTTAACACTTACCTAGACCTTTGAGGTTCTATACAGACAAATATGCACAGAAGATAGCTGATTTGTTTTAATTCAGTCATGGAATGAGGATGGAGGAGAACTAAGCTCAGAATCCAGACCTTTCTGTTGTTTTCTAATATTGTCCTAATAAAGTATCCTACAAAGTTCCAAATGATTCACTCCTGCCTTCACAGATGTGTGTCTCCTATTCTGATGCCTACTTTGTATCTTTAATATCTGCATTCCAGGTTGCAACTACCTGCCTAGAATCCAAGCATTGAGGAGGCTGAGATACAAGGCTCCCAGTTCCAGGCCAGCTTAGGTTACAAAATGAAATCCTGTCTCACAGAAAGAAAGAAAATTTGCCTTCCAAAAACATATTTTAAGTGGAAACTTTCCTAATCAATAAACAGAATATCAAAAATATTTATAATGTTCTTCCTATTAATCTTCCTATCATTTGATGAGCTTGTGTTATGGCTGTAATCCCACCTCCTGCTTTAGAGATGTGTAGGGATGAGGAAGAAGGTTTTTTTGTTTTGTTTTGTTTTGTTTTGTCGGTCATGGGGCTTGAACTCTGGGCTTGGGCGCTGTCCCCATGCTCTTAGCTCAAGGCTAGCACTCTACCACTGGAGCCCAGTGCCACTTCCGGTTTTCTAGTGGTTTACTGGAGATAAGAGTCTCACAGACTTTCCTGCCCAGGCTGGCTTTGGACTGTAATCCTCAGATCTCAGCCTCCTGAGTAGCTAGGATTACAGGCGTGAGCCACCAGTGCCCAGCTAAGAAAAAGTACAAAAAACACATTTCTTAATTCTCTCCCTCCTATTTCCTCATCAGGAAATCCTTAGCCCTGACCTCACTGAGAAAGCTCTGATACAAAGGAATTTCAGCATGTCCAGGATTGCTTTCAAATGACAGTCATCCACAGAAATGCTTTTGTTCTGATTTATTTACCTATTAATCTTTGCCCCAGAACCTCTTCCATTCCAGCACTATCAGATGTCTTTTCCCCAAAGTAATCGCTTACAGCACATTTGAGCTTTCCTCTCAGAGAATGAAATTGTGCTCTAAAATGGGCTCAGGGGCAGGATACTGAATACCAAACTGCCTTTTGCCCCTTAGAAACTCCAAGTGATATTTTCAGAACAAACAAAAAAATATCAGAACAGAAAAAGGCCAAAAACTCAGTCATTTGAAACAACGCACAACTCCAGGACCTTCCAAGTGCATGTATCCTAGCCTAGCCATGAGTTGTTGTTTTTTGTTTTTTTTTTTTTACAGTTTCAAAATCCTGAGAACTCTATACAATTACAAATCACTCATCAGTCTGTACAAGAAAGCATTGAGAATCCCAATTCAACTCTACCAAGTAAAGTGTGTGCTAACAAGAGGAAACAGAAACGGAACATAGAGATACACAAGAAAGGGACGAACACAGCAATCCCGACTCTTGTCAGACATCCCATCAGAGCCCTGTCAGCAGGAAGCCAATTACTTGAGAAAGAATGAAGTTTGTTTTATGAGCACCATATTACAAATGCAGCCCCTTCATCCTAACATCAAGGAAGGATTTTTACATTGCCAAGAGAAACCAGCCATGTTCTGCAGCTGATAGGCTGGCAGTCTGTCTTGAAGGTGAAAACTATGGGACTATGGAATGAATAATTGAGCTTCTTACCTCCCTAACTCTTGTGATTAATCTATGACAATTTGTGATAACCTACAGTGGAAAACTGTGGCCCCTTGGGTCACAATAACCAACGCCATAAAATAACTTTTGACCTCCTGAGCTTCTTGAAGTCTCTAATAGGACAAGCTTTTAATGAGTTTTGTTAGTGGGGGCTCATGATCTTCCGCAGAGACATTAAGGAAAAGCAAAGAGCACCACCCTCCCTTCCATTATTTACTGACATGATTATCTTTTAATGATATGATATTCTCTAGGAATAAATCATCTTCTAAAAAGTTTTCACATTAAAAAAAGTTATTCTAGTGGGCTGGGACTGTGGCTTATTGGTAGGAGGGTTTGCCTAGCATGCATGAAGCCCTGGGTTTGATTCCTCAGTACCACAGAAACAGAAAGAGCTGGAAGCGATGCTGTGGCTCAAGGGGTAGAGTGCTAGCTTTGAGCAAAAAGAAGCTCAGGGACAGTGGTTAGGCCCTGAGTTCAAGCCTCAGGATTGGCAAAAAAATATATATATTCTAATGACAGGACCATCTTTGACCTTATTTGGAAAATACAAACATCGAGTTTACCTCATTTTGTCTACCTCTTTCCTTCATAGGCAACAGTACCTATTGTTAAGTACTGGTATAAAAACTTTGTACACTCTCTGAAGCCTCTGCCAGATTTTATCCACAGAAAAACAGCATCTACATGAATGAGAAAATCATTTGTCAGATCATTTAGGCGATAGAAATATCCACTTTTACACCTGAGCATCACGTTGCATGTTTCTAATATTATCACTACTGTCCTAAGAAATCCACTCTAAGTTAACCATTTTATCCACAAGATTAATACACCAAACTTCAAAACAAACATACACACACAAACCTACCTTGACATTTCTGCTACAGATACAAAATTTCTTTAAACTCGCACAAAAGGAGAATACAAAAAGAAAGAATTGATTCTATTTCTAGGGCTAGCTGTGTAACTTCCGTCATTATCATTTCAGCACAGTGACATTTATTCTCCTAAATTCTAGGTAAGTTCTCATTTCTAATGTGATTTCTTCATTGACCCATAGTTTGGCTTAAGTTAAATTGCTTACTTTCCCAAACACTTGGAATTTTTTTCATTTGTCATTTTACAATTGAATTTTACCTTAATTCCACTTTGAGCAGAAAATATGCCCTGTATTAATTTAATGTTTGGGAGTTTGTCACTATTGATTGTAGACTTACATTTACATACTTGGGTCAAATATGTGAAACATGTCCCATTCTTCTACATCATTCTATCTACTTATTCTGTCATTTGGTTTTTTTAAAAGGCATAATATATTTACATGAAATAGGGTAAATTTGTCTTTGTCACTTTTTCTATCAGTTTTTTACTGTGTAACTTTTAATTTCTAATTATTACTGTGTATATCTGTCAGTGTTACTTCCTGCCTAATTAATCTATTTATCACTGTGAAATATCCCTTTAATAATCTTCATAGTTCTTGACCTGTTACTAACTTCAAATAGTAACTTTCTTTGATTAATGTTAACTAGGATTATCCTCTTACTCTCAACTTTTCTGCAACTGTTTTCTTGTTTTGGTGTTAGTAAGAATCAAACACAGGTTCTTATACATGCTAGGCAAGTGCTCTCCCTCTAATCTACATTCCTAGCTATTTTTAAGTCTAGTTTGAAATTCTATGTATTCTAATTGAAGTTATCTTTTCATTTTTATTGATTTATATGGGTCTAAATCTATATTCCTGCTGTACATTTTCTTCTTCTCCCATATTCTATCTCCTTTTTGTTCTGATTTCAGCTGTGGGGCTTGAACTCAGGGCCTGGGCATTGTCCCTGAGCTTTTTTGCTCAAACCAGGTTCTCTGACACTTTGAGCCACAGCACCACTTCTAGTTTTCTAGCAGTTAATGAGAGATACAGTCTAACATACTTTCCTGCATGGTTAGCTTTGAACCATGATCTCAGATGTCAGCCTCCTGAGTAGCTAGAATTACAGGGTCAGCTACCATTGCCCAGCTTAATTTGTATTATTTAAAAGTACTTTGTCTAGGATACAGGTGGACCCATTGCAACAATGAGATGTACAAGTCGTTATGTCAAAAACAAACTTTACAACTTTGGTGCGGGGGTGGGGGGGATGCAGAGGATTGGGTGGGGGGGTTGGGGAGGGAGGATGGGAAGGGATAGGAAGGGGAAACAAAGGAGGAGGCTATAAGGCTTGATAAGAAATGTACTCATTATCTTGCCCATGTAATTGTAACCCCTCTGTACAGTATTATTACAATAAAATAAAATAAAAAGTACTTTGTCTCAAGTATTTATTGTAACAGCACAAATGGATTAAGATAGGAGCTTTAATTTCTCCATGTTTCTGCAGGTCTTCCTATTTCCTTATCTAGGTCCATTACTAACCTTTTGTAGCCTCTCAACAAATAAAATAGGAGTAGGGATGAGGATAGGATTAGAGAGGGGGGAAAAGCACTTCATACACATATAAACAGGAAGAGAGAGAGAGAGTGATGGACAGAGAGAGTCAGAGAGACAGAGCGAGAGAATCTTGAGCACTATTAAGATGACACCCCTTGCTCATTGTCTCATTGCTGTACCTTAGGCAGACTCTTTATTGGGGCCACCAAGTACTGACAGCAGATATCTTAGTCACACTTCTTTCAAGATGTCTTTAAACTTTCCGGTCTTTTTAACCCATGAGAGAACTGGCAACTTTGTCTTCCCAAAACTTAGATATATAGACACTCTCACCATAACTTTCTTCTACATGTTTATATTCAAAGTTATCTCTGTACCTTTTAATGTCTCCCAAAACAAAGATAGGACTAAAACCTCTAGCACCAGATTCCAGAAGACACAAGTTGTTCCCTCTCCCTAGACTCTCTCTGTACTGTATCTGCTCCCTTGGTGTCAGAAGGGTTACTACATTTCACCCCAGGTGAGATGTGGCTTTGGTCCTGACAAATACCCCACTTCCTCCTCAATCCTCCCTAGATGGCACAGAGTAAGAGAAAGTGCTCCCTTACCCTTGCCCTGGAGGACATGAAGAGATACAAAATTCTACACAGAAATTCTAACTGCAATAGCCTAAAAAGGAGATATTTGTGGTATTTTACTCTATTTTATGTGGTTGCAAGTAAATACCACAGACTGGCTAGTGTATTAAAAATAAGTTTGTTTCTCTCCCATGGTTCTGAAGGCTGGGAAGCTCAAAAACAGGTGACTACATCTAGGGAGCTTCTTCTTGCCTAAAAGTATTATTTGCAGGGTTCCAAGGTGGTGAGAGAGATCATATCCCACAAGCCCTTTAACTTTATCTCTGTTCTTCATCTTATAAAATCACTAATGAAATCTAAGAGTCCCAGCTACGGCCTCATCTAACCCTATTAAACTCCAAAAGCTTTCACCTTCAAATACTATTAGCAGGGGATTTGATTTCAATATGGATTTTTGGAAGTGGCAAATACCCAGACTATTGCAACGAGTGAAGGACCAAGGAGGCATATTCTCTTTTCAACTAATCCCTATTTTAAAGTGCTCTTAATCTTTAAAATAATGGGCAAGATATTGCTACATTTGTCTTTGTGCTTCTACTAGCACTCAGGAATTTTATATTTGTTTCCAACACAAATTGCCATAAGATGCTGTGAATTACTAATTACTTGCTTCTAAAATATTATTTTTTAAACTTAAATGTTTAACTTAAAAGAACTTTCTTTTCCTCTGAAAAGGCAGATTTCCAAGTGTGGAGAGAGCACTGAAAATAGGCTATTACTACACAGTTGGCATCCTCTTCCTATTGAGTGACATAGAATCAGCAGTAAGGTCTAACTTCTAAAATAAATTAATGTTGGTAGACTATATTGGACAAAGCTTTCATCGCTCTGTACTTAGCTTTCTCTGCTCTGAAATTAGAATATGTCAAGCCACTATCACTATGCCTAAACTCCAGGAAAGTATGCATATGCAGTGCACATTCATGGAAGACTTCCCTCTTTCTCTCTCTTCTCTACCTTTTCTCTCTCTGTGTGTATTTAACCTCCTCAGCTCTTACTGAGTGTTGGCCTTTGGCTCAGTGCTGAATTACAATGCCAAGTAAGAGATGGTATCATCTCTCAAGAATTGCATTAATCAGAGAACCAAAAACAAAGCAAAACAAAAATAGGTCACTAGCATATAGCTGTGCAGTTATGGAGATATGCATATATACATGGTTCGCTGAGAACAACCACCTTGACTTGAGTCCTCCCTCATCCTCCAACACAGTGTCCAGTGAGTATCACTGCTGAATTGGTTCACCCTTTGTCCCACTGTTTCTGTGGAGGGGTGACACTGATCAAAAAGAAATGTACTCATTACCTAACTTACGTAACTGTCACCCCTTTGTACATCACCTTTGCAATAAAATTTAAAACAACAACAACTCTGTCTCTCTTCACCCAGACAACTTAAGTGGAAAAATAAAATAAAATCACACACTGAATAGAAGAGAGTAACTTCCTAAAACAAGTGCTATTTGCATTGTCTGAAAAGATGAATAAAAATCAACCAAACAATTCTCAGTTTTTTTCATTTTGGGTAATTAAATAGATGTTAGTGACACCAGGGATAGTGGGAAATGTGCAAACAAGATTTATAAAGAAAGCCAATGAATGCAATAATGGAATTAGGAGGTTTTTGCTGTTTGTGCAAAGACTCAAAAAATAGTGAGCAAGCATTTGGATATAAGATTGCAACTCTAAGGAATGTAGGCTAGCAATGTAGATTTGAAAGTTACCAACATTTAGTTGGTATTTGTTATGGCTTAGATCTTAAATGTTTCTAAAAGCCAAGTATTAAAAAGTGTTAGTCCCTCATGTGACGCTGGTAGAAGGTGGTAAAACTTTTTTTTTTGCCAGCTTACAATTTCCAGCTGAGTTCTCTTCACTTTCATTTGTTTGGTTTGGGGGAGTTTTTTGTTTATTTGGGTTTGGGGGGGGACATTGTTTGTTTTTTGGTCCTGGAGCTTGAATTCTTGGCCTGGGCACTGACCCTCAGCTCTTCAGCTCAAGGCAAGCACTCTACCACTTCAGCCACAGTGTCATTTCCTTGTTTAGTATTTTCTTTATTATTTTGTCTCTTTAATGTCTGCCCTTCATATACCCTAAATAATTCCTCCTCCTATTAAGGTCTCTCCTCTCTATCTTCTAAAAGGTGGTAGAACTTTTAAGAGGTAAAGGTAAAGACGATTAGCTGACCGAAGGTCATTGGAGCATGTCTGAAGTGGATATAACAACTCCAGGCCCCTTCTTTCCTTCCTTAGAGCAACTGCAGGCCGATCACAGATAATTGGTATAGAAAAGAAAGGTCATAGGCGTGATTTGTATTTGATCATATGATTCAGAAGCATTTGGAGGTTGTTTATGGAAGGAGTTTGGAAGCTAAAGAAATCTTAGAATGTTGTAATCAGAACTAATGAGGTAAATCTCACAGGAGCTAGATGACCATATGGACTAAAGAGGTTGAGCTCATAATGTTTCAGATAGAAATAAGAACCCAATTGGAAATCAGACAAAAGGACAGTTGTTTTATACTCTGGCAGCAACCTGTCTACATTTTGCCAGTGACCTGAGACAATGAGTGAGGCTGAATTTAAAGGTAGACATACTAGTTTGTCTAGTGGTGGAAATTTTAAGTCACACAGCATTCAGACAGAATATGGATGGTTTTAGCCAGATTTACCTTGAGAGATGGGACCAAAAGCAAAGCAGAAGATTTAGAAGACCTGCAGTTTGACAGAGCAAAATGATGACAGAGATAAGCACAAAGCAAAGAAGCTCAGTACTTGGCAGTAGCTTGATAGTAAAGGTGCCTTGAAGAAATCTCAAGACTTGGCCAGACACCACCTATGGCAGACTCAAGGATTTAAGAAGTATGAGCTTATTTTAAAATCTTGCTTTGAGAAAAGAACCTCCTAAGGGTTCCTTCTTGTCTTCGGGAAAACTGTAAAATTGTCTCCTTACAAATCCTTTTTCTGTTTTCAGCTAACAAGATACTCAGAAGCCACTGAATTTATGTTCAAAGCATGCCCAGGGACTTTTCAAGCCATTGCTAGACTGTTGCTTGTCTACATCATGGTGGTTTTTCACAATGCAGAATGCAAGAGTTAGGAGATAGGGAAATTACTAAGGCTTCCACTAAGATTTCACAGGAAAGCTTGGGAGGCCAGACAGTGTTTTGCTGAATCAGAATCTTTACAAGTGATAGCTAAATGGGTGAGGTGTGAAGCTAAGGGACTAAGTCCAAAACAGCAATGAAGGTCACAGGAAGTTAAAGATGTCAGGAACATGGAACCTCTGTTGAGACAAACCTCAGGCAGCAAGGAAAGCCAGTTCAAGAGAGTGACCATAAAGAGTGTAGGCCATAGTAGTGGGACAGTCTAAGTCTTTAGGAGCTCACAATAGGGTGCTAGTATGTGACCTGGATATCAGATACAGAGCTCTAGGATTTAATGTTTGCCATGCTATGTTTTGATCTGATCCTTTCTTTCTGTTTCTTTATTCATTCCTCTTGGAATAAGAATGCTTACTCTGTGCCATTGTATCATGGCAGTACAGAACATTTTTTTTTCTTACAGAAGCTAAGAGCTGAGAGTTTGAGAGTTTACCTTGAGTCTCAGAAGATATTTTGGACTTTTTTGAGCAGTCCTGAAACTGTTAAGACGTTGGGGACTCTTAAGGGTGGAGTAAATTCTTTCTAGATTATCAGAGATGGACAGGAAACTTTGAGAGCCAGGGGCAGAATATTGCTTTAACTGTTTAAGAAAGGTGAGCCACTGGAAGCATGCATTTGAAGGAACATTGGTTCCCTGCCTCTCCTCCTCCTCTATCTTTGCTTCCCAGCAACCATGAATTGAGCATCTCTGCTCTGTCATGATGTATTGTCCTCAAAGCAATGCAGCCAAGCAATTCTGGACTACAAGTTCTGAAACATGAGCTAAGAGAAATGTTTCTTTTTTTTTGGGGGGGGGTCCGATCATGGGGCCTGAACTCTGGGCTGGGCTCAGCTCTTCAGCTCAAGGCTAGCGCTCTACCACTTGAGCCACAGCACCACTTCTGGCTTTTTTCTTTTTGCTTATATGATGCTGAGGAATCGAACCCAGGGCCTCAGGCATGCAAGGCAAGCGCTTTACCACTGAGCCACCTTCCCAGCCCCAAATGTTTCCTTCTTACAGGCTGATTATCTCAGCTATTTTGTCACAGTGACAGAAAGCTTACTAATATTGTTGAAATACTGAGAATAGATAAAATCATAAAGGGAGACTGTATGATAGTTTTAGTTGTTTGGCTCATTGATTATTTTTAGAGAATCAGTGAAGAAAATGACTCTTTTCCCAGAAAAACACACTGAAAGAACTTCTTATATACACACATAATCCCTGAAATGATTATCTACAGCTCATTTAAGAAAAGTCAAAATTAGCAAAATGCAACTTATAATCAAGAAAGTGGGTTAATAACTCAAATTTCCTGAACCACCATTGAAACATGGTAGCCCTTGCTTTTAACCCCAGCACTCAGGAGACTGAAGCAGGAAGATTTCAGGCTTCGAGCCAATCAGGACTGCACAGCAAGACTCTCTGAATTTTCCTTCCTTACACCCCAACTCCCTACCCAACTCATTAAAAATATTCTGATGTTTAGGATACCGTGTAAGACAAAGCTATCCAGAAAAGGAAATCTGTGAGAAGTTAGTTTTCCTAAACTAAACGCCATGCTTTTTGTAACCATTTGACTATATACTACCTGTCTTTTGAATCATAAAGTCGATAAAACATATTGTCACAAAAATCCAAAACCAGAGGCAATCTTGAAATATACACGTGAAGTAGAGTTGAATCTATTCATATCACAGTTCTGAGAATATATCAAGCTAGAAGTAATGAGTTCCAGTTTGTAAGGACTTTTACAGCTCAAGAGAAATTGGCTTTTTAAAAAAAGCTTTTGCTGTTCTCTAGGATGCAGAGTACTGCACTTATGCTTTCATTGTAAAACTCATTTCATTCTTGCTTGTTCACAAATTGACCTCCCCCCTTTAAAACTTTAAGGTCCTTGTAGATTAAGATCAATTCTTGCTTATCTTGGTCTATAATGCTGTGTTCCCCACTATTTCGGTCCTCCTTCCTGCATATCTAGTACAGAGTCTCACACATATACACATTTGATGAATATTTGTATAACTAATTAGAACTGTCTACACAATCTTCTTATACTAGCAAAGCAGAAATCTGAAGTAGAGGAGAAATCAGATCATGGAAACCAGTTGGCTCTTTTCAAGTAAAGTCTGATACTTCTCATTTCTGCAATAATTGACCAGAAACGTCAAATAAATATTATTAGTAAGTCCAAGATCTCCACACCAAATTTCCCAATCTTATATAGTATAAGCCCTTCTCTTGCATCACATAAGATATTATCTTTTACACAAAAAAGACTATCATTTATGCAAAGCAAAGTTAAAAAAGAGGTGTTCAGACAAGAAGAGATCATCTCAGGGGTTATGAACTCAATGTTTGTACCCAACATAAGCCTACTACAAAACAAAAACCTCATGTACAGGAATTAAATCATAGTATAGCTTTGTTTTCTGTGTAACATTGTTACTAAGACTGCTACAAGCTGACATCTTTAAACATTTCATGCTAGCCTGACAAGAAGCCATTTTCTGACCTTTGCAGATTTATAGTCCCAACAAATATGAAATGGAGCAGAATGTCGTGAATGTTTTCAGAAGAATATTTGCTCAGGTCCCTTGTTAATGTGGTCATTACTAACTTCAATAAATCTTCACTTGCTGTTTACCAATGAAACACTTTTGGCTTCCATTCCAATATACAAAAGGTCTAAGTCTGTTACGGTATCTGACAAGGTGCCTTTTTTTTTGTTTTGTATTGTTTTGTTTTTGGTTATTCTAGTCTGGTTTTATTGGTTTGTCCGTCTAGAGCTATCTAAAGGGCACTTAAATCACACTGTCTCACAATTCAAAAATATGAAGTAAAATAAAATAAACATAGATGGAAACCAATTTCAAACTAGCCTTGACTTGATGTGAGCCTCTTAAAGTAAAACTCCGTCTAAGATAAGCTCAGCTAGAACTATGAGTTGCACACACTATTTCTCATTTCTCTGAAAAATAGAGTTGATCCTATTCCGGGGTCATTTCATAGAGTCTGCAGGAACTCTGGAGAATAAAAGACTTGTTCTGTCCTTCAACCTTCTATTCTTTCCTCCAAAAAAATCTAAACCAAGAAATCAATTTGTCCTAAACAAAGGAAGGCAGTACAGTAAATAGGACAGAACAGAGTTTCTTGATGTCAGGATGAGGATCTTATATTTTGATAGAGAGTGAAAGATATACTTCCAGCTTTGGAAAGGACCACGAAAGAGGAACAAATAGCGAGCCTTGAAAAGTGAATGAGAAAGGAGAAAAGAATATACATAGGTCTCAAGTTTTTACTACTTAGATCTGAGGATGGAAAGATCAACAGCTGTGTTTTCTCTGATAAATCTAGACTTTTCCTGGAATGTTTTCTTATTCCTCCCTCTATGATACAAAAAATTGTTACCCATACCAACAAGCTTCAGTTCACATGTCATTTATTCCCTTGGCATTCCAAAAAGAATTCCTTGTTCTCCCTCCTTATGCTCCATTAGACCTTTATTCTATTCTATTTAATATTTTCTTTTTTTAGAGAATATCTCTCCCCATTGTGCTGGGCAAACAGTGAGGGATTATATTATTTTCTTCCCAGAGTGTGTCATTATAAGTGACATGAAAATTTGTTTAATAAGTATCTTTTGAATCTGTTGAAGGGGCCAACACAAAAAAAAGAAAAAGAAGGGAAAAAAATCACAAGACCTTAACTTAGACAACTAACAGCTCTACTTGTCATGCTTAAAATTAAAAGAACACATCCGACTGATTCAGAAATTATGATGTCACAACCAAAGTAGCTGAAATGTCAATTCAGAGAATTTATAAGAACCAGAACTAAAAATGAATCAGCTACCTTTTGAAGTTCATTTTCCAAAAGGCTTTAACAATGAACATACATTTTTTACATCAGAAAAAAAAAACCCTGAAAATATTTATCCTGAAATATCCCAGGGTGTTAGTTATATAATAATATTCTAGACAGAAATGTTATACACCCACAAATGACATGAAGTAAGGAACTGAGGAATGGCCTCCCACTCAGAAATTGCTTAATCCTGTTTATGAACAGCCACTTAACACTATACTTAAAAGAGGACCAATTAGAAATGAGGGCTGTATGCATTGCTGCACAGGCTGCTATGGACACTGTCCAAATGTCACCTCATAGTGTGATAGAAACCTAAAGTGTATTGAGAAACATCTATTTCTTTTCAATGGATTCCTTTTCAAAAGCACATTTAGGACTGGACTGGGTTACTAGAATTACTCAATTGCTGTGTCATTTGAATAATTTTCTGCAAAAGTCTTCAACTCCCCATAGAGCATGAAGAGGCCCACACAATAGTGTATCTAATGTGTGTCATGCAGACACACACACTCACATTCTCCCACACATGTGCGTGAATTCAGACAGATGTTCACACACATGCTCACCCATGTACCCTTATACATACTCTCTCACTTGCTCGCTCACTCACTTGCTTTTATTCTCACTCTCCCTCTCTTCTCATTCTCCCTCTCTCTTTTCCCAACAAGCTTGGAAGCAACTCAGTGAAGAAAGATCATAAGATAATTGCCAAAATGATTATTACCTGGAGCCCACAGGATGAAAAAGGTGGTTTCTAGTAAGTTTTCAATTCATTTATCAGTTGAAATTTATGATAGCTCTCCAGCAGTGACCCAAGTCCTACTTGATATTAACACATACTACTACCACCACCTCCTATAAATAACACTGCAGAAAATAATTTGTGACACTGCAGGAAATCATAATAAAACTATTAAATCTCAAAGAGGCATAATAAATACATCCACAAAATTAGTACTATTAAAAAGTTCTTATTGGTTGGCTCATGCCTGTAATCCTAGCTACTCAGGAGGCTGAGATTGGAGGATCACGGTTCAAAGCCAGCCCGGGCAGGAAAGACTGTGAGACTCCTATCTCCAATAAACCACCAGAAAACCGGAAGTGGCGCTGTAGCTCAAGTGGTAGAGCACTCGCCTTGAGCTGAAGAGCTGAGGGACAGTGCCCAGGCCCAGAGTTCAAGCCCCACGACCGACAAAAAAATAAAATAAAATAAAAATAAAAAGTTCTTATTGGCCTTAAAACAACTTACAGTTGCTTCTCTAACATGAGTGAATGAGTAAACCTTTTTCCTGATTTTGCTCATCATCTCCATTCACCTTAACCTGAAATAACAAAGGCAAGATCCTTGTGCCTTGCCTACCATTCTGTGACCAAGGTTAACATCATAGCTACAGAATGAATAACTTTGGGTGGGCAGGACAAACTCTCCAGCTCACATTAACCATATTCATGGTGAGTCCATATGTGCACATTTGCTGGGACATATGGTGCACTCCTCTAGAGAAACACAAGAGAAATTAGAAGCAGCCCAGAGAAAATGCAGCCTTTCCCAAGTGTACCTACAGTTAAAATACGCATTTTTCAGCATCCTGTTTCCGCCAGGTGTTTGACTTCACTGCAGAAGCTTCCTCCATGTGGAGAAGAGACAAAAATCATCTATCTACATACTTCCCATGCAAATTACCTTTCTTTCTTCCAGTAGTGACACAGAAGAGAAATGACTCAGCTTGTACCGGTGAACAAAGGAGGAAGAGCCAAGTACTTGTACAATGACACTAATCAAAGCAGCTGAAAATATGTATAATTCATATTCTATCTTTCTCTTGCATTGAAATGTTTTGACCAGAAAATCAGAAAATTATTTCAAGTTTACACCTCATTAGTCTTATGTAAGCATCATTTCACTTTTACTAAAGATTAGGGTTAACACAAAGGTTTTTGTCTAATCATTTGTGCTAAATAAATGAAGTTCTGAAGTGGATCCTCAACAAAAAGCTGAAGAAAAGTATGTGTAATGGTTACATGGAGGTTTTACATAGTTCATATATTTTTAAACTGAGTTGAGATTAAAAAGAATAATTAGAGTCATAATCCAGTGACTAATACTAAATTAAACTGGGCACTGGTGGCTTATGCCTGTAATCCTAACCTATTCAGGAGGCTAAAACTGAAGATCATGGTTTGAAGTTGGCCTAAGCAGAAAAGCCCATGAGGCTTATTTTTATTTTTTGGTAGATGATAGAACTTGAACTCAGAGCCTGGGTGCTGTCCCTGAGCTCTTTTGCTCAAGGCTAGCATTCTACCACTTTGAGCTGCAGCACCACTTCCAGTTTTCTGGTGGTTTATTGGAGATATATAGCCACCAACGGCCAGCCAGGCTTAAAACTTTTATCTCTAATCAGTCAGCAAAAAGCTAGAATGAAGGTGTGGCTTAGTTGGTTGAGCACTAGCCTTGAGAGAAAAGGTTAAAAGAGAGTTTGTCTTTACTCTGAATTCAAGCCTCAGTACAGAACAAAACAAAACAAAAAATCATATTGGTTTGTAAAAGTAGCTATATCCACTCTGTACCTATTGTGTATGTGACTATATGTGTTATGTATATGTATTATATATATACATATAGCATATATATTATATATACATATATATATATTTATACAGTACACAGATGAAAAGACATGTAAATCTATCCATAATGTTACCCCATCTAATCCATGTTTGTTGATTTTCTAGTCATTATAGCATATGCAAATCAATTTAAAAAATTTGCAGAAAACAAATTACTCTTTGAAAACTGCTCTAGAAGAGTTTTCTTAGTGTGAACTGAGCCACAGTGCTCAAGTTGACTCCACACCCGAGACAAAAGGGCATCCATTTGGAAAGCAACAGGAAGAGATTTTTGCTTTTGTGGTGATAATTGGCTCTAAAGAGGTGCAGTAATTAACAGCATCAGGTAGCACAGGCAACATTTGGTCTCCTGATGCCTATCCATTTGTTCACAAATGGGAGGGTACAAGGGTGACCAGAACAGATGGGGATGAGATCCAAGTGCCTCACTGGCACCTTGCATAGATGTCTCATGTTGTTTTCTCCCTCTGCTACCATAATTAATGCCTCTGGATTCCAAGGCAGGTCTGAAGAGATGCTACCAGCTGTGCTGGGCTACACTCACCACATCTTGCTCCATACCTCTACTCATTATGCTTAAAGAGGGAATTTCTAGGATTGTTCCTTCCACCTCTACATACTTCAGTTTCACAGTTGAGAATTGTTGTTTTCAACAAGAGCAATGCAGTAAAGTTGTAGTTAGGGGTTAATTGGACATAAAGACAAAATGTGAAGAGACCCACTGTTCCTCTTGGGGAGAATTCCAGAGATTTATTATACTGAGCACTACCTTTCAACAATAACTTTCTAGTCTGATGGCATTATCAAGAAACAAGTATTAGGAATCAAGAACATCAAGAAAAGATTCTTATTTTAAAGGCTGAAAAGATTGGAAAGAAAATAATCACAAAGAGCCTTAATAGAAATCTTTGGATAAAAGTAAAGAAGCTGGTGTTTATTAACAATTGTTGTTTGACAGGACACTGTAAGCTTTGATAGCTAGACTTCCAAATAAAGTTTTAATCTTTACCATGTATCATTTAGCCAGTAGGTATCAATTAATCTTTGATTCACATTCAAGAAGTCTCTTCCTGAGGCCCTCCTGGAAGTTTGGAGCCTGGATTTTGCTCTGAGTAAATTTCTATGTAGCAGAATAACTTCAGTAGTCACTGAATTTCAGTATCTGCCTAGACAAAAGTGACCATTCTAAGCACAACTGACGATTTCCTGCATCTAAATCATCTGACAGGTTTATTAAAGATGTAGATTTTTAGGTCTCTTCTTCAATCTAATAAATCAGAATCTTTATGGCAAGGTGCCCAAGACTGCATTATTAATCCCCATCAGGAGAAGGTTCTATTCAATAAAGTTGAAAGATTGATGAACCAACTGATCTCGCTCTAGGATCTTCTAAATGGAAAATTGTGTGTCTCTGGTAGTAGACATGACACCCAAAGAAATCACTGCATTATTCAAACTTCAGTTTTATTTACTTAAAAGAACATTCAAAATAATTCTATTTAGTTTAATTATTTTTATTGACAAGAAGTAATATTGATGACTTTCCCTTATTTCCAAAACTCAAACCATCTTCAAAGGAATGATTTCTATACATTGAGAAACATGAAAAGACTTTGATTCAAGACTAGTCTACTTATGCTGTAAGCCATGAAGCATTTTTTTTGAATAAAACTCCTATTAGGATGGCTTTTTGGTAACTTTAGCCAGGCACTAACTCCTGTAATCCTAGCTATTCAGGAGGCTGAGATCTGAGGATTATAGTTAAAAGCTTGGTGAGAAAATTCCCAAGACTCTTGTCTCCAATTAACTAGCAAGAAGTCAGAAATGGAGCTGTGGCTCAAGTGGTTAAAGCACCAGCCCTGAGCAAGGAAGTTGAACAAGACCTTGAGGCCCTGAGTTCAAAACAGAAGTCAATACTCTTTGGATATATAAATGACCTTTTAAAATAAAATTTGACTACCTTGATCACACCTTCCAAACAGCAAATAATAATAGATTAAACTATATGAAATTGCTTTATACTTTCAAAAACAATTCTTCTGTATGGTTTCAACCATGCTTGCACACATGTGCATGCACGTGTATATGTGTGTGTATGTGTGTGTGTATGTGTGTGTATATGTGTGTGTGTGTGTGTACTTTTATTGACTGGCATAGTTCTTACGTGTACAGTATTTAAATATCATCTTGCTTGGTCCCCACCATACATCTTCGTGCATCTTCAGTGATGGTAAGTGATGATAGTAATGAAATTTCATACCCAGCTCTCTAGCCTGTGTCCATAATCCTTAGATCTGAATTTTAAAAACATACAAAGATGAATATTCTCAACTCCAGTGGACCAAAGAACAATCAAGCTAAAGAGCTAACATATTTTCTTCCACTCATTCTCAAACATAATCTAACATGCAAACACATGCAACCCATAAGCCCCAGGGTAATTTCCCATTATTCCACGTATATGCTTGCTGTGTCTTATCAAAGCTTCATAGTTTAACAGATTTTTGTCAGCAGCCTATTTCCCCCCCACTATTCAGGCCATTTTCTTCAAGCTAAGTATTTAGTCATTGTCACTAAAAGCATGAGTAGGAGAAAGAAATCTAAAAGTTAGGCAAAAATGACATAGATTTGCATGGATTGAATGCTCTGCTCAGAGAAGAAATAAAAACAACTGTGTTCACTCTGTCATAGGAAATATTTGTGCCTCCCCTCCACCTTTGCATCTTCCTAAAATTGCCCAACTTGGGGTGCCAGTGGGATTATTGGGCAACAGCAAGCTCTAACTAAAGCCCCTAGAAGCTCTCATTCATTGCTGAAATTGTCCTCTTCCTCTGATCCTCAGATTATGGAGATGAGGAGATGAATGTTCAGCACTGAGATTCCCTACTGAGATAGCTTTTCACTCTTTTCAGTAAGAAAAAGATCAAAAGGAAACAGGCTAATTAGCATACCAAAGGAGACAAAACCCCTAGAGTTTTATCGTTGTTGCAATCCAATAATAAACACCCCAGTACAAAAAAGATTATTTGATAATGACACACAAAATTGAAAGTCTTTGAAATAGCTGCTTCCAGAAAAAAATATTTTTGGAAGTGAAAAAATCCATAATTATACAGAATAATGCTCACACATTGAGGGAGAGGCTCTTGATTCCTGTGAGAGTGGCTTGCAGAACTACTTTGCCTAAGAACAGCCTTTCCGATCGCCTTTATCTGCAAAACTCAAAAAGCCTACAAAAGGTTTCAAATCCCTTCCCAAGTAAACATGCAGCTCTTTCATATTCCCAAAAATTAAACACAAATTCTACTCTTAGAATAAGCCTTCCCTTTCCCCAGACCGGCACTAAGTCAAAGGCTTTCAGCTCAAAAAATCCAAAAGAAATTTACAACTCTTTGAGACTCATTATTCTTCTCTGCAGCCTTTTCTGGTTTAGAAACTCTGGTACTTTCTGCAAATATAGACTTTATTTCCCCAAGGGGGAAGAACAAAGCCACTGTTCATTTATGAACAGGTTACTCTGGGTCCCAAGTGCTGGAACCCACCAGGCCTACGGGAAGCAGCCTTGAAGTAGATTAGATCTTCACCCTTCCCATTAAGAACAGTCTTGTGGCACCTGTCTCCCTTATATTAAGAAGATGGTATTGATCCACCATCAAAATGAATTCTTTAGAAGTCATAGGAAGTTAAGAACTTGCCTGCTTCTTCCTCTAAGGGGTGCATTGGCCAACATCAGGCTATAAGCAGACACTGGGCCAATGGTCAAGCCTTACCCTCCCACTTGGCACTGACTTCAACCAATCAACGCCAGTACCTCACTAGGGCAGGACTGGATGGGGCTTGGAGGAGTGAGGACATGCTAAGAGAAGACTTGCATAGTAAAAAAGAGGCTGCCTCTTCACCAAGTTCCAGTTTACAATTGGAATGCCTACTAGTTAGAGGAAAGCTATTTTTTTTGTGGAGGGGGGGCTGGAAATCACCAAGGTTGTTATAATGAACTTGGCAGACCTTTGACTATAAGTCATTTGCATTAAAAACCTCAGAGGCAGGTTATTAATATTATTTTATCTTGTTTCTAACCAAATAAATCATTGTTAGAGAGTTAAATGGTGACAAATCTTTCTCAGTGCAAATCTCAGTATAAATGTATATGGCCTTTTCCCATTTTATAGATTTAATTTTTAAGCAGTCAATGGATGAGAAATCTACCTTTAACTGCCCAGCCAAGAGCCTACTTTTCTCCCTGGGACCTCTCAGACCTTTCAAATTGGATAAATCACTAAGGATGTTATTTTGTTAATTTCATATAGAAATATTTTTGTGGTTGTTATTCCTGTTTTATAAATTGTCCATTTTCAGTGAAACAAGCCCCAAATCAGAATTTTACTTAGAAAATGTGTCTACAGGAGTAAAATAAATGTCACTTACCCACCACTCCAAAGTATTAATTAGACTTTGCTGTTTGCCAGCTAAGTACCAGAGGAGCCCATGGTGATTAGCTACTCTAATTGGAATTTCAAGTGGTGCTGATAACCACACAATGATAATAGGATTATACCTTCCCTCCCTAAAAAAAGCAGTAGTTTTGTCATAACTGTTTAGATGGTAGTTTTAAGCTGTTTTACACCTAACTACTCCCAAAGAAAGGGAATGCTTTTCTGTTCTATTTTTATTTCTATTTAAAGAAAGAAGGAAAAAGAACACTTTCTGGGTAACAGCAGAACAAAAGCAAAAGATCTCTTAGTGTTTCTGGGTTTTATCATGTTCTCAAAAAAGCATTAAAAAAAAATAACTTTTCCTGACCATCAAAGAGAGCTCAAAGCAAAGTAAATCAGAAAGCCAACCGGACCTGCCCTTGCCTTTAGGAACATATTTTTGTTTTGATTTGAGAAAACTGCCTCAAGAAATTGTGCATTCGTATATCTCCTTTATAGCCAGGACAACATAGCTTGTCATTATGAAGGCTAAACTCTGGGCCTGGTACTGTCCCTGAGCTCCTTTTGCTCAAGGCTAGAATGGTACCATTTAAGTCACATCTTTACTTCAGTTTTTTTCTGTGATAAGAATCTCATGGTCTTTCCTGCTGGGATGGTTTGGAAACACAATCCTCGGATCTCAGCCTCCTAAGTCACTAGGATTACAGGTGTGAGCCACCAGTATCCAGCAAATAATGTCTTTTTATACATTAAGAAGCTATTGTTTAGCTGGGCATAGTATAATCTTAGGCCTGGGGAAGCTGAGGGAAGGGATCACAAATAGGAGCCAGCCTGGGCTACATAGCAAGAGCCAGGAATGAAGGAAGGGAGAATGGGAAGAAGGGAAGAAGAGAGGGAGGGAGAGAAAGGAAAAGAAAGGAAAGGAAAAGGAAGGGAAAAGGAAAGGAAAGGAAAGGAAAGGAAAAAAGGAGGAAGAAGGGAGGGAAGAAAGGGAAGAAGGGAGAGGGAAGGAAAAACTAAATATGTGGTATGATAACTGATATTTTGAGAGCTAAGGAATTTAATAACTACAAATAAGACTATGCAGTGCAGTGCTATAAATGCTGGTCTACAAGGGATTAAATTAAATGTGTATTTATTACTCTAAGGATATAACTGGACAGAGATTTTTGTTTGAGTTTTGGTATTAGAGGACTATAGAAGGTAAGTTAAACACTTGTTGGAAACTAGAGGAAATGTAACCTAAGTTATGTGCTGGCAAAACAGCAAAATTGTTCTGCAAGGTGATGAGAAAGTTAGGAACTGGTACCCTAAGTATTATAGCAGGAGCTACAACACATGGAATTTGGAATTGGACAGAGAGAGGAGAGCTGATCAACCTCAAGACGATTCTTAATGGTACTGACAAGAGCAGTGAGGAAATTGCTTCTAGAATCTGGTGAAATAAAAAATGAAGTTATATATGGGCAGCTTAATGATTAAAACCATCACCCACAATAACTTGGAAAATAGAAAAGATGCCTAATTAACTATGTTAGCTATGGAGATAGACATGCAGAATGTTGAAGGTAGCACCCAACATCTCCTAGTTGCTTAAGGTAAGTTACAGGAGTAAACTCAACTTTTTTTTTTCTGTAGAATGTAAAGAAAATGCAAAGCACTTTGGTGGGGTGGGAAATGTCAAAACTAAAACGATTCTTTATCCCTAGTGTTTTTGGGGGAAATAATCTTGAACTAAGAAATTGCCTGAGGGAGAACATCAATTCCAGGGTGACACCAGTAAAACAGGGCCTCAAAGTGAAAATCAAATTAAAGACATGATTTTTGAGACATCAGAAAGAATTAGGGCACTGCATTATAACTCTTGGATAAACAAAGAGCTTCTGTGAATCCTCAGGGCTTGCCTCATCAATGCTCTTAGATGGGAGGTTGGCGAAAAGAAAGGCCTAAAAATATTAAGGGCATTTTCCACAGCACGCTGACTCGAAAAGAAAATTTAAGAGGGTCAATCTTATAGAGCTTTGAAAGTCTGACTTTTGTCTAATGAAGTGAACCTCTAATAAGCTTTATAAGAAATTCACAAAGTTTTAAAGAAAATTGTACTGTACAAGTATTGCTAGATGAGACTAAAAGAGACAGAGACATTTCAAAACGAAAAGAACTGCTTGGGTTTTCAACCTATTATGAACAGGACTAAGACTGGAAAAGTGACTCAACTGTGATCCTGAGCTATGGAGAAACACTTTCAGATATCAGAATTCTGTCCGGCTGAAGAGGAAAATATGTTCCTATAGATTTCCTGTTTTCAAAAGACTAGCATTTTGCCATTTTCCCTTTTGGATGAGAGACTATTACAGTGTCTCTTCCTTTATTCCCTCACTGTATGGTGGCAGTAATGGCCAAGAAGGGTAAATATAACTTCACATATCACAGGTATTTGGATTGAAAGCAGCCATACCCAAGGAGGTTCACTTTACCTAGTCCTGATGTAGATAATTAGATTCTAGATTTCAAGCCTAAGCTTAATGCTCTCATGAAATAGAGCTTTGGGAGGGTCTCAGCAAGAGTGGAATATATTGTCTACAGTGGAAGTAATGGAAATTGTTACAAGCCTACAGTAATGAACAGGTATTTTGGTAGCTTCCAGTGAACTATGCCTCCTATCATGCCCTGGTGTGTCCTGACCATGTGACTGGCTTTGTTCTCTGTAGTGATACCACGTGTGATGCAAGCAAAGGTTTCATAAGCAGTTATACATTTGGGCTTACCCTTTGGTAAGCTCTATCTTGAACCCCAGCAGTCATTCAGTGTGGAAGCCCAAGCTAGCCACTAGGAGGACTCATGGAAACAAAAGTTGCTCAGAGAGCCATCCAATTTAGTCATCGGTTAAAAAAGACATCTTAGATAGTCCAGCCCACAAAATATGGAGCACAAATAAATTCTCCACCACACCCTGCTTAGATCCCAGGATCATAATCAAAATCATAGGACTGCGATTGGCATTTAATGTCTACATTTTGGGGTGATTTGTGATAAGAAACAGATCATGGAAATGACACATTTTTGTTTCTCTCTTTTCAATTTAAAAATTATATTTCTTTTATAAATATTCTGTGTGAGTTTTCTCATGAGCTGACTTTAAACCTAAAACATGTGGTAGCAGGTTCTAAACTCCAGTCTTTTGAAGATTCAGTTTAATTGAGCCTTCCAGTTAATATTGTATAAGAAGAATGCTACAGTTTGCATTATATGTAATATGAAAGTAAGCATGACATTTGTAATAGAGATTATGGAACATAATTTCAATGAGATCACAGAGATGTTATTCTCCACCATATTATCCTGTGCTATTTTCTTTATGACATTTACCCCTGGATCTGCATATTTCATATGTATTTGGTCACTCCTGTGTTATTCTGGCCCAGAATAACAGAAACTGACTACAGAAATGTAGTCAGTGGTGCATCTTTTTGCCTAGATCTGAGCACTTAGAGTATATAGAAAGGGAATTAAAAAATACCAATGCTATAGAAGGTATATTTTTACAATTAAAAAAACTGCTCAAGATAGACACTACTAGGGATCTACATTTCTTTGACCCATCCTGACACACAAAAGATATTGTTTCTTAATCTCATTGCAATTGACTAGGACTATTGACAATAGCAACAGGCTGGGGATAGAATAACACATGACTCTTGTTAGCTGGGACATTGAAGATGTGTGCAGGCTTCTTCTGATCTCTTTTTCTGCCCTTCAAAACCTTGATGCTTAATCCTGAGAGACGGTACCTGGGATGTT
This sequence comes from Dipodomys ordii, assembly GCF_000151885.1. Taxonomy (NCBI): domain Eukaryota; kingdom Metazoa; phylum Chordata; class Mammalia; order Rodentia; family Heteromyidae; genus Dipodomys; species Dipodomys ordii. Next base: position 20,213,179 of record NW_012267217.1, read on the forward strand.
TGGCTCTAACATGAAGGATGACAACCTTGGGGAACTTCTAGACCTGCAGAAGTTTTGAGCAGGAAGTAAACCTTCTTGTATTAAATCACTGCAAGTTGTGGTTGCATCTCAGCCTGACTTACCATGACCAATATGGTAATTAAGAATGAGTTTGGGTCTGAAGGTATGGCTCAAGTGGCAAAGTGCCACTCTGGCAAGCACATGGTCCTGAGTTCAAACACCTGGGCTATCAAAAATAGATATTTTTTTTAACAAAATGAGTTTATGTACTTTTTTGAACTCTGTAACTATAAAGTCTGGATAGGCATGCTTAGACTCAATAGTAACTATTAGATTTATAGATATATAATATACAAGATATTGTGCCAGGTTAAGAAGTAGAAACAAAGATGAATTAATTACTGCTTTCAAGCAGTCTATTATTTGATAAGGAATAAAGAACTGTAGAAAATGGTGTCATACTATAGATACAAATAAGATGTGATAGAAATAGATGTGATAGAAATCTGCCTGAGATGGATATGATAAAGATTTTAGACCATTTATTAGTGTAACATTTTATGAGAGGATGGACTTCCTGTCCATAGATGCTACAGTAGATCAAGATGTTGGACTTCTGTTTCCCACAGTTCCCCTTGAGGCTTCTTTATAGGTTGACTTGTGACATCCAAAGCTTGTATGTTGAAGTCCTAATTCCCAGGAGCTCCAAATGTGACATCATTTAGAGATAGTGTTTTACAGTGGTAGTAAATTCAAGTGAAATCATTAGAGTGGGCATTAATCCAATACTCCTAATAGAAGAAGAAAAAGACAAACACACAGAGCAAACATCACAATGAAAATCAAGGCAGAGATCAAGGTGATGTGTCTGCAAGCCAAAGAATACCATAAACTGCCAATAAACCAAAAGCTAAGGAGAGACACAAAGAAGCCTTTCAACTCCCAGACAGAGCTGATGGAATTGATCTTGAACTTCTAGTCTCCATAATTATGAGACAATAAATTTCTGGTGGTTAAACCACCTGGTTTGTGGTACTTGGTTGCAGAGCCCTTAGCAAAATAATACAAGCCTTAAGTAAATGTATGAGCTAGAGAAAGACATATAAGCTTGAATATATGTTCTAACTGTCCAGTATCTGATTACCCTCCTTTTCCTTGGCAATAAATCAGGTAGATTAGAAAAAAAAAACAAAAAGCAAACAAAAAATTTCTGGCTATTACTATGTATGGAAGAAAGGAGGAAGAAAACAACTGAGTCCAGGGCTGACTTGTTTGGTTTTGTGTTGTTGTTGCTGTTGTTGTTTTGCTTTAATTAGGCTACCAGAAAAAAAAAGAGGTGTGAGTGTTTCTGTTTATTCTCTCCATTTGTTTCCTTTTCTTCTTCAGTGAATGTCTTTAAACATGGTTCTTTTTTTTAAACAAGCAATAAAATAAAGCAAAAATTCTAAGTAGAAAGTGTTCCATAAGCTTTCAATGTTTCTCAAGTTTGCGTGGGTGTGCACAACATTAGGGTGATTGCTTCATATTATTGCTATGGGTTTCTCACTCACTGAGTCTCTGAGCCTTATGCACACCTACACAGAGAGCTCTCGTGGGCCTATTTCCCACTTTGGGTCTCTTATACTCTTTTCTGCATATAAAATGTGACATGAAGTAATGACACTAGCTCTTAAAATGGTTTGTGCAAGTACTTCTGAAAACAATTCCAAATGAGGAGTACCAAAATATTTGGGATAATAGCATCTTTAGAAAAGAAATTTCTACACTCTTCCCTGTGGTCACTTTAAAATTCGAATCTCCTTAGTCACCTAGTTCTGATTCTTTTTTAATCTTGCTAGTTTATAATCCCAGCTAGGCTTCTAAATGTACAATTTCCTTTCCCCAAAGGTAGCCAACCTACCTATAGAGTAACAAAATATACATTGCTTCACTAGGTACGACACTAAATAGATAAGTGACACATAGCTCTGCCCTCAAGGGAGGCATGAAAGGGAACCATGAAAGAAGTGATTTTTCCATAACACATATATCAACATTTTATTTTAGTGACTATGTTTATCTAAGCATCTTAAATCGTCTGAGAGAAGAGGGGCATAGGTGCCTGAGGCTTCACTTTATATCTTTGCTTCCTGTAAGAACAAAAAATATGACAGAGTTGGGCATCAGTGGCTCATGCTTATAATCATAGCTACTCAGGAGGCTGAGATCTTAGGATCTTAGTTCAAAGCCAGCCCAAGCAACAAAGTCAATGAGACTTATTTCCACTTAACCACCAGAAGTGGAGCTGTGACTCAAGGGGTAGAGCGCTACCCTTCTACATGAGAGCTCAGCAACAGTACCCAGTCCCTGAATTCAAGTCCCAAGACAGACAAAAAAAATTTTTAAAGAATCTGGAAGTTAGGTAGAAAGTTTTCATCTAGGATCAAGAAGTGTTCTGAGGTTGTTATATAACTTGCTCAATGCTTGAAGCAAAAGTTCAGAGTTGAACATAATGTACAGAAGGCAGTAGTGGTAGTAGAAATAGTAGTGGTGGTGGAATAGATTCCTGACTCATGATTAATATAAACTTGGTTCTGGATATATCCAAACTTTAAAAGGAGAAAAGTCAAAAATATCTTAGAATCACTGAAAGACTGAATAATGGTGGTTCACACATAGCTTCTCGGGAAGCTGAAATCAAAGGATCACAGTTTGAAGCCAGCCCTGGAAAAGAAAGTCCTTGAGACTCCTATCTCCAGTTAACTACCAGAAAACCAGAAGTGGAGCTCAAAGTGGTAAATCACTAGCTTTGATCAAAAATATACACCTATGTGTATGTGCTTAAGGTGAATTTCTTGCTATCTGGAAGACTACAAATTAAAACCATAAAGAATCATTTAATAAAATGAACAAGACAAACATATTGAAAATGTATATACCACATTTTCTTGATCTATTCATCTACTGAGGGGCATCTGGGTTGGTTCCATATCTTAGCTATGGTAAATTATGCTGTGATAAACAACTATGTTTGTGCTGGTAGCTTTAGAATGGCCTTCTTTGTGATCGTTTGGGTAAATGTCCCAAAGTGAGTTTGCTGGGTCATAGGGAAGTTCTATGTGTAGTCTTTTGAGGAACCTCCATACTGCTTTCCAAAAGGAATTCTATGCCTCCATCAGAAAGAATGACATCACCCCATTTGTTAGGAAACGGAAAGACTTGGAAAAAATTATATTAAGTGAAGTAAGCCAGGCCCAAAGAAACATAGGTCCCATGGTTTCCCTTATT
>NW_012267217.1:20218125-20231711 GCF_000151885.1 Dipodomys ordii
CACACACACACACACACACACACACACAATCTCTGCTTCCAGTACACCATGAAATGAGTGGCCTCATGCTCCAGCTGCCATGTTTTACCTCATTTGGGGCAGCACAGGCTCTGGAGCCAAGAACTATGGATTGAAACTTCTGTAATCATGAACCACAATAAATCCTTTCTCCATTTCAACTGTTTTGACAAGTATTTGTCACCATGGTGAAACTCTAATACAACTAAGAAATAAGTAAATAAGTACAGGAGAAAATAATGTTTTTGTTGTTTGCCTTGATAGGTCTGTCTTTTGCATTTCTAAATGTCCAGCCAATCTTTGACCTTCAATAAAAATGCTATCTATATGTAAAATATCACAGTTCCTAGTCTTCTGACAATAGAAACTCAATTCATTTGACAATTACATACTTACCAAAAAGTTGCTTCCTGTACAAAGAAACAGAAAAATACATGAAAAAAGTATAACTACCTATTAGTGTGGGCCTTAATCTAAATTAAAAGAAAAATAGTACAGCTCCAAGATTAAGTTGATTTGTTTAAAGATTTTAATGAATGTCAGCAAAACTGGTTTCTGAAAGAAAGCTTGGTTCAAATTGCCCATAAAATTGCCCTTTTTTGGTTATTTTTCTTTGTATTTGGATGTTTTTAAAAGTCGTAGAAATTGATAGGTCCACCACATCCCTTTGAATCTGTTGTGTGTTTTTTCAAGACAGTTTTGAAGTTTGTCAGGATATTTCACAGGTACCAAAAATTGACACCATCTTTTAAAACAGTATTATCTTCTTTTTTTGTTATTTGTGGTTTGGTGATGGTGATGGTGATGGTGATGGTGATGGTGATGGTGATGGTGTGTGTGTGTGTGTATGCACATGCACACTCCAGTCCTAGGGCTTGAATCCACAAACTGGGTACTGTCCCTGAGGGTTTTTTTTTTCTCAAGGCTAACACTCCTCTACTACTTGAGCCATGGCTCCTGGCCTTTTCGGTCATTAAGAGTCAAACAGATTTTGCTGTCCAGCCTGGCTTCAAACTAAGACTCAGATCTCAACCTCCTGAGTAGCTGGGATTAAGGGCATAGGCATGAGCCACTGGTGCCCAGCTTCAAAGCTGTTAGCTATTAGCTATAGAGACACCAACCTCTCTCAAATCCCTGTTTCATTCCTTTTGCTCTCTGCAGTCAGAGTGCTTATCTATTCTACTCCCCTGGACCACTCTAATCCCATTTCCTTTATTCCCATGCTCAGCCACATTTCAGAACCATGGTCAGCAGCACATTTTTCTCCTTGTGTCTTTACCAGCTGCTTCAGACTCTTCTCTCTCTCTCTCTCTCCAATAACCTTCATGTCACTAACTATACAAGTTACAGATTTACTCTTTCTAAGACCTATCTCTACCCTCTTGATAGTGGAGCTGAACTCAATAAATATCCATTAGGCCACAGTGTTAAGGCAAGAAAGGGAAAGTAACACAAGGAAGAGTCTTCTCTTCCTAATTTCAAGTCTATTTTTCCCACAAGAAAAAAACTTGTTGGAAGAATCTTGTAGGTAGGTTTGTGTCACTGGACCTTCTGTTAGTGGTGAAGTTACTGCAACCAGTGAGAGTTACTGTTGAGCTAGCAGGTGGCTTCCTGCTCCAAGACCAGGCTACATCATCTTAGCAACTGGCACACACAGAACCACACAGCCTTAGAATGGAACAAAGGGACTTCCTCTGACTTTATTTCTTCAGTATTGTGGAGAGTGACTGTTCTCTATGTCTTCCTCCTACTTTCTTTTTTGTACATTATTTTATTTTAAAAATGCTGCACAGAGGGTTACAATTACATGAGCAAGGTAATGAGTATATTTCATATTGAGCATTGTTGCCTCCTCTTTTGTCTTCCTACTTTCTTGAAAGTTCCTCTATACATCTTATGAAGCAATACCCTTTAATTTGTTCATATATTTTATGTAGTATTCAATTTTCTCTGTTCAGATGACTATTATAGTGTGTTTTCTGAAAAAATTTCCTGACTTTTTTCATTTCTTTTTTTATATTTATTTATTTTTTTATTGTGAGAATACCGTACAGAGAAGTTATACTTACATGGGCAAGATAATTAGTACATTTCTTATCAAGTATTGATTCCTCCTCTTTGTTCTAAATTAAAAGAGAAATAGTACAGTTCCAAGATTAAGTTGATTTGTTTAAAGATTTTAATGAATGTCAGCAAAACATTTTCATTTCTTATATTCTTTCTAACTATGTAACAAATCATGCCAACTCATGCATGAAAAAATCAGCAATGACTCCTGATTTTAAGGAGCATTCAGTGTAAAACACTTTTGAGTCCAAAACAAAATCTAGTTGAGAACTACAACCTACACCTTGACAATCCTTCAGATCAGATGACCCTCAGATGTGTTTTTGTGTTGGGCAGTCATAATATTTAGCCACATGATATCATAGGTGACTCAGACAATTCTGACTTCCTCTTTTCTTTTTTATGTCTTTTGCAAGTTTTTTATTCGATTATTTTAAATTATTATTTACTTTTTGTTATTATAAAAGTGATGTACAGAGGGATCACAATTACATGAGTCAGATAATGAGTACATTTCCTTGCATACAGTGACTTCCCTTCCCTTACTCTCTCCCAGTCCTTCCCTTCCATCTCCACCCACGAGTTGTATAGTTCACTTTCATCAGTGTCCGGTGAGCTCCACTGCTATATTTTTCACCCTCTCTCCCTCCAGTTCTGTACCTTCCCCTACGTCCCCTACTTCCTCTTTCCTACATAGCTCATATTCAGCTAGACCTTTGGGGCCCCCAAAAAGAAGTACTCATTTTACTGGCCACAAAGCTTCATGGTACACAAGGGCAAAACCAACTCAGCTGCAATAGTGTTCAGTTCTTTCATCATTCTATCTCAATACAAAGGCCTTTGACTCATTCCCTGAAATGAAAGGGCATGCACTGAAAGAATTCAAGGTATGTTTGAGATAAACTTTTTCCTTGCTTAAATCTTCCCAGAAATGGTTGGTTCCATTTCTCACTTCAAAGGGCCTGCAGCCATGTAGCAATGGACAGAGTCTTGAGCTGCCATATCTTGCTACCTTTCCCACAGACATCACCAGGAGCCCAACTCAACACCTTAACAGCACTCCTCAGATTATCTGTCAGGGCAAAGGATCCAGATTAAAAATGAAACAACCATTTTACTTGCTTGACAAGGGGAGACCTGGTCTGCAAAATTTCCATCCCTATCACTTGAGAACAGGACTTTAGGAAATAAATAATGAATATTTTCTGACCTAGGGCCATCTAGCCTGGAATACTTAAGGAGTTCTTATCTTAATGCAACAATTATTCCAGTTAATAGGTTAAGGAATATATATATATATGATTACCAGTAATCCTTTCACAGGGTTGTTCAGTACTTACTTGAGATGCAGGGCACATGTGTTTAAGGATTAGCTCCCTCTCTCCTTATACTCTTAGAGTGATACCACTTCCTGCTATCTTCTCCTGTGGAATAGAAATGAAGAATAGTGGAACTAGGGGAGTTATTACAATCAGGCTCTTTTATATCTTTAAGGCAATTACAGGCAAAGACAAGAGTGCCTAATGCATAGCATTTCCAGAATTTGTCATTTCGGCATCTCATCTTACCAAGCCATGATAACATCCAGATGTTGCCCTATTGAAAGGTGTTAAATAGAGTAAACCTCAAGCCAAGAGTACTTCCGCGTTTTATTTTGGAGACTTCCAAAGTATATATACTTTTTTTTTCTTTAAAATATCAGAATTTCAAGAAGCATTTCAGTATGCTTGATGTTTTAGGGTCTACTAATACTAATAACAGCAATAGTAATTTTTCCTTCCACTTAATAACCCCTTATATGGTATTGTACTTTTCAAATACTAACTTATTTACCCTCTCGTATGCTCTTTCCTGGTACCAAAAAAAATCCTTCACCCCAAATTTCTCCAGATTAATTGTTGTCAAATTTTACTTGAACAGAAGGGAAGGTCACTTCTTCCAGGGTTGTTTGCATTTAAATGAGACTTGTAGAAAAGCCAGAACAAATCTACTAGAAAAAGGTACTATGGTCATTCATGAAGTCTGCATAGAAATTAGAGGGAGGGGAACTCTACAAAGTCAACACTTCCTCATTACACAAGTTATCTGGGAGCATTTGAATGCTGCAATATGTTTCTTAAGTGGACTGCTGGTGCTGTAAGCATGCTGCCGACTCCTGTTATTCAATGGTTCCTTACCAAATGCCTGTGGTGTCTATGTTCAAGGCACCAACCAGTGAAGGAGAAAGCCCCTGGACTCAAGGTCCTCTGGTCTCCCTAACACAGATTCTGCTGTGTGCTAGGCACCAGCAAAAATGTTAGCAAACTGTACTCCAGTTCTGGGAAAAGATACAACAACCCAGCCTTTGGCCGTCAAAGAGGGTTTCCCAAGGGAGAAAGGGATAATTAGAATATGAGAAAGTAAAACATAGCTAGGCTCATAGAGTCAGGTATCTGTCCTGTTCTAGAATGGTTTATTTTATTTTTTTTTAATTTTATTTTATTTGTGAACATACTGTACAGAGGAGTTACAATTACATGGGCAGGATAATGCGTACATTTCTTACCAAGCATTGCAGCCTCCTCCTTTGTTTACCCTTCACATCCCTTCCCAGCCTCCCCCCTCCCCCCCAATCCCAATCCTTCCCCTTCCCCCCCTTCCCCCCCCCCCCGCACCGACGTTGTAAAGCTCGTTTTGGACATGACAACTTGTACTTCTCATTGTTGCAACAGGTCCACCTGTATCCTTAAACAACTGGTTTTTCCCCCTCTCCTCCACAAGTTATACTGACATCAAATATAGTGAAAGCAGGGGTTATACTGTGGGGGAGGGACATACAAAGCAACAAAGAGATAATCTTATAAATGCGTTAGAAACACATGCATGAAAGAAAAAACATTAAAATACATATCTAAGGGTTCATTTTCCTGACATCACATTATCTGACCTTTTCCGCTTGACTCATACATATACTAGATATTACAAATAAGGGAAACCATGGGACCTATGTTTCTTTGGGCCTGGCTTACTTCACTTAATATAATTTTTTCCAAGTTTTTCCATTTCCTAACAAATGGGGCAATGTCATTCTTTCTGATGGAGGCATAGAATTCCATTGTGTATATATACCACATTTTCTTGATCCATTCATCTACTGAGGGGCATCTGGGTTGGTTCCATATCTTAGCTATGGTAAATAATGCTGCAATAAACATAGTTGTGCTGGTAGCTTTAGTGTAGTCTTGTTTGTAAACATTTGGGTAAATGCCCAAAAGTGGGATTGCTGGGTCATAGGGGAGTTCTATGTGAAGTCTTTTGAGGAACCTCCATACTGCTTTCCAAAGTGGTTGAACAAGTTTACATTCCCACCAACAATGAAGTAAGGTTCCTTTCTGTCCACATCCCCTCCAGCATCTGTTATTGTTAGAGTTCTTGATTTTTGTCGTTCAAACTGGAGTGAGGTGATATCTCAATGTTGTTTTGATTTGCATTTCTTTTATGGCTAGGGATGTTGAACATTTCTTCATGTGTCTATTGGCCATCCTTCTTTCTTCTTCAGAGAAGTTTCTCTTTAAGTCTTTCGCCCACTTATTTATTGGGCAGTTGTTTCTTTGCGGATTTGTTGTTGGGGGGTTTAATTTTAGAATGGTTTCTTTTAATAATGAAAGCATTCTTACTAATATTTGCTTTGCTTTGTTTTGTGCCACTACTGGGGCTTGAATTCAGGGCCTCGTGCTCTTGCTTGGCTGTTTTTGCTCAAGATTGGCACTCTATCACTTGAGTTACACTTCTACTTCTGGCTTTTTGGTGGTTAAGAGTCTCACAGACTTTCTTACCAGGCTTGGTTTAAACTGGCTTGCAGTGAACAGAGCATCATGGTGGAGAGGGCAGAGGGCATGAAGGTGTCCACAGGGGATGAGAAGCAAACAGACTGCTAGACCCTTGACCTTGACCCACCGGGTCACAACCCCACGATGTACTTCCCACCACCTCCTTCTCGTGAATCCACCAGGAGCTAATCCACTGGTTAGATGCGAGCTCTCAGGACCCAGTCATATTCCATGAGCTGTCGGGAGGCCACCAAGCCTGCCACACAGGAGCCTCTAGGGAACTCTAACACAACACCCAAGTTCTGGCTTTTGAGAGCCTTTGTCATGCTCCCTGCAGACATCGCTGTGTCCGGTTACTGAGTTGCAGCTTGGAGGAAGGTGCAGCTTACCTGTGCACCAGACTTCTCCCTTTCCCAGGACCCACAAGTCCCATGGTCCAATTTCTCAACTACTGAATGTCTTTTGCTATCGTTATTTCCTCGCCCTCTTAATTTCTTTAAATCACTATACTTTTTTTTCTTTTTTGTCAGTTGTGGGGCTTGAACTCTCGGCTTAGGTGCTGTCCCTCAGCTCTTCAGCCCAAGGTGAGTGCTCTACCACTTGAGCCACAGCACCACTTCCAGTTTCCTGGTGGTTCATGGGAGATAAGAGTCTCACAGACTTTCCTGCCCAGGCTGGCTTGGAAACCATGATCTTCAGATCTCAGCCTCCTGGGTAGCTAGGATTATAGGTGTGTATCACCAGGACCTGGATACTTTACTTTTGTTTTAATGAAGGTTTGGAGATCATAAGAAAAACCAAATTTTATAATATCTTTATTTATAATATAATACCTTTATAATATCACCTTTATAATAACAATAAAGTAAATAATTCAAAAAAAGAATTTTAAAGATAAGAAAAAACTGTGATCCTTGGATCTCAGACTCCTGAGCAGCTAGGATTAAAGATGTGAACCATGGGCACCGTACAACTTACAAATTTCTTACCACAAGAAGGTTCCAGCATGTATTACCAATGCTATAAGCAGGCTGCCTACTCTGCAATCTTTAATGTCACATACAAACCTCTTCCCCTTTGCACCTACCTAACACTGCTCCCTGTGCTTACCTTAAAATATCTATTCACAAGCTTTTCTCACCTCCAACAAAGAAAGGTGGAGTCAGTCTGCACAGCAACTCATCTTAGGGTAATTGCACCTTTCTCTAGGGAAAGAGCACAAAGTCAAGGGGCATCATCTACTGCATATCATAGACCAAATAGCAGAGTAGAGGAAGTTGCTTCTGTGTGTGTCTATCAAGAAGTAAAATGTTGGGACTGCTTATAGAAGTCTGAGAAGGTGAGAAAGACAGGTGGTTTCCTTCCTGGAAGAATGCAAAGAATCCAAGGCAAAAGACAGTTTGATAAAAAGTAATTTGCAAACAATTCAGGCCTCATTCATTCATTTATTCATTCGACAAATACTCCTTGACACATTTGCAAAAGTACATGCAAACAGTTCATAAGCAATAAGATGGAACTATACCAAGAAGAACCTAACAATCTAAGCTAAGAAAGGATGCTAATGGAGGTTGTTCATGGTGCTTAGAAAGTTCTTATACCAAGGAGAAGATGAGGATCTGGATATTTGTAACACCAAGGAAAATAAGTTTATTTAAATCAATTTCCTCATAAAATCCAGAGGTTCTAAGATTTTAAACCAAAAATTTTCTAAGCTTTTTAGGGGCAAGAACCCTACCTACCTCCAGTTCTACCCCTTTACGAACACCTGGTACATGACCATTAATAAATACATTTCAGGGACTGGGAAGGTGGCTCAGTGGTAGAGCACTTGCCTTGCATGCATGAGGCCCTGGGTTTGATTCCTCAGCACCACATAAGCAGAAAAAAAAATGGAAGTGGCGCTATGGCTCAAGTGGTAGAGTGCTAGCCTTGAGCTGAAGAGCTGAGGGACAGCACCCAGGCCCAGAGTTCAGGCCCCACAACCGGACCCAAAAAAATAAAATAGAATAAATAAATACATTTCAAATTGAACCAAATCAAGGTTTTGCAATTCTCATTTTTCTAACTTTACAGATGGCCAAGCACTGGAAAAAAACCTACCACCAGGTAGGTTTACTAGGTAAAGAGTAAATTCTTTGGTACTACTAAATTTCCTAATAGCTTAACTTCAAAAGTATTTTTAACTTTTTTGTCTCTGTTTTTGTTAGGTAGAAAAGCCTTACATTCAGGTTTCAGTCTCATATTATAAATTATTTCTAGAAATCAATTATTCCCACTGTCTTGAAAAGTCTATAAAACAAGCTCTGTGAGACAGAGGGAGAATCGAAAACCAGGAGACAGCACTTGGATGCTCTGTGCATGTTGTATATTCGTTTCAGACATTACTCAAGAGCTCAGAAAGGAAAAGTCAAGTTGTCAAATCAATGATGTTTCCATCACCTTTCATTGCTTTAGATCTAAAGAATGATTTGGTAATTCTATTTCTCCAGCACACCTTAAGCAAATAGGTATGATTACCATTGTCTTAGACCATTAGGCTCTTGATCAGCTAAAATAGGAGAAAAACATTTCTTATGGATGGCTCATAAACATGAGGAAAGCTTAAATCATTTCCCTTCACCTCAGCCCCTCTTGATCACCACCTGGGTCAGCTCACGAGGCTCAAGGCAAGCTACACCATGTCAGCATGGGCAAAGAGCAACAGCAAAAGAGACAACGTTTTATGCATCACACTGATCCTGCTATAACCTTCAACATGCCACTCCATCAACACTCAAGGCCCAGTGTTTCTCAATGACAGACAGAATCTGAAAGTGCTGTCCTAGTAACACTAGCTGACCCTGGAGAGCTGCCTTTATTCATTAATAGCAGATTCTGAGTCTTGCCAGTTAATATAAGACACTCTCCAGAGACATGCTCCATCACTCCTTATTTGACTTCAAGGATCTTGATTGCAACCCAGAGACTCCAAATTTAAGAGGAGGGGTAAGAGGAGGAGAAAGAGGAGAGAGAGAGAGAGAGAGAGAGAGAGAGAGAGAGAGCACTAGTGGAGAAGGAGGCTCTGGTGATTGGTATTCAGGAGAAGAAATGCATTCACTAATTCTGGAGGGGTGGAGAGCCACCCAGAAAAAAGAAAACACAGATGTAAAGAAAGATTTGGGGATAAAGAGATAGAACAGCAAGGCAAAAGGCACAAACAGAAAGGGAGAGAAGGACAGGTTGGGAAAATTTTGTTTCAAAGCAGAGCTCATTATTGTCTTCTCTGACATGTTAGTTACAGGTTTCTGATGCCACTGATGTGGATCGCCTCCTATTCTAAAGGCTGACAATGGTTATTTCCTGGTGAACCCGCTGAGGGGAGTAGAGGCATGAACTAGGCCAGCACATGGACTGAAAAGAAAGGGGAGCAACTTTGCAATTTAGAGAATGGTTTCTATGGAGGAAGTCTGTTATCCAGGGAGAAAGATGTACAGCCCCTCCTCATGAAGGCAGCACACATTTGGAGCTGACTGCAAAGAAGAATGGTCTGATAAAATGTTTGAGGGAAATAATTGGAGGGTAATGGAGAGAAAATAAAGGCTTTTATCCATATTATCATGCCTGTGCTTGCTCATTAAGTCCTCTTTTCTTCTACTTCCCTCGTTCTTGTTTTGCCTCTACTTTTCACATCAAAAAAAAAAAAACAAGACTAAGAGCTCACCACATTTCTAACAGAAGGAATAAAAAACAAGGAAAAAGGATGCGTAATTTCCATAATATATTATTATATTTGGAAATTTTAAATTTAGTGTTATAAATCTTTTTTTGTTCACTGAATATGCTGTCAATTTGAAGAACAACTGTTTGGTTCTTTCTACTTGATCGTGTGTGAGTTTAATTAATCACAATGGAATCCTATTCAAACTATTTTCCAACCCAACAGGCAATTGTTTCCTATAGCTCAATGTTTCCTTCTAACTAAGGATAGCACTAAGCTGGAGAAAACATTAAAACCCTGATGCGCATCATAATGAACTCCATGCAAAGTAGTTATATTAATGTAATGGAGTTGAGATCTTAATTGCATTCGTGTTTATATTTGCAACCTCCTTTTTTTAAAGCCTTTTTATTTTACTAAATGATTTGAACAATGAGGTAGGAGAGGTTACATGGCCTACTAAATAGAGATGGGTTTCTCCACACTAAAGGAGGAAAAATGAATCTGGAAGGGAAGACTGGCTAATTTAATTTCGCAAAGTAGGTTTTATTCTCAGTTGATAATGGCTAAAATTGCTCTGTGAAAGCAATCTTTCCAGAGCCAGGAAATGTTCCCTGGACGCTTAAAAAGAAGCATGTCCAAGAGCCCTTTTTGTTCCTCCCTATGACAACCATTAGCTGCCACTGAAAAACCTTCAGCTTGAGAGCTGAATCCTGTGCAGAGCAATTTAGGCAGATGCATCCTCTGGCCTTTTGCTTTGAAAAAGTGATATATGAAAAGATCCTTGCCAGCTGACTATAGGATGAGAAAGATTGAACGACAAGAGGTGGAAGGGAAATCCCACACAAAGCCTCTTATGAAAGAGACATACAATAATTAAGAATGACTACTTTATGGATAAACAAATGAATCTGCCAGACTATTAGTCTGACAACAGGGACTTGCATCTCTCTACTCTTTTACCTGTCCCTATCTATAAGAAAAACAAAGAGAATACCATATATCCATTTCCTAATTAAGACTTTTTCATGGGGCTACTGAACAAATATAATTCTCTCTGCCTGAAAGCAACCAGGAATCACCTATTGTGTGCTGGATGTTTTGAGACAGACAGACAGACAGACAGAAGGACAGACAGACAGAAGGACAGACAGACAGAGACAGAGAGACAGAAAGAGAGAGGGAACACACAAAAGTTCTCACTAGGTCACAGACTCTCTTGTGAGAAATTCTTCTTATGTTTCAGAACTTAGAGATACTGTTGTTTCCTAGAACAAGGAGTTAATTTCATTATCTAGATACTAATAATGTACAAGTCAATCTCTTACCTTTGACTGGGTCACTGGGAGGCTCAAAATAACTGAATTACATCATCAAGGCTGTCCAAGGCAGGTAATGTACTAATCCAATCCCTGACTTGATTCCATTACCTTTTCTAAAACAATGTTTTGTTAATTATGATAATTATATGCATTTAAGAAGTATGGTAGGATAATTCTGTGTGTGTATGTAGTGGGTAAAGGTCAAATTGAGAGGGTTACCATTTCCATCACCTTTAACATTTACCATTTCATTGTGTTGGGAAACTTTGAACTCCTCTCCCCCACATGCAGAGCAAGAGTTCAACCACTAAGCTTACTTATACTGCCAGGCCTCTCCTAGGTCTTTATAAAACACATAATTCATTTTAAAATGTAGTCATCTTGCAGTGATACAGAAAATTAGAACTAATTCTTCTCTAACTGTATTTTGGTGCCCATTATCCATATTTTCTCTCTCCCTTTCTCCTCTCCCCACCCCCCCCTTGTCCCATTTCCCTTCTCTTTCCTACGCTGTAGTGACAACTACTCCACTCTACTTTAATGAGTGACTATTTTGTTTAGTTTTTTGTGCATGTTCTGGGATTTAAACAAAGAGCTTGGGCACAGTCTCCTAGCTTTTCTTTTCTTTTCTTTTCTTGTCTCTTCTTTTCTTTTCTCTTCTTTTCTTTTTGCTTAAAGCTAGCATTCTACCACTGGAGCCACAGCTCCACTTCTGGTTTTGGTAGTTACTTGTAGATAAAAGTTTCACAGACTGGGCTGGGAAGGTGGCTCAGTGGTAGACTGCTTGCCTTGCATGCCTGAGGCCCTGGGTTCGATTCCTCAGCACCACATAAGCAGAAAAAGCCAGAAATGGCGCTATGGCTTGAGTGGTAGAGTGCTAGCCTTGAGCTGAAGAGCTGAGGGACAGTGCCCAGGCCCGGAGTTCAGGGCCCATGACCGGCCAAAACAAACAAACAAACAAAAAGTTTCACAGACTTTCCTTCCCAGGCTAACTTTGACCCATGATCCTCAGATCTCAGCCTCCTGAGCAACTAGAATTATAGGTATGAGTCACCAGGGCCTGTCACAGATTGACCTTTAGCTTCCATATGTAACTAAGAGCATGTAGTGTTAGTGGTTTTCTGTGCTTGAATTAGTTCACTTAACATAAGGACCTCCAGATCTATAATGTTGCTGCAAATGACAAGGTTTTATGCCTTTTCATGGATGAATAGTATTCTACCACCTTACAAAAAGGAAGCTAACATGTTTATAATTTACATGAAATACATTTTGATATGGTACCTCAGACTTTCCTCTAAGAGGAAAGATAAATAGTGGAAGAAGGCATAGGGATCATAAGAACATACATGGTACGGTGTGCAATATTCTGATTCTCTCCATCTTTCAAAACCATGAATATGTGTCTATTGAGTCCAAGCACAGCACTGGCTGCTACACTGTCTATAATCTAAGTGGGGAACCAATGAGAAATCAGGCAAATCATTATTTTCACCTTATACATTCATGAGCAAGGTGCCATGGGAGAGAGGAGCACTGCTTTAGTCTGCATATTAATGTACCCCCAATAGCCTATATATTCAAAGCTTGGTCCTCCAGTATGTTAGGAGGTGGTGAAAACTGAACTTTGAAGTCACTTGGGTGTGTCCTGGAGGGGAATGTGGGATTCCTCTACCCACTGCCCCCAACCTTCTCCCTTTTCTCTGGCTCACTTGCTTAGCACAAGATGAACAGTTGCCCTATACCTAACACTCTCACCATGATGTGTTGTCTCGTCATGGACAATAACTATCCAAACTATGAGTCAAAACAAACCTTTTCTCTCTCTAAGTTGATTATCTCAAGTATTTATCATAGTAACAGAAAGCTTACATAGTTGTCAATTCTGGCTTAGGGGAATTGCTCTCAACTTCATCAAGAATAAAACATTGCTCTAAATTTTGAAGGTGAGAAGAAATTCATCTAGTAAAGATAGGAGAAAAGAGCATTTAGTGCAAAGGTAACAAAAAACATAAACCACAAAAGCATTAAAGATTATGCTGTTTCTAAGACACAATAAGAAACCCAATTCAACAGGGGTTTGTGAGGAAAAGAAAAAGGAACAGAGCTTGAGGAATAAGAGGTAGATGATCGATTTGAGAAGGTCCAGAATGGCAACATATTGAATTTAAAGATTTATCTCAGGCAGAGAAGCTAGCAGCAGTTTCAAAGCAGGAAAGCCATGTTGTCAATGTTAAGTTTTCTGAAGAAGTCTCTGTGGATTGGCATGAAAAGAGTGGCTAAAAGGCCTGGCGTTCAGTGAGAAATGTTAAGGACAAGATCAGAGCAATCAGATCCATGAATATTTATGAGATAAAATAGCAGGGTTCCTCAACTGAGTGGGTCCAGAACTAGAAACAACGATACATTACTTGAGAGAATAAAAGAAGACAGAGGGACAGGAGACAGTCAAGTGTGGGGTGGCAGTAGGTTATCTAGGAAGATAGTGGATGGCTAAAAATATAGATCTGTCAAGGCATTGAGACAAGAGAATTCAATTTGACACTTTTTTTTGGGGGGGGGTCTGGTCGTGGGGCCTGAACTCTGGGCCTGGGCACTGTCCCTCAGCTCTTCAGCTCAAGGCTAACGCTCTACCACTTGAGCCACAACGCCACTTCTGGCTTTTTTCTT
>NW_012267217.1:20235131-20281846 GCF_000151885.1 Dipodomys ordii
AGGCATAGATGAAGCAGGTTCCCTGCAGAGACGCCATCAAAGATAAACCTCCCAGAGGAATCCTGCATATTTCTCAATAAGCCGTTTGTTTTTTAATGACTGTTTTCTTTCTCTCAAGATATTGCTGTCCCTTCTCAGAAGGAATACTAGTGATGTTTATTCCATCTTAGCACTTGGCAACTGATGATGTTTGATTATCATCATCTGGGCAGGAGAAATTTCTTCCCTGGAAGGCTACCAGCTAAATTTCAAAATGTGTGGAGTCCAATTTGCAAGGGAGATGATAGGGTAGTGGAACCACACCATTAGGTATAGCTCCACATGGACGAAGAATGAAGCAATTACACAGCAAAACCCTGCACTGTTATGGGGGTGGGGGGTGTAACACAGAAAGTATCATTGAGTTGATAACATCTTCAGTACAAGGGAGTATTTTTTTCGGGTTATAACCCAGCTACCAGTTGTTTCTGTTAGGTTTTTGAAGAAGAGGTGGATGCAGAGGCCAGCAATGATGTTGATGCGCTGTGTCCGCAGCAGACTGGTTCGCAAAAAGGCTGTCCGAACTGTGGGTATTCCTCAGAACAAAATAAAGTGGGGGGAGGAGGACAAAAACGAGAGGAATCCTACCTATCCTGACTTTAAGCCCTTCCCGGGTTCCAACGGCACCATTTATGTTAGGTTTTTAAAGAAGAGGTTGCCGAGTAAGAACACCACGCACGTGGTATTCAGGTAAGGGGTAGGTTTATTCATTGTTCCAGCTGGCACCAGGCCATGTTGGCACTCCACGAGGCTGGGAAAAGAGGGCGTCTGGCCCTGGACTAGGCCTTATCTAGGGTAGGAGTGGGGAAAGGTGTGGCCAGGTAAAGAGAGGTGGAACCAGGAAAGAGGAGGTGGGACCAGGTGGGAGAAAGGTGTGGCCACATCAGATCCAGATGTGACCTCATCGGATGCAGATGTGACCTCTTCCAGGTGTGCCAGTTGCCTAGGTAATGCAGGTACTGGGTGGGATCTGCTCACCATCCAGGAGCAGACCTTACCCTTTTCTGCCAAAAAGCTAGGAAAACTTTGGAAAGTCCTCTCCTGACTACAGACCAGGGTAGATCTAAGAGATATTTAGAGACATAATCTTCGCTAAGTAAAGCAGTACATGGAAAAAGTACTTTGGAAAATGTGTTCCTTTACATTTCTCTATTTCTTCTTTCTCAGTTCCAGATAGTTGTGTTAAGAGTCATTAAAATAACAGAAATACAATTTAATGAAGACAAAAAGCAAATTAAGAGGCTACAGGTTATATATACATCTGGATTAAACGCTTGGTAGTGACTGATAGAGAATGCATGATTCTGGTAACTAATATAGCCCTGTGTTGAGTAATGATGAAGAGATTTTTGCAGAAGCTTACATGCCAAGAATGGGGGGTGTGAATTCTAATTAAGAGCAAAGACTAGATGGTTCATCTCGAGGGCAAATCCTCCCTTCCCTACTTACTACCTGTATAAGCTGGAACTGCTTACTCAGTCCTTTGTGCTTATTTTCCTTAGCTGAAGAATGTGAGTGCTGTGATGTTTAAAGAGTTGGTACATATAAAAAATTGAAACAGTATTTTCTACCAGATAAATATCGTGTTGGCTAATAGCACACACTTAATGAAAAATGTATGTGTTTGAAAACATCTGGAAATTCTATTAATAGAAATTGATATTAATACAGATATAGATTGAATGAGTCAAGGCTAGAATTGGTAGATGAATTTTACTTGTGGTAGGGAAAGGAAAAATAGAGAACAAAAAATTTAAGTGAATATACAAATGAGAATAGCATTAAACAGTGTGAGAGCAAGGCAGAGAGTTAACACATTAATGCAACAGGGTTTATCTAGTGAACTTTATTAAGCTGAATAGTCATGGGAGCCTCCCTGAGGAGTGAAGTTGAAGCAGAAATGCAGCCACATGGACCAGTGGGAAAGTGGTCAGTATGATGAAATATCTAATGCAAAGCTCCAAGGAGGAAAATACTTGAAAAATGTAAGAAACTGAGAGAAAAAACCAGGATGGCTTCAGTGAGATAGATAACAGAAAGTAGAGGGAAGAAAAGTAAGAGAGGCTAGGGTCTAAAAAGCAATAAGAAGCTGGATATCATTATGAAACCAAAGCCACTGATATTTCTAAGAAGGAGTACAAAAGAATACTACCTATGACTTCACATGAACATTCTAAGGCCATGTGATAAATGGCTTTTGGGATAGTCCCTGGAAGAGTCCACTTCCTAGTATTTATGCCCTGGTATAACTCTCTCTCATTATGTGGGATACACCTAATGACTTGTTTCTAGTTAATAGAACTAATAATACTCATGGAATGCTGCCTCTGTGTGTGTGTGTGTGTGTGTGTGTGTGTGTGTGTGTGTGTGTGTGGTGTTCTCTATCTCCCTTTCTTCCTTGCTCTTGCTTTAATGAATTCAGCTATCATGTTGTGAACTACTCAATGGAGAGTGCAACATGACAAGGGACCACTGAATGTTTTCAGCCAACATTGCATGAGCAACTTGGACTCCCAATATAATAAACCAAAGGGGCTGAATCCTACCAACCATCATTTGAATGAGAAAAGGGGTATATCCCACCTGCACAAGCCTTGAAATACATTCCCAGAGACCTTTGCACAGTAATATCAACAATGGGCTGCTTGTGAAAATACATTTTAAGAGAACAAGATGAGAAGAAGGAAAATTGGGTCCATGTTATAGCCTCAAAAGAGCAGATCCTGGCCAATTCCAATTGGGACAGATAAAGTTATACTTTCATGAAAGAGGAAAATTTATTGTTGTCTTTGATGCCATCTTGGGGGCAAAAAGTAGAAACAAAACAAATAGAGTTTTGGCTTGAAAAATGGAATGTGTACACAAAGGTTGGGGGAAGGCAAGAAGCAAGGTTGGAGGTCACAGGTAATGCCAAACTTTGTGCTTGAGTCATAGTGAATTTCAGGACGTTTTTTAATATCCTCCTGGGGAGATCAAATAAACACTTATATTTAAGAGTTTGGAGTTTGAGGTAGAAATCAGAGCTGGAAACTGAACTTGGAGCCTACAAGCAATTACAGGCAATCCTTAAAGTCCTGTAAAAAGGATAAGGCCTCTTAGGGAGAATATCAGTTGCGTTAGTGCATAACAAGTTACCCCAAAAGTTGGTGACAGGAAACAACCATTTCACTATCCTCATGGCTTCTGTGGTTAAAAAATTAACAACCATAGCAGCAAATGCACGTTTGTGCTCCCCAGAGCTGTGTTCTGAGCCCGACAATTGGCTGGAGTACTGCAACATGGCCCCTCTAAAAGGCCTTCTCAGCACTGGAGACTTAGAACGCCAAGGACCAGATGGGAGCTTTGTGGTATTTTCTGACCTGGCCTCTCATGTTAAAAATCATCTCTTCTTCCCCATTCTGCTGATTATAAATGACTCACTGTATTCAAGGGGAGAAGACACGGATCCAACCTCGGGATGGGTAGAATGTCAAGGGATTTCCAGACATGGTTCAAAGCCACTAGATGGAGTTAATACAAATAGAGAAGAGAAGTGAATCCTAGAAGACCTCTGAGGTGCTCCAACATTTGGGTGGAGAGCAAAGACTAGCAAAGGAAACTAAAACCAAGCCAGTGAAATAGGAAGAAAACCACATCTCATGGCATTCAAGAGATGACTATTTCCAGAAGATGAGGGTCTATGCTTCTGAAAAGTAAAATGTCACAGAGATTATTGGGGTTAGTGAATGAGAAGTACTGGTAACCTTGACAGAAGGAATGGGACAGAAACCAGCCTAGAATGCATCGAGGAGTATTTGAGAAAATGACAGACAGCATAAATCACAGCTGGCACTGTATGTGTGTATGCTCTTGTAAACAGGTCACTGGCAAGATGCCACCACATCAGACTGTTATGGGGAAAAGAGTCCACCACTCAGAGACAGCCTCATGTAAAAAAAATGACTTTATTGGGGAAGTAGATAGCTGACTGGCCAGGGACACAGCACAGACTCAGAAGCTGAAACTGCAACCCTGAATAGCCCACAAGCTACAGTTTTTAAAGGCAAAATCCATGTGGTCAAGCCTGGTCACACACAGGTGGCCAATGGGATTGTAACACACACATAAAGATTGCATATTTATATCAGTGGCCAATGGAGTTACAGTCCGTCTCATAGTATCTGTTTGAACTAATCAATCATTTTGGTTTGAATTGGCACGCAAATTTGGGGGTCCCCACACAAAGTAGGGGGATATTCTTACTCGGATGGGGGCAGGGATAAGGCTGCTCCTTCCTGGAAGGGCATAGGTGGCTGTGCTGTTTTACTATTGTCAACCAAACTGGGCTCAGATCCTGTCTGGACTATTGAGATCCTGTCTGGGCTATTGATAACCAAACAGGGCTGAAGATCTCACAACCTTATCACAACAATCAGTCGGGCTTTCCACATTTCCTGGGGTCTCAACAAACAGCATATTTCCTGCACCTGGGGGCTTGTAAGAAACCAGTATATTGATTCTGGTGTGGGGGGGGACTCCTGGTAGAAAAATGGAGTCAGTTTTGGGTCCCATTAATACTAGGAGACCCTTCCCCCTACAAGACCTCCACAAAACCTTTGATTTTGAAATCACATATTTGAACATATATGTATTTGTGTACATATTTGCATATTTCTACTATAAAGACATCTCATTTCATCATTGTTTAAAAAATTATTGCTTTGGAAAACTCATTTGTCTTTGCCTAAAACAGAACACAACTAATCTGGCCCCTGGAATCACCTGCTGCTTTATATTCTTTCTGGTAGAGAAAGTATCTTCAGTGACTCAAGACTTAGAGATACTTCCTACCCAGTTTGCATTATTCTCCACTGAATGGGACTCAAATGTGTTTCTGTTTGACAGTGTGGCATTCCAAAGCCAAACTCTGTGCCTTGACCACAATCAGAAGATATCATCTGTGTGTCTAACCATCATCCCTAAAGCTATTTAGGGATTTTATCATGCTAAATCTCATACAGTAGAAAACAACAGTTGCCACATGTCCTAGACATTGAGTCTTAATCATCATTGTTGTGGTTTATAAATGTTTAATGACAGCTGATGTAATGATATCAATCTACAGGTCTCCCATAATAAGGCCTAGGACCACTAAGCACCCTAAGGAAGAAGCTAAAAAAGAGGAGGAAGAGGTACCATAAAGAAAAAGGACTGACCAGGTCAGTCTCTGTCAGACCAGGACCCTCTGAAGTGGTGTAATGAAAGCTGAGAAAAAGTGGAACCAGGGAAATCCTGGGTGCATGGGCTTTCCTCTCTCTCTTTCCTAGGTATATAAAATTTATGAGAAATAAAAATCAGAGTTCTCTTTCTAAATTTCACTCACAATACCTTTGAGCTAGCTTTGTAGATGTTGGTCTTTCTTCTTTTTTCTATTCAACTGCTGGAAAGTATTTTTAAGTCATTGAAAGTCAATATTTGTATCTTCGGACTTCTTTTATTTTAAGGAAAGGTTAGGAAAGCTTGCCTAGCTCTAGAAAGGCAAAAATCCCAGAGAGTAAAATAAGAAAACTGACTTATTCTAACAACTCTGTCATTGAAGCCAAGAATGTGCATGCGTACACACACACACACACACACACACACACACACACACACACACACACACACCTGAAGGCAGGATGATGAGAAGGAAGGCAATCCTACAAACAGTAATCTGAGTTTTCTCCTAGTACCTGGTAGCATGCAGAGCCCAGGTAAGAAACATGGCTAAAATATCCTGAAGCAGTTTGGAGCATCTCATCACCTTTCCAGGACTCTGTTTTTCTCTTTTCCTTTTGGATAAGAAAAACAAAACAGTAAAATACCTATTTTCAAGGTCTTTGTTCCATATGTTCTGATTCAATTTAGGATTAGGGTATGTTTTAGTTCCTTCAAGTCCAGAAAATGCTGCCCAAATTGAGAATACTACAGGAGCATGAATTGAATCTTGAATGAATTATAAATTTTTTAGTTTTTTATTGTTGAAATATTGTGCAGAGGGGTTACAGTTACATGAGCAAGGTAATGAGTACATTTCCTGTCAAGCAATGTTGCCTCCTCCTTTGTTTTTCCACTACCATCACTTCCCTCCCCACTTCTACTACCTCCTCCCCTCCTGCAGCCGCCCCCGCTGCCTAAATTGTAAATTTCATTTTTCAACATAGTGTGCATCTCATTGTTACAATGGATCAAGCTGTATCCCTATTTAAACATTTTGTTTTTTCCCTTCACCTCCCCAAATTATACCAACATCAAATATAGTGAAAACAAGAATTATACCGTGGGGGAGGAACACAAAAGCAACAACAAAGAAATAACATGGTATCTTATAAATACAATAGAAACAATAGCAAGGTAGAAAAAAAACACTTGTGTCCCTATCTTGGAGTTAATTTCATTTAACTTCTCCTTATCTGGTCATATGTACATAGCTTTTAACCTTTTCTGATTGTCCCAGACATATACTAGTTATTGCAAATAAGGGAAACCATGGGACCTATGTTTCTTTGGGCTTGGCTTACTTCACTTAATATAATTATTTCCAAGTCTTTCCATTTCCTAACTATATATATATATGTATATATATACATATATATATTATATATTCCTAACAATATATATATATATATATAATATATCACATTTTCTTGGTCAATTCATCTACTGAGAGGCATCTGGGTTGGTTCCATATCTTAGCTTTGGTAAATAATGCTGCAATAAACATAGCTGTACTGGTAGCTTTAGTATGGCCTTGTTTGTGATCTTTTCCATAAATGCCCAAAAGTGGGATTGCTGGGTCATATGTGGAGTCTTTTGAGAAACCTCCATGCTACTTTCCAAAGTGGTTAAACAAGTTTACACTCCCACCAACAATGCAGTAGGGTTCCCTTCTGTCCATATCCCCTCCAGCATCTGTTGTTATTAGAATTCTTGATTATAGCCATTCTAACTGGGGTGAGGTGGTATCTCAATGTTGTTTTGACTTGTATTTCTTTTATGGCTAGAGAGGTTGAGCATTTCATCATAGAGATCCTTCACTTCTTTAGTTAATTCTTAGGTATTTTATTTTTTGTGGGGCTATTACTAATGGAGTTGTTTTCCTGATTTCAGCTGTGCTCTTCTCATTGTTGGCATAGAGAAAAACCATTTGTTTTTGAGGGTTAATTTTATACCCTGCTACTTTGTTTTGAATCAGCTTGAGTAATTTGGGAGTGCAGTCCGAGGGATTCTTTAAATACAAGATCATGTCATCTGCAAAGAGGGAGAATTTTACTTCATCTTTCCCTATTTGGATCCTCTTTATGTTTGCATCTTGTCTTATTGTTGTAGCTAGGAATTCTAATACTAAATTGAAGAGAAGTGGAGAAAGTAGAATCCTTTGTCTTGTTCCTGAGTTTAGAGGAAATGGCTTTAGTTTTTCACCATTAAGTATAATGCTAGCTGTAGATTTGTCATATACAGCCTTTATTGTATTGAGGAATGTTCCCTGGATTCCTAATTTTTTCAGAACCTTCATCATAAAGGAGTGTTGGATCTTTTGTCAAATGCTTTTTCTGCATCTATTGAGATAACCATGTGGTTCTTATCCTTGCTCTTGTTGATGTAATGAATTATATTAATTGATTTGTGTATATTGAACCAGATTTGCATCTCTGAAATGAATCCTGTTTGACCATGGTGTATGATTTTTTGGATGCATTGTTGAAGTCGATTGGCCAAAATTTTGTTGAGAAATTTTGCATCGATGTTCATCATAGAAATGGGTCTATAGTTCTCTTTCTTTGATGAGTCCCTGCCTGGTTTTGGGATGAGGATTACGATGGCTTCATAGAAAGACTTCAGTAGTGAACTTTCTCTTTCAATTTCATTGAAGAGGTGGAGGAATATTGGTATGAGTTCTGCTTTGAAGGCCTTGTAGAATTCTGCTGCAAATCCATCCAGTCCTGGACTTTTCTTAGATGGGAGGTCTCTTATTGCTGTTTCTATTTCAAAGCTTGATATGGGTCTATTAAATTGGTTTAACTCATCTTGATTTAGTTTCCACATGTCAATATTTGCTAGGAAATTGTCCATTTCTTCCAGATTCTCAAACTTATTAGCATAAAGTTTTGAGAAGTAGTCCCTTATAATGTTCTGAATCTTGGTTGTTTCTGTGGTGATGTTTCCATTCTCATCTCTGAGTTTATGTATTTGGGTGTGTTCTCTTCTTTTTTTGATAAGATTTGCTAAAGGTCTGTCAATTTTGTTTATTTTTTGAAGAACCAAGTCTTTGTTTTGTTGATTCTTTCTATGGTTTTTTCTTGGATTCTAATTTGTTTAATTCTGAGTTAATTTTAATTATTTCTTTCCATCTACTGGATTGGGGTTTATCTTGCTACTCTTTTTCAAGGAGGTTAAGATGTCTCATTGAATTGTTGGTTTCAGATCTCTCCAATTTGTTGAAGTAGGAACTCAGAGCTATAAACTTACCTCTGAGTACTGCCTTTGCTGTGTTCCAGAGGAGCTGGTAATTTGGTGTTCATTTTTGTTGAATATCATGAACATTTGAATTTCCGTTCTAATTGCTTCCAAGACCCATGGCTGTGTTGTTCAGCCTCCAAGTGTTACAGGGCTTTCTTTGGTGGCTTTTGGTGTTGAGTTCTACTTTTATTCCCTTGTGGTCTGAGAGAATGCAGGGCATAACTTCAATGTTTCTGAATTTGCACAAGTTTGTTTTGTGACCTAAAATGTGATCTATTTTGGAAAATGTTCCATGTGCTGCTGAGAAAAACGTGTATTCTGATGCTGCTGGGTGAAATATTCGGTAGATATCTGTTAAATCTAGTTGATTTATGCAGTTGTTTAGATCTGTGGTTTCTCTGTTGAGTTTTTGCCAAGTTGATCTATCTAGTGGGGATAGTGGTGTGTTAAATTCCCCAACGATTAATGTATTTGGATCTATGTGAGATTTGAGGGAAAGTAGTGTTTCTTGGATAAATTTGAGAGCTCTGTTGTTTGGTGAATAGATATTTAGAATTGTAATATCCACCTGAAGGAGAGATCCCTTAATTAGTATGTAGCAACCTTCTTTATCTCTTCTCACTAATTTTAATTTGAAGTCTATTTTATCTGATATTAGGATTGCAACTCCTGCCTTTTTATGGGGACCATTTGCTTGGTAGATTTTATTCCAGGCTTTCACTTTCAAAATATGTTTGTTTTTATAGGCAAGATGTGATTCTTGAAGTCAGCAGATAGAAGGATCTTGCTTTTTAATCCAACTAGGCAGTCCATGTCGCTTAATTGGAGAATTAAGTCCATTAATATTGAGAGTTAGGCCTGAGAGGTGTTTGGTGTTCCTGCCATTTTATCCACCTTCTTGGAGGCTGTGACAACAGGGCTCTTCCTATGGTTCTTGGATTCTCAGTTTGGGTGCAGTTTCTTGGCCTTTATTGCATTCTTTTTGGTTTTCTATGTGTAGGACATCTTTAAGTATCTTTTGTAGGGTTGGTTTGGTGGACATATATTGTTTCAGTTTTTCTTTTCTATGAAAGGTTTTTATTTTACCTTCTGTTATGAAGGAGAGTTTAGCTGGGTACAGTATTCCTGGTTGATAGTTGTTTGTCTTTAGGGAATGGCATACAGGCCCTTCTTGCTTTAATTGTCTCTACTGAGAAATCTGAGGTTATTCTAATTGGTTTCCCTTTATAGGTGATTGATCTTTTCTTCTTGACAGCTTTGAGAATCCTTTCCTTGGTC
The DNA here is from genome assembly GCF_000151885.1 of Dipodomys ordii. NCBI lineage: Eukaryota > Metazoa > Chordata > Mammalia > Rodentia > Heteromyidae > Dipodomys > Dipodomys ordii. The sequence goes on from NW_012267217.1 coordinate 20,244,927, forward strand.
TGAATTGATCCTGTGTGGATTATAATGTGCTGGTGGGATGTCCTGTTCTGGTCTGGTCTGTTTGGGGTTCTAAATGCTTCTTGTATCTGAATAGGCCTATCTTTTGCTTGTTTGGGAAGTTCTCTGATATGATCCGGTTAAATAAATTTCCTAGACCATTAACTTCTGTCTCTAAGTGGTCCTCTACACCCATTACCCTCAGATTAGGCCTCTGATGGTATCTTCTAAATGTTGAATAGATCTATCATATTTCTTGGATTTGTCTGGATAGTTGTATCTTCTTTCTCTATAATATCTAGGCTGTCTTCAGCCCCTGAGTTTCGATCTTCTGCATGGTCTAACCTACTGTCAACACTGTCTACTTTGGTTTTTTTATTTCTTTTCCTTCTAATTAGTCAGCTTTGATGGCTTCAAATTCTTTGTTGGAACTTTGTTTTAGATCTTGTATGAACTTCTTTACTTCTGGTGTTCAGTATTTATTCCAAATCACTTAGTTGATTGGTTATGGTTTCCTTGGACTCACTTTCCTTCTGACGAGCTCTATTCAGTATTCCCTTTGTGGTCTCTCTGGATTCCTTCAGCTGTCTATTTATGAATCTATTGATCTTTGTCTATTCTCATCCCACTCACACAATTCCTCAATTACTCTTTGATTAGCTTCCTCATGCTCACACAATTCCTGTATTTCTCTTTGACTGTTCTCAGCCTGCTCATTCAATTTCTGTATTTCTCTTTGACTGTTCTCAGCCTGCTCACACAATTCTGTATTAATCTTTGAATAACTTCCTCATGCTCATGAGATTCCTGTATTAGTTTTTGGTTAGCCTCATCATGCTTGTGAAGTTCCTGTATTAATCTTCAGTTAGCCTCATCTTGCTCCCTGAGTCCTTTGCATGTCTTCAATCTTTTCATTCACCATGTTTACCAGTAGTGTTTGTAGATCTTTTTGGGAACTCTCTGGATAATTTATTATCATCAGTGGGAGTTAAGATACTGGACTTGCCTTTTTTTTTTTTTTGCATTTCTCTGGCTTATTCTGCCCATTTGGTATGAAAGTAACACCAATTTCACACTAGAACACTATTTTAAGGCAAGCATCAACCAGAGTACTGTAGTTACACAGTCAAAATGGCTGCAGATATACTCCAGCTCAACAGATACAATCTATTCAACATTAAACAACTATGGATTAATTAATGGGCTAAGAACATCAAAAAGGGATTCAGCAGACCAGAAATTAATAGGTTTAGGGAGAATTGTCAGGGAAAAATAGGATTAGAAGGATGTGGAAAGGTAAAAGGAAAGAGTGAATTTAACCAAGTCCTAATCTCAGAGAGGGAAATGGATAGGACAGAATGAAAGGAGAGAGATTTAAAAAAAGGAGAAGAAAAATGAAAAAGCAAACATTTAAATTTTAAAAATGAAATACTTAAATTATGTAAGTATGAAGAAATGATATTGAGAGAAGAGAAGGATAAGATGAGAAGAGAGAGATAAAAAGGAAAAAGGAAAAACAATTAAAAATGGAATACCTAAAAATTATATAGGTATAAAGTAATAATACTACTATTAAAGGAGTCAAGCCTAAAAAGTTGTGAATTGAGTAATAAATTTCTGAATTAAGTATCTACACAATGAGGGATAAGGGCTAATAATCGATGACAGGTATATATCTGGGGATGAGCAGATCAGCAATTAAGTCACGCATAAAAGAAAGAAAGAATAGAACCAAAAAGTTAAGATATTTAAACACACACACACACACCTAAAATAAAAATTATGAAAGAAAAAAAACAAAAAAACAATTTTTAATTGTTCTCTGATTTTTTTTTGGGTGGGGGGAGGGTGGAATCTTATATCTCCCCTGTGTCCATAACCAGTCTCTTGGTGGAGTCTCTGGTCTACTTGTTGTGTTTGGTTTTCCTGTGGCTTGATGGGTTTCTTATGTCAGTTTGTTTGAGCAGGCAAAAAGAAGCTCTGCCTTACCCAGGACTTTGTGTTCCTCCTCCCAGGCTAATTCAGTGGGAGGGAGCTCTGCTTTGAGTATTACAAAAGAGGGAGATGGTTGTTTCCTCCAGCTTGAAGTTGCTGTGATGAAGCTAGATTCTGGGCAAGGTTGAGGCATATCAGCAATCAGTACTTTTTCCCTGAGGAGCTAGCTCCTGGGACACACACAGAGCCCAGCCTGGAACCATTCTCAGGGTTTATGTTTACTGAGTTTCAATTGTTTGTTTTTTACCCCTCCTGCTGTCTAGCCTGCAGAGGGGAGGGGCAGCCTCTGCCTCTGTCACTTCTCTGTCACTCCTCCTGGGGTGGGGCTACCTTTGCCTGGGTAGGGTGAATTTCCCCTGGGTGGATCTGAGCCTGGCAGGTCAGGTCAGGGTCCTGTGACTGGCTGACTGGCTCCTATTTTTTTCTTCCAAGGCCTGAGTTGGAGCTAGCTGCACCCGGAACCTTTGTCAGTATCAAAGATGGAGATCTCCGGTGGTGGGGGAGGGGCTACCTTCCCACCACTGCTCCAGTGAGAAAGAGTAAGAATGTTTAGGTTCTACTCAAGTCTATGCCAGACTCTTGGTTCCTGGGCCATCCTTGGTCTGAGATCACGGATGAAGATTTCTGCTCCTTGTTCTTACAGGTGTTAGTAGAATCCTCTCACATACCACATCTGGCACCTTTGTCCAGGACTCTCTCTGTGTTGATATGGCAGCTGCAGCAGTCAGTGCCCCCACTGCTGCAGCTACCGGCAAGTGCTCAGATCTGTCTCTTTGACCAAGCTGCCTGTATTTTCCCTCTCTGGCCAAACTCTGTACTATGATGGCACACTTGGTGTGATTCTCTAGCCTAGGACTGTTCACTGGAACACTAAAACAGCTTTCTATGAGAGAGCTTGTTTAGCCTCCAGCTTCTCTGCCATCTTCCTCCTAAATCCTGAATTATATATTTTTACCTCTTGAGTATCTTTTATTTTCCCCAGTATTAGAGTTTGAACACAGGCCCTTGTTAAGCTGGCATCCTACCAGTTGAGCCATTCTTTCAGCCTTTTTTAAAATTTATTTTCCAGGTGGGATCTGTCAATTTTTTTTTGCCTAGGCTGGCCTCAACTTCTCACATAGCTGGGATCACAGCCTTTCTCTATAGTACTTTTGCACATTTAGTATTAATGTAACAATTACAGTAAGTGCTCCATGATTTCTGTCCCTCCTCATGATGAAGGTGCAGCATGCTATCTTCTTTGCAGTCAATCAGCAAAGTTATGTCCAGTGTTTCCATGTGATAGATATGAAACTTTGGACAAGTTCCATAAGCCTTTGAGCCTCTATTTTCTTTGCCTTAAAATGGAAATAAAAATGGCTCCATGAAGTGAGATGACTTCAGAGAACTTTTTAAAACTATTTATAAATGCCATTCATTTTTTATATAAGAAAATATTTATTGGTGCTTTAAAGTGACAGATGCCCTTTAAAATGTGATAAATGCATATGTACCAAACAGATTGTGTTTAAAACTGAATAGTTTAATTACAGCAACAGTTCAATAGGCTTCCCCATAACTTGCAATGTAAAGAGATAAACATGATAAAATATTAAAAAGATGAGAAACACAAGGGAAATGATCCAAATGATTCTAGTACTCATGTGTAACAAGAATTCCAGAAGGAGAGATCAGAGTATTCAAAAAATCAATAATCATATAAAGAAAGGTCATTTTTGAAATAACAAAGACATGAGTCCTTCTAGTTAGAAAGTAGTCACCAATTAATGCACAATTTATGAAAAAGTGGATACAAGCTTCAAGACATGTCTTGTTTTCATTTAAAACAAATTAAGTATTGGAGTGAATTCACAAGAATTCATTTTTTAAATTTCACAGAAACTTATATATAGTAGGTGGTCCATAAATCTTAGTTCCTTTGAATTTCTCTCCTTTAATCCATCCTGTCCCAAGGCTAAAATCTAATCCAACAGAAACTTGTCTTTGAACTGCCACTCTGCTCTGCAGCCTGCAGTTACTTCTCACTGAAAAAGGGCATGACCCAGATCCAGCACTACTGATCACACTTTAACTTGCCTTTTAAGACATCTCTCCTGACTACTAAAAATAAGCCACTCTTCTAGAAGCATGACTTCCAGTGACTGGTTCTCTCCTTTTTCTGCCCATCCTTGTTCTCTAGTTTGCTTATGGACTTGTCTTCTCTTAGGTAGCTTTCTCATATCTGTGCCACTAAAAAAGTCTTCAAATCCCACTAAAAACAAGTCCAAATACTTCTCCCCATTCACCTCAAAATGGGATCATCCTTTCTTCCCTATAACATGTATTTCTCATAAGGTGCTTGACAGAGTCTATGTCCTGTTGCTGTTCATATGCATAACAGAAATACTTGTCATAAAATATAATTCCTGTTTCCCCACTGGGCTGAGAACTCCGTAAGAACAAGAACTTATGAACAGGGCCTACATCATATTGTCTTTAAATCTCTAGCATCTGTCAGCTAACTACCATACATTCCATTAACAAAGAACTGAAAAATTTATTCATTAACTCTTTGATTGCAAAGTGGTTACCCACTCAGATCCTTCAGGTGCCAAACAAATAACATAAGTCACTGACACAGGCTATGTATGTCAAAGAGATTTAGGAAGTGTGGCAATTGTAGCATTTTGACAGGTAGGAAATTGAGCCAGGTATCATAAGATCATTTAATATTTTAAGAGAATCCATAAATCTGTATTTTTTCCATACAAAATCTGATTATTCAGCAATAGAAAATAAGAGAGCATTTCTTAGTTGGAATACTGAGTAGGTGTATCATATAAACCAATCCAGAGACAAAAGCAAGGCCCACCTTTTTAAAGCATGGGATTGATAGATGGGTAGACCCACAGAGAAGCATAGAATAGCCCTTCCAAGTTCAGATTAATTTCTCAGATTAACAAGAGGTGGAGACAGGAGAAACCTGTTAAGTAAGACTACTCCTCCTACCTAAGAGAAAATGGCAGATGGAAAGCTGATAGAAGTGAGGGCGGGTAAAGAGGTGAGAAATAAAAGTCAAATTTCAACATGATGAGTCTGTGACATATGGGACACTGAATAACAGCTCCTCCCAGAACTCTGAGTTGAATAGGAATCCTCCCACCTCATCCAGGAACCATAACTAGCAAGTTAGTGTTTGCTGTAACTTAGTTGTTGAGTCTACCTAATACTATTACCAGATAAGTAGTCCCACTTAAAGATAAATATTAACCTGTAATTTTTAAAGCTTGGGAATAAAGGGGTAGAGACATGGCTCTATTATAGCACTTGTGTAGCAAATATGAAGTCTGAGTTTACCACCAGAAAAAAAAAACTTGGGTATAGATGCCTCAAAAATAAGAAAGGAACCAGGCACTAGTTGCTCATGCCTGTGTTCCTAGCTACTCCTCAGGTGGTTGAGTCCAACCAACTCTTACCTCCTTGGTAATAGTTTCATTTGTCAAACTGACTTGAGAGCTCCTTTAGCCCCACTACAAGGCCATGACTATCATGTTAACAAAGCACTGGCCATAGTATACGATAACACTCATTGACTCATTGACAGAAGATTTGTAATCTGCCTAAAAGTCAATACAGAGTTCATTTGACACCGTCAGTCTAGCATTAAAATGGTACGTTGGCATATGTTTAAAAAAATTCCAATTGAAAACATGAGCTTTAGCATGCAGGATTTCATTGCAATAATAATGGCTACCTATAAGTAGTTAATGTTTCTAAAACAAAACTCATGACATTGAGCCCTCTATCTTTCTGCCCCAAACCTCAATTTTTAATATATTATACTTTCAACCATCTGTAACAGAAATGTCTATTCAAAATTACTGGAATAATAAAGATTTTTTATCTCATATAACAATATGCCCTAAGGGAAAGCAAAATCTTTCTGTTCAAATATTGTCAGCAAGTGCGCTTCTCCAAATCAACTGTTGTCATGGTCACACACAGACATCACAACTTCCAATGGAAAAATACAGCTTCCAAAAGAACCCTCAATAAACACACATCTCCTTACATCTCTAGGATCAGAGTTTCATTTCAGTACAAATCATAAAAAAATTTATTGATATGCATCATAGGATCACTACGATTGGCTGAAAAAACCCTTGGCTATGAGAAGGAGACTTACTTGAACAAAATAAGCAAAGTGGAAATGAGTGTTGCACAGACAGGTAGTCCACAGAGATCACTACCCACAGTATAAAGTGCCAGTCTTGGTCTCTCTCACCTCTTACCTCTAACCTTCTCCCTTCCTTTTATCTCAAAACCTGTGCCTCAACTCTCCAGTTGACCTCTAAAACATATGAAGGTCCTACTTGACTAGCTCTTTTTTTATCTCAGCTTTTGCTCTATGTTCTCACTTCCTCCTGAAAAACTCTTCCTCTTCAACTGGTAAATATTTCCTCATCCTCCAACCTTCCATGAAGGAGTCAGTTCTTCTGTGAAGTCTTTCTTGACCTCAAGTAGTTACTACTCTGATGTTCCTTTCCCACACCTCATCTGCCACTTCCATTGCAGCACCTTCATGTTGAAAGATGCTACTTTGTTTACACTTTCATCTCTCTTATCAGACCTCAGTGAGCAAGTTTGTGCCTTGTTCATCTTCTGATGCCCAGTATCCTAGTGCACTGTCATGTATTTATAGGAACTCCATGTAGGTTTGATAAATTGAGTAAAATTGAATGAGCTGGATTGAATCTGGCAGTGTGTAATATTTCCAGCAGTTTCTCTAATGTAACTCTCTCTGCCATAGGGGAATCATTGAAAGATCAATCAGTGAATGGCTCAGCAGGAACTCTATTCTGGGCTCCCTTCATCAGAGGGCACTAGAGGAGGAACTCTGAGCTGTCCAGAGCTCAGAGTTCAGAAGAGCTCTGATTCCTTACTTGGAGAGCTTCCCATGTACCTAAGAGGGCAAACAGGCCTCAACTTAACACCATGCCTTGAAGGAAACCCCTCAGTACTGAGAAAACCAGGACAAAAGCTACTGAGCCCAGAGGCTTATCTTCTCTCCTCCCTACCATCACACTCAGATCTCAAGAAGAGAATCTGTCTGTCAACACCAAGTGACTAATGCCCAGGAAAATGCAGAAACTTATTCATCATTACCTCCACTGGGGAAGGAGAAAGATTTCTCACCTGGGCTTAAAGTTTTAAAAACTCAATAGAAGTGAGCAAATTATAGAGACCTAAAATGGTTGTCCAGGGAAGATAGTTACACAACATTAGTTGTTTCTAAGGCAACAAGTTCTCAGATTTATACCAGAGCTTTGGAGCCATTTCCCCCTACAGCAGATGATTATATGCTCATATTCTGCAAAGAAGCCCTTAAAACCTCTTCTTTCTTAGCAAACCTTAAAGAAGGAAAAATGGAAGAAAGACCAGATGTTTAAGATGGAGGGTTACTCTAAAACATTCCTAAATCCCCAGAGAAATTCTGTGGAGATTGCTATGGCACCTGGCATTTGGCTATAGTTCCACACAACTTCAATTCAACAGTTTCATTGTCATCACATGGAAGAACCCCATGTAGTTATTTGTATGTTAATATTTCCTCAAGGCATTCACAATAGACAGAGAGCCTATTTCACCCAATTGCACCATCACACCATGAGTTTCACTGTTGATAGTGAATGCCTAAGGGAAAGTCCACCCTCCTTATAAAGTGATATTACTGCTCACTTCTGATGGACAACTTCCAATAACTCCCTCAGCATGAGGCTTTATGGTTTAGCAAAGCATTCTGTTCAGTCCTCTGGTCCTTGTGTATTTGCTGAGACAACTGTTTCTCTCCACTGGTTTCAGTTGTGGCCTCTTCCAATAGTGTTTCAAAACACACTGTGTCCTACGTTGGTTGTACCTAGCTATACTTGGTATATCTGGGATTCTGAGACTGAAAGAGAATCATATTCTTCTATTCTTTAGAACATTCAGATTTTAAATATTTGAAGGCTAAAAGATTATGCCTTATTTTGCTTTGAGCTATACTGCCTTTCTTCAAATCCCAGCTCTGTCACTTTCAGATTGTGTAACTTTTGGCACATTGCTTCAACTCATAATGCTTCCAAAAAATAAAGTGAAGATAATAATAGTTCCAACCTTATAACATTGTTCTAAGTATTAAATGGATCATAAATGTAAATTACATAGAAAAAGATTTGATGCATCTGAGTATTGTGGAATTTGGGGCTATTATTCTTCATATTAAATGTCTAGTATGATCTTTAGCACATATCAAACACTGAAAAAATAAATAAAGAGATAAATAAATAAATTTACCTCACTCAATTCAGATTTTCTCTCACAAAGAATGGAAGATAAAGATAACTCACTAAATGTTTATCATTATATACTGCAATTCTTGGTTGGTTTTTGCTTCTTTGGTGGCCAAGTAAAGACATGTCTCCTTTTCTTTGTTTGGATATCTGGCACAGTCGTCAGAGAGGCTTTGAGATTTTTTTAAAAAGGACAAGTGAAGGTCTGGTCCCTGCACAAGCTCTAGTCCCACTGGGATCCACCGAATGTTAGAAAACCTTTGAAAGTTCAGAAAGGAGGAAAGCATGTCTGGTTGGAGAGCTTATGAAAAACCTCACAAAGGAGTTGTCATCTTAACTGAACCATAAAGCAATTTCAGCAGAAATAGAGGAGCACATTTCTAAAAGAGAAAGCCACATGTGATACTTGAAAATTACTTAGAACATTGAAGAGATACTAAGCAGTCCTCATGGGCATGGGCCATGGAAGAACCCTCATCTCACCTCGTTCCTGCCCAATTAAACTCCCAAGGATGGCAGAACAGCTGAGATTAACCCAAAGGTCATGTCAAGAAAGAAGTGCTTATTCTTTTCCAGTTCCTGCCAGGATCCTGTGGCTCCAAAGCCCAAAGAACCAGCTAAGTATCTTTTTAAGACCATAGAGTATTTTTGAATTTGGGATAGAACACAGAGTTTTCAAGGCTGGATCACATTAAACTGCAGAGCTCCTGCATGGCAAAGGACAAAGCTAGCAAGATAAATAGCCCACTAGCTATACAATAGACAAGGGGCTCATATCAAAATATACCTTGAGCTCAAAAAATTAACCTCCCCAAAAACAAATCCTCCAAGAAACAACCACCCCACTAGCAAGTGTGTTAAAGAATTAAAAAGAGACTTTTCTAGAGAGGAAATAAGAATAGCCAATAAGTACATGAAGAAATGTTTAACATTTCTGGCCATAAAAGAAATGCAATCAAAACTACATTGAGATGCCACCTCACCCCAGTTAAAATGGCCATTATCAAGAAAACAAATAATAACAGATGCTGGCAGGGATGTGGCCAAAAGTGAACAATACTACACTATTGGTGGGAATGTAATCTGCTTCAACCACTCTGGAAAGCAGTGTGGAGGTTCCTCAAATGACTAAACATAGAGCTACCCTATGACCCAGCAATCCCACTCCTCAGCATTTGTCCAAATTACCACAAACCAAGCCTCACTAAAGCCACCATGTTCATTGCAGCACTGTTTACCATAGCTAAGATATGGAATCAACCCAGTGGACAAATTGATCAAGAAAATTGGGGTATATTCACAATGGAATTCTATGCTTCCATCAGAAAGAATGATATTGCCCCATTTGTAAGGAAATGGAATGACTTGGGAAAAAACATATTAAGTGAAATAAACCATACTCAAAGAACATAGGCTCCATTGTTTCCCTCATTTGTAATAATTAGTATATGTCTAGGATAGTCCTAGCAGAGGACACAATAGCTCAATAGCTATGTACATATGACCAAATAAAGTGATGCTAATTGAAATGAACTCCAAGGTATGGAAACAAGACGGTTTTTTTAGTGCACTGTGTGAAGTTATTTCTTTTTTCTTCTCCCTCTCACCTCCTCTCCCCCCCACCCCGTCCCTTTGGTTTATCTCCTGTTGTCACTGTTTTTGATTTTGGTACCCTGTATCTTGTATATATGTGTATCTGATTTGGAGAAAGGAAGGGAATAACAAAATGGTGAGACAAAGGACAAAGGGGAACCAATGCAACAGTGATACTCACAAGACAATATGTTGGAAGTGAACTTTACAACTTGCAGGGAGGGCAGTTGGGGGGTAGAGGGAAAGAGGGAGAAAATGAGGGAGGGAGTAACACTGTCCTCCAAGAAATGTATTCATTACCTTACTTATGTAACTGTAACCCCTCTGTACATCACCTTTACAATAAAATATTATTAGAAAATAAAGACTTTTAAAGTGGCATCACCACACGTCCATTCTTGTCCAGAGACCTAATGGCTATGTGAATAACCATTATCAACAGGCTAACCAGAAGTACTAAAAGAGTCTCACAAATCAGAAAATCCATATACTACTATCAAAGTCTGGCCAGCCGCAGTGGTTGGGAAATAGTGCAGTCAGCCCACACAAAGATGTGAACATGAGCCTTATAGATCCTATGATCCATAGGCCAAGACAGGAATCTTCAGAGAAAGACATCAGTGTAATTATTTACAAGGCAGTGATCCTACTAGGCTATTATTTAAGGGCCTCTGCTTTTGAAGTTCCTTTGGACCAGTGGTTCTCAACCTTCCATATCTCATGGCTGAAGCTCTTTTTATTTTTATCTCACCCATCACTTGATCATTTGGGTGCCACCATTCTGAAGACATTAACATGTTTACAGACATTGTCATCATAGTCTCTAAGCTAGCCAGAAAATCTTACAATCCAAAAACATACCTAATCCATAATCAGCCCTGATTCCAAAAGAAAAAAAATAATATGGTTTCTTCAAAAACTGAATGGCTTTAAAATAATGATTAGGGAAGGGAAGGAAGAAATATTATTAAAGAGTTTTAAGAGAACTAACAATCAAGTAAAATGTGTAGGCTCTGATCAGATTCTAATTTGAAGAAATCCATAGATCATCAGGAACATTTGAACTTGAAATAGATACAAGATAATATTAAAGAATTACTAGTCATTTTGTTAGGTATGAATGGTACTGTGATTATGGGTTTTATTCTAATGCCCTTATCTTTTAGAGATACATATTGAAACATTTAGAAAATTTCTTCTCTGAGATTTGCTTCAGAATACCATAGTAACATGTAAAATAGGGAAGAAAAGCAGTAGAGCAAAAGATGAGACAAAATTGGTATAATATTGAAATTTTCTTGAAGTTGTATGGCAAATTCACTTACATCATAAGTGGTAAAAATGAATTTATCCCATTCATTCTAATCTTGTATATACTTTGAAATCTCCCTAGGCCCACCCATATTGGTCAACTAAATGGTACATGCTATGATACCAGGTACAAGGACAAGGAAACTGATAGACTTACTGGATGGTCAGCAGTTCTCCAGTCTATATTTACCATTTCTGCTGAATTCAAGTGATGCAACCAACGTGGTAGGCAGTTATAGAAATAAAACCAGGAACAACGAGCACAGTGATAGTAAGGTAGTAAGGCGTTTATTTAATAAAGAGAAAGCAAAGGGCCCTCAAGAGAGTGAGCAGTAGGACCCAGAAACCAGTTGTTCATCTCTAGGCTGTTGTTTTTTTATGTCACCTCATCCCTTTTTCTCCTCCCTTTAGGTCATTTGTCAGATGGTGGTTGGCTTTTCTAAAACAGGCAAGATCCTTGCCTGGACAGTAGTCAAAGGATGGTGGGCTCTCTGAGCCATTATGACATTTTCCCTTTCTCTCTTCCCACACAAAGTTCAGTCTCTCCACCCCAGCAATCTCTGAATGGCAGGCACTAGACATGCTTCTACATGTGATTGCTCTGAGTCTATAATGTCACAGTACAGGATAGATACATCTAGTTTTTTTGTCCCAGGGAAAGTCATAAGTATCTGAAAAAGGAAAAAAAAATGTCCCAAATCTGTTGGATGGACTCTGTGATAGGAATTCAATTTTTCTCATCACTTCCCTCACAGCAAAATGGAAGCTGGCCCCCATATTCCTCTCTCCTCCAAAGTTTAAAATCAAAAACAGGAGGGAAAACAGGAAGGATTAGTCCTTAGTTTTCTCCTCCCAGGCTGACCTGAGCAAAAACACAACCCTACCTGAAAAATAACTGAAGAAAAAAAAGAGCCAGAGATTTAGAAAAGCCTGGCCTAGCAAGCATGAAGCCTTGAGTTCAAATCTCAGAATCACCAAAAGAAGAAGAAGATAAGGAAGGAAGGAAGGAAGGGAGGAAGGAAGGAAGGAAGGAAGGAAGGAAGGAAGTTGCTTTTACTAGAACTGACTCCCAATGCTAACGAAAATAGGATAAAAGCTTGGCCTTCTTGCCTGCATTTTGCACCTGTCTCCTTTTGTTCATTCTTCTGCAGTCATCTGGGACTCTGGGATTCTAGGAACAATGAAACTGATCAATATCATCTTTACAAGAGACAAAAACTACCCCTCAAGGAACAGCATAACCTCATAGGACAGACTGTCCTCTAAATGAGGACAATTGCATATAATGATGGGGCTACACCCTGGAGGAGGAACAATCACATTGCTCCCCTCAAGTGATGACAGCAATAACTTCCCCAGAAAACCCTCACAGAACCAAAGCTGAGATGATGATCAATCAGTCCACATTTTTCTGGGAACTGCTTAATTATGTCTTCATCTCTCCCTGCCCCAATTCATCCTCTATGTAAAAAAGCCCATGTCATACCCTAAAGATGGATTGAAATGCAATCTGTCCTTTTCATTTTCCACACATGGCTGGTGCATTAATAAATCTTCCTCTGCTACTCGTCTCTGTATTTGTTCTGTTGGGGCAAATGACCAGACCTGGTACAGTGGAACTCATGGATTAGGAATTCTGGCCTAGGATTCTAGTTACCGTGAAATCTAAAGAGTACTTTCCAGTACTGATTTTCCTTAATGTAGCTGATCATACTCAGATGGACAATTCATATATTTCTTCATTTATTAAGATACATTTTAAGAAATATGCAGTTTTGAAATTATATATACAATTTCAGTAACATTGGAGAGAGAGAGAAAAAGACAAAGCTGGACATTAATACAGTAGAAGTGGTAAAGGATAAAAGAAGAAAAAATGTATTATCTCCTGTCTATTGAACATTTACTGTGTGCAAACATTTTACACACATTTTTCTCAGTCACTGTTTAAGAAGGTAATATTTTCTTCATCTTTTCCAATTGAAAAATTCACAGGATGAACAAATGAATAGATATATTCCATTCACAACTGGTAACTATTTCTTACTAGCAGACATATATGATATATATGATATATATATATATATATATATATATATATATTCTTTTCTTTCCTTTGCTTATTTATCCTGAAGGTTGAACTTGGCTTCACCATTGCTGAGCTTGCTTGCTTACCTAGTTGGTAGTCTACCATTTGATCCATGCTTCTCACCCAGCATTTTGTTGGTTATTTTGGAAATGAAGTTTCACAAATTTTCTTGCCTTATCTGGCTTTAAACCATGACTCTCTGTATCACAGCCTTGTGGGTAGCTAGAATTACAGGAATGAGACACTACTCTCTGGCTCTCTTTCCTTTTCTTTCTTAAGTTTTGCTTGAGCATGGACTTTTTTTTACAATAAGAAAAAGGGGTTTATATTTAATCTTTAATGTAAAGGAGGTTGAGAATTCTAAATTCTCCTGGGTCATCATCTGTCTTCTATGAAAATGTAAAGTGCTTGGCTGACTCGACAGTAGTAGTTACTCAACAATGGCAAGACCCAAAGGACAGAAAACAACATCCAGAAGAGCCATCAGTGCAAGACCCAGGGCAAAAGAGCAACAGCCTCATAAGCAGAAAAACGATTAGTCTCAGACCTGCTTGGCTAGGATCTCCCTTACTGTGAGTTCTCACCCTCTGAATTATTCCAGTACTTGTATATTTATTTTTTAAACATACAACAGAGGAATTATTCTCCAAGTCCCTATCAGCGGAAGTATTAACAACTTCCAGCTGAGAAAATATCTTTTCACTTTGCTTAGCAGCTTAATCATTATTTCTCCCTCCTATAGGAAGATCAGTATTGTATAAAAGATCCTAATACAAAAGACCAAGCTGGGCACCAGTGGCTCACACCTGTAATCCTAGCTTCTCAGGAGGCTGAGAGCTGATGAGAGTGGTTCAAAGTCAGCCAGAGCAGGAAAGTCCGTGAGACTCTTACTTCCAATAAACCCCTAGAAAACCTGAAGTGGTGCTGTGGCTCAAGCGGTAGAGCGCTCTTCAGCGCAAGGACAGTGCCCAGGCCCAGAGTTCAAGCCCCATGACTGACAAAAAAAAAAAGACTATGTGGATAATTTTTATACAGTTGCTCTTGTATATTTGTAGTGTATAATTTGAGTGTAAATCTATTTAAAATTGTCAGTTCTTTGAATTTTCTTTCTAGAAAGAACATCTATGTCCCCTCACTTTGAAAGCCCAAATATAAATGTACCCAAATTAAGAAGCAGAAAAGAACAGAAAGGCTTGTCTTGGAACTTTTATTGTCATTTCTCTTCTTGAAATGAAATTCTACAGATGAGGGTCTCCACACCTCTCTTTGTCTGTGGTATTGAGCTATCTTATCATGTTTACAGGAAAGGACTCTCATTCTTCTCCTAGCCCAGGATTCCTACAGGAAGTGGAGTCCACTCCCACAGATATGCAGTGCTTTTTCAAGTATCATTAACAAGTCTATACTAGCCAACTACTGGGCTACACTTCTTGTTAATGAAACAAGTCTGAAATGCACTTCTTGTAGAAACAAATATCCTTTGCTCAGGCAAATCTGACAAATGTCTTCTTCCATCGGCCTCCAGGAAATTAAAGGAGAAATGGTTCCTTGGCACCCAAGGAATTCCTGCAGTTCAGTACATAGGAAACCTGTGGCCCTTGCTCCATTTCCTTTTCTAAACTGGTGGTAATCCTTTTTGTCCTCCTTAGGCACCAAAATCATTTGCTCTCCTCAGCTTCTTTGCTTTTTTAAAAAATTAAAAGTCCCCAGAAAGTAATGTGAAACATAGCTTTATTTCACCGCAATTGAATAATACTCCAAAGGTTTTCCACTGCTAAGACCTCTCCCTAACCAATATCTCCCAGGAAACTACAGACTTAATAATATACTCAGAAAGACCATCTTCTAAAAAGGAGTACTGTCCCTTGAACTGTGGAATTTAATGAATCCATAAGATTCATTGACAAAAGACATTGTTAGGTCCAAGAGAATTTTGGGGTTCTACTTCACAGCAAATATGTGTATCTAAGGCCAGTGCCAGAATCTTCCCATAGAAAGGACAGATTCACACCCCTGATATAAAGGTAATTTGCTTTCCTATAAAATGGTAATAATAAAGGGGATCTCATAGTGTTGCCATGAGAATTAAATGAGATAATGAATGGGAAGCCCCTGGCACATAGTAAATAATCAATACATGTGAGCTTGTTAGCTGCCTCCTTTGCCTTCCCTTCATTTATTCACCCATTCAATTAATATTCAATGAACTAGCTTCTTTCCTGTTTGAATGACTTCCCAGTGGTGATTTGAGTTAGTGCTTCGGGACATACCTACTCTCCTCCAGGCTAGTAAGATGGGATTTAGTACCCGTTAGCATAAAGCACTAATTGGTCCCTTCGTGACCTGAAAGAGTTAATGTATTATTGTAGGACTTAATCCCCTACTTCCTGAAAAAATAAGGTTTAGCATTTTTTTTATACACAAGTTTCTCAGAATTGTAGTACAGGACTTCTCTCCCTTTTTTCTCTCCCTTTTTCCCTATCTCCCTGTCTCTGTCTGTTTGTCTGTCTGTCTCTCTCTCTTTCTCTCTCTCTTTCTCTCTCTCTGGCAATGCCTGCACACCTACACACACACACACACACACACACACACACACACACACGAGTCGTAACACATACTAAATAATACAATTAATTAGTCCACTTTGAGTTTACTAAAAGCTTTTTTTCTGATCCCAAAAGCAACATATTAAACAAATTCTGAGATGTATAAGTTAAACAAAACACCAATTTTTCATCATTTTATAACTCCTGAAAAATAATTTCCCAGAAACACTATAAACATGTTGTTCTATTTTCTCCCATAGTTATTTTTATTCTTATATAATACATATTCCATGATTTATTTGCTCTCACATATACATTATGTACTATATTTTGCCTGTATAATTAAAATTATGTCTTGAATATTTTTCAGTCATTGGGCTAAATTAAAATATTTTAACAGCAACGTAATATTCCATCATATGATAGTCTATGGCATTTTGTGGGTCTATGGTGGAGTATTTAGTAATTTTCTTTGTTACTATCATGTCAGTCAGCTAGACTATTTCATGCATACATTTCTAAGTACATTTTTGTTATATCCTTAGGCTAGATTCCTATAAGTGAAATTATCAGATTTAAAAGAAAACTTGTTGAAGGCTCTTGATGAAGATTGCTAAATTGCTTTGTATAAACCAATGGTGTAAGACAGAGTTCTGTCTGGTTAGCCCTGTGTATTTACAATAAACAATGTGTGTATTTATACCAGACAATCCATGTAAATCTGATAGGCAAAGCATTGAATTTTATTTCTGTTTTTATTTCCATCAGGGTGACTACAAATGAGACTGAGCTTTTACTTCTGTTTATTAACAATTTGTTCTATCTGTTCTGTAAATTGTAGGTTTATGTTTTTGCCTATTTATTGAGACTATAGAGGTTTTATCAGCTATATTAACTCATTACATATTAATGTTTTTCCACTGTTTTATTTTAATTTTTTTGAAATATTTACTCCATAGGAAAGGGCCATAGACCTCCAGCAAAAGTAAGGTATTTTTCTTGTTAATAAACATATCCCATCAAAATATCAATAATGCATAATCACCTCATATGCTTTAAAATTTTATGATGTTTTGACATAAAATGTTTGAATATTAAAATCCATCTTTGCATTTGCTAGTCCATTGTTTGTATGCCTAGATAGTTCTTTCTTATCTGGCATCAGGGAGCACTAAAGTTTCTTTTGGTTTCTTCTGTAAGGGCCACTTCTGGATGGTGAGCAGACTCCACCTTCTTCCCAGCAAAGTCTCCACCCATTACCTGCATTACCTAGGCAACTGGCACACCTGGAAGAGATCACATCTGCATCTGATTAGGTCACCTCTGGATTCAATGTGGCCACACCTTTCCCCACCCCTACTCTAGATAAGGTCTAGCCCAGGGCTAGATGCTCTCTTTCCCAGGCTCTTTCCCAGCCGCATGGAGTGCCAACATGGCCTGGTACCAGCTAGAACAATGAATAAACCCTACCCCTTACCTGAATACCACATGTGTGGTGTGGTTCTCACTCAGCCACCTCTTCTTAGAAAACCTAACATCTTCGAGTCGTTTTATTTTTCATGTTTTACTTTTTAATTCATATAGAATTTAATCTATTATGTAACAAGAAGGTGAATACTCTCCAAACATATGTTTTCCAATAGCATTTCCCAAAAGAAATTGTATCCCTTTCAGCATTAGTTTCATATACATTAGGATCTACATGAGTGCCAAATATTGTTTCTTATTCGTTTGTCTGTATATTGGTTCGTCCTGTATTTGATGTCTAATAGGTCTAATCATTTCCTCTCTTGCCTTTAAAAAGCCTTACTAAAAAAAAAAAAAGTATCTTAACTGTCTGTTTCTTCAGAGAAATTCTAGAATTATTTTGAGAAGTTCTGAAAAAATGCTCTTCTATTCTGCTACAATTCCCTGAGCTAGTTGACTTTCCAATACTCCTTTCCTTTTGTAAATTTTTGTTTTGTTAATAGAACCCCTGATTTGTTCAAAAGAGGGATGGTAAAGTTATTTCCCAGACTGCACTGCAATCAGACTGAACATGTGAATTGATTTGGTTCAGTAAGGCAGAGTGGTTTTAAAATGTTGTTAGCCCAATGAGTTCCCTTCCCATAGCTTAGTACACTTCTTCCCCTCTCCAAAGCTTAGCATTCTCTCTTCCTAGGCAACACTAGGCCCATTTAGTAAAGGCAGGAAGTAATCAGCCTCCAACCCCCTTTACCTGGGGATGGCATTCCTCTGAGGTAGTTACCACCATATAAGGCAGCAAGAGCCCCTTAGAGTGACCTTCAGGTCTGGACAGCTGCAGGACCCATTATCTACTATTTCAGCA
Organism: Dipodomys ordii; assembly: GCF_000151885.1. Taxonomy (NCBI): domain Eukaryota; kingdom Metazoa; phylum Chordata; class Mammalia; order Rodentia; family Heteromyidae; genus Dipodomys; species Dipodomys ordii. The sequence goes on from NW_012267217.1 coordinate 20,263,098, forward strand.
GCAGCCTTAAAGCCTAGTACACCATGGCAGAGCCCCTGGCCCTCACACCCACACCAGGGTCTCCACCTCATAGCCCCTTCTAGCCCCTCCTAAACCTCCTAGGATATGTAGGTCACCTCAGACAAAGCCGGTGCTGCTTCTTACTTCTCCCTTGTGAGAAGGGGTCTTGCCGGCCCCTTTCCCAGCCATAAACCTTTCTTTGTTCTCTGTACCTGGATGTCTGCATGGTTTTCTGGCAAAGTCTAAAATACTCTAACAAATGCCCACAGGTTCTTTGGTACTCATCCCTTCAGAAAGTGGAAGTTACTTTCTTCTGCCTGTTATAAGATACTTGGGACTGGATTATAAAGAACAGACCATTATAGAGAATATTGTTGGAGACTTGAAGTCCATGGTCAAGGAACTGGCATTTGGTGCAGGGCGAGAACTTCATCCCTCTACAGAAGAAGATGGAAGAGAGAGAGAACAAGGTAGTTCCACTTCTAAAAAGCCTGTCACATGGTTCCTCTTACCAACATCACACTGGCAATGTCTAAATTTTAGAAGGATCTTGTTTTTTTTAATTCAACTAGTCAGTCTATGTCGCTTAATTGGAGAGTTAAGTCCATTAATGGTGATAGATAGGACTGAGAGGTATTTGGGAGTTCCTGCCATGTTATCCAAGAAGGGACAGTTTCAAGTGTTAAGTGTTAGTCTTGTGAGGCTGGTCTGTAAAATAATGTGGTTTCTGACTTGTTTCTCAGATCTCTTGTTGAGAAAGCTAGATGCCATGTTGTGAGGACATCAGGTAAGGAACTTGTTTTCAAGATCATATGGTCGGTAATAGGCCTCAGTAACACACGTGGAGCCTCCAGCACTAGTCATACCTTCAAATGATTGTCTACACTGTCAATATCTTAAGGAGAAACCCTGAGCCACATCTGCCTAGCTAAGAGTCTGTGGAATTCCTGGCCCCTAGAAGCTGTAAAATAATAATGTCTTTGGTTTTTATATTAATCTATTGAACTTCCTGAGGTATTGTTGTTGTTGTTTTAGACTGATTTTGTAGATTATCATATGGAATAGATTACACAATACAATAGTGTAGGCATAAATCTTCTAGAGTCTTTTTACTCTTTCTGATAAAGAGGAAAGGTATAGATAGTCTCATGCCTTCTTTCCTCTTTCACAACTTGAACATTCATCTGATGCCTGAAGTATGGTAGCCATCTTTCCACCACCAGGCTCTGCCACATACAGAAGTAGGTACATTAAGGATGATAGAACAGAATGGGTAAAAGAAAGCCACAATGTCTGGAGATAATGTTAACCTGCTGAAACAATAAATTCAGCTACTTAGTAACATGGCGTATAAACAGCAAATAGGTGTGGAAGAGAATTTGTGTTACCCTTAGCTAGTTAAATTGTCATTGCTACTAAATATCTTCCTAACTGACAACTCTGCTCATGGTCAGCACAGAACTAGGCACCCTGTACATATGTTCAATGTGATTTTAGAGTAATTTATGATCAAATTCTAACAGCTCTAACGCAATAAGAAGTATATACATTCCTCTGTCCCATTATTTCTACAAATAATGGGAGGTAAATTAATAAATGATAGCAGAACTTAGATTTCCTCAGGGAAGAATGCTTCATAAGATTAGCATATGAATAGACTTCCTACCCCAGCACTATTTTTTTGTGCTGATGTGGATTAGCCAGTGGTCAAATTGCCTGCCATCAAGTATTGATCAGAATTCTCTAAAATACCCATAAAACATGAAGTCGTGTGAACAACATCTTTTTTAAAAAAATTAAATTCTAAGAAACTACTTTGCAACTGATATCTTTTATGGAAGAAAGACTATCCATACTCAAAACATTATTCCTGTGTTAAGTCATCCATATATTTGTCTTAATTAATTCTTAAAACAAGAAACTATATGATTTTAAATTTATAGCGTAACTTCTATGCTTTCCGATGTGTATTTGCTTTTTAAAAAGTGGTGACATTCATGCAGCCACCAGAAGGACTGTCACAGGCCCAAGATCAAGTTCAGAATACAGAGCAACCCCAACTCTCAGACTGGAGTGTTTAATTGTTCTCAATAGTTTGGAAAACTAATCAGTGTCCACTGATATTTAATATATGCACACTCTTTAGCCCACCAATTCCATTTCTATGTATACAATCAGTAGTAATGATACACATGTTTAGTGTTTAGCAAAAATAAATGAATAAAAAAAATAAAAATAAAAAATAAAAAAATAAATGAATAAAAATGCACTAGGCTGTTTATAGCCAACAACATTGTTGATAAGAAGTAAAATCTTGATGCAACTAAGCCATTCCTTCACAGCAGAGTCTACAACACAGCTCTGTTTATCCATTGAAATACCAGAGTAGGGGAAATGAATGAACTCAGGCTATATCAGCGCTTGCAACCTGAGTGTTGAATGAAAGAAGCCAGACACAAATGGTTACACACTGTATAATTTATTTAAAGAAAAAAAATCTAAGCCAAGCACTGGTGGCTCACTTCTATAGTACTAGCTACTCAGGAAGCTAAGACCTGAAGCTCATTATTTGAAGTCAGCCTGGGCAAGAATGTCTATGAGGCTTTTATCTCCAATTTACTACCAAAAGGCTGGAAGTGGAGATATGGTTCAAGTGGTAGAGCACTAGTCTTGAGCAAAAAACTAAATGACAGTGCCTAGGCCCCAAGTTCAAGCCCCAGTACATGCACATGCATGCACATGGACACACACATAAACATACACACACACACACACACACACACAAATCTGTCATAATAGATGTCATTAAAGTGATTATCTTTGTCAAGGTAGAAATTTGAAGGGAAGACAGGGGATCCTGTGAAATTTCTATTTCTTCACCTGGATGGGACTTAGAAGGGAAGGCACAAGAGATGTTCTACTTTCTAATTTCTGATTTAATTCAGAAAGGGCTAACACAGCAGGCTGATAAGTAGTCAAGTCTGGACTTGCTGTCTATCTCAGTATTCATACAGTGAATTTGCTTGCATTGCTTGCTTCTCAATATCAGCCCATCACTGGCTGCCCACTACAAGTATGGGCGCATGACCATGAAAGCATGTTTATAATGGTGGCTTATAACATCTACCAAAGTTCATTTCCAAGGCCCTGACTATCAGTAAGAATTCAGCTTCTGTATAGTTCTACTCTACCTCTGCTGCAGATAATATAAAAATGAGTATAAAGATGACTTCTCTGAGTATAAAGATGACTTTTTCTGAGTATAAAGATGAGAGTTTGTTGTTGTTGTTGTTGTTGTTTTAGAAGATGTGTCTTGCATTAAGAGTTTGCAAGTGGTTTGTGTCTTCAAGAACCTCAAATTTATTCTAAAAGCCAGATCCCCTCCCCAGAGACCAAGATTCCGTCCTATGCTTCATCATTTTTTTCCTATATAACCAGACTTCATCAGAAAAAAAAAACTTTACAATAAAAACAAATCCAAGCCTAAAGAAATGCACATAGACTCCATGGAGATAAAGTATTATATGTTTACAATACTAATTCATATGTGGTAAAGCTGTTTATCTGCAAGAAAGAAAATAATATGTACCTTTACTTTGTTAAGTGCCCTGAATTTGGAGGTTTAAAATAGTTCTTTGTAGCACCTCCCTTGGGATTTTGACAGATGCTTCAGGCTACTGGTAAACTTTGAAGCGATTTAACAAGAAACTGCATTGCACCATTTTCTTTTAATCTGTGTACATAGTTGTCTAGCTATGGCTGGCTTTAAACCATCCAAAAGCCGGAAGCATTTTAAATCCTATTTGTTCCGTGAGTGGACTATTCATTAATGAGCTTATCTGCTTGGTTGCTTCTGAAGCTAAATCTTATTTCTACATCTACTTTCTCTAATGACATTCTTTTTGCTTTGATTTGTTGAGCACAATTTGATTTGTTAGCTTAACTGTACACTTCTCAGACTTCAGATTTTATTTTAAAAATGTTTCAAATGTCCAAGAATCAAGACACCCTTAACTTGCCCACCCCCTGCCTTTTTAAGGTAGATATTCCTTATTATTTTTCCTTCAAGATTCTGTTAAGTACTACAGCATGCATCCAACTCTTTTCCCAGTCCCCTTCTTGCATTCTCTTTCCCACAAAAAATAAACCTGTTGTGGGAGGAAAAAAAGTCAAAAAGATTTCAAGGATGCATTGAGCCATTGCTCACCAAGATGTGCTCCTCTATGCCTTTTCTTGAGAGTAGATGTCTCTATGCCTTTTCTTGAGAGTAGATCATAAGCACTTAAAAGTTTTACAGGTCATGACCCATTCTCAATTCATCATTCTAGATTTGTGTCCAAATGGATGAGATCAGACCCAGACTTCTCTAGGGAGCTCTCTTCTAAATCTGAGAGCTCAAGGAGTCTCTGTCCTCTTCCTGGGTTTTCTTTCTCAATTCTGCCTTCTGCCTTCTGGAGCCACCTTCTGGAAGTAATCCTACCTGGCCTTACATCCAGACAAGGATGTCTTGCTCAGTCAGTGAGCAGGTCCAATAGCTAAATTCTGTCTCAGTTATATACTAGTTGACCTAAGTAACAGTCAGAGAGAGAGTCTCCAAAGAATAGGAATACTTACTTGAGAATTGCAGAGTGTTTCAAGGACAATACTTGTATCATAATAAACTGTGACATGTTCAAAGAAGTTGAAGTTTTTAAATGTGCAATGAAAAGAATTAATATGATAGTTTGAATAATAACCCTTGGCTGGAACAAAGATTAAACAAATATGTCCTTGCAGAAATGGTGTGTGTGTGTGTGTGTGTGTGTGTGTGTGTGTGTGTGTGTCTTATGTTGTGTTGGCTTTTGTGCCAGGTTATGGTTCAGCTAGTGTTTTGTGAACAATTCTTATCAAGCAGGGGATTTCCTCCTTCATAGCTTCCTGGCTATATGTAACTTATTTGGGGAGTAAGATTTGACGAAAGTGACTCCATTTTCAATCTGAGAACTTTTATGTGCCTTTATATTCTCTCACTTTTATATTCTCATATAGTAAGAATGACAGATGCATTGGAAGAACTAATTGGGTGTTGGAGGGATGGAGAAAAGAGAAGATACACATTCATTTGCAATAGCATAACCCCACGTTTCTATATTTATCTATCCTCCTGACTAGCTTCAGAAAAGGTTTGCAGTGGTTGCATAACCTCTCCTCCAAAGGTCAATGAAATTAATACTTTTAGGTCACAGTGATTTGAGTAGGAGAGCTACTTGGACCACCAAAATCCTTCTGTCCTTGCAATAACCTACATCCAAAGTGGAAATTGAAGTTATTCGGCCTTCCAAGTAAAGCTTTTTATTTGGAGATTTTTCAAGTATGCTTGTCAGGTACGTGCCCATCAATGGTGACATCTTCGGAATATACTTGTCGTCTCCCTGACATCAGTAAATCCATTGGTTCCCAGCTGTAATTTATCTCTTGATAAATCATGCTATCAAGTTGAAGTGTGAAAGCAATACCCTTAGGACATAAAATACCACTGAATCTGCTGTTTGGTTAATTTATTACTATTATTAGGAAACTGACAGGATTACTTTAAAAATCGAGTGCCCAGAGGCCTCAGATTTTTATCAGGTCTTCGATACTGGAGCAGTGCTCAATCATGCTGACCAGGCCACTTCCTCCCACTGCCAGTCCCTTTGGAGAATTCTTGTGGGAAGGAGGGGGTGGTAGAAGTCAGGCTGGAGCTCCTCTAAAATGTTCTGACAGATAGTAGGTCTGACAATCCAGAGACTAAAGCCTTAGGGCTTTTTGTCTCAAAGAAGTTGTTTGCTTCCTTTAGAGAACCTTCTCTCCATTCAGTCACTGTCAGCATGGCATTATGGTGCTGCAGCTTAGAGCTGAAGACTGACATGCTGTAATGACGGGAGCCCCAACCCAGGAGGCAGCAGGTGTGACTCGAAATCCTAATTCAATCATTTTACTACTATGTGACCTTGGACAAGTAATTTAAGAGTTCCATGCCTCCGTTTCTATAGCTGAAAATAGTATTCAGAGAATTAACATATGTGGAAATAGTCACAATCGATGGCCACGAATGTTTGTTACGTCCTTTCGTATTCTCTTACTTTTATATTCTTATATAGTAAGAATGACAGATGCACTGGAAGAACTAATTGAGTGTTGGAGGGAAGATACACATTCATTGGCAATAGAATAACCCCACATTTCTATATTTATCTATCTTCCTGATTGGCTTCGGAAAACATTTGCAGTGGTTGAATAACCCCTCATCCAAAGGGCAATTAAATTAATTAATTAATTAATTAATTTTATAGTACTAGGAATTGAACCTAAAACCTCATATGTATTACTATTCAGGCACACCTAAAGGCAGAATTTTTAAAGACAAGTAACTGATCTTAATTTATGAATAACCATCTCTTAGATTTGTTTTAATTTTGGATTCAACCCAGCACTGGGCATGAAGATAGATGACAAATAAAGATATCCTTGTAAGACTTTTCATATCCTAGAATCTCATAAGAAGCTGATTAAATACTATTACAATCTGAGGACACTGAAAGGGCATAAGAAAGAGGATCCAAGCTGCAGTCAACCAAATAATATTTCATGGTAGTTAATACTTTTAACAGCCCAGCTTGAACTTTGTTGTAAAAAAAAATGCCCAGAGTAAATGTCCAGTGTAAACGACCTGGGAACTTGCCTGAATGCAGGTAGGCAGTAAATCAAGAATGTCCTTCAGCCCCTGCTGTTGGCTCTTCCCATGCTTTCTAAGTACTCCAGCTTTTATGACCAGCCACTTCCACAGCCCCATTAGAACTGCACTTTCCCGTAGTCTGGAACACTTGCATCTGATCTTGATCAACCTCCCTTTAACACTTTCTATATATCTAATTGTCACCTGCTTAGGGTAGATCTTCCTAACCATTTCTCTAATAGAGTTTCCATACCTCATGTCCATCCATCACTTGGTCCTTCATCCTGCTTCTTCTTCATAGCACTTAGCAATACTGGTCATCATTTTTTGTCTGATGCCACAGTAGAAGCAGAACAAGTATTTATCTATTATATATGCCACTGCTTAAATATGTATACAATTATTCCTTAGCATACAGTGGGAGTGAAAGGAAAGGCTGGTGACTGCCACCATCACAAATGGACAAATGGCCTTTCTCTGCAGCCCATAGGTATTATTCAGTTCCTAAAGTTTTGAGGCCCAAGACTCTACCAAGAGATAGAGCAAAGTCACATGGATGCCACTTACTTGGCCTCCTCATTTAGACTTCCAGAATCCCCTGCTGGTCTTTACCAAAACTTTTCAAATGCTCTCTCTGCCTCAAGTACATGTTATAATATTTTTATCTATCCCACCCACTACTTGTTTACTTCCATTTCCCCCCTTTGTTCTATTGGCATTTCATTGAGGAATAATTGACATCCAATAAAGTGCTGGCACCTTCAATAAATCTCATGCATGCAGGCATGAAACCACACCTCAATCAAAATAAGAAACATCCATATAACTCCAATGATTTCTTCAACCCCTCCCCTTTATAGACAGCCTTTACTTCTTTGTCTCACTTACCTCCAACCCCAGGCTCAGATTATATTTTCTAGCACTTAAGGTTAGAGATACGGCTTTCTGGTAGAGCCCTTGTCTAGCATGAAAGACTGAACAGACCAGAACAAAAAGAAAAAAAGAAACTATATTTTTCTAGTATTTTGTATGAATAGAATCAGACTGTATAGGCTGTCTATCTACATATATATCCTTTTGCCCAGCACAATTGCTTTGAGATTTATCCATGTTGTAGTTATCAATCTGTTGCTCTTTTCTTTTAATTTCTAAGAGGTATTATTGAATAGATATATCACAATTTTAGTTTTTGAGTTACCTGGTGATGGGTATTTGGATTATTTCCAGTTTCTAGCAAATATGAATAAATCTGCTACTGATATCCATGTGCATGTAAATCATTTCATAAATATTACTTTCTTTCTTTTGAAAAAATACCTAGGAGAGGAATGCTTGATCCTATGGTCGGTATATAGTTAACTTCTTAAGAAACTGTCAAATTATTTTCCAATAGAGTTGTTCCATTTTATATTCCTAACAGCTGTTCATGATTGTTCCAGGTGCTCCACTTCCTTACCAACATTTGGTATTCTGACAGCAACATCTAATTGAAAGACAAATCTGCGCATTGCCTAAAATTATCCATGATTTCCTGCTTCCTGAAAATAAGGCCCACCTTTCCAAGTGCTGTTTATAAGTCCTACCCTCTCATACCACAGATCCTTTCTACATTCACATCCCCTAGACCTTTCCCACCAAGCCCAGCAGGCAGGCATCTACAACCACACAGCACCCATTCCTGACTCTGGTCTTTGTGCATGCATTTGGGTATTCTCTCACTGTAAGGGACTTCATTGTGTCCCCCTCAAAACCCTACATTGACATCACAGTATGTTTGGCGATAAGGCCTACAGAGTAAATTAAAAGGAGATGCTTACAGTGGGCTTTAATTGGATATGACTACCGTCCTTATGAAATAAGGATAACGGGTCTAACTGGAGCCATCTTCATGGTGAAAGAGGTGAAGTCCCAACTCCCCCAGGTGATGGGCATGCTTGAGTTCCTAGAGGCAGGGGCGGGAACTTGGACAATAGGTAATTGGACCTGTTAGTCCTGTGTCTTCAGCTCAGGAGACTCCAGTTTCTCATGACCCTGCCCTTGCCCCTGCCCCTGTTTAGTCCTGGACCAGCTCCGGCACCATTATGCCATGCCTGGTGCCTCTTGGCTCTCCTCCAGTCACCGTGGTATTCCACTTCAGCTCTCCATTGGAGTTGTTCTGGTTTGTTCATATTTTTCTGCTCTTTCTTTCCTCTCCTACTCTCATGGCTCAGTTTTCTAACAGAGTTAATTGTATTCGAGGTGGCTGGCTGCACGTCTTTGAGACAGGAGCCCACGTGCAGTTGCTGGCTTTCTAATAAAGACTCCAGTTCTACTTCTCAAAATGTGGTTTCTATGTTTTCTCTCAACTGAATTCCCATACCACACTTTAAAGGGAAAACATAAGAACACAGATACATACACAGGGAAGACCTTATGACAATGCTCATCTACAAGCCAAGGAGAGAGGCCTGGAACAGATCCTTCCCACAAAAGGAACCACTCCTGTCAAAGTCATGTTCTCATGCTTCAAGGCTCCAGAGAACATAACTTTTGTTCTGTAAGTCCCCACTCTCTCGTACTATGTTTTGGCAGCCCAAGAAATAACCCATTCAGCTCTTTTATGAAGGAGCAACTCAATTGTTGCTTTCGCTGTTAACTCTTGCCCCATCTCTCTTGCTCAGGTTTAATTGCCTTCTTTTATCCTTCTTGTGGTACTTTGTTCAAATCTTTATTGGGAATTTCATCTCCCTGTAGTTAATTATTGGCTTAAGTGTTGGTCTGTCTTCCCCAATAGACTAGATTCTTTTGCAGCTTTTATATCTTTGCATCCCAAGCTGTATAGATTAGTCTCCTGACATGGGCATAGGATTGTAGGTATTTTCATTGTGTGAATTCCCTGCAATTAGGCTGCCTGCACACCTCTTTTCCCCTTACAGCTTTCTATTGTCATTTTAGAAGAAAGAATTCCAGTAATTTCCTCTTACAAGCAGTTTATCCCAAGGAGAATTTTGGATAACATAAAAATAGATGTGCAAGGAAGTTCATCAAAGCAATGATTATACCATCAAAAAATTACAATTGGCATAATTATTGTTCAATAGAAATTAGTGAAGTAAATTATGGTATATCCCACAGAGGGATATTTTGTCATCAATAAAAATGATGTTGTAGATCTATATTTATTGATACAGAAAAAAATCCTTACTACCTACTATTGATAGGTAAGATATAGAATTAAGGATGTAGTATAAAACATAAATATAGTATATATGAGTGTAAAACATATAGAAATGTGTGTGTGTGTGGTGTGGTGTGGTGTGGTGTGTGTGTGTGTGTGTGTGTGTGTGTGTGTGTGTGTGTAGATATGCCATTATGACTTGGGTTCAGCCTGAAGTCCCCTCACCCCAGGCAGTACATTCCACTCTGGGCCTGGCCACGAACACTATCCTTGGGCCCCAAGAGACTAAAGCCCATTTCTTATTTTCTGCTTCCTTGTTAAGACCCATATAAACTTGGTAACAAATCCAGTCCCCTGCACAACCTCCAAACCCAAGGGAAGGTCTGTGCCCCTCACTCTATAAACACTAATAAACACCCTACTGACAACTGAGTCCAGCCTACTCCTTTTCCATTCTTCTCCATTTTCCTAACAGATGTTTATCATCATTAAGTCTTTTTTTTTTTTTTTGGTCGGTTGTGGGGCTTGAACTCTATCTAGGCTTGGATGCTCTCCCTACGCTGTTCAGCTCAAGGCGAGCGCTCTACCGCTTGAGCCACAGCATCACTTCCAGTTTTCCAGTGGTTTATTGGAGATAGGAGTCTCACAGACTTTCCTGTCTGGGATGACTTTGAACCGCGATCCTCAGATCTCAGCCTCCTCAGTAGCTAGGATTATAGGCTTGAGCCACTGGCACCCGGCTCATTAAGTCTTGTATGCTATGATTTCAAAAGTTTTTGCTTTTCCTTTATCTATTACAAAAGTATTTAAAATTCTAAAAGTAGATCTGTGTTAAGATGAGAGGAGCTGGACCCACCTTGTGCTTTCACCTGAATTTTGAAAAAAGGAATTATATATACACTTATTAACGTGGCTCCTGAAAGCAGGCCAACCCTGGACTTAGGCTGTATAGATGGGAATCAACATATAATTTGTTGTTGTTGAGATGCTTCTATCTACTCTGTCCAGGTCTCATCCCACAATGAATCCTCTCATCCAGCTTTTTTTAAAAAATTAATTAATTTAGTTTATCGGTCGTGGGGCTTGAACTCTGGGCCTACGCACTGTCCCTCAGCTCTTCAGCTCAAGGCTAGTGCTCTAGCACTTGAGACACAGTGCCACTTCTGGTTTTCTGGTGGCTAATTGGGGATAAGAGTCTCATGGACATTCCTGCCTAGGCTGGCTTTGAACCACAATCCTCAGATCTCAGCCTTCTGAGTAGCCAGGATTATAGGTGTGAGCCACCAGTGCCCAGTTATCATCCAGTTTTTAAAGCCTAAGTTGCTCCCTATTAGTTATTCCTTTTAAATACTTCAATTAGGCAGCTGTTAAGAAGTATGGGCAAAAACAACAACAAAAAAGCTATTATTAGTTAGGGACATAGTAATTCCAATTAATTCCCCAGGGGAAAAGGCTGGTCTGTTAAATTCTGATATGAAAAAAATAAACAAGGGAAGTGGGAAGGAATTGGTGATAAGAATAGAGGGAGGGAATCAAGAAAAAACAAATTCAGTTCCTACAGAAAGTAAAGGAAGTGCTATGTGTTAACCATACTTCTCCAAAGAAATAGAATCAATAAGATATATACATATAGATAGGCACATTAAGGAGGAGATTGATTATAAGAATTAGCTTACAGACTTATAAAGGCACAGAAATCCCTCCATCTGCCATCTGCAAGCTGGAAAAATAAGATGTCAGCAGCATAATTTGAACTGAATCTGAGTCTAAAGGCCTAGAAAATAAGAGTGTTAATGTTCAAGTACAGGCAGAGACAAATACCTTAGCTCAGAGTAAGAAAGAATTTTCTGAAAGTGGAGGTGTGGCTCAAAGTGGTAGAAAATTAGCTTTGAGCAGAATAGCTCAGGGACAGTGTTTCATGAGCTCAGTGGGCATCCCTTAGCCCAGCCACGTTGACACATAAAATGAACATCATAGGAAACAAACCAGAGGAGTGACTGGGAGCAAACCTGGGACTGGAAGCAACCTCTAGACACCACACCACATCCACAATTGTTCATAAATATACTAAGGCATGTTATCACTACTGACTTCATACACAGCCTGATTTTCTGTCAAGACAGACTTTAGTTCATCTTGAGTGCATACACATACATGAATGATTACTATCAGTTATAGCCAGTAATGTGACAAAATAATATTGAAACATATTATACACTATTTTGTGTTATATATACATGCTGATAATCTCTCTATGACAGATTATAGTTTCTAAAGAAGACCTTATATGGCCATGTTTGTGATCGTTTGGGTAAATGCCCAAAAGTGGGATTGCTGGGTCCTAGGGGAGCTCTATGTGGAGTCTTTTGAGGAACCTCCATACGGCTATGCAGAGTGGTTGAACAAGTTTACACCCCCACCAACAATGCAGTAAGGTTTCCTTCTGGCCACATCCCTTCCTGCATCTGTTGTTATTAGAGTTCTTGATTATAGCCATTCTAACTGGGGTGAGGTGGAATCTCAATGTTGTTTTGATTTGCATTTCTTTTATGGCTAGAAAGGTTGAACATTTCTTCATGTGTCTATTGGCCATTCTTCTTTCCTCTTCAGAGAAGTCTCTCTTTATGTTTTTAGCCCACTTACCATCACAACTATATTTATAGCAGCATTATTCACCATAGCTAAGATATGGAACCAACCCAGATCCCCTCAGTAGATGAATAGATCAAGAAAATGCAATATATATATACATATATATATATATACATATATATATATATATATATATATATATAGAATGGGGTGGTATCATTTCTTTCCTCCATCTTTTTGTTCTATCCCAGCCCTGAATAGATTAGATGATGTCTACCATGTAGGTAAGTATGATCTTCAAAACTCAGTCTACTAATTCAAAGGCTAATATCTTCCAGAAAACAAAGCCCTCACCAATGACACTACCCCATTTGTTAGGAAATGGAAAGACTTGGAAAAAATTATATTAAGTGAAGTAAGCCAGGCCCAAAGAAACTCATCTGCAATAACTAGTATACATCTAGGATAATCTTACCAGACAAGTAGGAAAGGTCAAAAGCTATGTACATATAAGATGATGGTAAGTGAAATGAACCCCAAGATAGGGACACAAGAGGTTTTATCTTTCTTGCTGTTTTTTTTTAATGTACTTATAATGTACTATGTGATTTTTTTTGTTTCTTTGGTATGTTCATCCCCCATGGTATAACCCATTTTCACTGTATTTGATTCTGGTGCCCTGAATCTTGTATATACATTTTTCTAATTTGGGGAGGGGAAGGGAAATAACAAAATGCTTAAATAAGGATATAGGTTGACACATTGTAACAATGAGACGTAGAAGACACTATGTTGAAAACAAACTTCACAACTTTGGAGGGGGTGTAGGAGGAGTTGGGGAGGTGGGGAGGGAAGGGATGGTAGGGAAAAACAAAGGAGGGGGTAATGCCCAATGGGAAATGTACTCATTACCATACTCATGTAACTGTAACCCCTCTGTACAGTATTTTACAATAAAAAATATATATTAAAAAAGAAGACCATATATATGTCTATGTCAATATATATCCTGCCTCACAGGTTCATAATGTGACAGGACAAGCCTCCCACCCGGAGGTGGTATCAAGGCTACAGCCGCACCTTCCCTGAACACTAGAGGACCTTTGTAACTGTCATCACTTGTTAAAGATGCTGTGCAATTTATTCAGTCTGTCATAAAGGTGGCTATGTGTGGTCTTCCAGCTGATTGCCTCAGCGAGGGCCTCAGACAAATCAACCTTTAGATACCACATTCAGGAGAAAAGATGATGTCAGCTCCTCCTCTTTGATGACTTCCAGCTTGGCCCAGCCATGGCAGAAGATAGATTTTGTCTTCAAGTGCCTTATCTGAATGCCTGCCTCATAGAAATGATGAATAACTCTAATAGATGAATAATATTATATTGATCAATAACTAGCACACCATCCTATCCCTTACCACTACCCTCTGGTTAGATAGCTAAGAATATAAAACGTCAACCAGTTTTTAGATTAAAAGAAGGGATTTGTTTGTTTTTAAGAATCATCTCGTTAATAATGACTTAAAGGAATTAGAGTGGAAATCTAAACATCCTAACATTTGACCATCCAAAGACAAAACCTGGAAAATATAATACATAATATTTTTCAGCTAATTACCATTTGAAAGAAGATAGTGAGAGTGAGTTTTGTATTCTAATCAGAAATTTAAAACTCTTTATCTTCCCCTCAAAAGAAAAAAAAAGAATGAGTATGGGTTGTGTAGAGTCCCAGAGAAGGGACTTCAAACCCCCAGGTAACATAGAGGAAAAGGATATCAAGGGTTTTACAAACACAAAAGAAAAAAAGAAAGAAAGAAAGAAAAAGAAAGAAGGGAGGGAGGGAGGAAAGAAGGAAGGAAGGAAGGGAGAAAGAAAAGAAAGAAAGAAACAAACAAACAAACAAAGAATGAAAACAGAACAATAAGCATTGTTCTGCAAACCAGAACTCATACCAACTGTAAGAAGTTAAATCATCTTTAAAGAGTCCCTAACCCTCTCTGGACTCCAGAGTTCTTATCTGTCAAATTAGATGATCTCTAATTATACCATCAATACTTATATCTTATTGGACCAGAAACTACTAAAGAACAGGGATCAAAGACTGGAATATTTTTATACATCTCAGAATAAGCATAGCGCTTGGTAAAATAGCAGGCACTTGATAAATATTTATCCAAGAAATGAAATACACCTTCCACTATGTTTCAAAACCTAACAAGGACAATGTGTAATTTGGTTGCCTTATCAAGTACATAGATGTTAAATGAAACTAAAGTGAAATAATAAAGCGAGAATGTCATAATGTCATTTTCACGGTACAGCAGCATTCCTAACTGTCCAGCATTTAAGGAGTAATGGTTTTATTGCCTGGGAGTCTGCCACCATGGTGATGGGCTCTGACTTTTGTCCCTGTTATTCTGACTGACAGCGTCTCTGAGCAGCCTTTTGGTGGGCAGCTGTTGCCCCTGGTGCATTTTTATCAAAAGTACATACGTCTTGTCATCTTTTATAATCCTCAGAACTTGAAGATTGTCCTTTAAGTTTTCTGAGCTGAAATTAGGTTTGAATAATAATCAGGATTGTGGATCTTCTAAAGCAAAGGGACTTTATGAGAAAATGCTATCTTATGATTCTTCCAGGCATAGAGTTTCAGAGTTGAAAGATTTTTCCATCCTAGGATTTTATCTTATTAATATTCTCCTTTGCAATTCAAGTACCAAGAACTGGAAAAAATCTCTGATTGTCCTGCAGCAATGGCAGTAAAGACTCCTTATGACATATAGAACTAGAATGGTACCATAATTGAGTGAAACTGAACATTACCCTGTGACTGCTAATTCTCCATTGAGATGATTCTGTCTCTAAATAAGAAAAGATGAAATCTTGACACCAAAGAAACTCCACCTTTTGTAATTATTGTGTAGACCCTCAGATAATTTAGGATACACATGCTACTTTATCTTTGGATTAATATTTAAGGTCCTGCTAGAAAAAAACATTTGCAGTTAGAATGTTGTAACTGACATTTTCTATTTTAGTCCTCCATTCGGAAAACCCAGCTATCATTGTATAGTGATGGTGTGTTCTGCTGCATCAGCGCATTCATTTTTTAACCTTTATTTTCAATTATCTACAGTGTGAGAGCCAGTCTCCAAAGTTAATTTGGTTGCGTTCTTCTCATTTAATAAAGGAAGCTGATTTACGCATTCCACAACTGCCAGACCGACTCATTTAAAAATACCAACATATATGTACTATCCTTGAGTTCTGCTTTTTAAACCCTTAATATGTTCATAATTAATGTAAAGTATTATTATATCAGATATATTCATTTCAATTTGCCTTTATAATAAAATCTGGACAATCATACTACAGATCTAGCTGAAGTGTTTTGTTTGTTTTTATAGCCATAAAAGTAATAATTGTATATCATTTCTGATGAAAGCATACATCAGCTCTATTAGAGAAGATGTATAGTTGCTTACTTCTCAATATACTGGTACATCATGCAATTTTTAACAGATTTTAAAATAGAAAGCTATGTTACTGTGCAAGCCTTACCCTGTGACTGTTATGTTGAAGTACACCTTGTTAAGACACATTTGTGTCAATGCTTACCTGGTCCATACCCTAGAATGTTGATTGCTCGTCCTTCCAGTAGCATGTGATTTAAGCTTCTCCTTCCTCCATATCTTCCCTACTGCACAAATATGAAATCTGCCTACTATTTATTCCTTTTGGCTTAATGAGATCTCTTTTATATGCAAACATAGTCACTGAGAATTACAATATATTGTAACTTCTTCATAGCATGTGAACATTTAGGGAGTTTAGTTAATGAATTAGGAATCAAAGTCTTGAATGGTCAACTATAAGATAAGTCTCAAAATAGAAATTGAGAATTATATATATTTGGTGGGACCGGAATTTGAACTCGGGGCCTTGTGTACTTGCTGGCATAAACTCTATCATTTGAGCAATGCTCCTGTCTATCACCTCCTCCTTCTCTTCCTTCTTCTCTTGTTCTCTTTCTTCTTTTTTCTTTAGTTTATTTTTCAGAAAGAGTCTTGCTTCTTGCCTGGGACCAGCCTAGCAAAACAGTACTTTTACCTCTTCCTCCCTTTTAGCTGGGATTACATACATATGCTACCACACCTAGCAAGAAGTACATTTGCTTAGCAGTGGTATTTTATCAGTGACCCATTTGCACTTACTGAGGCACGTGTTTACTGTTAGGCAATTGGGCATGCCTAGGTGCCTCAGAGATTAGAGGCTGAGATAAAATAGTGCCCGAAGCTTTACATAAAGAACAGTCCCAAGTTACAAGTGAAGAGACTAGAAAGGTGGCATAGCATACATAAAATGGTATAATACTGAATATGCTCCGTCTTCCTAAAAAACCAGCAGCTGTCCAGTCACATGAGCCCCACCCTCCCTCTAGACCACGTATGAAACTACTCTCCCTCAAAATAATCTGATATCCAGCACGGTCCTCTAACTCCCACTTATAGTGGGTCAGAGGTCATCCCAGCAAGTGTCAGTGCATACACCCACTGCTTTTTTTTTTTCCCCCAGGGCTGAGGACCGAACCCAGGGCCTTGCGCGCACCAGGCTGGCACCCTTCCGCTGGGCTAAACCCCCAGCCCCTCTTTTTTTGTCATAATCTATAATTTTTATTGTGAAAATACTGTACAGAGGGGTTACAATTACATGGGCAAGATAATGAGTACATTTCTAATCAAGCAGCCTCCCCTTCCCATCCCATCCTACCCCTCCCCCCCCAGCACCAAAGTTGTAAAGTTCGTTTTCGACATAACGACTTGTACATCTCATTGTTGCAATGGGTCCACCTATATCCCTATTTAAACGATTTGTTTTTCCCCTTCCCTCCACAAATTATACCGACATCAAATACAGTGAAAGTAGGGGTTATACTGTAGGGGAGGGACATACAAAGAAACAAAGAAATAATCTTATAAATGTGTTAGAAACAATCGCATGAAAGAAAAAACATTTTAATACTATCTTAGGGTTCATTTCCCTAACATCACCTTATCTGACCTTTTCTGCTTGACTCAGACATATACTAGTGATTGCAATTAAGGGAAACCATGGGACCTATGTTTCTTTGGGCCTGGATTACTTCACTTAATATAATTTTTTCAAGTCTTTCCATTTCCTAAAAAAACGAGGCAATGTCATTCTTTCTGATGGAGGCATAGAATTCCATTGTGTATATATACCACATTTTCTTGATCCATTCATCTATGGAGGGGCAGCAGGGTTGGTTCCATATCTTAGCGATGGTAAATAATGCTGCAGTAAACATAGTTGTGCTGATAGCTTTAGTGTGGTCTTGTTTGTGATCCTTTGGGTAAATGCCCACAAGTGGAATTGCTGGGTCATAGGGGAGCTCTATGTGGAGTCTTTTGAGGTACCTCCATACTGCTTTCCAAAGTGGTTGAACAAGTTTACATTCCCACCAACAATGCAGTAGGGTTCACTTCTGGCCACATCCTCCCCCTGCCCCCAGCATCTGTTGTTATTAGAGTTCTTGATTATAGCCATTCTAACTGGGGTGAGGTGGAATCTTAATGTTCTTTTGATTTGCATTTCTTTTATGGCTACAGAAGTTGAGCATTTCTTCTTGTGTCTATTGCCCATTCTTCTTTCCTCTTCAGAGAAGCTTTTCTTTAAGTTTTTAGCCTGCTTGTTTATCGGGCAGTTGTTTCTTTGAGGATTTGTTGCTGGGGGGTTTAAATTTTTGAGTTCCAAGTACATTTTAGATATGAGAATCTTAGCTGTTGTATGGCTAGTGAAGATCTTCTCCCAATCTGTGAGCTTTCTATTGATCTTGCTAGCTATGTCCTTTGCCATGCAGAAGCTCTACATCTTCATGGAAGTAACAATGCTTGACAGGAAATGTACCTCTCTAGCCATAAAAGAAATGCAAACCAAAACAACACTGAGATTCCACCTCACCCCAGTTAGAATGGCTATAATGAAGAACTCTAATAACAACAGATGCTGGAGGGGATGTGGCTAGAAGCGAAACCAACTACACTGTTGGTGGGAATGTAAACTTGTTCAACCACTCTGGATAGCAGTATGGAGGTTCCTCAAAAGACTCCACATAGAGCTCCTCTATGACCCAGCAATCCCACTTTTGGGATTTACCCAAATGATCACAAACAAAGCCATACTAACCTATGTTTATTGCAGCATTATTTACCATAGCTAAGCTATGGAGCCAATCCAGATGCCCCTCAGTAGATGAATGGATCAAGAAAATGTGATATATATA
>NW_012267217.1:20283365-20365234 GCF_000151885.1 Dipodomys ordii
TTGTTCAACCACTTTGGAAAACAGTATGGAGGTTCCTCAAAAGACTTCACATAGAACTCCCCTATGACCCAGCAATCCCACTTTTGGGCATTTACCCAAAGGATCACAAACAAGACCACACTAAAGCTATCAGCACAACTATGTTTACTGCAGCATTATTTACCATCGCTAAGATATGGAACCAACCCAGATGCCCCTCAGTAGATGAATGGATCAAGAAAATGTGTATATATATGCAATGGAAATCTATTTGTCTTCAATTTCTGTGAGCTCTGAGTTATCCACCTGATGTGTGTTTCAGAAGCAATGGCACATGACATCTGTGACCCTCCCTCCTGCAACTCTTCAGACTTTTGCTCATTCTGAAGTCATATGATAAGCCTACTGTCCATCACCAATGTAATACACATAGCCTTTGCCGATTTCTGTAGTGCAAATGCTTCTCTCTCAAACAATCCACATAAAATCATTGCAGATGGAGTTGGGAAGGAGACTCAGAGATGCTCTCAGGAGCCAAAAGCCAGCTCAAGAGTACCACCAAATGTCCACTGGAGGTAAATCACCCCTCCATCCACCTTATCAAGGAGCTCGGTTCTCATGGATGAATTCTTTCTAACTTGCACAGGGATATGAGGAGATGACTAGTACCATGCATAATAGAGCACCTGTCATACAGTAAATGATCCATAAATTAATGTTATCACATCAACAACCAATCCTCATGTACTACTTGTACTAAATCTGCTCAAGACAGATTTACAGCCTGCAAAAAAAAAAAAAAACAAAGCAACAGGATTTTCTCAACTAATGCAAGAACAATTTTTACGTAGATTAATGTAAAGCTGTTTCTTTCTTAACAAATTAAGTAAACAAATTCCATTTCCTACAAAACAAATACAGACTAAGTAAATAATAGAATCTTGTACATGTGCTGATGGACGGTTACATTCTATGAATATTAATCAGTGATTTTATAGTTAACATTAAATGAATATCTCGGGGAAAAATTTATTGTTACTGAATCCGTTTAAAAGCTCAGAGCTCTTTTCCAATAAACTTAGTAAGAGAGAAAGCTTGTATAAATTTAAATTTAAATACTGCCCCCATCTCTTCCTGCCCTTTCTTTTAACTGCACTCTCCCTGGTCCTATCTCTCTGGTCACAGCATGTAAATTTATCTTTTCAGTGAAGCACTTTAAAAAATTCAAAGCAGTTTGTTATAGGATTTCTTTTCTTCCCAGTTGTATCAAATAGCCTTGTGACCTATAGGTGCTTTTAATTTTAACCAAGACTTTAAGATTATAATTTTTGTTTTCTTACCTGAGAATGATTAAATCAATGCTCACTTTATAAATGACTGTTGGAATTAACCTGGACATTGCAGGCATACAATAAACTACTTATATTCCTCCTCACCTTGGAAGATGTGAAACTTTTAGCCACTCTTGCTAAAAGAAATACCTCTCCACCAATAACTGTGCAAATTTGCTTTCTTCCTTTGCCCTGGAGCTACATTATTTGCTGATCCTCTTTTTTTTTAACTTTACAAAATTGCACATCTAACACCACTGTGCTCTGCAAAAGATGCTTCTTTATATTAAGGTTTTCATTCAAACTACAGAAAATTTCCAGTGTCTCCATCGACCATTGTTCAAAGTTTACCTTTAAGTCATCAAGCTTATTGCTGAAGAGATTTAGTTACCTCTAAAGTACTCTGTCTACAAATAGCTGCCTCTCTAATAGTCACTGGGAGTTGACTTTTCTTCTTTTCTTCTAATCTCTGTCTCTTTGAACTGCACTCTGGCCATGGGAACGACTGTGTAAATCTTACCTTGGGTGAAAGGCACAGAGACAGGAAACAACATTAGATTAAGTGCAGCCTGAATAAAATATCCTTTATTATACCAAACTCACTGTCTCTACAATTACTTCTCATAGTAACCTATCAAATAAAGAAATAACATGCAAAAGCATAGTAACAAAAGAAAAACATCCTGTAATTCAGTATCAGGGAATTCACCAGAGATGGAACAGACTTAGTAGATGCCAAGATGTCAAGGTATTATATTTGGACCTGATCTTGGACCAGTAAAGTCTCTTCTGTTGTCCCTACGTTAAACAAGACAAATAGAGCAAGATTCAACAATGGAGTGCAACTGAAGAATGGAGCTAGTGTGACACATTCCTTTCCTCTTTGTTAAAGAAGACATCAATCAAAATGGCTGCCTCACACACTGTTGTTTAAATAAGTCATGTATATCAAGCTGGAGTTGATCCAGCAAGAAATGAAAACCCACTGGAAGATTTTCAGCATGGAAGTGATGTGAACACATTTGAATTTGACAACAACATTGGGGTTAAAGACCCATGGGGGACTATTGCTGATGCCCAGGATGGAAGTAACAAAGGCTTGAATGAGGCAGACTGGAACATGGAAAGAAAGGAAGGACACATGAGAAGAGATCTTGAACTGCAGAGTTAGCTTAAGGAAATCTGCCCACCAACTTTTACTGGCTCAGGGAAAGGCAGGGTTCTGCATAGGGAATGAGTTGGGGAGGAAACAAATGGTGTGTGAGAGAAGCCATCAACGTCCACCAGGCTCCAGGGCCTGTTCTCCTTGGAGACTAATAAACTTCTCCTTGGTTTGTTTCCTTTCGCTTTTGGCTACGAAGTCTTTACTTTTCCATATAGTCAAAGATGGGATAAGGTGGCTCATCGTGGCCCTGGTCAGGGGATAATACTGACTGGCCAGTAGATTGATCTCTCTCTCTCTCTCTCTCTCTCTCTCTCCTAATCTCTCAATTTTTTGAGATTTTTGAGAAGATGAACCTGAATCCTAGACACTAATATAAATTTGATTTAAAAAAAAAGAAACATTCTTTGTAAATATACCTGATGACAGCTGGTGAGGATGCAGGGTAACCCTTTGGTATCTGGCTTTTAGATGCCATGGTTTCAACCTCCTCAACTAGGTGAACAGGCCATGGATGTATGGGCCAATATTTCTGATGTGCACAGCCCTCCCTTCTTCTGCCCAGAAGTCCTGAAAATGGCTTAAGGTCTTCTGTATTTCTGCCATGCTTAGCATGCCTCCCTATTCTGTACACACACTTCCCACTTTTTTCAAAGCAGTTCGGCTCCCAGATTTTCAGGTTAGATTTCTCTCCTAAGATGCAGACCTGTAAGTCTAACTGCTTCCAAGAGAATCTTCACCATCTGTCTCCCAGGCACCTCGACCTCACACAAATCAAAAGCGGATGGATCATCTCCCAATCCATGCCGTCACACCTGCTTGTCATTCCATATTCTCTACTTTCACCATGATCCACAGTCTCCTAAGCCAGAAACCTGGGCCAACATTCTTGCCAGTCCCTCCCCTCACACACAGTATTTTTCCTGGACGCCAAATCTCGTTGACGCTAATTCCTTCTCCTCTCTCTACTTCTGTCCTCTTCTCCTCATCACCCTAACCCTTAGTATAGTCACTTTTATGTTTCCTATACTTGTCCAATCACTTCCTACATGGATCCTTTGCTTCTTGTCTGCCTCTTTCCCAAATTGTCTTCTGTTAGGTTGCCAGAAAGCTTTCTAAAATGCAAATTTGATCACACTGTCACCCTGCCTGAAACACTTCCAAATGCAAATCCTCAAACCACAACTTGTAGAACAGGCCTTTAGGCTGGGTTTGGGATTTTGCTTTTTTTTTCTTTTTAACAATTCCTGGGGCTTGAACCCAGAGCCTGAATATGGTCCCCGAGTTTCTTTTGCTGAAGACTAGCACTCTGACATTTAAGCCACAGTGCTACTTCCAGCTTTTTCTGTTTATGTGATGGTGCTGAGGATTCGAACCCAGGGCTTCAAAGCATGCTAGATAAACACTTTACCACTAAGCCACATTCCCAGCCCGGGTTCTGCTTTTCTTCCAGCTTATTTCACTGGAAATAAGCTGTGACTGCTTCGTTCCTTCTCTCTAAATGCCTTGGAACTCTGCCTGCTCCCCTAATCCTGTCCACTCAGTACATGTTCTTCGTGGTTCATAGAGGAGACCTTCCCTGTGTTTACAGGCAGAGCTTAGGGCTTCCTTAGTTTTCCCATTAGCAACCTGTACACCCCTCTTTTCTAGCACTCTTCCCGTTGGTAGTCTTGTTTGTTTTGTCCCCTCATAAATGGCAATCTCTGCCAGGATTTGAATTGTGTACTTCACTGCAAAATTTGGGATGGTGCATGGAACATTGTGATCTTTTACACAGAATCAGCACAGGAACAAACAGAATCAGCAAAGGAACAAATACAGAGAGGACAAAGAATGAGCCACTCCTCTGTGACTCCTGGGACCTACCTGTAATTTCTCACACTCTCATTTGATGACATATGTTTTCATCTAGAACTTCCTGACAACCAGTGCATAAAGATAAACAATAAAGAGTGTGAGGCTCGTTGTCTTTTTAAAAAACCAAAACTTCCACTTCTTAAATAGAGACAAACTTTCTCCTGATAATAAACTTGGAAAATAACTCATCTCATGAATTCTTACACAAGGAACATTGAACAACATAATGAGCAGTATCTTTAAGTTTTTACAGAAGCCACAGAAAGATTCTTCACTTCACTGTTTCTAGGATTAATGCTTTTTAAGATTAAAGACCTAGTATCAAAACATGACTCATAAAAGAGTTCTCACTGGGATAGGCTAAAATAATGAGCAGCACATGGTGATCAAGAAAATAGTTTAGAACACATAGAAGAGAGACAGCACACCTCTAAGCTCTATATCTTAAATATCCATTGTCTCATGAGGGCTTTGACAAGAACTGAATGACAGCCCCAAACTGCATTCTCTGATACAAGCCTAGAAAACTCCCCCTCATTCAAGGGTAGCTATTTGTAGCATGTAAACTCTTGCCAGCCTCAGAGGAGAATTGGGCCCAGTGAATAAAAATATAAAAGGTAAATGGTTGGACATCGTAGAAGAAGGAGAGTTTCTGGATTGAATGTCCAACCACACCATTTACCTTTATTATACTACACAAAAGCATCAAAACAAAAAGCAGAATGTGGACCTAGCACCAGCCTACAAGCACACCACAGCATATAAGAATCTGTCTTTCTATACGCATTTCCCCTAGCCTCTATCTGCAAAGACAAAACTGAATTTATCAGGAATTAAGCCTCTAGAAATGAGGGTTGGGGGTAAATTATTAAATGGGAGACTGAGATATCTAAATAGCTAACAATCTGTCAGGATATTAAGCACAGAAGAAGATTTCATCTTAGCCATTGTCCTGCTTGCAAGTGGGAAGCAGAGCTACAGATATCAGTTTCAATGAGACAGGCATCAGGCAGGGGCTACGCAGCTGCAGACTCTCAGCTCTGAATCCAGCACTATTCAAACAAAAAGATGTGAGCATGGCTAAGTCAAAATGCAGACACAAGAATAATCATTAAGGAAATCATCCAAAACCAAGAAAGACTTCTGCAATGATGAGAAACAGAAGCAAAGAAAGAGACAGTTGTGACAGTAATTATTTCCACACGAACACTGTGAAACATTGAGACCTCCAAGATAAAGAAAATAAAAGTCTAGCTTCTGAAACAAAACTGCTAGAAAAACATGGGCAAAGCTGTTTTCTAGAGCGAGCAAAGGAAGTGGATGTTGCTTCAGTATATTGATTGAAATAGAACTCAAACATATTGACTTATGTGTAATTAACAAAAGTGTTTAATCCACTGATTGAAAATGTCATCAATCTTATTTGAGGGAATTTTAATTCAAAGATAATATCATCATGCGTATTATGCTCAAGTGATTTCACTTAATTAATCATAAAACTTATTCTCACATATGCCTTTAGTCTCAATAAATCATAAAAATACCTGACAAATTTCTTTCAAGGAGAAAATTAAAGATATCAATTCAAAGCACTTTATTTTAGAGTATTGCTTATATTCTAAAGTGAAAATAAAATGTTATAAAAGATTGTCTTATTTTTCCTTTTCTCTCTGCCTACAATTCCTTTGTCATTTTATAGGGTAGTTTGAAGAAAGTGTTATGGTTTTGTTGGTTTTGTGTGGGATTTTTTTTTCAAGCCTGAGGAATATTTAGTTTGTTGCTCTGAAAGCCTGGCAGAAACACAAGGACATTCTACTGGCTAATCATTAAAATGGCAAGTCTTCATTAGGTCGAATCACTGAAATGAAACTACTTCAGTAATTGTCATTCTCCTCTCATACTATATAGCAAACTAAAATGAACAAAATACACTTTGGGCCCAGAAAACAGATCCTCCAAAGACAATGAAGTTCCCAAGCTGGTAGGATACTAATTATCAATTATTTCTGCCCAGTGAGGCCCAAGCATCCTGAGTTGCTAAATTTCCCCTTTGTCTAGGTGAGTATTTTATTTCCTAAACCACCAAAGAACATTCATTAGATGTTTCCTATAGGGTATTTTGCAGGATGTGTCTTTTTTTTCTGAAGTAGTTGTACAAAAGGGTTTCAATTCAACAAGCCTATTTATGGGTATAATGCATCTTGATTAAGATCACCCATCTCATCATTCTCCCCCAACTCTCCCAACTCTATCTACCTATCCCTGTTGTAAAGTGAATCATACCAGAAGCCACATTTTGGAAGACTGTAATACTGGAGTCTTTATTATACAGTTAGCAGGCTGCAGGCAGCCAGTTGTTACCAAGGCCTGCAGCCCCCAAATGCACATAGCATAATTAGGAAATAGGCTAGAGAGAAAGAAAGAACCAAAATAATACCAACAAACTAATCCAGCAGCTTCGATGGAGAGCTGAATTGGGACACCATGATGACCAGAGATGAGCCAAGACACAATCACAGAGACACACATGTGGTTTGGTGTAATGGTGGCTGGTTTGGTCCGGGCCTAAATAGGGTCCGGGGAGGGGGGGGCGGGAGGGAGGGGGTAGGTCCACAGGAAATTCCCAGTTCCAGGCACAGGACTGACAGGGTCAGTAACCAATTAGCCATGTGCCTGTCTCTGCATCCAGGGATCCAGACACTCCCATCATCTGGGAGTCAGGTGATGGGCAGGGGTGTTTCCTTCTCCCAGCAGGAAGACAAGATACCAGACTCTACCATCCACCATGTGGCCAGTATGGCACTGGCCAGACCTGGCCTCCTTACTTCATCCTCTCAAGTTACCCGCTTTCATTTTCACACGTGTACATTGAATATTACGACTGGTTTTTTCCCCACAGTTCCTCTCTCCATTTGTCTAGCCCCGCCCCTTGACTTCACTCTACTTCCTGACAATTCACCTTCTAGTTTCTTGGATTTTTTTAATAAACTGTAAGTCATTTAAAAGTTATTCATGCATACTATACTTTGGTTAATACGTTTGTGTATATATACATACGACCTTGTCTATGTTGCATATACATTTATAATTCAGATCTAAATTCCACACATGCAAGAAAACATGTGTTCTTTATCTCTCCAAGACTAAGTTACTTCACTTAACATAAATTTTTTACATATTTTTCTTGATCCATTCATCCACTGAAAAGCAACTGAGCTGTTTACAAAGAGAAATGTAAGAATATGTGCCTTTACTGTACCAAATGTCCTTCTTCCTAAACCCTGAGAAAGATAGGTCATATATAGATAAGGAATTCAGCAAAAGCTTAAGATAGAGATTTTTAATACTTGGCAATAAGGAATAACTAGCACCAGAGGGTGAAATGCAATAGAAAGAGAGAGTATGATGGAAAGGAGACAGTGTAATTTAGGAACAGATCTGCCTCTGTGTAGAGACAATGGGGCGGAATTACTTCTTCATGCTCCCTTTATATGCGGAAGCTAGAATTAGCTTACAAACTTATATGTAAAAACATTATGTGGTGTACAAGTGTATACAAATGTATTAACTGAAATGTGATAGATTCAAGGAAGATCTCACATAGCGCAAATTCTTTTGAGTAGTGCAATTCCTTTTCCCATAGTGTGAATCAGTTTGCAACCCACACAGTGGGTTTCACTCCTTCAGCCTATTGTCTTTAGTCATCAAAATGCCAAGAGCTTATCAGTGTGCTGAGGATTTTCAGGATGCTTAAGACCCGTTTCCTCTAGCACAATTTTCCTGAAAATAATAAATAAATCCAGATTGTCTTTTAAGCAATGATTGTCACTTTAAACAAAAGCTTAAAATGTTAGGCACTTTAAAAAATACTCTTTAGTTTATGAACTACGAAGCCATTTTTTCCAATGAAAGTTATGTGATTCCTATATTTATTAAATTGTTTCCAACAAGTGTTTATTGAGCATATACATCCAAGGAGGCATGCTATTAGCTGTAAGGGAAGTGAGATATAAAATGTTCTCAGACTTTGAAACTTTTACAATGCAGGAGAGTGAGAACAGAGATTAATGGCAATTTAACACATTAATAAAGGACTCCAACGGGGATGAAATAATGTAATGACCTTAAAAAGGTGCAAACAAACTAAGATAAGATGGCAAGGAGGGAGAAATGATTCTTGGTTTCTTTTAGATTACTTATTTAAAAATCACTTCATTCTCTTAAGTAAGGTAGGAACTTTCTGAGTAAAGATCCTGAAGCACAGCAAATCAAAGAAAGACTTGGTAAATGAGACTGCATCAAACTACAAAGCTTCTACACAGCAAAGGACATAGCCAACAAGCTAAAATGACCATCTACAAGATGAGAGATGTTTGCCAGCTACACATGAGACAATGGCCTAATAGCCAGAATATACAGAGAACTCAAAATATTAAGCCTCATCAAAACCAATAACTCAAATAATGGGCTAATGAGCTAAAGAGAGTCTTCTCAGAGGGCCAATAGACACATGAAGATATGTCAGCATCTCTGGCCATAAAGGAGAGATATATCAAAAACAAAACAAAAAAAAAACTGAAATTCCACTACATGCCAAATAGAATGGCTATTTTCAAGGAAAAAAGCAGTAACAGATACTGGCAAGGGTGTGACCAAAGGGAACCCTAACACACTATTGGTGGAAATGTAAATTTATTCAACTACTCTGGAAAGCAGTGTGGAGGTTACTCAAAAATTAAATATAAAACTACCTTATGATCCAGCAATTCTGCTCTGGGGCATTTATCCAAAAGGTTACAAACCAGGATACAGTAAAGCCACCAGCACAACCATGTTCATTATAGCACTATTAACCATAGCCAAGGTATGGAATCAGTGAATAAATGGATTAAGAAAATGTGGCACACACACACACACACACACACACACACTCATCCATTAGAAAGAAGAATGATATTGTATCATTTGTAAAGAAATGAAAAGACCTAGAAAAAATTATGTTAAGTCAAATAAGTCTGGCCCAGAGACAAAGAATGCATGTTTTCCCTTATATGTGAAAGCTAGTTTAGCTTAAATTCATGAATAGATACATTGTACAGTATGCAAGTGTATGCAAATGTATTAGTTGAAATTATGGTAGATTCAAGGGAGAACTCAAATAGTATAATTCCTTATAAAGGCAGGGTCAAAGTTCAACAAAATAGACACCAGGAAGTGAATATTGGAAAAAGGTGGGGTGAAGTCAAGGGGAAAGGAGGATACAAGTGAAGAGGAGAAGAGGGGAGAATGCACACAAGAATTCCATGCATATTCTACAAAATTAAGAAGAGTGAGGGAAGGGGTGGTCTGGAGAAAGATGGGTGAGAATTTTGAAAGAGATGACATTGATTGAATGCATTATATGCATAAACTGCTCTGTTAAATGGTAACTCCTTTGTACAACTACTTAAAGATAATTTTAAAAAATTCCCAGTGGTAGCCGGGCGCTGGTGGCTCACGCCTGTAATCCTAGCTACTCAGGAGGCTGAGATCTGAGGATCGCGGTTCAAAGCCAGCCCGGGCAGGAGAGACCGTGAGACTCCTATCTCCAATAAACCACCAGAAAACCGGAAGTGGCGCTGTAGCTCAAATGGTAGAGTGCTCGCCTTGAGCTGAAGAGCTGAGGGACAGCGCCCAGGCCCAGAGTTCAAGCCCCACGACCGACAAAAAAAAAAAAAAAAATTTAAAAAATTCCCAGTGGGAAAGAAGGGGGTAACAGAGCGGGAAAAAAAAGAAAAGGAAAGAAAAAAAAAAAACAGAAAAGAAAGGAAAGAATTCCATGTTATTTTTTAACTTCACATTTTTTTTCTATATGCTTCAGCATGTTTTCCCTGATAGTTTGAAATTTTCATTTTTGTCTATAATTTGATTGTATATAGCGTGAATTAATCTAATTTCCATTTGTTCTTCTTGCAGAAAGTAATTTGCCTCAACACCATGTATTTTATGGGACTTTTCCCTCCCGCTGCTTTTGATGTCATTTCTGCAACAAACTAAGTTCCATGTCTAAGTTAGTATCTAGGATCTCTATGCTGCTCCACTGATTTACTTACAAATTCCTCTACCCACTATACATTGTTTTCAACATAACAGCTTTGTAGTAAATATCTGGAAATTGAATACCCCTATTGTTCTTCCCTTTCAAAATTAGTTTACCCTATCAGTCATTATGCTTTTATGCATGGAGTTCTTACCAAAGTACAAAAATATTCCATTGATATTTCAATGGGGATTGGAAGTGCATTGCATTTATAAATAAGTTCAGGAATATTTTTTTATCTTTTATGGGTAGTCTTTCCATCTATGAGAATAATGAACTCATACTTACTGAAGTTTTTTCTTATGGTATTGTATAGTTTTCTCCATCAAGACTTCCATAGTTTTCCCCCTCAAATATGTTACATTTTGATTGCTTTCACAAATGATATCTTCCATATTACTTTTATTTTGTCGATTTCTCCAGATAACTCTTGTTTTTTATAATTTTAAGATTTGTGCTCTGTGGACTATTCTTTGTTGCTACTGTTTAAATCTTGAAGGTTCTCTGAACATCTATGTGCTGAAATTTTTGTCTTTAATATCAGTGTTCAAAGGTAGCCTTTGGGAGTTGCTTAGATTGTGATGGCTGTGACCTCATGAAAAGCTTAATCAACTTATGGATTCACAACTTAATGGGAAACTGGAGAATGTGGTGGAAATTTTATGTGGTAGGACCTTGTTGGAGGATGTAGCAATTGGAGTGTGTCCTTAAAGGGTATATCTACACCATTTCTTGGCCACCATATTGTGAGCACCTTTGCTCTACCCACATACTCCCTGCCATGATGCTCTGCCTTGCCATAGGCCCACAGAAATAGGTCCAACTGGCTAAAACCTCTGAGACTGTGAGCCAAATTCAATCTTTTCTCCTTTAAGTTGATTTTCTCAGGTAGTTTGCCAGAGCAATGGAAAGCTAACAATTGTATTTGTATAACATTTCTTGCTGTATATTCTGTAAGCTTATTCGTCTCTATCAGACAATATTGCTGCTTTTTTTTCTGGTTAGTCATTTCCTGCTATGTCTTTTTACTTCATTTAATTTTAATCTTTCTATACTCTTTTATGTATTTTAGAGACATTCAGCTCCTCTATCATTTCTCTTCACATTCTGCTTTTCTATAATTTCAATATGTTTCTGCTCTATTTTCACACGTGTGTATAGAGCACTTTGACCATATTTACACATGCACACACATACACACACACTCAAATTCCTATTGCCCTCCCCATTTCTGTTGGTGTGCACTCCCACACAGAACCTCTAGTACATTCCTGTCATTCATTTTTTAAAAAACAATATGAGAATGGCAATATGAGAACACGTAATATTTGTCTTTCTCAGTTTAGCTTATTTTGCTTACCACAATAATCTCTAGTTCCATCCATTTCCTGCAGATGATATAATTTCCTATTTTATGACTGAATAACAAATACCCCATTATGTATATCTACTACATTTCTTCATCCATTCATTGGTTTATGGATACCTGGGCTGATTCTGAATAGTGCTACAATAACCATGGATGTGTAGGTATCGTAAATGATTGTTGGCTATTATTCTTTTGGATATATATGCTCAGGATGAGTATATGCAGGACCATAGGTTAGTTTTTTCTTCAGTTTTTTAAGGAACATATACACTGATTTCCATAATGACTGCAATAATTTATATTTCCACCAACAGTGTACAAGGATCACTTTTCCCTCATATTCTTACAAGCAGTTGTTGTCTCTTGATAATACCTATTCAGGCTGCAGAGAGATGGGATCTTCATGTTCATTTGCATTTCCTTGATGGTTGAGGATGAAATTTGTGTATTTATGAACTACTTGTACTTCTTTTGAAAACTATCCTTTTAAGTAATTTACTCATTTATTACTTGGATTATTTTTTCTTTGATGTTTATTTTGGGGTCTCTTTATATTTTTTTGCATACTAATCCTTTATCCAGTGAATAACTGCAAGGATTTTCTCCCATTTCTGTTTTCTTTGGAATCTGGTAATTGTTTCCTTTGCTGTGCAGAAGCTTTTTAAATTGATTTACTCTCACTTTTCAATTCTTGTTTGTATTTTGTGAACAATTGGAGTTCTTTTCAGAGAAGCATTACTTATTATGCCTATATTTTCAAGGTTTTATTGTATGCTTTCTTCTATCAGTTATCTTGGATCCATTGGAAGTAATCAGTGGTTCAGTGATGTCATTAATGATGTCACCAGAGAGTTTTCACTTTTCTCTTTGGCTGATTTCAATTTCATCCAAAGCTCTTTCCCTTCATGACTGTAGGGAGGCTGCCAGGGATAAAAGGGACTTCCTGTGGAAAAAAGAGGAAGTAGAGGCAGAAAGAGCCTCTCACTGAGCAGTATAAATTATTCCTTTTCATTGGATTGGGCTGTTTTAGGACATACACCCTTATCTTTTCCACATTCCAGGTATGGTACCAGAACAGCGTCATCATTGAGTTGGCCTGTACTCATGTATGATGTATGATGAAGCTGATGTTGGTATGTTGAGTAAATCTCAGTGTCTCGACTAATATAACTGAGTTCTGTCATTGTATCTGGTTGTTTCCGTTTTATGTCACTCTACTTTTTTTATTCTCTTGTCCTGGTTTCTGTTAATTAGCCACATTTTCTTTATTTTTTTCTTTACCCATTTAGATATAGAGTCCATTCTTCCAGCAACCATAATTAAAATTTTCATTTTTCATAAATATATGCAATATAGATGAAATATTATGCCTGTTTGAACATAGAATATATTCATGTACAGATAGAGATTGAATTTTTTCTATAAAATCCTGAAGTTAATATACAGTTAAAGTCCTACAGTTAATACTTTCACAGCAAATTAGGACTTCTCTATTTTTCAAGTCTCTTTAGAAATTCTACCAGCCAACTCTCCTGATACTGTGCTTTTATGCTTTATTTGATTGATATTTTTGTTCCATTTGGTTTTAAGCACATATTATGCATGGTTTTATTATTCTTATTGATTTCAGGGTAAATTTAGACTTGCCACCATAATTTATGTGTTCCCTCTGCTTCTTGTGTCCTATTTCTTCCTTTTGTACTTTTTTATCCAAACTCAAGTCTCATATTTAATAATCTTGTTAGTGAGTGCAATCAATTACCATCAATGCAAACAATAAGCTTCCTAAATCCTAGAGGGCCTAAAAATGTCCTTCTCCTAACTTCACTCTTCTATTTTAATGTTTTGAGTTAGTAAAAATAAGCACATGATATATACTTAAGACACCCATAATACCTTCAGTCCAAAATAATAAGTTGGCTCATTATGAATTTCTAGATTTCCACTTATTTTCCCTAAGGACTTTGAAAACAGATTTCACAATCTAATGGCAATTACTGCTGTTAAGAAGTGAGCTGCCATTCTTATTATTGAGAGATTACAGTTAACCTTTCTACTCTTCCCCTCCACTGGTTTTTAAGATTTTTTTATTATACTTGATATTCCACTCTGGTATTATTTAGTGTCTAGGTGTGAAATTGATGCATCAATCCTGATTTTTTTCTACTTCTTAGTATCCCAGGTGGCCAATTTTACAATTGCTCTGCCCAGGCGCTATGAGCTTGACCAACCCCAAACAGATTTGAATTTAGTTCATGGTCTCAGAATTCTTGCTCCAACAGGTAAAATAGATTTTTGACCCTACACCTATCTAACATAGAGTCTAGCAGTCATAACCCAGCCCTGAGTAGTCTAATTTCCAACACTTGTCTAAAGTAGAAGTTTGCATCGGGCTGTTTAGGCTTTAATGCCCACTAAATCTCTATTTAATGGGCATTGATTTTTCTTCCCTTTATAAAAGGAAACTAAGCACAGGTTTTGGCCCAAGACCTCACACAGTTTGTCCAATCACGCTTTACCCCCAACTCAAGGATTATAGACTTAACATTAGCACCACAATGATGTCCATGCATCAGCATTAAGGCCTCTGTTGATTCCAGGATGACCTGAGAGAGGTGAAGATGTCTCCCACTTATCAACTTGTTTTCTCTTTTTGTTTCCAGTGTTGAGCGCCCCTCCCATTTTGAGAGGATGATGTTAGGAATGAGATGAGAATCTAAGCTGATGTTCTATCATTGAGCTATATTCCCAGACCAACAATCCTCTTTTCTTGCTCTTAGTTATAGCTCTTAAGCATGCTTTACCCATCATCTCTATGACTTTCATTTGAAAAACATATTTAAGCATACTCAATCCATATTCTACCATAGTCAAACCAGAAAAATTCTTTGATGACCAAGGTTTGAAACTTGGGAATAGGTCCTTCCCTGTCAATCAGTTTCAAATCCCCATTTATTCTATTGCTAAAGATCCCTCAATTTTAAAAAACTGATTGCTCAGTCACCTTTACTGTCAAAGCCAAATCCTTATTTTAGACTCGCAGTTTTCCTTGCCAGAAAGCCCTCTTTCTAGTAACAAGCCATCAAGGCTCTGGAATATGTTTTTTAACAACAACAAAAAACACAGCATTGCAAGTGCCTTAGCATAATGTGTTAATATCAAGCTCTAGGTTGATATCCTATTCTTTCATATCTAGTAACTGCACATCTAAACTGAACTTGAAATTTCCTGAATCTGCCTCTATTTCTTCTGCCTGTATATACTACCCTTCCTGTTCCTGGGTATGATCACTTGCCCATCCTTTAATCCCTTTTCTGCTCTAACATGGAAGTCTTTCTGTGACTGCTTCTTTCTTATAGTATTAGTTTCTCTCCTCCACTAGGCATGTAAAATACATTTAGTAAAACTTGACACTGTCTCCTGCTTTTGAAGATTCTTAAAACATTTCACCAGATTGAAGTCAGAAAAATATCTCTAATTATTTAACCCAGTGTGTTTCAAATATTTGATCACAGAAGACTTTATTCCCCTATGTGAGTACCAATTTGCTTACTTCAGGAAATGCTCTAACCTCCTAACTTACATTCAGACTCAGAGTTTCCACTCCAGTTCCAGCTCCCTCACCTGTCACAGCCAGCCACTTAATCCTGTGCTTAGCACCACTCCAGAGTGACACCAGTCCCTCATTCACTCTGTCCTTAGACAGCCTCCCTGGCTGCTGTAACCTCCCTTTCTCCACTTCTACTCTCCTGAAGTAGAAAGAAATGCATCTGCTAAGGAGACACAGCACTCTTCAAGCCAAGGCTCCACTTCTGCTTCTGTCTAACAATTACTATATTCCTTCCATGCTTCTCCATCCTTGCATGCATGACTTCATGAACACATCCATTTATCCCTTGTCACTCAGCACACCAGGAGCCCACACTGGGCAGGTTGGTGAGTAGGAGTAAGCCCCCAAAATGTATTAGTTAGCTATGGCTGTTGTAACAAATTACCACAGACTGGATAGTATAAACAACAGAAATTTGTTGATTCTTCAATGAGATGTACAAGTGGTTATGTCGAAAACAAACTTTACAACTTTGGTTGGGGGGGGAAGCAGGGAGGATTGGGTGGGGTGGCGGGGGGGGGGGGGGGGGAAGGGATGGGAAGGGGAAACAAAGAAGGTGGCTACAATACTTGATAAGAAATGTACTCATTATCTTGCCCATGTAATTGTAACCCCTCTGTACAGTATTTTCACAATAAAAAAAAGAAATTTGTTGATTCTTAATTTTAGGTTGGAGGAGAGTAGAAGCCCAAGATCAAGGCATCATTAGATTTGGGAATCTGTTTCATACATTTCCTCTGGTTTGTGATAGTTTGCTAGCAATATTTGACATTCCTTCATTCACAGAACGTGCTTTATCTCTGTGTTAATATTCATATACATTCTCCCTGGTGGATGTCTGTCTCCCTTTTTCCTCTTTTTATAAGAACCCTTGTCTAGTGGTTGATTAATTACATCTACAAAAACTTTCCAAATACAATCACATTTTGAGGTTCAAGGAGTCAGGACTTTAGCATATGAATTTGTGTAAATATTGGTTACTAGGCATGAACTGTGTAACAAAACCAGTAGCCCCAAATGCAGTTATGGTAAGATCTTCCTGGGGCCCAGACAATGAAGGATTATGACAGGGGCTCAAGGTACTGAGTCCATGGAATACACTGGCAATCCAAGACAAGTGATATAGGCATGGCAGTTTACAAATGAGATGAGAGATCATTTAAGACACTTGTTCAAAGTGATCATACTGTTATTCAAGCCACGGGCCATCTTGCTACAAAAATCCCTTTACTCCAACTTGCTGCTTCCCAAAAGAAGATGAACCTTATTAAAATGAAATCCTTGCTGTGGAAATAATAGGGTTATTTTTCCAGCCCTCACTAATGCCTAATCCATACTGAAAAGTGGCTAAGATTTGAAACAAAGCAAAAGCAATGAGGATCCCTTCTCATCGTTGAAATAAATCTGTTTAATACATAGGAAGCACTCCTGGTTAAATGTTTACCTTTTGAACTCTGTACTGAAGGAAATGGTTTCCTGAAGCTCTGCCTAATCTTTTAGCAAACTGTCAAACTAAAAACTTGGGTGCTTCTTCATGAGGATTTTAACTGCACTATTGATTATAGTGCAGCTAGAAACCATTTTCAGTCTTATCTTCATATGATTTAATTGACACTGAGAGGTATTTTAATTGAAACGTTAGACTTCCTTAGTAGAACTACCCTTTGTTTCTAGCAAAGCAATCTAGCTTTTATGCTTTTAATCGCCATCTGTTGTTCAATAAATGTCAAATCGTTCCTAATGGTCTCTCTAAGCATAGGGTGTGTGTGTGTGTGTGTGTGTGTGTGTGTGTGTGTGTGTGTGCAGTTTTTTTTGTTTTTAATTTGCTTTTGTACTCAGTGTTCATTATGGGCAAATGAGTCCTTGCCGCAAAAAGTACCATTTCTCATGGTGCTTCAGTCCCGTTAGAAGGAAAAAGTGATTAGAAATAAAGAGACAAGAGAAATGCTTCCTTTTAAAACAAATTCTTCTTGGCAGTAGAGAGATTTAAAAAGTCTATAAAACATTTCCTCTCAGTATTTCTAGTGACTTTTAGTCCCATTCACAGCATAAAAGGAACAGAGACCGCCATAACTCTTTGAGTCCCTTCAATTGTCTGAAATAGTCAAATCTATTAGATAAAAGAAAACAAGTGAGGTGAGGGAATCCCCTGGACAGAGCCAAGTTCAAGATGTACTGTGGGGCACAATAAGGTAAGAGGAATAGCTTTAAAAAGAAACTCGGTGAATATTTATGGGAATCAGCAATGCAAGAACACCATTAGGCAGGATGTCCAACGGACTTTGAATTGACCAGCTCCCTCCAGAGCTGGAAGAAGGTAGCTCTTGACGCAGTTGAGGAAAGGAGGGAGACTCCCCAAGAAATGTAGAAAAGTATCGCAACAGACAGAAGACTTTTGTGCTCCTCTGTCTTAGCTTCTTGACATGGAATATTCTCCATAAAAGGTCATCTTCCAGGGTTAAGAAATGATGTCTGCTCCATGGAACCCTGGAGAGACCCAGAGATAAGGATGATATGGCCATGGGTAAAGGGGATGGGGTATTCATTGAGGCTTGTGTGTATCAAATCACCATCAGCTTTCTAAACAAGAAGCATGCTTGATTGCTTGGATCAGGATTTAAAATACTCTCTAAGAGCTGAGAAGTATATTCAAAGTGGTAATTAGAACTGGTTGAAATACAGGGCTATAAATGGGGGACTGGCACAACATTACAAGAAACAGATCATAACTCAACATTCTGACGACTTTTTCTTTGGAAAAGGTCAGCAAAGCTATTCACCAAGGGAAGTGGGCATACAGAGTTCTCCATCCCAGACTGTGACTGAACTTTGAACTAAGTACCTCTGTCAGGATTCTGACTCTAATTATCTGGACCAGCTTGCCTTTCCCAGAAACAAACGCTGAGGGGGCTAAATGGGCAGTTGGGCTTCCGGATGCCCTTCTGCTCTTTTTTAGCTCTCTTTCCCCCACGGGGCCAAGAATAAAGATGCTGACAAGTTCATTTTACCAGGTACTATGGTGAAAAAAAGTACAGCAAGATATTACAAAAATTGAAGTCCCTCAGACCCAAGTAGAATTTCTCACACTGAAAATAAGACCAAGCTTAGTGGCAGTCCCTTTATCAACCTGTCCCTACCCTAAGGAATGGATAAAACACTCACATGGGGGTTTAGAAGAAAGATTTCATCCCCACAGTTATATAAAACATAAAAACACATGGCTGGATGATATTAAAATTCTCTGCTCCTTGCTACTGCTGTGTTATGTATACATACACCTACTCTATTGCTCATTAGGCTTGAGATAAGGTCAGAAATTATGTCCATTTTTGGTTCTCCACTTCCCATCTTTCAAGCTCAAAACAATGTGTTGGAACTTCAACAACTATTTTGAAATTAGAAAAAAGAAAGAAGGAAATAGAAGCATGGCTCAAGTAGTAGGACCCACTTGCCTAGCAAGCACAAAGGCACTGATTTCCAATCTTCAGCACGACCAAGAAAACAAGAAATCACAAAACAGCCAGAAATAGTGGCACATGCCTGTAATCTCAGAATTGAAGAGACTATGCAGGATGATAGAGAATTCAAGCTGCCTAGTGAGTTTTCAGAGGGTCCTTAGACCAGCTTCAAGCTCCTTCCAAACTTTACTCTGTCTCAATTGACCCCAGCAAACTTTGAGAGTTGCATGAGTGGAGTATTGACTTTTGACTCCTATTGTCTTTCTATTGAGATCAAGCATCTGCCCTATTTCTGGGGATTTACTATAGACTGTGCAGGGACTTGACATTAGGCCTTTCATGCAAGTCCAGTGCCAAGATAACTACCAGTGTGGGCATCAACAAAACTGTACATAGAGCTGCTCCTCTCCAAAACCAAATGATTCATTTGGATTTCAACTCTGTAATCAAGGTACTATCAAGAGTCAGGATTGTGAGGGAAAAGGTAGACCTATGTCTCTGAGCCATCATTCCTTCTTCACAGTATCATCACCATCCCCGTGCAATCTCATATTTACATATTTAACTGCCCCACATGAGCTAAAATGTCTTACTATTATATAAAACTACTGGGGTTTTCTTATTCCAACATTAGTTCCTGTAAACATTACATTAAACTTAACTTTTTAGGAGATGAGTGTTTAGCTCACTTTAAAAAAAAGCACTTAGCATGTACAGTACTAGATAATATTCCCAACACAAGAAAGTATAGAGCATGGTGGTTCATACCTACTTGGGAGATTAAGGCGGGAGAACCTTGTGCTCAAGCCAATGAATCCCTTCTCAAAAACAAAATACAAGAAGCTAGGTGCTGGTGGCTCACACCTATCAGCCTACCTATTCAGGAGGCTGAGATCTGAAGATTCATAGTTCAAAGCCAGCCCAGACAGGAAAGTCTGTGAGACTCTTATCTCCCATAAACTACTCAGAAAAAGGCAGAGGTAGCTCTGTGGCTTAAGTGGTAGAGTACTAGCCTTGAGCATAGAGAGGTTCAGGGACTGTGCACAGGCCCTGAGGTTCAAGCCCCAGGACCAGCCTTGGCTCAAGTGGTAAAGTACATGCCTAGCATGAGCCAGATTTTGGGTTTAATCTCCAGTACTGAAAGAAGAAGGGGGAAAAAAGCAATCAGACAAAAGGAAAAGAAAACAACTAGAGAGCTTTTACAAAATTGAAGGGTTATAGGTGGTAGCCATTTAACCTATCTTATCTCAGTGATACTGTCTGTCTTGGACTCCAGATTCCAGAAGGCACTTAAGTCCTACTTCAGGTCACTTAAGGTCTGTTTTCTTCCTGACCCTCTGGCTCTGGACACAGGGGACTCACACTCAGAAGATGAGTCTGTGTAACCAAGGTAACACAGCGTTGTCTTAATTAGCCTTCTAAGATGTTTACTATAGCAGAAGACCAGAAGAGCTTTTTCAAGCCGCCTGCTGTTCAGAATTCTAAAGGTTAAAGCCTCCAGTAAACTGTGATTAGAAAAAAAAATCAACGGAATAACTGCATAATCATTGGCTATATTTAGCAGGCTAGATTTCCAGAGTAACCTGGCATTTCTGCCCTGCAGCCTTCTTCAACACCTCAGGAAGTCTCCTAGCCAGAACATGTGATTCTTTGCCAGCCCAGCACCTGGAGTAGGGCTACAGCTCAAAATATCCCAGCATTTCACATAATAAAAGGACATCCAATTCCAAAAGAAGAAGAAGGAAAATGGCTTACTATACAATGGTTGGATGAGGTAGAACTGGTTCATAAAACAAAACTGTTATATAAAATTCCAGCGGTTTCTTTGTTGTTGTTGTTGTTGTTGTTGCTACTGCTGCTGCTGTTGTTCTCCAGATAGACAGGGAAGAGTTTGGGCCAGCAACAGAATCTTCTCTTCCACAGGCTCTGGATCTCTTTTTTTTTGTCTGACTCCATGAAACTCTTTTCTCTGCCTGCCAGTACTACTCTGCTACTCTTCTTCCCCTCGAAGAAAAAGGTCACTTGTCAGAAAGTCTGTCACTTTCACCTGACAGTGCCCTGGAATCCACTTAAGGAGAGGAAAGAAAAGACTAAAAATAATAGGCAACACTAATTAAGCATTTAT
Source organism: Dipodomys ordii (assembly GCF_000151885.1). Taxonomy (NCBI): domain Eukaryota; kingdom Metazoa; phylum Chordata; class Mammalia; order Rodentia; family Heteromyidae; genus Dipodomys; species Dipodomys ordii. Next base: position 20,304,336 of record NW_012267217.1, read on the forward strand.
TATGTGCTAGGAACTGGGCTACCTGTGCCATGTGTCACTTCCATCTCACAACTGCTGTGATACACTTGGTTATAGTCTAGCTCCCCATTCTACAAATGAAAATAACTGGGACTCAGAGAAGCTTAAAAAAAAAAAACTTGACCCAAGGTCACCTAGCTTGTAAAAGGCTGGACTTTGGACATGGATAGTCTCACTACCAATTCCATCTCACAGTCCAGAGTGCTGTTCCAAAGCTTTTCATCACCACCAGGCCTCATTTGAAAAAGAGAGACTAGAGAAAATTGACTGTTAGACCAGAGATGACTTAAGATCCTGTCTGCTCTCCAGCTTGTCCGCCTGTGTAACCACCGGATCCCAGGTACTGAGAGGAGACAGCATAAGGACAAGCTGGTCTTCAACATGGTAACAGAAAGCCAGGAGAGCTGTCCCTGGGGTTTTCAAACCCTGTTTCTGGGTTCCAGGAGTTTCATGGTGGGAGAGGAGGCAGAACTGGGAACCCTCTGCTTCCTACCAGAGCCGTCCCACTGTTAACTGCCTAGCCAACATGGGTTCTGGGTGGGATTTGATTGAACATAGAGATCCATGGCTCAGAAAGGTTTGGAGACCATTGAGAATGGAGCAATCCCCCAGGTGTCGGTTTCCTTAATTGCTAATCCTTTCTCACCACTGATTTACACAGTCCTACACTGCATGGAGAGGGAAAACAGCATAGACCTAGGGTGTTTTCTAGAGTCATTTATATGCCCATTACCATCTCTGCGACTGTCAGATGTCCTCACAGAAAGCAGAGAGAGAGAGAGAGAGAGAGAGAGAGAGAGGTGGCTCTTAAGGGAAGCAGACACATTAGGGAAGACTGTGACTTTATATGCAGCCCAGGCGGACAAGCCTAGAAAATGTTTAAGGGTAAATGAAAATAAGATGAATCTGTGAGAGCCCTTCCAGCAAGCACATGTCTTCCCTTGTCTTCAACATTCTTTAACTTAGTCCCACAGCATTCCCCTGTGGTCTTTGTGCTGCTTCTAAGCCCTGTGAAATGTTAAAAATATCTGCAAACAGATGTGTGAATGTGTGTATGTGTGTGTGTGTGTATGTGTGTGTGTGTGTGTGTGTGTGCGTGCGTGCGTGTGCGCATGCGCGCATGTGTGTGTGAGCATGTGTGTGAAATTTATGCCAGGCCAATTAGACAGTCCACATATCTCAACCAGGCCTTCTGTGGCGCAAAGGACCCATGTCTTGTTCCCAGCTTGCATTTGACTCATAAATTATACTCAGAAGCATCCTCAGATTCCCAAGAGGGCAAGATACAGCATAGTGGACAATGGGAAATGCTGGAACTAAACTGCCAGGAATGAGCTCCCATCCCACTTCTATTACTTACAAGCTGTGAAACTTCATAAGCCTTCCTGTCCAAAGCTCACCATTCTTATGTACAATGGGAATAATAAAAGTGTCTACTGAGTGTTCTAAGCATAGAGTGCTAGCCGGTGGCAAGAATTTCATGAGCATGCCAGGTGCCTTGGCTCATGAACTTAATCTCAGCTACTCCGGAGGCGTAGGTAGGAAGATTGCTGTCCAATGCCATCCCTAACAAATAATTGAAAAAAGGGTTGCAGACATGACTCAAGTGAGTGTTTATCAAGTGCAAACCCCTGAGTTCAAACTCCAATACCATTTTTCAAAACAGTTGCCTAAACATTAGTTACATATTACTACATACTATATGTAACTACGAAAGCACCTACCAACTCCCTCAGGCTTTGCCATCTCAACCCAATCCTAACTCCATTTCCATTCCAGGAAGAGCCCGCAGGTGGCTGCCATTGGACTGGATGGCAGATGTGCAGGGTTAAATCAGCAGATCAGCAGGCATGGTTGGTGAAAGCAATCAGAAGTTACAAGGTTCCTGGGGAAGAGTGGCACTTCATTAGGGTTTTCTTCCTGGCCTAACTTAAAATGGAAAAGGCTGCCCCAAGCATCTTGTGATCAGAACAAATACTCTTCATTCATTCACCATGCATTTATTAAGCACATTTTTAAAAAAATAATAGCCAACGCTGCATAAACATTCCCTGAATAAATGCTGTGCTAAGTGCTTTCCCTTCATTCACAAACAAGGCCATGAGGGAGGAAATGTTTTTTACATCTTGCACACAAGGCCCAAAGAGCTCAGGGACTCTGCCTCCAGTCATACAATACATGGCACAGCTAAAATTCCTCCCATGCCACAGCTCAGCTTTTTCACTCTTCTGTCCAAAGAAGTTAGTCCTCAAATCTAGAGACAGACAAGGGGTGGCCTTCTGGCTCCTCTCCTCCTCCTCCTCCTACCCCATCTGTGAATCAAGAGGTTGCAAATCTCACCTTCTTTCTCCCTAACTCATGGAAAAAAAATCCCCAGGCTTCTGTCTACCCACTGAAACCAGAGGAGAACAATGCTGGAGTAAGCATTGCTATTTAGCTATACCAAATCCAGGCTTCAGTTTAAACTTTGCACACAAAACCCCTCTAATCTCTCAGCCACCACATTCAGACAGAAGGTGCAAAGAGAAGCTGCCTTGTTTTCAAGCTATACAGATGTAATTGTGATTTAAAAATCTGTCTTGGGTGCGCCTGTCAGGCATTTTTTTTTTTTTAGAAATTGGGTTAGGTATTTTGGACTACTTCAAGTACAGACTTTTTTTTTCCTTTTTAGAGGAATTAAATCTTTTGTTTATTGTAATTAGCAGTGAGTATTTTATCAACTGAACAAAAACAGTAGGCCCAAAGTAGAGAGAGTGTAATTACAGAGTAATCAGAAGGCCTCTAAAAATATTCAATGACATCAAGTTAAATCTACAACACCTCCCCCACCTCCCCCCCTACCCCCACCCCCAATCAACATGTCCCCCTCAGAGACACACAGAGATAGGGGGAGGGAAGAAAACAGGAGGGAGTCTTGCTTGGTACTTTAGCTACCCAATTCCCATTCTAACTCAGTGAAAGCCACAGAGCTAACACTCCATGCAGTGCTTTGAAATTTTTATTAACAACAACAAAAAAATCCATAGAGCAAATCTTGTGCTAAAAAGCATTTTAAACTCAGAGGCCTAGATAGGAGACCCAAAGGAGTCCCCTAAATCCAATTTCAGGCTTTTAGGCTCTATGGGCTCAGCCGTCAGGTGCAGCCTGTACCTTGATTCACAGCATCCTACATGTCAGGAAAACTATTTCCTTCCCTCAGTTGAAAGAACACAGGGACATGCACAGCCTTTTTATGTCTCTTCAATAGCCAAGTTGCAAGATAGTGGGAAGGGCTTCTCTGGCCATTCTGGAAGCCATTTTGAATCTTTTTTGAACATCAGGAGGCTCCATCAAGTCCACCCACCCAACTAGGGACCCATGGAAGACAAAGGAGCATGCTCACTGAAGGCTATCACTCTTGCATTGTAAGCATGGATCTGCCTTGGCTGGGTTGGAAATTCAGGACCTATTCCCAGACCTCCCTGAACCTGAGTTCCCCAGCTCTTAGATGGTGACAATAGAACTCACCTCCTAAGGCTATTGTGTGAAGAAAATGCACACACACACACACACACACACACACACACACACACACAATACTTGGCAAGAATTCAATTTAAGGCTTGGTTTGCATTTCTTACAGATTTTCTCTTCTTCACCCAATAAAATTAAAATTTTAAATGGTTGATTAGCAATCTTGGCAAAAAGTTTTAGAAAAAAATTCTGAAAAGAGTGAAGCTAAAATGAGAATGGAATGCTGCTCAACAGAAAATGGGAATTCAGTTCACTTGTGACTACCCATGAAGGTAATGAAGTGAATATTCATCTCCTTGGGTACTTTGGTTGATGCCACTACCAGCAAGGACCAGACATCCCCTTTTGTTCTCCAGCCCAGATACACACCTCTACTAAGTCTTTGTGACAAAGTCAATACCAAGTCACATTTTTCGAAGACTGTACTAATGGCTAAGAGGTAAAAAAGATAGAAATGATAAGCAACCAGATCATCTGGCTTGTATTCTGGAGTTGTATGATTCATCTGCAGTAAAGACTTCCTAGGGGGAGGCTTCCTTTCCTGTCTACATTCTGTTTCCATTTAGTCCTACCTGCTTGGGGTCCTAGGAATGGCCAAGCCATGCCTTACATGCTTCCAGTCTTCCCTACGCTATTCAGACAGACATCACTAATCAGCAGCAACATTCTTCCTCTTTGAGGGAGGACCTGGCTTCAGTACTCAGCTATCAATTACCAATCAATCAAAGTCAAAGCAAATTATGATTTCTACTCTGATTACTCAATCATTAGCAAAATGGCCAGAACTCAGAGAAGGGCAGGGAATCCCTTCACAGGCCTGCCTGAAGTCCATCTTCTAAGTCTTGGTTTCCTGTTTGAAGAGCTTCTAGTCTCCAAGCAAATGACTTGGCTGGAACAATTTACACCAAGGGAACTAACAACTACCTCAAAGATGCTCCTCTCTGTCCATCAATCCGAATTGCTCAGGTGAAAGTAAGAAAAGGATCCTTATAGGAATATCCTTTCATAGCTACCACCTCACCTCCAGATCCAGAACCAAGACCAGGAGCTTCCATAATGTTTGCTAAAACTAAACATCATAATTCTGCTCTATTGTTGTCATCACTAGAAATAAGGAAAACTGCGAGCAACTAGCTGAATGGAAGATTTCCTTTGTGCTTCATACCACAATTCTCCAAAGTTTCACAAAAAAGGGGGAAACTTTTTCTTCCCCCAAAATAGAAACATGGAGATTCTGATTGCGAGGATGTGATTATATCAAAGCCCAAGTCCGTTGAAATTATTCCCTCCTTTCCTGGAGCTTTCTGCGTTGCTCCTTACGTCTGGGGAGGAAAGCACCCAATAAGTGCCTACTATGTCATTCATTTTCACACTTGGTTAGGTATGTGTTCTTACTGCCTGTTTTACAGCTGAGATCACTGAGGTACAGAGAGACCAAAAATCATTTGCCAAAGTCATACAGCCAGTAAGTCCTGGAATAAGGACTCAACCCTGGGACTACACAGCATCTAGTGCCAAGCTCTTCCAACACCTTGCTGGTTCTTTGACAAGCGCTTCCTGGCCATACTCTAACCCAGAATGGCTCAAGACCAAAGTCCCTATTGAAATCATCCACCTTAAGGGATAAACAAGAAAGACTCTGATCCCCAAAGCAGGCCTTTAATACTGTTCACAGAGCAAAGTGTGCTTGCATGGTTAATAGAAGTAGCTGGTGATGACTGAATGTTGGTATCTCACCATGGGTCAAGAGTGCTAATTTAATGCTTCTCAGTCATCACCATGATGCTAAAGGCAGACAAATGAGAGCTCCAGACTGGAGATTCTAACCACAACCAAGCCATCAGCAATAATTGTCAGGCTGTATCTAACAGGAATCTGAATTAGTTTACTTTCTTTCCTTTCTATTGGTCCAAATTACCTCTCTTCAGAAATACCAAAGTAATTTATTACCCATCTATACAATACCAAACTCTTGTTTATATGGCCATCATACTTCCTTTCTCCTACCTGTTGCTTTTTGTTGCTATTTAGAATAAAACCCGGTTCCCGATGATGGTTTAGAAATTTCTACCTAATTTGGCCCTTGCTTGTTTTCCTCACCTTTTATAATTATTTATCTGTTCTGCACCCATCTGCCCAAGTAGAACATTTATTTGAGGAAAGGATATTGTTTGTCTTGTGCATTTCTATATCCCCAATATCTAGCATACTGCTTGGCTTACGCTAAGGCCCCAAATACTGGCTGAATATATAAATTAATGTTATCTCTAAAATGTAGATGAATATAAACTCTCATCTCAAGATTGCTTTGTTTGATGGGCTGAACGAGGATAATGTTTTAAAAACCAAAGACAGGGCTGTGTTGTCACACTGGTGTTTGAACATGAGTCTAGGAAAATCCTCAGCCTCAGTTTCCCTGCTGCACTGTTATCTTTTCCATGGACATATATGATAGCCCTATTCATTCCATTAACTACAATGACTACTATTTTTAAAGTACTCTCCTGGGTATAGACAAGGCCCATATGAATAAGACACATTCCCTCTGTCAAGGTGAATGCAAATTTGGGGTGAGCACAGTATGTAAACAAGTAGCAAATATGATTATCTAACTATGTGCCCTAACCGAAAATCAATGAAGATTCAACATGACACAGAAAAACAAGAGGACAGCTCCAGCTTTTGAGTGAAGACCACTCTGAATCTGGGTTTTGCCCAGATGTCGGATTTTTCCTATCAGGAGGGTCAGACTCAGGTGGAACATATACCAACCATCACATGCAGGTAACAGGAAGTGATTCAACATGGCTGCTTATAGAGTGTGAAGGGCAGAGGTGAAAAATGAGGTTAGACAGGTAGACTGGAGCATGGAACAAGGAACATTTATGCTAAGCTAAAGGATTTAATTTTTTATCCTATACAAGAAAGATTTTAAACAGAGGCAAACCTAAGTTTGTCCTTTAAGAAAATTATTCTGACAGCAGCCTGAAGGGTGACTTAGGAGAAAAGCATAGTCAAATCAAGAGAGTAAGCTGTAGCAATAATCCAAATTAGCAGGCTCCTGAAAGTGTCAGGTAGGGAAGAGGTAAGACAAGCAGGACCACAGAGAGACCAGTGAATGAGGTGTAGGAGATTGTTGATTCCATTTCCCAAAAACAGCATACAGAAAGAGGGTCAAGTTTGGAATGAAATGTACAAAGTTCCTTTGGAACCTGTAAGTCTACTATGACAAAAAAAATGGATAAGAACAAAAGGTTGTGACTGATGCTCTTATTGTTTTAGCCTAGCCACAGAAGCTGGGCTTCCTTAAGTCACTCACCATTACTGTCTCCTCTTGGGCATGGGAAATGCCAGTTATGGCCTCTTTCCTCATGGGGATGTTCTGAGGCTTTGATGAGCTCTTTAAAGAGCTGTGCCACATTCAGACAAAAGGAGCTCTGTTAGCGAGGAGCATAAGGAACCCAAGCACAAAGAAGTATTTAAAAGGCTGCCTGAAGGGTAGGAGGCAAGCTTGCAGGGGGTTCACTCTAGTTTCATAATTAGATTTAAAGATTCAGAGATGAAAAACAAAAAGATACAGACAGCAGAAAACACAGATCAGTTCTCTCTCCAGATGGATTAACATTTGGATTGTTTTCCCCAGATGTGACTGCCCAGGATTAAAAACACACCATATTTCTCCCACAAGACGACGCTTTACACTGAAGCAATAGAGATCCCAGAGGCCCTGTACGCACAGCTGTCGGCTCATCAGCTCACCATGGGGACCTTCCTCTGCAGAGGTGGAGAGGCTGGGACCAGCCAGCTTCAAACAAGATGCAGCTCTTCAGATCCCAGGGGGTCTCCACCAATCCTCACCTTTCCAAAGCCCAATGGGAAATGCACATCAGAAGCCTGAGCCCAGCAACCTGGAAAAAAAATTAGAAGTTTGCTTGGTCCTACGCACCAGATGGCTCCCTTTCAGATAAGATTTTCCAAGTGTCCGCAGCATCCTTTCTTCTCGGCTAACCTTTGAGGCAGCTCCTTCTCCATCCTCTGCCTGCACCTGGCTCCTGCCAGCTGCTACGCCCCAAAGGGGCTTTGTGAAAAATCAGTCAGACTTTGTAAGTTGGAAAACAAAAACAAAAAACCCAACTTCTCCTCCAAGTTACAAGTCTTTGGGAGACAGAGAAGCTTCTTCTGCTGTATGGTATGACTCCTCGCATCCACTTTTCCTCCACTTTTCTCTTGATGCCATTCCTAGCACTTGAGTGCTCTCACTTATCCTTCAAAACCTTGACAAATAACCTCCCCCCTTCTCTTCTCTGTCTTTCTATCTCTATCTTTTCCGTTGTCCCTTGCTCCTTCCTCTTTTTTTAATTTTTTACTTGCATTGCTGTGCTTATTGTGACATTGTTCACAATTTCACAATGCCAAATTATGGAACCAGCCTAGGGTTCCCATCCTTGGATGAATATATAAATAAATTTTGGTTATATATACTAGAAAATTTCACAGAACTAATAATAGATTCAGCTATTCACTTTACTGATGAATGGATCCTCCCTCCTCTTTTTTAACTGTTGTATTTTATTTGTTATAACCCCCCAATTTAAGTCTATTTGCATTGTAGTGCTGTGGCCCAAAGCCCCCCCCCCAATCCTTCTTAATTCTCAGCTCTAGTAGCCTCCAGGTCCTGTCCCATCAAAGCTGTTTAGTCACTGATGGTTGGATTCTTTAGAATAGGTGAGGACAAGCAGCCTGCTGCAGGGCAGTAGTGGGAAGAGGCAGGTATTTTCAAAATTAACTGTTTCCATTAGTTGCTTAGATTTCCTAAGTCAGTGTTGTTGCAGAAGGATATAGAGATGTCCATCAGGAACCCTGGTTATAGGTCTGAGATTATCCTCCAGCCAGATGTGCAGGAGGTTCACAAGGATACCTTCAAGCCCCTATGTGACTTTGAAGTCCAGAAGTAACAGGAAGGTTTCTAACACTTTCAAATCCTCAATTTCTTCATCTGCAGAGTGATGATACCTATGCTTGAAGATCATTGTCCAAATAATATGCAGTGAATTCTGTGGTACAAATAGGTACTTTGCACCAGTGTCTGGCACCAAATAGGCATGCAATCAATTCGTTGAATAATTCATTTGTTGATGGAGAATATTAACTCAGAAAAGGCACCTCCCGGAGATGGGGGATGCACAGTCTGTGAACCAGACTAGATCTGTGATGCAGATTAGTCCAAGTATTTAGTTTTGATGCATATGGAACCTAAGATTAAAAACTTCAGCTTTTATCTAGCTGCTCTGGTGCCCAAGAATATGCTGAGTAACTTTTCTAAGCCTTGACTACACAGGGGCAAAACCATTGTTCTCACCACAGGATTACTGGTTGTAATAAGCTACATGTGGCTGTTGACTCTCGAATGCAATGGATGTATATTACACAGCCTGTAACTCAGACCCCACTAAACAAGCCTATTGTGCTATTATCGTTTTCCCCCTCTAGACTATAACCACTTTGGAGTTCGCAAACTTTATCAGTCTTGCTTCAAGCGCTGTACTCACATCCTTAATATAGTACCTGATAATTAAGGGTCCCAGAGAGTGAGGGAAGAATAATCTGGCTGCTGTTTTTAAACTCAGACATATAGAGACTGATGATTAGTGATGTGTGTTTCATTCTATTAGCATGCAGTGATTTCTGATCAGATGTAGTGACCTATTTCCAGGCAGGAAACATCTCAGCTGTTGAATCAGTGATTGCATTGTATTACAAATAAAAGTAAACATTTTTTCACAATCTAGTTATTATTGCTGTGCAATAATTGAGGATTTAGAGAAATTCTATGCTCCGTTTTAATGTTGACCAACAAACTTAGAATCTCGAATGAACAGACATAATTAGTTTTGATTGACTAGATTTGCAAACTTGCTTTATACTGGGAATTCTGTAGATTTTCTTGACCACAGACATAGAACCTATGAATTGCCACTGAACCAAAAACCCATACTTGTGACATATGTCCATACTCATGGTGGCTGTAGGAATAGAAAGGAAAAGGGAAGTGATCATTTTTAATGGACCAGCATCCAGTACAGGGATCTGTATATAAGTAAGAGTAATCCATGTTACCCACCAAATAAATGTTTCAAGTTCTTTCTTCCCCTTTCCTTTGCCCTTCAAGTTAGGGGTCACCACACAATTCTGTGATTAATAGAATGTCAGCAGAATAAACACATGTCACTTCTGTGAGGTCTGAGGAGCCAGTAAGCTATTTTGTATACTGGCTTTCCCTCTGTCCTGGTACCATGTCACAGGATGGGTCCTTCAATAGCCCAAGAACCAGAGTGAAGATGATCTAGAACAGAGTTCCCAGCTGAATCCCCACGAATATGTGGCATTATCAAGAAATTTAAGTCACTGAGACTTAGGAAGTTGTGGGTGCTTCAGCATAGCATGCTTTCTCCCTGAAAAAAATAATGTACTAATTCATTTCACTCTGAAGGAAGAAAGGTAGGTAGGAAGGAAGGAAGGAAGGAAGGAAGGAAGGAAGGAAGGAAGGAAGGAAGGAAGGGAAGAAGGAAGAAAGGAAGGAAGGAAGGAAGAAAGGAAGCACAAAGTAGGCATTAGAAACAATGCTTAATGGGTCTCATGCATTCTGTTCATCTTGCAAGGAAATTGTCTTTGTTCCAGACTACTGTTTTACACATGATGAAACTGAGCTTCACAAAGAATGGTACCCTTGGTGATTCTTCTAATAATTCACTGATCACATTTGTCCTTTATTTCCTGTTGTTTGCCTTTGGAAAAAATTCTCAAATGTAACTTATTCATTTATAGAGTTCTAAATTCATTCACTCACCTATTTAATATTTGCTTAACACTTACATTACTTCAAGCACAATCCTAGGGTTCTGATTTCTAGAGTTCTCTAAACATTTCCATTGAATTTGCCCAACATGACCAGTTGCCTAAAGACACACATTTGAGATTGTTACAAATCATGACATGAAATATAGCAAGTTTTTTGTTTGTTTTGCTTGTGAGACAGGGTGTCACTGTAAAGCCCAGACCGATCTTAAATTTGCTATACAGCAACTCCGGCTGACCTCAAAGTCATGTTCTTCTTGCTTAAACTGATATTACAGGCTTGAGCCACCACATCCAGTTACTATATCTATTTTCCACTGCCTTCACCTAGTGAAGCAAGACGTCAAACATCCTGAAATCAAGCATGGAGTACATCCTGATTATTAGCTCAGTAACAGATCTGGGAGCCATGGAGGGCTCTAGAGGAAGTATGTAGTCTGGGTAGAGTCAAAGATATTTGGGGTCCTATAAATTATTTGCTGCTTGTCAAGAGCACTGAGACCCAAACAAGGGCTTGGACTTCTGTCTTCTTTTAGACACTGCAACAAATGGAGAGGAACTACAGTTAGCCCAGCAAAATTGAAATTGTGGTTTGCAATTCCCCACACTAAAATAAGGCTTGAAAGAGATCTTAAACCCCAAGAAACTGCACTCAGGTCTCATATCCAGTCCAACCTTATGTCTTCCTTTCCTAGTTGTCTTAGTGTAAAAACCCCAGACTGATATATCTGGATTCAACACTTGGCTCCAATCCTAATCTGTTACTTTAGTGATTTTGGTGCAGGTGTTTCAATCTCTCTATGCTTTCATTTTCTCTTCCACAAAACAGTTATTATCCTATTTTACAAAATTCTCAAGCAGATTAATAAATGAGATCCCATATGTGTAGCACAGAATCTGATGCATAGTAGGTTTTCGAAAAATAGCAGCAACTCACATTATTACCATCATCATTTTGCTTTGAGAGGGTAGAAGGAACATCCCTTTAAACAAAAAGAAAATTAGAGACTAGGTGCAGAGCCACTGGCTGTAAGCCAAAGGGGGAAGATAAAGTGTTATAATTGCCTCTCCTGGGAAAAGCAATAAATCCAAGCAGCTGTGCTGCTCCCACTCATTGGCAGCTAAAGGAGAGCTGGGTCCGAAGATTTCTGTCTCTTGCACTCTGTGTTAGGCCTGGCAGATAGCAAGATGGGCAGACTCAGTTCTGCCCTCCAAGGGTTTATCATCTGTAGACCAAAGGAGACTTAGACCATCAAAAAAATGACTCTAATATGAGGCAAGCTGAGAAGAGAACATGCAACAGGTGATCATGCAAAGTGAGCTTTCATTCTGGTGAAGAGTTTTAAATCAGACTTCAATATGAATATAGAGGTATTAGGGATGAAAACTGATAAAATTGCAATAGAAGAGCATGAGAAAGGAAAAGTATTTAAGGTAAAACAAAGTGAAGAGTGTGAGAAGGATTTTGTTCATTCAGAGAACAGTTTGGCTGGAGCATGTGATGGGGTAGCCAGGAAGAGTGTGCACATGGATGGACTTGAGAGTAGGTTTAATGGGATTGCCAATGAAGAGCAGAAGCCCCAAGACCCCGGTGAAGAAGATTAATCTGGCAACTGTATGTAGAACAGGTTGGAGGGAGAAATTGGCAGCAGAGGAGACCAAATGCATGAGTGTGCAGCACTGGAAGCATGAATAATAGAAGCCAGGAACTCAGAATAGCAGCATGAGGATAGAAAGAATGATTCCAGAGAGGTAAAGATTTTGTATCCAAGGAAGAGATGCTTAAAGAGAAGCTTCACAATACCCAGGTCACCAGCAAGCATTTCCTGCCATGGATGTAGAGAGCACACATGCAAAGCACCCCAGGAATGGCACTGCTGTCTACTCACTGTGAAGGGAAGGCATATACCTGACCTCTCTGCTCACTAGAATCAATCTGATCTAGGGCTTAAGGGTCAACCTAAGCAGTAACTTTGTAGCAAAGCAATGATAGCCTAAGCAAAGCATTCATTTGGTTGAACTGCCTTGGAATATTTTAAAGATGGGCAAGATTCAGGATGTTGTTCCTCAATCCAGATGCAGTTCCTCAGGCCAGAAGCTTGGGATAAGCTCAAGATGTTTTTGAAAAATAAAGGTAGTTGTTCACAGAAAAATGAAAATCTTAGGCAAAAAATAGAAATCTACTGAATTATGCATGTATTAGGATACTATGATAGAGTACGTGTATCTGATTGCATCTTCAACCAGTTCACACTGGGGAAAATAATAGTGTTGAAGGCATGAGATTAAGGAAGGTTTTATTTCCTTCCTGGTATTTTTATAAACTTTTGAATTTCCCTATGAATAGTATGCATTATTGAAGAATTACTAAGAGCCAGGTAAGGGTATTGCAAATTACACACACACACACACACACACACACACTCTTAATTCTCATAATAATAGCTACAAAATAGTCATTATTCTCATGTCTATTTTAGAGTTAAGGAAACAGAGATATAGAAGTTTTTTGCTCAAGGTCACCTGGGTAGAAAAGGAAGGATTAGGTGTCAAGTTTGAACTCAAACTCAGTGACTCCAGTCTCTCTACACTTAATTATTGCATTAACTTTCTCCAGTCATAAGTATATATATGTGTGTAGCACTTTTAATTCTAAAATGCCCTTTATTCCCTCTGCATTTTACTTTTAAAGAATGTGGGATATTCAGAAGAAGAAAATTTGACCTTCAGGAACTAGACTCTTATTTTCTGCCAGGTAATTCATCTTTTATGATGCCAATGTCAATCACAACACCAACCACAGGAACTTCTTTAGAGTGGGAGGAATGTAGATTACAAAAGGTCGAAGAAAACAACCTTCCATTGTTAGCAATTAGCCAATTAAGTAAACTATTTTAAGCAGTTAACACTAGAACTCCTCCTTACAATTTACAAGTAGATTAAGAACAAATAAGAATGTGCTTTTTAACTTCGAAATAAAATACAAGGAGGAAGATCTATTTCCCTCACTGAGAGCCCTACCTGTGTTTGTTAGATTAGCAGAGCAATGAAGGAGAAGCACAATAATAATAGCTGGGTTTGACATACAGCCTAGCCCCTTTTACCTGTGTGAGGACCAAGAGAGAGTCACATCTTACTATGTGGGTCTTGACTTCCTTATTCCCCTTTGTAAAGAGCCTGGGTACTGTTTCCTTCCTAATGATCTCTGCTTCTAGGTATAATTAGTATAGAGGATACTCCAACATCTCACAAGGCTGGCAGACTCCCAGGAACATATTTGTGGTCTTTCTCCTGTAGAAAACAGGACTTTTCCCTTCTCAGTTAAAGTCTCAGTTAAAACCATAGGACTCAGTAAAACAACCAAAAGGGAGGTGATACTAAGGAGAAAAAGTGGGGTGCTGTGGGAGGAGAATAAGGCTCCTTACGGGCTGTCAAATCAATTCTGACACATGCTTTTCTTTTGGAACTGCATTCTAATTCCTTTGTTCTCACACACACACACATTTCTTAACACTTTTTATGGGACTATAGGTTCATAATCCCAAGAATCACTTAGCTAAGTTATAAAAAATGAGAAAAGGAAATTATTTTCTGTGCATATAGCATGACTCTTCCCTACCGCTGACGTTGCGCACCCTGGGCTGGCAGTGCCTGGCTTGCTTCTCCTCTACACCGATTGATATTCTGTTCACAGAACAGAACACAGGAAAGTCAAGGCCAAACACCAATGATGCACCAGAGAAACAGGCCAGAAGCAGCTGTTTTCTGAGACTAGGTCCTCATACCTTCTTACTGTTTTGAGGTAGCCTGAAACAGGAGAAAGAGTAAGTCCTCCACTGTGTCTTTGATAGCAAACACACCCAAGGTGTCCCTGCAGGAACATCAAAGAATCAAAATATAACTCTGAGCTGCACAGATTTTGGTCAACCAAGCAACCTTCCAGTGCCCTATCTAAATTCATCCCTTTATAACCACCAGACTGTTGGTGAGCTAGGACTGGTCCATGCTAAAGTATACATGGTCATATGAGTTGTGCTAGTCCTGGATGGTGCCCAAAAAGAACATAAAAAAGCAAAAGTAAATACAAGATTAACTATGGTCATACCTTTTGTCTGGAAGAGAGGATGCTTATATTTTATTCAAGCATCTTCCCGCTCTTCTCCCAGGCTCTTAAGTGGAGTCTAATCTTGTGGGTCAGCCATGTTGCTAAATATTGGGACCTATTTTATCAGATAAACCTTTCGCATTTCATGGGAAAGAAAACTGAGACTTAGGGTCTGAAAAAACTGACCAGGGTAACACAGTTAGGATATCCTGGAGTTGAGAGGATTTGAACTCAGTTTTAAATGCCCTGATTGCACCTCAGTCTTTCCCAATGATGGCATACTATCATACTATCATGCTGTATATAATGCTGAAGTATGATGTATGATGCGTGTGTCTGGGACTTCAGCATGGGTCAATCCAGCAGAACAAACCTCCCAGCAATGTAATTTGTCCACTTTCCCCACTTCTGAGAGTCCCTTGCCTAGTGAAGGAGTCAGGATGAGTTGTCAGACTTCACTTGACTCTTGTGTGTAGGAGAAGCTATGATTGTATCCTCCCCTGACTCTGAGTACTTCAACCACAGAGCTGCATCCTCAGCATATTGTACCCTCCAAAAAGTTCCATTCAGGCCACTGAGCCATAAATAAAAAGAGTCCACAATGCCACTTTCCCAAAGCCTTCTGCGTGCAGCCAGGAAGCCATAGTTTTAGTGCTGAGTAGTGCTCTTAGCCAACATTGAGGGCCCAAAGAGGAATCAGGGCCCCAGGGACCCGGTGCTCCATTTCAATCTTCATTTTTAGTGCAGCCTGATTTCTTTCAGGCCTGCCTTGGCTTTTTTCCAATTGACTCATGTTTCTGCTTGTCACTAAATTGCTATGTGAAAGTAGAAGTCATGTGTCTCTTTGAAGCTTCCCCGAGGAAGATCAATAAAAAAGTGAAGAAATCAACAAAAAGGACAAAACAAATGACCTTTTCCTATGAAGTATCCGTGGTAAGGGCGACTTTTGATTTATGGTTCCAACTGGAACCCTCTGAGAATGAAAGGGAATCCACTATCAATATTTATGCCAGGATAAGAAGTCATAAACTAAACTGTCCACACAAAAGAAGATGCCACCCTCCTGTGTAGAATGCAAGTCTCAGAGAACAGAGTCCTTATGACTGTTCTTGTCTATGTAAGTGTTGAGGGTTATTGTTGTAGCCTTCAAGAAAAAGAAAGAAGGTTTATCCTCATCCCCAGAGAGGGGATAGAGACAGGAATTCAGCAAAGGTAGGAAGAGTGTGTCTTTCCTGCCAGTATGTCCCTCAGTCTGTCCAGCTGGCCCTCATCCACACTAACTCACACCTTTATCTAATCTTTATGCTCCCGTGACTCAAACTTTCCAAGCATAGTTTTAAGAACCAAATCATTCTGAACAAATTCTCTTTACATTTTAACTGTGAAGAAATCGGAGGCAAAGGAGTGGCTCTTGGAAGCTTTGAATCCATACCAGGCAGACAGAAATGCCTTGGTTCTCTTGTAGTAAGGTTCCTTTATAATGGAAAAGGGCCGCCTCCTCCCTCACTGTGCAGAAGGTTTAAAGGGAATGTCCTGGCTCTCCTGCACACTGAATCCTTACAATTAACTGTCTCTAGGCTTTGTCAATAGAAGATTAATGAGAGTCTCATGCTGAGGATACAAGACATGGCAGTCATACATCTCTGCATGTACCATGGGCAGAGGGACCTGCTCTAGACTCCCTTATCTCCTGTTGACAAAATGATGATGTTTCTCTTCCTTCAGGCAATGACAGCCATTCAGACCAGAGGTCTGCTGTTGTGTTGCTGACCTGGTCTAGCCAAATGACAGCAGAGAGAGAGAGAAAGAGAGAGAGAGAGTGAGAGAGAGAGAGAGAGAGAGAGAGAGGGAGAGGGAGAGAGAGAGAGAATGAATATATATCCAGGGTACTTCTTAATTAGGTGCATGGAATCCAGTGTCAACTAAGTCATTTAAATACTAGCACCATTAACCACTTCGCTGTTGAACTACCTACCAGATGTATAACAACCATATTTACTTGTCTGTTTGCAGCTGGTTCTACCTTCTCTGGGATCATGCCCTATTCGTACAAATAGCTGTTTCCCCATCTGCTTAGATGAAAGAAATGTGATACAGCCCCAAGACATGGCCTCCCACAGGCACACAAACAAAATGTCCAGCTCAGGATCAGGAGGGAGAGCAACATCAAGGTCAAATGACTGCAGCCATCTGATTATTATTAAAAACAATATTTAAGAAGAACAAACATCCAATTGCCACCGAAGTAGCTGTACTTTATTTTTCTGCTGGGAGAAGAAAAGCTCTCTGAATGTTTTATTCAGCAGGAACTAGAACACTGTTATTACAAACTTTCTTCCCAAAACTAATTCCCTGAGCTTATGCTGCCAGAATTCCTCCTCTCCGGGGCATTTCTGCCTTCACTCATTGACTTCTCAGCTCCTGATAGGAAACCTGCCACCCAGGGAACAGCAAGCAGAAGATTGCCTCAGTGAAGCTGTGGGGTTCTTTGTGGTTAAAAAAAAGAAGAAGCCAGTTAAACCATGTGGGATCATCAGACAAGCTCAAAATGCTTCCATGACTTTCCTAGACTCTTTTCAAGTAGAGATAAAGTCTGCTGAACTCCCTGGGATGGTCCCTAACCTGTAGTGTCACTTGGGATTCTGGGTAAAAACTTCTTGAAGCAGAAGCTTGTCAGCCAAATAATGCCAATAGATTAGGCAAAGTAAAAAAAAAAAAAAAGACTAACAGGAAGAATATAAGGAACAGGGAACAACCCCCCTCCCCAATTCTAAAAGCTTCTAGGTGATTCTACATATAGAAAAGGTTCTTGCCCAGATGCAAGGAAAAAGAAGTAAGATGCCTGTCTTTCTTGGGACACTGGTGGATCACTGGAGAGTGGTTCACCACACAGCATCATTCGTCTCCAATGGAGTCTGACAGAGCAGCTTTAAAGTTTAAAAGTGAGATTTCATCTTGGAAATCCCATTCAGACTCATCACTGTTGGAGGAGAAACTCTCCCTCATTCTGTTGGCATCAGGCCAAACTTACCACTGGGGTGTGAACATTAAATATATAAATATACACTCACACACAAGCACATACACACAGAGAGATAGCCTTGAGTTAAGATGATTTGACTTTATAATAGTGCAAAAGCAATACAAATTCAGCAGAAATCATGCCCCAAATTTTGAATTTGGATCTTTTCCCAGGCTAGCAATATTTGGTATAATACTCTCTTGCTGTTGAGAAGTGGCAGCAAGCACAGCTCCCAGTCAGCTGTGCGATCACAAAGGGAAACAACTGATACTCAACAGTGTGCTGTTGCTAAGCTATAATGTTTGGTAGGTTAGATGTATTCGGTGCATTTTTTTACTTGATATTTTATACTGAACGATCAACAGATTTATTCAGACATAGCCACATCACAAGTTTAGGAGCAGCTCTACAAGGGATGACCAGGGAATTAAGGAGATGCTGAAAGACACAGTTACATAGACAAAATAGGAGCATCAGGAATGACAAAAGCAGTAGTCACCAATATCTGAGGGTGCCAGATAATGCCTGTCGGCACCATCATCAACTTCTAACTTCTCCTATCATCTTCTCTGTGTCACAATGGAAGAAAAGATTAAAACCTCATTTCTCAGTCTGTTTCGTAGAGTTCTGGATTTTAGATTCAGTCACAAAGATGCACTTAGGTTAGATCTGGAAGATGAAAGGCTTTCTGTAGTTATGGGGAAATAAGTGAGCCCTATAGATGGGACTATATGGTCTGTTGTATGTTGTGTGGACAATGTATGTTCTGCCACTCGTTTTCCATCTACCAGTGGTAAATGGTAGTAGCAGTACGTATAGGCTCTTCATTTCTGAATGTAGATAGTGGTATGGCCTTGAAGTGTCAAATGGTAGCTTCTGTTTGCTACACCTACTGCCTTTCCAGTGATTCTGTCAACACTAACTCTCCATATTAGGTGCTGTTCTTATAAAACCTAGCATGGTGAACATAGTCATCAGCCCATTTTCTTTTTTATTTAACTTAATTTTTTAAATTATCTTTAAGTTGTTGTACAAAGGAGTTACCATTCAACAAACCAGTTCCAGTTTCTTTTCTGCTATTCGCCCACTTGAGTATATATTTCCCAGTCTGCCTTGCAGCTAAACTATGACCTGGCACTAGACTGCCAATAGGGATACCGGCACCATTTTCAGACAACAGCTAAATCAACCTCTTGCATGAGATCCTCTGCATGCTTTCCCTTCTGTCTGCTTCATGAATACGAGCCCAATGAACTTGGAAGCTATCAGCAGAGATGTTAGAGTCATGAGATAGAACAAGCCTGGGTCCCCGAATCACTGCTTAGAAGAGAGTCACCTTGAAAACTCAGCTCTCTCCCATCACAATGACACCAAACAAAGCACAACTGGAGTGTGAAGGGGAGAAAAAAAAGAGTGTGGAGAATGAGGGAGGTGTGAAAAGAAACAGCAGGACAAAAAAGCAAAGGTGCTGTTGTGCTCAGCCACCACAAAAATCAGATTTATCTAACAAAGCAGTTTGCAGTACCACCATTAAAAGAAGTTGGTTCGGTTCTTACAAAGAACCCTGGCTGGTAACAGCCACCAAGGTGAAAGTCAGAGTAAGTCACCAGGAATAATGATGTAAAAAATAGTATTGGGGGTTGGAATATAGCCCAGTGGTTTACAGCTTGCTTAGCATGTGAAAGGCGCGCGCGCACACACACATACAACCAAAAAGCATATATATGTAGGCAGAAAGGCAGAATCCAACAAAAAGACAGGAGAACTGGTACCCATATGGGCAATAAATGTGCTAATTAGATCAAATGTGTCAATCATTTCACAATGGATATAGAATTAAAGTTATACACCCTGAACATATAAACTTTCTATTGCCTTTTTTTTCAATAAAGCTGAAGACAAAAATGCAATTTGAGAGTTGGAGTCATGCAAACATTTCCTGTGTAGAGGTAAAGAATGAGATTCTTTTGATGGCACATAAGCCCTGGCCCTGGCCATCCTCATACCATCTTCACATCACTGAGCTCCAGCCAAGCCACTTGGAAGACATTAAACCTACCACAGGGCTTCCTTCAGTAGTTCTGAGTGGCTGAGGGCTAGGGAAGCATCCTCCCATGGGACTCTTGGCTCTAAGAGATACAAGAGAGTCACCTAAGAAATGCTTCTCCTTTGGAAGTCTGAACGCCATCTTTTTCTAGAATAGGCCTTGACTCCACAGGTTTTTTTTCCCCCTGCATGAGTTCTAGGAGCAGATGCTGATCTCAGGACACATGGGCACATTTCATGCTACAGATGTGGGGGCCTGGCAAGTGAACTGACAACTCAAATAGCATCTCTCACCCATGAGCCAGGCCAGCTGGTCTGTTTCACTGGCTATGAGTGTGCTTTAAAAAATACACTTGCCTTTCATTTTTCTGATGTGTCACAACTCACCCTTTTGTTGCTTTGGAACATTCTGGAGCACAGGAGGCTAATCACCCTTCATGACATGCATCTGTTTGCGATGAATGAAGGCTCATACCCAGAACCTTCTTGTGTCATCCTGAAGGTAATTGTGCAGCCATCCTGTCCTACTGTTGTCAGTAGTTCACAAAGCAAGGCGAAGAAAAAAACACACAACTGAGGTTAGTGAACAAATCCTAAAAAGTAATTATACTTTAATAAAAGTGACTTGCAAAACAAAACACTCATCCCTGGCCTGGAGATTGATACTCTGGTTGACTGCAGCAAGAAAGTAGGAAAACATGTGCATCTATTTTAGTCTTATTCATAGAGCTGAATCAAAGCTAGCTTTCATCCAGGCTGAAAAGAGGAAAAAAGAAAATGGGCTGAGTTTCTACTGCTCACAGTGGTCTGCCTTTTGGAATCAAAGCATAGAAAGCATCTACTTTAAGGACTGATGTTGGAAGTGAGGACAAAAGAGGATGTTCCCTTGGAATTCTTTCAGGTCAAATTGCACCTGCTTCCTAGAGTCACTACTTGCAACAACTCTTGTGGGGGGGAAGGAAAATCCCAATCCCAGTTTTACCTTTTGTCAACCCAATAGCCATTCTGAATCTCATCTGAAGTGAGAAGCAGAGATAACTCTTTGTGAAGGGCAAAGGAGGTGCCAGGACATTTACTAGACCCCTTATAAACTTACTATCCAGAGGACTCTGAGCTAGGTGACTTTATTTATTGGACCAAAAGACATTGAATCTGAGAGAAGTGAAGAATACCTGCCCAAACCCATACCACTTACTGTAGTAGAAGGGTTCAGGATGTGGATCCTGTGCTCACCACTACTCCACATCATTAATCTAGATTCACCTGCATAAGGATGTTCATGGCATAGAGTAGAGATCTGAAAAAAAATCCTCAGGAACAAGGAACAGTCTATGCTTTGGAAGTGTTGCCACCTAGATATAATCGATACTCTGAGCTTTTTACAGCAATTCCAGGCCATTGGGTCATTTCAGCTCACCACATCCTCCTGTCCAATCCCAAGGAAAGTATTTTTTGAAAGTGTAGTGAGCCTCAAGAACCTCTGGTAATGCTTTTTTACTGTCTAGGTAATCGAACCCACTAGCTCTCCTCAAAAGGAAAACCTAAGGAGCAAGCCTCTACAACACTCTGTGCCCATGACATCCTGGAAAAGCCATAAGCACTGTGTAGGTTACAAAAGACATATCAGTGTCTACACAGGCTGGGCCTGAGGTAAACATTAACTGCAAAGGGGTGTAAGATAACATTTTAGGCAGAACAGAAATGTTTTGTTTCCTAATTGTGGTAGAGTTTATGTAGCTATGCATTTGTCAAAACTCACTGGATTGTATACTTCAAATTGGAAAAATTTACAAGTGTAAATGATACCTTGATAAACCTTATTTGAATATCCATGCATATATATGCTTATATATCAAATATATTTATTTTATGCAATGCATATTATATACATGTATTATAAGTATATAATATACATATATACTATCATATACATATATTATAAATATGTTAATGTATGCATTTAATATATCAAGCATATTTTATTTATTTATATAAACTGTTTTAAATAAATGCATTACATTTATATATTATATAAAGTGTATATATTATATTATACATATTTATATTAATATATAACTCATATACTATATAAACATATTTGTACATAATATATTTATATCTTATAAAACATATACTCATAACTATATTACATATATTTATATACTTAGTATCTATAATATATAATTTCAATAAGGCACTGTCTGATAAATCTCAAAATGAATTTTCCTTTGGGCAACTGCATTGCAGTAAACCTATGAGCCTAAATCTGTCAGTTGTTCAAGTTTCCCAACTGGGAGATTTCCCACAGGCACAGGCAACCAGTGCAGGCTGTTACACCATGTCCAGTGAGAAGGAGGTTGTAGAGAGAATTTTCCGGCACATGCTTCTGTAGCAGCTAAAGTGAGAAGCTGACTGCTTGGGTTACCTTGGCTTCCTGCCTCCTTTGCCAAATCTTCAGAGGTCATACTGTATACTTGATAGAAACACTCATCTGGAAAATTGCCGTAAGCCAGATTCAATATAACATCATTGTTTTTAAACTATATTTCACATGACATGCATGTCTTTATCTTCCTATCTTGTTGTAGTTTGAAGGCCATACCTGTCTCTACACTCAGCCCTGGAAAGAGAAGAGAAAAATCCTTCTAAACATTCTAAACATTGTAGCTTCCAGCTGTTTTAAAAAGCTTGGCATGGATTTAGAGAATAACTACACTAGCCTACTCTGTTTTTCCAGCTCTAGGTCACTTGTCCTTCTACACATTCTCTGTGGTACAAGGGCTTCCCTTTCTGACACAGCCAGTTATTCCTGTGTTTTCTGTCCAAAACCTTCTGTTTGAGGAAGGGCTGGAGACTTCTGAACCATGTTATTAGCTCAATTGGAAAAAGAATGATACCCACATGTAGTCCAGCATTGGAAATAATCAGATCAGCCATGCAAATTAATAAGAGCATAAGGTCATATACCAAAAAGATAACAAGGAAGTCTCATATAATAAAAATTAAATGAGTTTTTAAAGGAAAATAAAAATCAAAGAGCCAGCCCACTTCAAACTCTCTTAAAAATTTGTCCATTGTTAGGTATGAGCACCTAGATACTGGTGCTTGGAACCATTCTCCCTTGCTCACAGCAAGATATGAACTGCCTTGTTAAATGTGTGGGGGAAGCCGGGTGCTGGTAGCTCACATCTATAATCCTAGCTATCTGGAGGCTGAGATCTGAGGATCACAGTTCAAAGCCAGCTCAGGCAAGAAAGTCCATGAGATGCTTATCTCCAATTAGTCACACAAAACCAGAAGTGGAGCTGTGGCTCAAAGCAGTAGAGCCCTAGACTTGAGGAAAAGAACTCAAGGACAGAGCTTAGGCCCTGAGTTTAAGCCCTATAACTGACCCCCCCCCAAAAAAAAAGTTTGGGATGTGTGTGTGTTTAAAATCAAAGAAATAAAAGATGCTTTCTTCAAATTATAATTAAATGCTTATTTTAAACAGTTCAGTATGGAGTTTAAGGAACTGATCCTGTAAGACTAGGAACCTGAAAGATGACAAAACCATCCCAACATAAGAATGCCTGTGTCTGCAAGGTTTTCAACTCTGCACTGGTATACTAGTTACTTTAAATGGCATCTCTTCCTTTTAAAACTTCTGTTTTAATTTTCACACAAGTTCAAGGCTTAAAGACAAAAAGTGCATGCAACAATTGATATGACTGAATATGAATCTCATATACCCTCGAAGTTTCTTTATTATATAACCTGAAGTACATCATTCTACCCCTGTCTTAGATCCATGTAAATGAATGTTCATAGAAGAGAAAAAGAAAATTAATTTTTGTGCTAGTACTAGACCAAGAATTCAAGGCCTAGACACTGTCCTTTACCTTTTCATTTAAGAATAATGCTTTACTTGAGCCATAGCTCCACTTCTGTCTTTGTGCTGGTTAATTGAAAATAAGAGTCTCGTGGGCTTTCCTGCTCAGCCTTGCTTCACACCACAATTCTCAGATCTCAATCTCCTGAATAGCTAGAATTGTACATGTGAGCTACTGGTACCCAGCAAAAGAAATTTTATTTATTTATTGTCAGTCATGGGTCTTGAATTCTAGGCCTGGGCACTGTCCCGGAGCTCTTCAGCTCAAGGCTAGCACTCTACCACTTGAGCCACAGCACCACTTCTGTTTTTCTGGTGGTTAATTGGAGTTAAGAGTCTCACAGATGTTCCTGCCCTGGCTGATACCCAGATATCAGCCTCCTGAGTAGCTAAGGATTACAGGCATGAGCCACCAGCGCTCAGCAAAATTTAATTTTTTGACTTGTGATTTTCCCTTAGAAAATGAGTTAATTTCTTTTTCATAAAAAGCACACAATAGAGAAAGGGAATTAGTTGGAAAGTTTGGTTCTCATCTCCTGGACTGCCTTTGGAATTAAATTACAAGGTAGAAGATTATACTGACTTTTAACGTGGGTGGACAGTAAGAGAAGAAAAAAAGTTCATCATCCAAAGAGCCTTCAAGGATTTTATTGCAGTGTACAATTTAATGCATAAAAAGCCCTTTCTCTAGAAAATACAAAACACTTTACAGATATAATATCACATGAAAATTTTATTTTTCTGGTATGCACAAAGCATCATTCCAGGAGCTAGTGAAGAGAACAAAGTGAGAGATTTGGTCCCTAAGGCAACTTCAAATTGAAATGTGCCGAGTGAAGCCCCAGATTCCTTCTAGGCATTGAAGAATTAGTGGGGTTAAGGATCGGTCATTGAGAAAATCTATATAAAGAATCCCAGAAGCCATACTTAGGGTCCTCTTTAAGCCCCTTAATTTCTAGGTACTACTAGACTGTATGCATCATTAAACCCATAATGTTCCTAGATATCTGACAATCCCACCCTGGAAGGTAGAAAATACATCACTAGAGGCAATGGTTTCCAAGAGAACTTAACAAATCAAGGCAAATATCCTCACTCTCTAGTTAGGTGCAACTATCCATACTGAATACCACTAAAGAAACACTCTTCTTGATTCTCCAGCAGATATCTAAATAAGTGGAGAAGAGCATTTCAACAACCACTGTATTTTTAACACCTAGACGTTTTCCTGAGATTCCTGTAGGAAGACCAGATTATACTCCAGTAGGTAGCCATCATTATAGACATAAAGTTTTTGATCATAAGGGTTATAGTTAATGCTCTGTATTATTTCCTGCATCTTTGGCATTATAATGGCTAGATTTCCTTGCCTGCCTGTGTTTGTGTCATAGTAGTAAAAAATCTCTTCTGTTCTGGTGTTCAAAGTACGAGTAGCATAGAGCACCCCACATACCATAAAGGCATTAGAAACAGATGATTTGTATTGCTTGGTAACCCAAGTGTTTAGCACCTCAAGTGAGGTGTCATTGAGTTTGCTAATCACTATATTACCAGTGCTGGCTTCAGTTGCATAAATGACCCAAAGTCCTTGTTCATCCACAGCAAAGTCAATATCTTGCCAAGCCACATTAGCATATGAAAAACGGTTATTATAGGCAGCACCAGGGAGATTTCGAGTCACAGCAACAGTGTTGTCGGTCAGGTTAACTTTAGCAATGTTCCCAGTATTGTACCAGTTGACATACATGTTCCTTTTGTAAACTGCTATACCACCACCTTGGCCATAGACAATCCGATATTGTTTAGCATATGTGTACAATAGTAAATCATCCAGTGTGTTGTAGAGTCTGTAATATTCCAGTATTCTTGCATCTGTATTCAGAGGTGCCACCCAATACAGAGTTTTCTCAGGGTTCTCAGGAGAGTAATCCCGACCCCAGGCACCATACTTGTAGGAAAAGCCTTTCCAGTTGAGCTGAACCACTGAGGGTTTGCTGATGTTCATCACACCACCGTGACTGCAGCTCCCTGTACAAAGAAGAAAAATGGTCAAGGGCATTCTTAGAGAGAATGAGTGATCAACTGCTTAGCATCTTAAGAACCAAAGGCATCCCTTGAGATTTTTCTTGCCAAAGTTTAATGAAAACAGCAGCTCTGCTGTCAAAAAGTCACAGCTTTTCATGGTACCTGTCTCTGGGCCACTCTACTGTTAGACCTGCAAAGAACTACCACAGATGGACTTGTAGTCCATACACAGGGATAATGAAACTGCCCACATCCATATTTTAAAGTTCAGAGGACCCAGAGAGAAAAGGAAAGACTTGATCATTTATTTTCATCTATCAGAAAGCATTTTGCACAATTCAGAAACCTATTAATTTTTCTCATGAAGAAATCAAAAAGTAAGATCACTGCAGAATCTTCTCCTATTTCCATAAAGCCACAAGGTGCTATTAGTCAGAGGTCACTCCCAAGAGAACTGTGATGAAAAGAAAATCATCCTGATTCAGTCTCCATGCCCTTCCCCACTGTGCTTTTCCTGAGACCCCCCAAATACATATTCACTAGATACCAGTCCTGCTCCAAGATAATCTCAGAAGAGCAATTTTAAAACCCAACATTTTATAGATCCAGAATGATGGTGCTATAACAGTGGGAACTCAGCCTTGAGAAGCCTTTAAAGGTATTTTAGGGCACTACTGCCTGCTCTGTGCCCAGTGCATAACCCATACCATAAATCACGTGGTGACCGTCTTGCTACAGAGTTACACAGTGAGTCCTGCTGTTCGTAACCCATATGCTACCGTGCAATAGAGGATGACAGGCAACTATTTCATCCCTGCCATTCTGAAAGAGTCATTGTCACAGTGTGTACAACCAAGTGGGACCAGATGCGCTGGTCCATTGAATTGACATTCCCCGAAATACTTGGGTAAATGACTCAGGCTGGGCAACTGGCCCTTCTCATTTCACTCCCTCTGAAATGCCTGCCAACCCAAAACATTTATGAGCTATAAAACATGAAATAAAGTTCCCCTAGTATTTTTATAAGAACCATCCAAAGAGTTGAACATTTTTTCTGGGATCTTAACAAACTCTCTTTAAAAAAAAAAAAGCTGGTAAGAAAGTGATGGTTTATTGGGTAACAAAGACAATCCAACTTCAAGTACATTTAAGGTCATTTTTGTTCATCTTTGCTGCTCAGAGCAGAACAGGTAAAGGAAGGAAAGAACAGAGCTTGAATCAGTAGATCTAGTTTTTATATGCCTGGGGGGGAATTGGGGAGATATGGAAACCATGTGAGTGACAGGAACCAAAAGCAGCAATTTTAAGAGTCACCTGTGATTAGTACTGTGGAGATGCAGGACAAAGCGTTTGTCTCAGCCCAAGAAGGAAAGAAGCATTCTTTTCCTTGCTGAATGCCTTCTCAGATTTCTCACACAAGTTCTGCTCAGAGGTAGAACTGTTCTTAGAAATCCTGTTTCTAATTTTCAATCTGCTGGGACTTTTTGATATGTGCTTCTTAAATACTCTCAGAATTCCACAGTTGGTAGGAAAGCCAGCCAACCATACAACAGGTAGAGAAATGAAACAACTCTGTACCCAGCCTCAAATAATTTTGCATCCCATTAAACAGAACACAGTCACAGGTTTATTTTAATAATACATGCGCCATTTCATAAATAAAAAAGCACTGTGTGTTCAGACAGGAGACTGCTTCCTACTAAAGAAATAATAAATAATATTATAAATTATTATTTCTTCTCCTAAAAATGATCTCTCAGATGAATGCTTGTTTGCTTTTGTTTATGAAACAATGCATGAATTATTAAAATAAAGTTAGTGGTGTGTTCAGTTTAATGATAACAAAACTGTTCTAGTTCCCATATGCTACCAACTAGGTTTTCTACTTAAAATATCTTCCTGAGAACTTATTTATTCAACTACATTTCACTGTGAGGAAATGAGAGGAAGTTGTGAGTTTACTTTTAGGTTAAAAGGTTTCAGAGTTGTTTGCTTCGTTGAACTTTACCGTCCTGGAAAGAAAATGCCCCAAACTAACTATAATATAATATTTCAGGTAAACTTACGATATGTATGACTTGTTCAAGCATTAAAGATAAAGCCTAGACTATCCTAGCTGCATATGTAGAAACAGAATCTTTAGATATAAACAAACCTAAATAAATGTCTCAAAAAGTACCTATTATCATTGTTACTTTTATTACATTTCTATTTTTAGCATAATACTATTATTATTGGTGATCATCTTAGTATGGTTACTATTGATGATAATGATAATAGCTTATCATTTCATAAGTTGACCAGAAAATTGAAATTGTACCTAATGTAAGTATAAAATGGAATGTACCATTAATAGATTTTCCTTGCTTCCCATCCATTCCTAAATGCTCTCCTGTCCATGTTGTAATTCCTCCCTCTTTATCCCTTTATCCTTTTATTTGAGTATAGTTAAGGTCCTGGTTTGATTCTGATCCAAAAATCTTCACCAGCTTCACCAGCAGTGAAAGCACCACTTTGCATTTTCTGGTGCAAGAGTACACAGCACAGCAATATCAGGAATGAAAGTACCCTTTCAGCTTCTCCATAAGCAGGGAAGCAAAGCTAACAGATGTCATTCGGGTAGGTGTATTGTTAGAACTATCCTATCACTCCAGAAATCACAGTGCATTCCTCCAGTAGAGCAGATATGCAAGGCAGCCTGGTACAGTGAAAATCCAATCAGACAGGTTCCAATTCAAATAGTGTCTCTCATACTAAGTAGCTATGTATCTCTGAACAAGTTGCTTCACCTTCCAACCCTCAATTTCCTTATGCTAAAAGAAAAATCATAACTACTCTGCAGAACAGTTGGAAAGAATAGAGAGAAGGCTTGTAAGTGCAACTCAAGATGATAAGTCCAATCATTATGATTGTATAAGGTTATAGGTGAAGTTTTACTTGACTGTCTCCTTTGCTGAGTAGTGGCTTCTAAAGGTTTCTTTCCCTATTCTGGTAATTCCAGTACCAGTACAGAGACACTGAATTACTTTTGCAGAATAAAGGAGCCAAAGATTAATCAAATCACCTAAACTCAATTTACTTGTTCACAAACACTAGCCTGGCTACACAATTAAGGTTTAAAAATGTCTTATTTACTCCACAGATCATAATGAGAGGAAGCCAACTTTGGTTGGCAAATCTCTTTATCATGAAATTCATGAGTTACTTCCTTGGTAGTCTGAAAATATCCAGGGAAGCCATAGACATGACATTTCAGAATGGGCTTTTTATTTTTTTACCATCACTGGGCTTTTTTTTTTTACCATCATGGTTAATAGTGTTTTCTTTTAAAAGCAAACATTACAACTGGAGGTATGGTTCAAGTGGTAGAGCAAACCAGTCTTGAACAGAGAAGTCAAGTGAGAGCACAAAGCCCTGAGTTCAAGCCCAGAAACAAGCACAAAAATGAAGTAATAAATAAAGAATAAAGCCAGACATTATAGACTTACAGAGGAAACTTAATTTTGTTTCTGTCAGTTCTCTCACCTGGGCAACTGAACTTCATTTGAGTCAAAAGAAGACTATGATTAACTTGTAAGAATTAGGCAATTAGAATTATCATAATTATAAAAACAAACTTAAATTAACTGGATTATTTCATTAGACTCTGCTCAAAACTCTAAGTTTGAGGTTTTAATAAGTCATCCTGTATTGTCCATATCCCATGGAATCACTAACCACGTACCAAACACCTACCATGTACCAACAGGGCCTAACATCCCCAAGAAAATGATGACTGATACCTAAACATACTCATCACATTTTGCAAATATGGAGTCATTTAGATTTGGGGAGGGGGAAGTGGCGCTGTAGCTCAAGTGGTAGAGCGCTCGCCTAGAGCTGAAGAACTGAGGGACAGCGCCCAGGCCCAGAGTTCAAGCCCCACGACCGCCAAAAAAAAAGAAAATAGATTTGGGGAGGGAAAGGCAGGGTAGAAAGCATGGAGAGTGAAATCAGTTGTTATAAGGAAAAAAAATAATGAGCAGAGGCCAATTATTTTAAGTTAGAGAGTCCTATGAAATGAAGCAGAAAAGGATGCTATTGGCTACCAAAAAAAAGGCATATCATGCATTTTATTGAACTCAAAACACATGTGCTGGTTCTAAGTTCAAGCTGACCACAGGGTTAGCAAACACAGCCATGAGGGAGGAGCAGGACCACTTTATAGCTGAGACTTGCATATAGTCTTTTTTTGTTCTGTGCAACTCTGCAGTGAAAAAAGCAGACAGGCCAGATTTTAAAGTCCCATAATAGTGAGTAACTTTAATTAAAGTCTCCACAGGCTCACAACTTTGTGGTGCCTGGGGATTTTCCAATTCTGCATTATCAACCAATCCAAACAGAAAGAGAGCAAGTGAAAGAAATTGATTTAAAAACACGACAAAAAGTCAGTTTAATACAAACATCATAAATATAATATGAACAAAGCTGGAGAAGGGCCAAGTGACTTGGCAGGGATCCAGGTACTGCCAAGGTTGTGGGAAAGTAAGTGGAAATCTGGGTTTAGTTTGCTTAAACAACACAGCTGGGCTGAGATGGTTGACAGAAGTGTTAAGTGTGATGGTCTATGGGAAATTCTGAGGAAAAAAAATAAATTTCTAACAAAAAAATAATAATCCAACAGACTTAACTTGCTTTCTTCTCTAGATACTAAACAGTGCATTTTCTCCCCCAACACTATCGTCGGATGGCTGATGATTGACACTCTGAGATGGCCCTGAATTTCAGCTCTGTTCCTAACTACTGAGAGCTTCAGAAAAAGCAGCATTTTTGCTACTCATGTCCTCTCCTCTAAGACAGTGAGGAGCTAAGTTAGGTGGCCCTGAATGTGTTTTCTTGATCAACAATGCTCCTTATTTTAAAGAATACACAGACATCTGTGCCAGAAAAGCCTATTCCATTTGCTCAGGGAGAGGGATATCTGCTGCTTAGTTATTATCAGAAGTTGCAACATTACCTTGACTCCTGCTGCCATGAGCCCTGTGGACCAACAGCACCAACTTTCATTTCCATTATGCGTTTTATACCACTGGTCTCAGACTACATTCAGCCTAAGTTTGTTTATGGTCTTTGCCCTAAACATCCTCTGTGTGTCTGAAGAGCTGTAGGGCAGATCTTCAAACATAGAAAAGACCAACAGGCCTATAACTATGCCCATATCTATTAAGCCTTAAAGAAAACAGCTATATTGACAAGGATCCAGAAACTCACAGACAAGAATTAGTTTTTTTTAAGCTGCACAATTTGATGAAAAGAGACCATCTGCATTCAGGCAGAGATGCTCACGACCTAAAGGACAAGTCTGAATGTTATGACTGGGAGACTGGAGGAATGAACTTTGCTGCATAAAGATCTATCCCTGCCTCTGTCCACAGCAAGGTTTGCATGTCAAATAATATCATTGCTAGTATTATGAGCACGGATTACACTGCCCTGAGCTTCCCAGGCATTGTCCCATTAATCTCCATAGCAACCCTACAAGGTAGCTACTGCTATTCTCCCATTTTACCAATGAAGGATTTTCTCCCCATGCAGCCACAGAGATGGGAAGCTCAGAGCTTTAGGACTCCAAAGACATGTCCTTGAGCCTCCACTCCACTGCCTCTATTCATAGATGTATTTAACAAAGCACCTCCTCTGTGTTATATTTTAATCATTGGAGAGTGAGGACCTATCTCTTTTATCCTCATTGACACAGAACCTAGAATCAAGAACACAGAATCAAGACCCTATACCGAGCTTGTCAGGGAAATCAGCAAGTCCAGCCTTTCTGGAAAACAGAAGCCACACACATAGATTCCAGAGGCTTTACCTTACATAGCTCCCCTGCCACCATAGAGATCATTTTCCTCTTGGTAAATATAAAGAGAATATATGCAACTTGTGGGTTTTGCTTCAAATCAGCTCTTTGTTTGTGCCTTTCCTTTGTGAGCCACAAAGCATGACAGCAGAATTACTTGAGGTAGGAGGTTTTAGGACATGGAGGAGTAAACTTAGAACTTCAACCACTGCAGTCCTGAATCTCTTCCCTACCCCACTGCACAGCTCATTCCAAGGCCTGACTCAAGTGATAGACATATGGCATGCTTACCAGGAGCAGGGGGAGGCAAAGGAACAGCATTCAGTTCACTTTTAGACTTTTCACATTCTCTCAGCTTGTTTTTCAGAGCCCAGATTTCTTTGCGAATGTGAAGGACATTGTTTTTGTCTAGCGTCTCCAGCTTCTCTACCAAGAGAGTCATATTCCTTATCTAAGGAAATAAAAATTCAGAGTGACTTTATATTATTGTGCAATTTCTTTCATAAACATTCCGGGGCTGAATTTGTCATTTAGTGAAACATTGCTGCAGAATACGCCAGAGATTCTTCTGAATGGTTTCATTTGGAAGAATACATTTTATGGTTTAGCGTGAATGCCTGTCACATCTCAGGCAGATGTGTGTGACAAGAAGAAAATGGCAAAGATTTTAACAGCTTTAATAATAGAGCTGAGGCTCATTCTAGGCATCTACAAATGTCCATTAAAGTTCATTTCTAATAACCTTCCTCTATAAATCGTGTTTACTCATGTTGTATTATAATTAAGTTTCTAATGAATGGTGAGGGTCAGAGAAATCTTAAATTCTAAAATATATAACTAGAATTCTCAATTGTAGGTCATGTTATCACTATGCTAATAATTTTTCATTGATATAAATTAACCAGCCGTAACATACATGTAATGGGTTTTACCCATAGATCTAAAGCACATAAGAAATTTCTTAAAGGAGGTTGCCAGTAGGTATAAAGAATTCCAAGAGGGATCAAGGATGAGGTGGTCATTTAAGAGGGGAAACAGACTTAATGTGTTCACAATTAGGTAACTTGTAGATTTCTAGATCCATAAGGATAAATTCAGATCAGAGAAGATCTAGCATGGTCATGGACAATTATCCAGACTTAGGTCATCTCCTTTGTAAGAAATGAAAGGCCATCTGGTTCTGGGCAGGACTGTGACCATTAAACTACCCTTGGCTCCCCAGTCTAAGAGATTCCAATATGTTTAACTTATACAATAACAATCATGTTTCTATCAAGAACAGAATGTTAAGTGTGCCATGTTGTCAGGAGAAACAGAATTAGAACTGAGGGGATTGAAGTTCATGTCCAAGTACTAGCATTTTTTTCATGGACACTGAAGAGAACATATTGCAGACTTTCTGAGAAGTTCATTTATTCCTTACCTCCACTTCCAACTGGTCAATAATAACTGAGCTTCCAGCAAAGTTGTCCTTCAACGTTATGATCAGTTTTTGTATCTCCTTCATTTCTATCTTGATCAGCTCGAAGTCCAATTCTGCGAAAGAAATGCTATCCTTTTCCATGACCTCTACTCGGACAGTGAGGTTTATGAGTTTCTTTTCATATATGCTGATTAATTGGACATATTCCTTCACCTGAAGGGGAAGCAAAAAGTTTAAGTCAGTCCCCAGGGTAATATATTTTTTTAAAAAAAGGTTCCTCCACTGTCTGTCTGTCCAATCCTTGAAAATGATTTGACTTTTGTCAAGCACTGGTTTTTATAAAGAATTTGATCAAAAATTATATTCAACTACATTTTTTGGCCTATCTAAATGTAAGCTAAAAGGAACATGTTACTATAGCTAGGGAAAGATTTTGCACTTACCTACACTAAGAACAATTTGTCCCAGAATCATCATTTGTGTTTTAATATCCACTTTGATGTTGGAAGACATTGCCTCCCCAGACTAAACTGGTTTGAATCTGTCTCCTGCCATCTCTGTTCTCTGTGCATTTGCAATGTATTTGGATTTCTCCACAACAGTGCTACTAATAATCTAGGTAGATTTCTTTCTTATGGGATGCTGTGCCATGTGTTATAAGATAGTCAGCTGTTCATATTCCAGTACCACCCTCCCACCTGCTTATGATAACCAAAAATGTCTTCAAGCATTACTAAATGTTCCCTGAGAACTAAGTCATCATTACCACTGCTTTCCCTTTGTTTAGAACCATTGTTCTAAATCTAAGAATTTCCTAGAAAAGGGGAAAAGGCACCCAGTAGTTCTTCTTTGCTGATCATATGCAATGACTTTTAAGACCCCCTGCCTTCTACAAAGTGGCATTAATACCCAATTTAGTATACAATATGTGCGTGTATGTGCAATTATAAAGTGCACACGGCATTGAGCTCACATTTATTCTAAGAACTGATTATTGCAATCAGACCTTTAAATTACACATTTGTTGCATATATTTGAATGTCTGATCATTAAGTTAAAATACTTCCAAAAAACCCTTTAATGGTTTGATGTATAATTGGAATCTCCAAATGGATATTTCAATAAACAGTTGGTGGTACATTCTATATCTGATCTCTCCAAAAGAAATGCCATGGCTTTTTCAAGTCTTGCTCATTAAAAGTTGCTGGTCTAACTTGGTTTTTAAAATTTTTGAATATATGTGCTCCAAACTGCATGAATGTCGAGTAGCTGATCCAAATGCCTGAATGAATTCAAAGCCAGATGTTGACCCCTAATCCTTCTAATACCAAAGGCAGCCTGAGCTTCTGTCATTTTAGCCCATCCACTTAACCCCACTGTCCAAATTAGAATAGACTCATAGGCCAAAGACCTAAAGGCCCAGGGCTTCAGGCAAAGAGTATTTTAATGAAAGTTGAAAATGCAGCCCTTGGCACTGCTAGTATCTCCTCAGGCAACCGATGCTCGCTGCCATCAAATGTGCCCTCACTCCAAGGCTGAGAGAGCTCGTGACATTTTGGTGAAAAGAGAGGTTAAATATACATCTATATGAGTGTATAGGAGGAAGGTAAAACCCAAACAAGTTCCCCTCCAAAGATGCACACAGATACATGGTAGCCACATTTCAATTTCTACATAAATTGGGCATAAAAGCCTGCCTGTTGTAAAATAATAATAACAAAGTACCAATCCATTGGAAGTTTGAGAAATGAATTTGCTTGTTGGCATTTGGCCTTGCCAGCTCTTGGAATAAATAAAACACTCTCAGCTTTCCTGGAACATTCTAGGGCACGTCACAGCTGCTATGCTGCAAAAATGAGTGATTCAACAGTCATCTCCGCTAAGTAAAATGTGTCTCTCTCCAGTTCTCACAGAGAACTAAGATATGACCTGGAGCGTGTGACCTCTGACAATGTTCACTGCACCTGACTGAATTCAGTGACAGAATGAAGAGCTTCACAAAATCTGTCCCAAGGAAGAAAATAGGGCCAGAAGATTCTTTCATCTGGCAGTCAGAGGAAAGTTCAGTAGTGTTTAAGGATTATACAGAGAGACTTGCCAGGCCTTGTCCAGGCAAGCAGACCTTGAAAAATGGACCAGAAAGACTTTACAGTGTGAACTCTGCGAATGTAAGCAGATTATTCATGTTAACCCTCCACATGAATGTGCCCAACAGCATGAACAAATCCTGAGAACAGGCCAGCTCTTCCTTTCTGGGAGTTTCAGATCCATCTAGGCAGGCTACCCTACCTAGTCATGAGTCTAGCCCTATATTCTAGGCATTTGATACACTTTGCACATTTGTCACTTTTCTAGAAAATCTCTAGAATTACACCAGTGGAATTCAGCAATATCTGACCACATCTTTAGTTGTCACAGTTGGGGGAGGCAATGGGTAGGTGGTATTGGCATCTAGAGGATGGGGATGCCATAGAACATTCTAGTAAGAATATGGGTCTAGTTATGTATAGCTATCAATATCTTTACCTAAAATTTCAGCATTGCTACAGGTCTGAGTGTTAAAAAACCTCATATACTTGTCTTCAAACCACCAACCTAACATTCAGAAGTAGCATTTCATTTTGTTTATTGTACACTTATGTCATAATAAATTGCCATTATTTCTTACCTTATAATAAATAAGGATGTTATATTAGTAAGCTAAAGAATTATTCCAATTCGTATTTCAGCCAATTCCTCAAAACCTATGATCGTAATTATGACCAAATTGCCTGACATAACTAAATACAGTCTACAACATACTGTT
Organism: Dipodomys ordii; assembly: GCF_000151885.1. Lineage (NCBI taxonomy): Eukaryota > Metazoa > Chordata > Mammalia > Rodentia > Heteromyidae > Dipodomys > Dipodomys ordii. The sequence goes on from NW_012267217.1 coordinate 20,339,856, forward strand.
ATTTTTAACATATCCTTAAAAAGAAAATACAATAAAGTTAATGGAGCTTGATATGACAATGAAGACAAGCACCCGGATGCTAGAACCACCTGACCTCAAATCTGACTTCAGTATGTAGTGAGCATATACCTAATTTCCCTAAGCTTCTTGCAGCTCACAAGATTATTGCAAAGACTAAAGATAATGTCCATAGAGTGTCTAGCTAATGAATGTGTTATCAATTATATAAATTAACCAAGAAACTGTGACTTCAGTGTTTTCCAAACTGACTTTTTAATTTATTTCATTTCATTGCACAAAACATTGCTTAATCAATGTTGTTTGTTTAGGAGTTGTCTAAATATCTCCCAGACCACCTCAATCTTCTCATGCGTGAGGATCTATTTGCAAATGTGTCGTTTTTAATAACTTGCCCCAAAGACCATAAGCCTCCAGAGGAAGAAAAACTCTTTTTCTGTCACCCCCTCCCTAAGTGAAGTCACAAAAGGCCAGGCCATGTTATAAACAACATAAAAGTAGAAAATGTTTTCAGCATTGTATGCAGAGGCAGCTCTCTGTCTTCTCTGTGTACAGACAGATAATGAATCAATGTAAGGCAGTCAAAAACCCCTTTCACTGGTCTGCCCAAAACAGTCATTCCCCCAAGTCCCTTGACAAATGGTGATTTCCAAGGCAACCTAGGAACAGCTACAATAATTCACCTGGAAATTCAACAGCCCTGAGCTAAAGAGCTAACTTTGGATTTGAAAGTATTACTGTCTTACTGCATCTCTTCTTGGGTCTGCACAAGAGGCTGTTAACGGCCTGGCCATGAGGAAAAGAAGCTGGTATGATTTCAAAGACTCAAATTCCTGATCTAGTTTAACCAGCCAAGAGAAGAACAATGAGGAGAGATGATGCTAAGTGAAATGAACCCCAAGCTATGGACACAAGAGGCCTTTCCTCGTTCTTGTTGTTATTGTTTTAAGTGTACTATGTGATTTTGTTTTGTTTCCTTTGTATGCTCATCCTTTGTTGTCACTGTACTTGATTTTGGTACCCTGCATCTTGTATATATATTTGTCTAATTTGGGGATGGGAAAGGTAATAACAAAATGCTGAAACAAGACACAGGATGATGCATTGCAACAATGATACCCACAAGACAGTATATTGGAAATGAACTTTACAATTTTGGGTTGGGGGGGAGTGAAAGAGGGAAGGGAGGGAAGGGATAGTGGGAGAACAATAAGGGAAGGGGTAACAATGCTCGACAAGATAGTTACTCATTGCCTTACTCATATAACTGTAACCCCTCTGTATGGCATCTTTACAACGAATAAAAATTTTTAAAAAGAATTCTTAGGAAAAAAAGTTTCTTTACCTTTATGAACTTCAGTTTTTCTATCCCTAAAATGGAAGGGAAGATACCTGACCTTGTTCTGTTAAAAGCTTGTTTGAAAAGAAAATAGAACTAGAAATGATTTGGGGGGAAAAACACAAATGAAAGCCACTACTGTTATCATTGTTATTATCACCTTTCCTATCAAACTGATTATGCAAATTCCAACTGGCAGGTAAACTCCTTTTTTGGCTTCAATCACAATTTGGGGGAGGGTGGCACTGGCTATTGCCACTTTCAGAACTAAAAGTTGTCCACCTATTCAGCACTTTTCCTTTCCAACTATTAACAAAGCATATGCCATACCCCAATTCACCCCACCCCACCACCCCACACACACTACAGCACTGGAATTAAAATTTTGGCAAGCCATTTATTCCGCTGGAGCAACATGAGATTTCAAACTGCCCTTCACACTCCTGGCAGCAAAAATGACATGCAAATCATTGGTTTCTACTATTTCAAAGCAAGTGACTCCAACTGAAAAGATCTTTACCTAGGATTTTCCCCTACTTGTTATGTTTTCATGCATAACTTCTTATCTGTTCTTGATTATGCTGGAATAAGGCTATGAATATTAATGGGTGGAATTTATAATTTAGTGCTGTGCCTTTTCTGCTGATTAATTCAAGGACATTTTATTTCTTAAGAAGCTAGGTTGCTGGAGTCGTCAAACACATTTTCCTGGACACTCATTTAAACTTAGAATATTTATCTACCAATTCGAGTTGAAAGTAGGGTCTCAGCCTCACCATAATTTTTGCCTTAAAGGATAATGATGTTGGATGTTGAAATGCCTAAGCTTAAATTGCTCTGGAAAACTTATTTTGAATCTTGCAGTAAAGCCAGATCTCCTTGCAAATTAATGGGGTTGTATTAAATAATGCATAATGTGATTATACCTTAGCTTGGACTTCACCTGTATATAAAATAGGAGTCTTTCTAATTGATTTGTAACTTGGCTAAAAAGCAGGAAGGGGTCAAAATGGGGTTATGGAATCACATTGCTGCAGCCAGTTCAGAGAAAGGTAAACATTTTAAAATAATTTCCTATGGCTGGAAAGAAGTAGTAAGTAGCAGGTTGTATTTAAGGTTTTCTCAAGGCTGAGAGAGCTATTCGTCTTGATTTAAATTCCCAAGAAAGCCTTTAATTTTAGTCTAATGTTAGACACAACTAATAAAATCTTCTTGCTGGGAAAACAGAAATCAACTATCAAGAAAAATAAGAAAGAAAGAAAACAAATTATACAGATAGGTAGGTAGACAGATGCTAAACAGATAGATAGATAGATAGATAGATAGATAGATAGATAGATAGATAGATAGATAGATAGATAGATAGATAGATAGATAGATAGAAAAAGGAGAAAGGAAAAAGGAAGCAGTATGGCCAAAAGGAAGAAGAGGGAAAACAAAAAAAGGGATGGCATACAAGTAAGAAAGACCAGAAAGAATACAAAATAACAAATAAATAAAAGATTAAAGAAGAAAAGGGAAAAAATTTTAAAAGGTGTGGACAAGACTGAGGCAAGTAGAGGAAGAAACAAAAGCAATCAATAGAAGGAAAAGTACAAGAGAAGTAAGAAAGCAGAACTATGGATTGTGGGGGAAAGGAAAGAAAAGAAAGCAAAACCAGACATAGAAGAAAACCATAGAGAAGAAGCAATAAAACAAAATAAAAATTATAATATTGGGGCCTACAGGGGGGAATTCAGGACCTCTTTCCAACCGTGCAGGCCCACAGCCTTGAGGTGGGTTTGCCCTGGCATAGATACCCTCCATTCTAATTCCTTGCTGTGCTCTCATTTACCCCGCTATTAGGAATCCTATAAAATAATGCTACAACTCCCACAAGGCACAAATACGCATCTTAGACAAGGGAAGAGCCACGACTCATAATGTCCCTGAATTTTCCTTACAGTGCTTCTTTTTGCTGATTTATTTGTCCTCATCAAGATATCACCTGAAAAGTAAATGCTTACTTACTTTAGAAAATTCTGCCTCAAACCTCTGAGACAGGTTGTACGCTGTGTACTCCAAGCGCTCCACTCTGTCCGCAGGAAAGGTGGTGTCTGGCAGGGAGATGGCACACTGGCAGATTCCACGGTCATTCACAGAGCCGGTGAAATTGGAAAAGGGCTGAAAATAACAATTCAGTGAACATTAGTAATAAGTGGGAAGATGAGAATTCTTTCTTCTTTTCTTTTCTTTTTTTTGGGGGAGGAGGGGAGGATAACAGGAATTGCAGGGATTGGCTTGTCCAAAGAGCACCGGGAGGCAAGCAAGTGAAGTCCAATACACAAAGGAACAGGATCACAGGAAGAAGCGGAACTGCATTTCCACCTGTTCCATGAAGCCATTGAGTTAAAAGCCTTTAGGAAAGGGAAGGCTCTCCATTCTGAGGCATCTAGAAAGACATCATTACTGTTTCTACACAAAGAATAGGAAATAAAGATTTAACAAGAGCCCTATGTTTGACTGCCAATTCTACCACTCAGTGGGACTCTCACTCAAATTTATTCCTCCTCAATGAAATTCAGATAACCTAGTTGAAGGGTCTGTCTTTAGGAAGCCATGTTTGTCCTCATGAAGTCAGGTGAGCCAAGCCACCAACACATGGCAGGTGATCAACTACTGTTACTTCTTCCTTCCTTGTATTACTTGATCTTCTTTTGTTCATCTTTACCCCAAGCCCAATCCAATTCCACCCTACTGGAATGAAGAAAGGATCAAAGATGTGGGCTATGGTGAAAATATACAGTACAAATTCATATCTTCTCTTCAGCCTGGAAATTATATAAATAATATTCTTTCAAATGAGAACAAACCAGCTATTTGTTAAAAATTGAGTGGTATAAACCACGCACAGTGGCTCTCGTTTGTAATATAATTACTCAGGAAGCTGAGATCAAGAGGATCATGGTTCCAGACTAGGCCACGAAAACAGTTCTCAAGACCCCAGCCTGTCTCAACCATTAAAAAACTGGGTGTAGAGGCAAACGGGTAGTGTAAATAGGAGGACTGCAGTTCAAGCCAAATAACCAAAGTGAAAAGGACGGAGAATGTTGCTCAAGTGGTAGAAGACCTACCTAGCAAGCTCAAGGCACTAAGTTTTGGCCAGTGCCACCAAACCAAAAAAAAATAAATAAATAAAAAAGAAAAAATATCTAAGCAGTGTATGAACCTGGAGTTTTGTGCAAATTACTTAAATAAAGTTCTCTAGCATACCATTTGCAGAAAAGTCATTTTAAAATATTTGATGTTTCTTTAAGATATTCAGGCTCACACTTCGGTGCCACTGCATATTTTAAAATGACAGGTTTGAAAGATCTTGTTTTTCTTTTGTCCCCTTTGAACTACCTCAAGGGGATCCTGGCACAATTAACATTTTTTTTATTCCTACTTTTGCCTTACAGAGTCACTCTTGGCAGCCAAACCAGCTGTGCCTTTTAATGATCTCATCTGAAGATCAGCCCAAAGCTCACCTGTGGAGCATCAGCCTGAAGGGGCTCTTTATGAATCTCTGAAGAAAAGAGAAGTGTTTTTCAGAGTCTGAAGAAACTCAGGCCAGGTCTTTCTAAGTTCAAAACAACCGGCTGAAGTTGTATGCTCTATGCATTTAATGTCTACTGATCTCCAAGACTCTTTAAGAGCTAGGAAGGTAGCTCATTGTTAGAGTGCTTGCCTTGGATGCATAAGGCCCTGGGTTCGATTCCTCAGCACCACATTAGCAGAAAAGGATGGAAATGGTGCTGTGGCTCAAGTGGTAGAGCTGAAGAGCTGAGGGGCAGTGCCCAAGCCCAGAGTTCTGGCTCCACAACCAACAAAACAAAAAAGAAAGAAAGAAGGAAAAGAAAAGAAATGTGGCCTAGATGCTTCTAGAAACAAGATCTAGCCCATCAATGATCTCTGGAAGACTAAGCTTCTTCCAGTTAATTTGTTTTTGTTCTATATTTGGATTATGTTTCTTTAAAAGTGTGTGTGTGTGTGTGTGTGTGTGTGTGTGTGTGTGTGTGTGTGACTTTCTTGACATTGGCCTCTATTTCCTTTTCCAATCACACCCCATACCTATAGGAATAGGGAGGAAGGACAAGCAGTTTTATGTTGCACATGGGGTAAGGAGTAGAGAAGGCAGGGGAAGGGGTCTTTGCCAGGGATGAATAAGGACAAGACAGCATGCACCAGGAGCCTGTCAAAGGTACTCTTCTTCAATTCTATCTAAAGATAGAAAGGTTCTGGCTTAAGCATGTCAAGTCTCTTACAAGAAGAACCCATGTACCATGAACTTTTTGAAGAACTAGCTTATAATAACTGTCTAGTAAAGAAGAAAAAAGAGGAGGAAGAATATCTTGCAGTACAATTGACAAGGGGATGTTAATTAGCTGCTCAAGACAGAGCTGGACCATTCCTAGTGTTTTCTGAAAAGCTCTGTCAACTTAAGAAACAGTGGATCTCATCAAAAAGTCTCTAGACAGTCAACTAGGAGCCACAAGCTAACAACTTTTAGTCTTGAAGTTCACCTGAAAGACAGGCAAATAATTATGAGCCTGCTGACAGCCGTTCCCCTGGCTTCTACTGAACATCTCTGTCCCTATGCTGTGGACTCCCAGCTTCCATCCTGCTTATCATCAGCCCAGCATGCTCAGCTGACATCAAAATGGTCCATAAGTTTGATCAGTGTCTCCCATTAGAGATATTTCTGCTTCTTGAATTCAAAGACAATGAAGCTAATGGTGATGAGTCTCTCTCTGTGGTGAATGCTTAAACTCTATGTGAGTCTAATGTGGAGAATAGGAGACAAAGGCAAGTGTTTGTCCCCTCGGCCCATGGAAGGAACTGTGACTTCCTTCTCTTCTTTGTGGAGGGCAAATAGGATTCTGCATGCCTCACCAAACAGATGATAGTTCTGGGCTCCCACTCAGCATGTCCTCAACATGTACTATGGTCTACAACATGACAAACTCTGGTACTAAAAGATGAGTAAGACTGTTTCCCACCCAGAAATCATGTCCATGGTTGTTCTAAAAGCCATACTGTTCTTGTTTCTTTTTCCACCAGCCCCAAAGCCATATGACAAAAGTACAGGAATCATCATGGGCCCCACTGTGTCGGTAACTGTGTGGAGCAGATCCCTGGGCCTTTCCCTCCTTTGTGAGATGAGAGCTGATACAGCCCTTTCTGGGGGGCCCACGTAGATCTAGTGCTTCAACCTCACCCCAAAGGTGTGACTCACATTTGTGATTTAAGGTTGCAATTGTCTCTAATTAACAGGCAGGTCTAAGTGCCCACAAAGACTCAAGGCATAAAATAATGGTACTCAACATGTTCAAAGTACAGAAAATGATACATTTGGAACTTGCTAAATGACAGTTATAAAAAGGGTTTTCCACCACTTTGCGAAGAGCTCATCAAACTGACATCCAGCCCCAGAAAATTAGGTTTATAGTAGGATTGACACCTAGTCCACCATAAAAGGAGGCTGGCGTTGTGATACTGACTCACCACAGGGAGATAAGTAAACTAGGAAGGAAATTAAAACCTCTAAGTGCAATTTAACTACCATTTCTTATCTACTTTTAAATATTTGTCTTCTTACCAGACAACATACATTTTGAATACCTCTTTTCCTTGGCCCAAATTTTATTCTATTATTGATGATGCGCTTTTTTCTTACTGGTGGTAAAGGTTTATAATAAGTTGTTATTATTGTTGGGAAGGTAGGTAAAGTAAGAATGGCACCCAGGAATGGAGGAAGGCATGGTAAGCAAATGTAGTCATTATACACAATGGGCACTATGTAAAAAATGAACTACATAACTTGGGGGTTGGGATAAGAGGAGAAAAATGAGGAAGAACAAAGAAAGGGGTGACTGGCTCCTTTCTGACTTATGGAATTGTGACCTACATACAACTATACAACAACAATATAAACAAAATCAAATACACTTAAAAAATTTTTAAAGTTATTGTTAACCTCAAAAAGAAGAAGAGGAGAAGGAGATAGCCAGTTCCAATTGTTCCCAGAAATTATTTCGTGTCGTAGGATAGAATTATGTTTCTGAATTCTGACAATACTGAGTCCTTGTGCCTATTTATGGTTCTCAAATCTTTCTCTTCTCAAGACTTGAAAAAAATAACATTAGGTGAAGTAAACCAGACCCAAAGAAACATAGGCTCCATGGTTTCCCTCATTTGTAATCATTAGTAGGATAGTCCTAGCAGAGGTTCACTATAGCTCAATAGCTATGTACCATATAAAATGATGCTAATCAAAATGAACTCCATGATGTGGAAACAAGAGGGGTTTGTGGTTGTTTTGTTTTTCTTTCTTTTTTTTTTCAGTGTACTATTTGCAGTTATTTCTTTTGTCTTTCTTTTTTTCTCCTCTGGCTTATTCCCCATGGTTACCGTTTCCTGATTTCGGTGCTCTTTGTCTTCTATATAAGTTTCTGATTGGAGGAAGGGAAAGAGAATCACAGAAATGGTGGGACAGAGGGTGAACCAATGCAACAGCCATACTCACAGACACTACATTGGAAATGAACTTTACAACTTGGGGAGAAAGGAAGTCAGGGGAGAGAGAAAACAGGAGAAAAATGAGAGAGGGGTAACACAACTCCAAAAGAAATGTACTCATCAACTTACTTATGTACCTGTAACCCTTCTGTACATTACTTTTACAATAAAATAAAAACAATTTTCTTCTTTAAAATAAGCAATTTTTATCTGTACTCCCTGGAAATTTAGAAATGGTATATTGGAAACAAACTTTACAACTTTGGGGCTGGGGGAGGAGTCTGGGAGGTGGGAGAGGAAAGGGAAAGTGGCACAAGAATAAGGAAAGGGGTAACAATGATCGACAATGTACTCATTGCCTTACTCATGTAACTGTAACTCCTCTGTACAGCATCTTTACAATAAAATGAAACTAAAACTAAAACATAAAAAAGAAATGGTAGTCCCTATAGGTACCCTGGAAATAAGTTGAAACCCCCATGAAATAACTGAATTAGCATGAGTAGACTGATAGCCGAACTATGTAATTTGCCTGCTTAGTAACTCGAAGCCAATGACTTCACCTTAACAAACCTCAGTTTCGACAACTCTAAAATGGGACCATTACTTTGACCTACCTCTTCCTGATATTCCCTCTAAACCCTGTTCAAAAACCATATGGTTATCACATTTGCATTGCCTGCATATTTCTGATGCTGCCATGAAAACCACCCAATAAAAGTCTCTCCCTTTTCCTCTCCTATTCACCCACCCTGTTCATGGAAGCAGCTAGCTGATCTGAGTCAAGATCCTCAAAATGCATGTCCATTTCTCTTCCTATAAAGGAAATCCAAAGGGAATTCATCCCCCAAGGCCTTCTGCACAGGGAGCTGTGCCAGACCCATTTCTGAAGTGCACAGTGGCTTGGTTGGTTTCTTTTATAACTGCAGTCATTTGGTGTTCCAAATAGTCCTAGAAACTCCCTATAATGAAGACCGAGAAAAGTCAACATTCCTTTAGGAAATACCCATGCATAGTGGCACTTTCCTGAGCCAAATATCTCATCCCTTTACTTGCTATCTATCTATCTAAGTACAGAGAAATGGCCAGACCTCAGCAGGAGCCCATAAGTTCTCACTTGCTCACCGTCTCTTGTTCACCTTCCAGGGTCCCTTCTGTGCAGCAGCAAATTCACTGAACAAACTTTCCTGGAGATGCTGCTTACAGGGTCCATTTCCTAACAGTTCCTTTATGGAATGGGTATTAGTATCACCTGGGGAGAACTTATTTTAAAATATCTGATTTGTAGTCATCTTTCCCAACCAGAACCCAGGTACCGGGATTTGCTGTCTTCCCCCCTACTAATGGTCTTAATATTAGCAATCTGATTTGAGAATCTCTTCAATGCATAGATTCTTTCCTCCCACATTCCCCAGCTAACAATATAATTATTTGACTTAGATTTTTAATTCATTTCCAGGGCACCTAGAGTGAACAGAAAGAGTCATTAATCTTTTAGAGTGCCCACCTCTAGCCATCCATGAAATTGTATTCAGGTCCCCAAAACAGTGAGAGGAAGGGAAGCTCGCTCACTTAGGCTCTGCAGCCTCCTCACCTGGCTCACAGCACCATCTGCTGCCCATGAAGAGGCCATGGGTGCCACCCAAGACTTTCCAGCTGGCTCTGTAGTCTGAAGTTGAGCTGAAACTGTAATCGATGCATGGGAAGCATCCATGATCGGAGGTGTCACAGTTCCTGCAGCAGGGCTAAGGAGGCAGAGAAGGGCAAACAGGAAGGCAAGCCTCCACTCCATCTTGTCCTCTCTGCTGAGCTGCTGACTTCTGCCCTGAGCCCAAAGATTCTTATAGCATCTACCGGGGATTTCCCCATGGCCAATTTATGGAGAAAGAGGAAGCAACCACGGGACACATGACCCACCGCAGAAGGGTCATGACACCAGAAACTTGAGTCATGTCCACACCTTGCCACTGAGCCCCACTCTGTGACCTGCCCTTAGATTAGATTAGTCCCTGCCAAATATTAACTCAAATGTGTCCATTCAAGGCCACAATCTGGTCTCCACCTTGGTACTTCCTTGAAAGAGATGGGATCAAAGAAGTCTTCTTTGTGGATGAGACTAGAGGTTTGGGAAAGAGAAGCAACCTGAAATCCTTGGGCTAGAAATCACTTCTAGGTGTGACCTCCCATTTTACTGAAGTCTGCTTTCCAGAGCAGGGAAACTACAAACCCCCCTATCCTCTAGAGTATCTGAGCTTCCTTTTTCAGGACCCACCATCCAAGTTGTCTCTGATCATCTCTTGCAATGCCTGATTCAGAACCAAGTTCTCTCTCAACAACTTCACTCTGAAGACAAGACCCACAGGGCTTTGTTCCCTGATAATCCAGACAGAACTCTGCACTAGACAGCAAGTATGACTCCACAGTCTGATGAGGGGAGATAAAGAAATCAAGTGAACAAGCAATCCCTAGAGGGCTGAGTGCCTACTTCTCCAAGACACCCAGTCAAAACTCCTCCCAAGTGAGAATCTTGCTCTTAGTAGCAGTCTGTGTGACCTCCACTGCTCCCAGCCCTCTATGTGCTGGCCAGGCTTTGGAAATTCCAGGTTTACACTTCATGCTTATTCTCCCAGGCTCCACAAGCTCTCAGAATACATTGCTAATGGGAGAAATTCCTAAATGTTTAGTTCACTATTCAGAAGCTCAGGGGAGGGGACAAGGAGGAAAAACACAAGTGGATAGATAGAAAATGAAGGAGGAAAAAAAAGAGATGGAGGAAAAGGCAAGTCTGTATCTTTGGCCCAGCACTCCATACTGCCCTCTACTCCGAGGATTGGATGGACATCCCACAGGGACTAATCTTCCCAACTTTAGGGTCTATATTTCCCTGCTACTCAGAGTGGTGCTGCTGCCTCTAGTCACTTTCCAGAGTGAAACACACATGTTAAGCTACCCAAGGCTATCTTCTCATGCCAGTCTTTTCTCATTTCATGTCACTGTGGGTATCAGAGACAACTAGAGGAGACTAAGAAAGATATAGGAACATTTCCCCAGAAGCTTTCAACAAACAACAGGTCTACCTAGACCATCTTTGTGGTGAAGACAATGGTCAGCAATAAGTAATGCATGGCCTATTGTTAGGGGTATCTGTAAGTTCACGTCTCTCACTCAGATTCTTCCCTCTGTAGGAAAGCAACATTTAATGAATAAATACACAGACACCCAGTTTGAAAATATGTTTTCATTCTGCAGCAAAATAAGTCATGTTAACAAAATGCAAAGCTAAACTAATTTTAAATGGGGGTGGGGGCAACTGAAGTTAACCAGTGCAAACTATGGTGTGAATGCAGAAATACAAAGAAGATAGCCATTGCTACTTTTTTGTTTAGGAAATTTTACGCTTACTTCAGCAGATGGAATCTGCCCAGAGATCTAGAACCAAGGCTGCCACTCAAGTCCTCTCCTCTTTCCACCTCCTGCCTGAGTCATTTGAGACTCCCTCACTGCACCCTATCATACACCATTTTTTTAATAACTTGGATATCTAAAATGCAAACTATCAAGCCCTCTGATGATTAAACTTCTCATAAATAGCAAAGTCATTTTAATATAAGTATGTCCCCTTACACTATTTGGGATATACTTCCTGAAAATATGTATTTTCTGTTCCATAGTCAAATTGAACTAGATAGCTTATATTTTATCAGGGGACACCCCAATACTCATATAGAATATGGACTATAACATTCACTGTTCCCTATTGGCAGCAGTCCAGCCATGGCCCCTTTGACCATATGTTCTAGTCTCTTCTATGCCCAGCCCAAGACAAGAAAAACAGAAGGAATGTATGACAATGAAAAGTGACCTATTATTCTGACATCAAATGCTAGGAATATGGATAAAAAGAGGAAGAGAGCATGTCTCTATTTTCTATCTCAACTCCCCTCTTTCTCCTACTTCCCACCAAAGCAAAGGGCAAAAATCTGTTCTCATTTACTGGTAGCCTATGTCTGAGATTATAATGAGACTTTCTTGTCCTTAAAAAAAAAAAAACAACAGCATATTGGTGCCCTTGTGAGGGGGGAAAAAATCTCATTAACAATGGTCTCTTGTTGTCATGACTACCTATGAGGTCTTCTATGGCCAATCAGCAGGTCTTTGCAAAGACCCTTTACCAGAGGGGCTATACTCCTGCAGAACAGAGCAGTGCTTCTCCTCAATACAATAGTAGCTTAGCCAGGAAAACCATCACCCCACTGTGCTCATAAGCTGCTTTGTTCCTGTACGCCTCCATAGTTTTCAGAATAAAACTTTAATCTATTTGGTAACCTCAAATGCACAGAAGCATTGGTGATGCCTCAGTAATGAGATTATTAATAATAATAGTTAGATCGGTTCCTCTGAAAATACCTTTGTTCTAAGAAACAACAAGCTTCTTGTTATTTCATCAGCCTCAGAGATAGAAGAAAATTATCAGGGCTGCAAAGCAAACATTATTTTATTTATAAAAATTTATTCCAACCCTAGGGTCCCTCTAGGGAAAAAGGTCACTGAAATTCATTTGACTAATATGGCATTCCTCCCTGACAGATTGAAAGTTATTATTCATGCACTTCAGGAAGTAATCCCCAAAGCAGCACTTCCTGAACAGGTGCAACACCCAAGGAAGATAAGTATATAGATATCACTTTAATCCATCTGTCATAAAAAATAAAAGCAAATGCAAACACACATGGCACTTCAGAAGAGTTTGCCTACAAAGTATCAGGTATATACATGGATAATAGAGGCCATGTTCAGTCTACAGATTGTCTAGGGAGCCTGTGCTGGGGTGACCCTTTGCATGTCACTTGACTTTCGTCTCCAAAAGCATTTAAATATCTGTTAGAAATGCCAGAAATTATATGTAAAACTAATAATTAATTGACACCATTCATTCATTCTGAAAAACAGTCTCTCTGTTAATAATGTGTATTGTTAGTCCCTGCAAAGTATCAGGCCCTATGAGGAGCTATTATTTACCATAGCTAAGATATGGAACCAATCCAGATGCCCCTCAGTAGATGAATGGATCAAGAAAATGTGGTATACACATTGGAATTCTATACCTCTATCAGAAAGAATACATTGCTCCATTCGTTAGGAAACGGAAAGACTTGGAAACAATTATATGAAGTGAAGTAAGCCAGGCCCAAAGAAACATAGGTTCCCATGGTTTCCCTTATTTGCAATAACTAGTATATGTCTGAGACAAGCATAAAAGGTCAGATAAGATGATGTTAGGCTAAATGAATCCCAAGATAAGGACACAAGTGGTTTTTCTTTCTTGCTATTGTTTCTAATGTATTTATAAGGTGATTTTTTTTATTACTTTGTATGTCCCTCCCCCATGGTATAACCCCTGTTTTCACTGCATTTGATGTTGGTATAATTTGGGAAGAGGACGGAGAAAACAAATTGTTTAAATAGGGATACAGGTGGACCCATTGCAACAATAAGATGTACAAGACACTATGTCAGAAAAACGAACTTTACAACTTTAGGGGTGGGGGAGGTAATAGTCATGGAGATGGGAAGAGATAGTAGGGAAAAACAAAGAAGGAGGCAACAAATGCTTGATAAGAAATGTACTCATTACCTTGCTCATGTAATTGTAACCCCTCTGTACTGTATTTTCACAATAAAAAAAACTTATGTAAAAAGAAAACAAAAAAAGAAAGCATGAAACTTGCTAAGGAAAACGTCTAGTCAAGGATGACAGGCCACTTCAGGGAATAGACTGAGAATACAAATGACAAATTAACCACAATGCCAGGTGCATGAATACTGAGGCATGACCAGATAGATTGTGGAATCTCAACCTAGGTAGATTAAGGTGGGAAGAATTTGCCAGGTGGCCTTTATTTCAAATCTCCACCACCTAGCCCAGTGTCTAATTAGTGTTTACACATGGAGGAATATATTCAATAAGTGAATGAATGAATGCATGCATGATGTGATGGATTGATTTAACAAGAATTAAGAAGGAAATTCTTAGATAACTATTGGAGAAAATATGCATTGTTTAAACTGGTGGTGGAAGAAAAAGGGGGTGGTAGTGAATTCCAAGCAAGAAAAAAATTACATGAGTGAAAGAACTTGGGCAATCTGAATTCCCTCCAGGGTCATGATCATACACTTGCAGCCTTGTGTTGCCAACCATCAAAACTTGCCCTCAGATTGGAGCTCCTAACACTGTTCCTCAGCCTGGCTTTCAAAGCCCCAAATCAACATTCTCATTCCCCTAAGCATTTCTTCTATCAGGAACTACCTATACTTAGCCATTCCATCATGGCTTAGGACATTCAAACCCCAAATTACAGAATTTTCAATCATATACTTATGTTTTCAATCTGCAGCAGAATCATTAACGTTGACAAGGTGTAGAACTAAGCTAGTCAAAAGAGAAACTAATAGAAGCTAGTACAAACCTCTGTGCAAATGCAGAAAGCCAACAACAGAAGTGTTGAAAGTTTGGGAATGCTAATTTGTTTAGAAAAAAGAGAATTTCACCTCCTCTACAGTGGGAGTTCAGATCAATGAGCTGTAACAATGTTCAGAAGTACTTTCTTCAGTCAAGAGACATCCGCACTCACCACCAGAAGTCGATGGACTTAGGAGTCATCCAACCCCAGCAGATAGAATCTATGCAAAAATCTAGAACTTAAGGACTGCCCCTAAATTCCTCGTGCTACCTCCTGATTAATTGATGGAGACCCTCCTTCATTCCATTCCAACAATATACAAAGGTTTCCATACTTCTTGGATACTATAAATCATTCAGTTTTCACTCAAAGCCTTCCCTAAGCAGAAGTGAAATATTTTCTATTTTTACTTATTTGCCCCATTGTCAAAGCCTCAGCTTGTCTCACATCCAAACCACTTGAGTTATGATAGCCACATTCTCAGCAAGAACTGTTTTCTGCATGGTTGGTTGCCTGTGCCAGATTCTGATCTGATTGACACTTTGATCTTGGAAGTCCACAAGTAAAATGAGTAAATTTCTATTGTTAATAAGCTATGAAGTCTATGATACTATGGTATAATAGCTCAAAGGAAGATATTCTTCAAATACGAAATCCAGGGCTGGGAAGGTGGCTCAGTGGTAGAGTGCTTGCCTTGCATGCATGAGTCCCTGGGTTCGATTATTCAGCACCACATAAGCAAAAAAGAAAAAAGCTGGAAGTAGCACTGTGGCTCAAGTGGTAGAGCACTAGCCTTGAGCTGAAGAGCTGAGGGACAGCTCCTAGGCCCAGAGTTCAGGCCCCACGACCGGACCCTTCCCCAAAAAAATACCAAATCCATACATAATGTCAAAATTCAGCACTTAAGTCAATGTGGTAAGAAAGACAAAATTCCTAAAATCATTCAGCCCTAATAACTTCTGAGGCAAGATTCAAAATTATAGTATGTCAGACCTCAGCTTTATAAACATGGTAACCAGTAGCCACGTAAGACCACTGAATGCCTGACATATGGCTACTCCAATATGTACTGGAGTTCAACTACTTAGTATGAAAGAAGAAAGATAAAAATATCTCATTGATAAGTTTTATATTGACCATATATTGAAATGATAATAGTTTAGATATGTTGAGTTAAATTAAATATTTAATGTTAATTTCATCATTTTTAATTTTTTATGTAGCACTAAAATTTGTTATTACACTTGTAGCTTTCATTCTGTTTCTCTTAAAGTACTACACTAGAGCAAGCAGTATAGTTAGCTTTGATAGAAAAGTTTCTAGAGATTACCAGAACATAGGAAGTTGTGCCAAATATCTCTTCCAACACACAGGAGGTTAGCTAACCAGCTGAGTTGCTGTCATTTGGATTTCAACATTCACATTTCTTCACAAGTGTTCAATGTTACAGGAACTCTCTATACAGGACCTCAAGATGAAATGAGAGATTTTTTTCTGTATATTAAAAAGCTTATTACATGAGAAATTTTTTAATGTATTAATATTATTTGCCACTAAGTGAAGAAATCATGTCAAGAATTATGTCTCCAAGAGCATCACACGGAGACTTATTTGAGCCCACATTGTTTTAAAGACGGGAATATTTCATGTAAATTTCTCTATTTGAAGCTTCTCAGGAGAAGGTCTACTTACCTTCTAGTCACAATGAGCTGGGGCTGAACTGTATCAGCCCTCTAAGCGGTCCATGCCCCAGTCTCCTCCATCCTCCACCTTCTGTCCTGTATGTAGTGGCCTGTCTTACCTATATAGGCCTTTCAGGACACAATTATTATCACAAGTTTTCAAATTTGAAGAATCTGTTTTTCAAAAGCAAAAAAACGTTTCTTTAAAAAAGAAAACAATAAGCTGGGAATGTGGCTTAGTGGTAGAGTACTTGCCTAGTATGCATGAAGCCCTGTGTTCGATTCCTCAGTACCACATGAACAGAAAAGACCAGAAGTAGCACTGTGGCTCAAGTGGTAGAGTGCTAGCCTTGAACAAAAGAAACTCAAGGACAGTGCCCAGGCCCTGAGTTTAAGCCCCATGACTGGCTAAATAAATAAATAGCTGAATAGGGCAGTTCAAATGATAGAGAATTTGCATAGCAAGTACAAGAATCTCAGTTTAAACCCCAGTACTACCAAAAGAAAAAAAGATTGTCATTATTTGGTTATTGAATTTCCCTCTCTTTCATCAGAAAATTATTGGCATAATGTTAAAATACTACCTAGGATGAAAGGCTATATCACTAAACTTTGATTTCATGAGTTCTGGAAAACTATCAGAACACCAGAGACAAATTTTTAAAGCCACTGTTGAAAGGGAACAGTTAATGTATCATTAAGTGAAGCAATGGCCAAATACATGCCGAAAATGTATTCAACTAAATTTCCACAAAAGCATCAAAGAAATCCAACTTCACCTATAGTCATATGGACACAAAGGAAGACAATGGTTGGTTGTCCATCCTAGCTCTCATTTAACACCTCACCTTGACACAGCTGAATTACTGATAATACTTGGCTCCTGGGGAATACAAAACAAAATGAAAATGTGTAGCCCTTGTTAAAAAATGACTAAGCATTTTAAAATAGCATAGCAGAGCATTAAGCTCAAGTCTGAGATACTTCTAGAAATACATATAGCCTCTGAGTGCATTAGCTCCAATGAGGGGCATCTAACCAATTCAAGAGAAGATAGGAAGAAAGTTCCTGAAAGAAGTGAGACTGGAAATATTATTTTCTAATCTGTCATCAACATAAAAGAGGTACTCTTGGACCTGTCACCACCTTTAGAATCCTAAGGACAAAGAAATGTGATAAGAGAGCCTGAGGTTCTTCTAATTTAATCACACTTTCAAGAATTTTGTTCTTTGGTGTCTGTGTAATATTACACAGTTTCAGAATTCTTTAGTGAATGCAAATCTGGCTACCATACTTACAGTTCAAATGGCTATGGCTTTGGAATCATCATGAAAATTAATATTTAATGAAAAGTTTACAATATTAAGATAAGTACATTGGTAAAGTATTCTCCTGATTTTTTGAAGTTCTGTTGCTTAGTTACAACCCGCTGGTGATCAGACCAACCATTACCAAACACAAATAGTCTATATTCCAACTTAACCCAACACCTCCCTTCTCTTTTGGGGATGAACATTTCAGTTTTGCTATGTATGCCTGTGCTTGACTGAGTCTTTACTTTATATGTATATGTATATAAATGTTTTATTTGGGGTTTGATCTTCTTGGATTCCCAGTTTTTTCATTTAGGAAATAGAGAAAGAAGTATAATATGTTTGTTTGATAGAACTGTTTTTTTATTTACAATTTTTATGTGTGTGTTCTATATTTCAAGCACTGTTCTAGATGCGGGGTGATACAGCAATGGAACAAAAATCCCCTGCCCAATGGATCTGACAGCTTGAGACAGACATAGACAAAGTGAGTAAATAAAATAACCACAAGAGATAATCAAAATGGGAAAAGGAATCAGGAAAATAAAGGGAGCAAGGGTTCCATATTGAAGTAGGGTGGTACAAAAAAGCCTTGGTGGAAAGCAGACCATGGTGTATCAGTGCAAGAGGAGTAAGGAGAAAGACACACGCCAGTGAAATGAGAAGGCAAAGTCTGAAGCTGGCATGTGATGTGGAATTGAATGGCACAGTGAGGAGACCAGTATAGTAGTCATAAAGTAAAGTAGAGGAGTGTGGTCTGATGTCAGGGGAGTGACATGTTGCATAGAACCTTTCAGGTCATTATGAGTATTTGGTCCAGGCACCAGTGGCTCACACCTATAATCCCAGCTACTCAGGAGGCTGAGATCTGAGGATCATGGTTCAAAGCCAGGCCAGACAGGAATGTCCATGAGACTCTTCTCTCCAATTAACCACCAGAAAAGCAGAAGTGGCACTGTGGCTCAAGTGGTAGAGCACTCTCTTTGAGCTGAAGAGCTGGGGACAGTGCCCAGATCCACAGTTCAAGTCTCATGATGAAAGAAAGAAAGAAGGAAAGAAAGGAAGGAAGGAAGGAAGGAAGGAAGGAAGGAAGGAAGGAAGGAAGGAAGAAGGAAGGAAGGAAGGAAAGAGAAAGAGTGTGTTTGGGCTGTTACTATGAGTAATTGAGAAACATTTAAGTAGAGAGCAACATGGTCTCATTTGTATCTGTATAGAGTCACTCTACTCCTCTGATGAGGAGCAAAGCAGAAATGGGAAATCAGGTGGAGAATTCTGGGTTAATCTGAGCAGGAGAGGATGGAGATATAGATCAGAGTGACGCAGTAAAGATGGTGAGGCACAGACATTCTAGGTGGCTCTTGGTGTTAGAGATGGAAAACATGGGCTTATGGACAATGAGACAAAAAGAGGATTCAAGGGGGATTCTGCAGTCTTAGCTATTAATGAGTAAAGGGGACAAGTTGTCTTTAGCCAAAATGTGAAGTTCACTGAAGGAGCATCCTCAGAGGGCAAGTCCAGATGCTCAGGTGGGAACTGTAAAGTTGCAGATGGTTTTTGGACAACCAAGTGTATATGATGTTTAGATCATTGGATATATGAGTCTGGAGTGAAGATGTGAGATCTAACCTTGAAATAAAGACTGAAGAATTCTTATCAATGGTATACAGAACCATGAGACTCAATGAAATCAGCAAGGAAGGAAGTAATGATAAGAAAGCAAAATAATCTGAGATCTGGGAGATCCTAAAATGGAAAATGAAAGAAAAGTGGCACGAACCCCAAAGAGATGAAGAGAAGCTGTCCATGAGGTCAGAGAAAAGCCAGGCAACTATGACATCCTTGGAGCCAACTGGAGAAAGAATTTCAAGGAAGAGCAAGCAATGGACTGTGTCAAATGAATCAAATGGGTCAAACAAGATGAGAAGACAGAATTGATGCCTGGAATAGCAGCCAGCCTGTCATAGTGACCTCCCTGAGCACGGTGGGCCTGGAAGTGTGATGGGGTTTAATAGAGAGAGAGAAGGAAGAAGCCGCAGACCTCAAGTTCAGGCAACTCTGAGAAGAGTTTTATTTAAAAGGACACCAAATCTAAAGACCAAGTGCAGTTGTGTGTAAAAGCACTTAAAGTGCTTATGAAAGCATTATGTAAATGATGAGTGCAAGTATAAGAACTAAGACCTGCTGTGTGCTAAAAATATGGCTTTCAAAAATGTCAGCTAGTAAAGGTACATGACTGTATAAACAGATGAAAAGAAATAGAAAATTTTTATTGTTTTTTTAGAACTATAAGAAAGTTTCTTCCTTGCAAACAATAACACTTTTAAAAACATGCTATGGTATAAACAATTAAATACGTAAATTCTTTTAGTCTAAAAAAAAAACATGTCAGCTAGGCTCCAGAATCTTTGTGCCCAATTAGAGTTTTAGCATCCTCAATGATCATGTCCTTATTTATACCCAGCATGTTCAAAGCAACCACCAAATCCTCAAGAAATCATAGTTCAAAGACTCTTGGTGGTAATGTGTAGGATCTGCTAAGTTTCTCCACCCAACTTGGTTTCATAATTGGCCCACAAACTATAGGACAAGGAAAAAAGTGAGTGTTCTATACACAAAGAAAAACTACAGTTACTCTTTAAACAAAGAAAGAAAGAAAGAAAGAAAGGTCCTTTGTTCTTCTAAGTTGTAGTGCTTTCTTTGGAAACTTCTCAATCTAATCAGTACATCTTGTTTGATTACATGATCAAACAAAATGGGGAATTTCCAGTAAGAAAAAATGTCCTCACCCACAGCTTCTAAAACAGAATGACCATGATGGTATCGCAGATGTCGTAATTGTTCAAAATGAGCACTTATCCTGTTCAGGATACCATAAATCTTGGCACTGGAAATATGAACTCAAGTGTACAAGGTGCCGGAAAGATGGAGTTCACAGGCTTATCATTGGTGCCCCATTCTAAGGGAGGAAGTATTCCATCTCTTGAGGCTCAGGCCTACAGACCACTGAAAGACATGTTGTCCATCTCAGAGCCCTGAGCTTGAGAAGGCTGAGGGATCACCCTTGGAACCCAAAGTGGTAAACCAGACACCTATTCTGTCAGATCAACTTACCTATCCATTCATTCATCAGAGTGGATAGCAGGCAATCCCCTCTAGGCTAACATAGTCTAATAGAAATAAGATATGAGCCACAAAGGCAAGGCTTATATGTGACTTTAAATGTTTGAGTAGCTACATTTAAAAGAGTAAAAGGAAGCAATGAAATTAGTATCAATAATACATTTTATTTAGCACAACACAGGCTAAGACTTAGCATTCCAATAAAGAGTCAATATTAAAAGTTGTGAATGAGCATGTACAGTGACTTTGCTTTTTTTGTACCAGGCTTTGAAATCCCTGTATGGGTTTATAGCTTCAGAAGTTGCAGTGCTGAGGAGCCACACTTTGAGTACTTAACTAGCTAGCTGTGGCTAGTGGTGACCAAAGAGCCAAGTAACAAAGACAGGAGCACTGAGGATTCCACCTCAGGGAGCTTCCTTCTTGTGGTCTGGGAGAAGGAAGCAGGTACTGAAGAAACTAGAAGCACATGAACTCCCAGGTTTATGGTGCTACAAGCACCTCATCACTGGCGAGTGTACTATGAATGATTTCTCCATACCACCATGCTTACCAGCTACTATGCTATCAAAGTCAACAGCTCTCTGAGAACAAGGAGGGCCCCACAAGCTGTGACAAGTAGGTTGGTGTCAGATCATCAGAGTCTGTGGCTATGTCAAGGAGCTTGAGTTGAAGCACACAGGGAAAAATGGGGATAGTGTTCTCTCTGATAGGCCAGCTCTTCTGCAAGCTACGGGCCTGCTGGGCTGAGCAGGGCCTCTTCCGGTTTCCCTGCGAAGTCTCAACTGCAGTTCAACAACGTCTCTTGGGCAACAGGGTATGTCCACAGTCTCTGGCACAATGTCCCATGTGCCACAGACCAGCCACACCTGTCCTTGTTGTCTGCAAGGAAAGACAAAAAGAAGGGACAAGAGCTAATCAAGAGCACATTCTGGAATGATATTTTTCTCCATATAAAACTATACCATGGTGAAAGATAAATATATTGTGTTATCCTCTCATATATAATTTTACTTTAATGACAAGCCTAATGTCTGATGGTGAAAGATAAATATATTACTATCCTCTCATATATAATGACAACCCTAATGTCTGATAGTAGAAGACAGAGGTTAATTCTATTCCTTGGTTTGGGACTAGTTATATGATGAGGCTCATAATAAATTTAGTGAAAATCCAAGCTAAACCCCTATATACTACAATGATCTTCTGTTTAAAAGTTTGCTTTTTAAAATACTGTTGTAGGAAATGCTGAAACAAGGGTACAGGTTGACTCATGGTAACAATGAGATGTACAAGACACTATGTTAAAAACAAGCTTTACAATCTGGCAGGAGGAGGGAGGAGTTGGGGAGGTGGCAAGGGACGGGATGGTGGGGGGAAAACAAAGGAGGGAGGGGTTAACAATGCTCGACAGGAAATCTACTCATTACTCATGTAACTGTAACCCCTTTGTAGAGTATCTTTACAATAAAAATATAAACTGCAAAAACAAATGTACTAATTACTTTCTTATATAACTGTAACCCTTGATAATCACATTTTCAATAAAGAAATAAAACTAAAAAAAATACTGTGGTAGGAGGATTGGTGAGCCTGAGTAGGAAGTTAGAAGCTGTGGGACAGAGGAAGGGATGCCTGAGAAAGGCCTTGGCCACCATGAAGAACACGCACCTTTTATCTAAAGGTGGGAAGGGGCAGAAATCAGGTGGATGGAGGAAATAGCCAAACTCCAACTAGCTAAGCTCCCTACGTATAACCATGGTGAGAGGTACATATCAGAGGTCTCTGCCTGTCCTGTGAAGATTTAGTCTCAGTGAAAGTTATCATCTTGGTTAGATCTGATGCCTACTTAATTGGCTGAATATGAATCTAGGTATTCTTTTTTTTTTCATATGACTAAGATTTATACTTAGTTGACAATGTGCAGCACATTATTCTTCATTATCTGGGTGGACTTCATCTAATCCATTGCAGGCCTCCAGAGCAAAAGCCGAAATCCTCCCCCCACCCCCACAAAAAAGAAAGGAATTCCATCTCCAAAAAGCAACACAGAAATCTTGCCTGAGTTCCCAACATTCAGACTCAAAACTGCAATGTCAACTCTTACTAGAACATCTAGCCTGCCCTACGGATTTGAGTACCTCAGTCCCCATAATTAAATGAGTCAATTCCTTGAACATGGGTGAGTGTGTATATTTTGTATGTATTTGTCTCCTATTCAAATGCTTGCATACAGATCCTATAGGCTCTCTTTCACTGGAAAATCCTGAAGGATAAAATTTCCATCAGGACCTCAGAGTATCTTCCTCTGGTCTCTCCTCAGAACAGGAAGTGGGAGCAACATTTCAGTTTGGCCCTTGCAGCCCAAAGACAGAGGCTCTTCTCTAAGGAAAAAAGAAATGAATGACGCGTCCAGGGATCGAAATGCTGGCTTTGATCTCTACACTTTCAGCTCCACTAATGTCACCAGGCACAAGCCAACCAACACCAGTCTGAAAACAAAGGAGGAGGAAACATCAATAGAAATGTGCCCATTTCCAGGTTTTCCTGCCAGGGGTACCTGTGTGACTCTTGCAGAGTTCCCAGAAACTCTGGTCCAACAGCCACATATCTGCTGGTGATTCTGACCCCATCTAACTCTCACCCAGTTACAGGGAGCACTAGGAGTGGAGAGAAAAAAAAAAACATGAATGTTTGCTGGCGCTTTAATCTTCTCCAAACACTTGAAATATTGTTGAGATGTTTTATCTTCCATTGCACATGGAGGAGATTAAAAAGCCATGATAAATGGTGTGCTCTCTGGGAGGGAATTGCCATATATAGGGCAATACATAATTTCCTGCTTCTGGTACCGTTCAGGATAATTGTCCTGGTAACGTGAAAAACAGGAGGGATATTAATTTAAGATTAAAGCACAATTATAAGCTCTGTCATACTGTTAATTTCTTTTAAATGTTCTTTTGAATAATTCCACCTTTGCAAGATGGAATAAGCCCACAATTAAAAACTGCATTAATAAATGAATAACTAATTAATGAATCAAAAGAACTCTGAAAATACAATGGGCAATGCAAATGCTAAACAATAATTGAATAGGCCAGATTTTAATCCTTCCGATTTCTGAAGGAACAACATTTGGATATAGATGATAACATCTCCCTCTGGATTTGGACCTGCAGAGGCTGTGGTCTTTGTTGATATGCTGCCCAGGGTAGTTTAGGTACTGGCATTGCAGGCAACAGCCATGCTGCTACAGAGCCAGGAATAAAGAACAGCAGATCACCATTCTTCCTCTCCAACCTGAACACCATAATGTTTAAAATCCCACACTTCCCTTTGTCCTCCAGCCAGAAATTCTATCAGGGTAATTGGGGATTCTGCTAGAAAATGCAAATGTTCTTATAGGAGGACTCTTCCTGCAGAGGATAAAGGTAGACAGTTATT
Source organism: Dipodomys ordii (assembly GCF_000151885.1). NCBI lineage: Eukaryota > Metazoa > Chordata > Mammalia > Rodentia > Heteromyidae > Dipodomys > Dipodomys ordii. The sequence continues at coordinate 20,363,773 of NW_012267217.1, forward strand.
GTTGCATATGTAAATCTCTTTAATATGATTGCTTTCCTCCTAGCATCTCATAGAGGTCTCTTTTTGGTAGCATGAGTTGAGGAAGAGGGAGATGATTCTGTAGCAAAGGGTAATAGTAGGTAGAGAACAACAGACCTGCTTGGGTGTGGCCCAGAACAGGAGCATTTGGTGAACCTAAGTAAGAAACCATAAGGTATCCACCAGCTGATGAACGATAAAGAAAACAAGGTGTAAATACACAATGGAACGCTATGCAGCTATGAAAAGATTGAAATTCTAGGCTGCGTGCTGTGGCTCATACCTGTAATCCTAGATGTAACTGAGATCTGAGGCTTGAGGTTCAAAGCCAGCCCAGAAAGAAAACTCTGTGAGATTGTTATCTCTAATTAACCACCAAAAAGCCAGAAGTGAAACTGTGACTCAAGTGTAGAGCACCAGCCTTGAGCAAAAACCCTAAGGGAGAGCAGTCTGGCTAGACTGAGTTCAAACCAAGTACCAACACACAGAGAGAGAGAGAGACAAAGAGAGACAGAGAGACAGAGACAGCGAGAGGCAGAAACAGAGACAGAGAGAGACAGAGACAGAGAGAGAGATAGAGAGAGAGTATGAAATATTTTGGCATTTGTGATAATGCCACAAATGGAACAGGAGATTATTGTGTGAAGTGAAGTAAGCCATGCACAGAAGGATTTATATGGCATGGTCTCCCTCAAACATAAAATGTATTTTTAAAGATGTTATTTTAGAATTTGAGAGTAGAATGTTATTTACCAAAGGCTGGGGAGAGCAGGAAGGAGGCAGTTCATCACTGGGTACTAACTTACAGTTACAAGCATGGGAACTTCTAGTGTGCCATTATACAGTATGTTGACAATATGTACCAATTTTGTTCTATATATCTCAAAAGCTAGATGGAAGGAAAGATTTGGATGTTTTTAATACATACACATACAGGTAAAAATATGGGATGAGATTGATACTTTTAGCCTAATTTAAACGTTTGAAAACAAGGGAAGAGGTGACACTGTTCAAAAAGAGATGTATTCATTACCTGACCTATGTAACTGTTGTCTAAGATTATCTTCTAATTAGGAAAGAAACTCCATTCATAATAGTCCCACAAAAAATAAAATACCTAGGAATTAACTTATCCAAAGAAGTAAAGGACCTCTATGATGAAAACTTTAAAAACTTGAAAAAGGAAATCAAAACAGAACTTAGAAAGTGGCAAAACCTTCCCTGGATTGGAAGGATCAACATCGTGAAAATGGCAATACTTCCCAAGGCTATCTACAAATTGAATGTGATACCCATCAATATTCCAACCTCATTCTTCAAGGAAATAGAAGAGGCAATCCAAAAATTCATATGGAACAATAAAAGACACCGAATAGCAAAAACGATCCTCAACAGAAAGAACACTGCTGGAGAAATATCAATACCAAATTTCAAACTCTACTAC
>NW_012267217.1:20366744-20392689 GCF_000151885.1 Dipodomys ordii
GGGGGGGGGAGAGGATGGGAAGGGATGGGAAGGGGAAACAAAGGATAAGAAATGTACTCATTGTCTTGCCCATGTAATTGTAACCCCTCTGTACAGTATTTTCACAATTAAAAAAAAAAGAAAAATAGGAGAAAGACAAAAAAAAGATTATCTTCTAGGTCACAAATGAATGTCAGGATGATGATATGCATCTTACAAGGGAGGAAGCTGAGATCTTAAGAAGTTATAGGTACCTCAAAACAACACCACAATGCAGCAAATGAGAGAGAAAAAAAAATCAAAACACTTGTCATCTGACTCACTATCTTCTTTCACCTACCCCACCCTTCCTCACAGCCATCTTACAAGTTAAGGTTGCAATTGTCCCCCCTGTTAAGATGAGTTCTGTGAATCTTGCAGTGATTAACAGCAGAAGCAGAAAGATGGAGTGGTGAAGGTATGACGGCGTCAGGCATATTCAGCTCCTACAGTCCACATGACCTCTTGGACTGAGTGCCCACATGGCAGATGAGGCTGAAATACTATAGAGAACCTTATGGGAACTGGTGAAAACAAAATGCTGCCCATGAGCATAAGAGCCAAGCTCCCTGCCCTTGCCCTCAACTCTAACAGGACCTCTTGACTTGGATCTCACTCAAGCCGCAAGCAGAGAACAATTAAAACCTCAGCACACTGTTTTTACTTCAAACCAGCTTCCTCTAACGGTCATTGATAAGAGGTGGGATGAACAGCTCTGTTATCAGGGGTGAATTACCCATATAAAGCCTTGCAGTTACTAAAATAATCACTTAAGTCTGGAAGGGGATTATGAGATAAGTCAATGTGGCAGGTGTGTGGGGGTCGGGGGGAAGAACAAAAAACAAAAGAACATAGTGCTTAGGCAAAGGCTTGGGACCTGCTCCGTAGGAAGGTTCCCATGAAACCAACCTCAGGCATCACAGTCCCCAGAGCTGCCTGGCACCCCCACCTTCCACCTGCCGAGCAGGCTCTCATGGGAAGCTCTCCCAGGCCAAGAGCCTGCTGGTGGCCAGCCAGAGCCTTCTCAGGAGCTTCTATCTGTCCATGGGGACTTCGCAGCTGTCCTGCTACCTACCCAACACCTCAAACTGGTCCTTCCCTTGTTCCAGACCCCTCTTTCCTCATCCATCCCCAGTCCCTCACTGCCCTCCATGCATCCTTCTTGCCAGTCTCTTCTCCCTTCTAGAGCTAATCTGATAAACCCACAATCCATGCTTCCCTTCACTTTCAGCACTTGCACACTGTATAGAGAAGTGGCAACATCTCTCCCCATCCATTGTTTAAGAATCTATAAGAGCTGGGTATACAGTGGTGGTCATAGGTTCCACCTTGGCTCTTCCAAGGTGGATTGCAAGTGTTCTCAAGGTAAGGACCACATTGTATTAATCTACATGATTCCAGTCCCTGGTAAGGTGCCTCAGACATAGTAGAAGTCAAATAGCTATGTGAAAACTAACCAGTACATAATTACAGTTTACAGAGGTTGTTGATTACTATCTTAAAGAACTTATGCATTAATAGCCAAAAGGGAATCAATAACTTTTCCATTACAAATAATATATTTACATCTTAATGGAAACCATTAATCCTAAAAAACCCACTCTTACCCTACATCCTTCCAAGTACTCTTGGTTAGGATTTCAGTTCCTGAGGGTCCTAACAGTGGGCATATCGATATTAGTAGCTTTATTAGTATAAACACACTCTATTTGTAACTTTCTAGTCTAAGCAACATAAAACATAGGCCTGTTGAGCTGAGTACCAGTGGTTCTTCCTATAAATCTAGCTACGTAGAAAGCAATTTTTAGTAAGGATCATAATTTGAGGTCAACTCTGGGCAAAAAGCCCACAAGACTCCATGTCCAACAAATAGCTGGGCAATAGTGGTATGCACCTGTCAGCTCAGATATGTTGGAGGCCAATATCTGGAAGATCCTGAGTTCAAGGCAGCACACACACACACACAAAAAAGTTTTCAAGATTCCATCTAAGCAGAAAAAATCAGGGTGTGGTGGCACATATCTGTTGTCACAAATAGAAGGATTGTGGTCCAAGCTGGCTAGGGCAAAAAGTGAGATTCTATCTTGAAAATAACCAGAGCAAAAAGGGCTAGTTGTGTGGCTCAAATGGTAGTGTCTGCCCAAGCAAGCATGAAGCTTTAGTACTAACCAAAAAACGATAAGCCTGGTGTTCCATCTGGACTCATTATACATTAACTGCCATAGAAGCCTAGTTCAAACTTTTCAGGAACATAAAATATATAGACCAAAGCCAAATTTAACTCACAAATATTTTCTAAGACACCACGTTGTTTCATAAAAATTCAATTTCACAAAACTCATATTTGCCATGGACCTCACCATTCTCAGTTCCGTCTGTACCTTACAGAAGATGTAACCATACCTTGAAAGGACCATCCAATTGGCAACCTCTGTTCTTCCCATGATAGGAAAAACCACCTGGAGTGCCTGAGAGAACCCCTAGAAGGCTAGTCAGACAAAAAGGGGAATCATTATCTGCTTTTGCCAGCAATTTTCTGCTTTTCTCTGCAAATGGGGATGGGAGACAAGTGGGACAGAAACATCTACTTGTCCCTTAGATTGTCTCACCTGGAAGGGAACCCACTCCCTTTTTGAAGCATGTGTCACTGAGTAATATAAAATATTGTCCAGAAACATGGGAAGGAAGATATGGTGTCTCAGAAAATTTTTTTCAGAACCAGCAGGAAGTGAAGGCTCTGAGAGTTTCCTGAAGATGATATAAGAGGAATAAATCCAGAAGGCAAAAATGACTACATGCTACAAGTTTAACAGATCTAAGGAGAAACACATGAGGGCCCCTTCTCCCCGGCTTGCTGAATCTCCTCCCCATACCTGCCCCATTCTTCTATCATCATGGTCCAGAAACCTTCTCTTACCACATCCAAGTTGACTCCAAAGAAAAAAGAAAAACATTATTTCACTATCTAAGAAGGAAGGAAGGAAGGAAAGAAAGGAAGGAAGGAAGGAAGGAAGGAAAGAAAGAAAGAAAGAAAGGATGGAGAGAGAAAGAAAGAAAGAAAGAAAAAAAAGAGGGAGAATAAGATGAAAGAGAAAGAAAGAAAGGAAAATGACAGGTAAGGCTCAACATTCTTCCAGGCTTTTGTCTGTGACTTTCTTGTTTTATAGGAATGAAACATTAAGTTGAAAGAATGAATCACTACCTAAATTTCTAACATTATTCTGGTGAGTGGTAACAAGACATCTTTGTTGTCTTTGTGTGAAAATCTGGACAGGCATCACAAGGGAAAACAAAATACAGAAGAACTGGGCTTGTCAGGAAAATGTTGAAATTATCTTATATACTGGGTTCCTGATAAATTAACATTTGAAGAAAATATTAAAATATCCTTGTGTCTTAAAGTTGGAAAAGGGTAGTATAGACCATAGTTTAATGCCTCTAAAATAAGATCTTTAGGTATCTAAATACTTAAAATTCTACAATCCCAAAACTTATATATCATCTGTCCTTGTAAATGTCCTCTACAAGTCTAGACAACATGGCCAGGTGCTCAAGACTCAGAAGAATGAACTTTAGGTTTCATGTTCTCTTCCTTTATAGGGATAGTATTCCAGAAGTTCATAGTCACCTCTCCTGCACCATTCCTCTACTGACTCACACCCAAAATATCAGAGTTATCTGGACTCATCTCTTCCCTTGGCTTCAACCTTCAGTCCATTCACAACTTCTAATGCTTCTACTTCCAATAACATGTGACCTCCCCATTTCCCTGGTCATCTATCATCTGTTAGTTCATTTCTTTCACTGAAATTGCCACCATCTAAAAACATCTTAAAACAGATACTCTTATAACACCGAGTGTCAGGTGCACAATACCCAGTCAAGGTCCTGGGAATATAGTATTAGATATCACAGACCATTTGAACAAACGACCTGCCCCTATAAAGCTTATATTCTGTGTGGATAAATGAGGATTTGCTTATTTGTTTCTCAACTGTCTTCCCTGCTAAAATGTAAAGCAACTTGGGAACAAGGCCTTGACTATTTGGGTCACAGCTATTTCCCCCATCCTTAGAACCATGACTAATTGTTGATACCAAATAAAAGCTTATTAAATAAATAAATGAAAGAAAGCTGCTTGGATCAAGACTACATTTGTCTTCTGTTCAGAATGGATATCTGATACACTCTGAAACAAACTATCCAAAATGAACCCACCTGTTCCTTACCACATACTGGGAAAGTCCTGGGTCACAACTGCCTTGCCCACAAGAGCACTTCTGAGCTTGAAAAACTGGCCAAGAAGGCAAACTGACACTTCCAAACCAAGGGTCCTGACCTCTAAGAATCCAGAAGATGGCTCTGTGGACCTAGGTCTCAGTCATGACCTAGGTCTGTCCTTGACCAAGTCCCAAGACAAGCCCCAGAGAGAGGGGCTTATGAGTTCTGGGCCAGGCAGAATCCACTTGTCTTATCTAATTCATTAAACCGATGTTTCCATTATGAAGCCCACTACCACCACCACCTACCCCTCTGCTCCATGGCCATTTCACCCAAATCCCAATTCATGAGTGGAAATCCCCATCCCCACTTCCCAGAGAATGTTAAAGAAGCTAACCTTGGAAATAATGCTTAGCACCTTCCCCAGCCGAAGCTTAAAATACTTCATAGGCAACACCTAATTAATCTTCTCCATTCCCTAAGAGGGGGGAAAAAGGTATTTTACTACTACTACTATTATTATCCTCTTTTGGCAGCAGAGGAAACTGAAGAATCAGCATTTGTCTCTACAAAGATCTGGCCCAAAATAAGGGCTGCCGTGTCCTCAAGGAAACCCTGATGATTGAACCTGTTGCACACCCCGATGGAAGCTGCAGAAGAGGAAGGGATAGAAAAGAGAAATCTACAGACCCCCTCCCGCTGTGACAGAACAGGCTGTCAAAGAAATCCCACATTGTGTAGCTCTTGTGACTCTGCTTTCTCCCTCTGTCCTTGGGAAGTGCCAGCATGCTTTCTTTGAGATGTAACAAGCTTCCACACCAAAAGATTCTTTTTTATCTCCCTGGGAAGTTGGGATACCTGGAGACTGTTTTGAAATACATATATTGACAACCAATTACACAGCTCTGCCTCCATAGCGCTGCTTCTTTGTCAGATGGCTCTCCAGTCTAGACTGTGATCTGCTCATAACTGCTTCATTTTCCCAGGGAAGTTTCTCTCCCTCTCAGGGGTTTCTCAGTAGTCTTCCCACCTCCCCTGCAGGGAAAAGTGACATTGAACATGGAAGAAGAGAGCAAAAGTGAGTCAGGAAGGGTGGGTGTCCCAGGAGGTTAGATACACTGGAAAGCGAGTGTCTGCAGATAGATACCTGATCTATTGTCCACCTCTCCTCTACCTGCATTCTGTTGATTTCCCAATGTCCCTCAAGAACTACTCCATGAGTCTGCCCCACTAATGTACCATGTGGTAGACATGACAGGTTAGATCATTCATCCAGTATGGGCACCACTGTACAGGTCTGACATTGGTGGCCCAACAAGAATAATTTAATCTAGGCTTTCTGAATATCCTGATGTGGAGAGAGATTCTTGAGCTGGACTTCAGGGATTTATCAACTTCCTGAAACTACTGGTAAGATTGTCAAGACTTGAATATGTACATTGTCAAAAGGGTCGTGGCTCTCATCTGATTTGCGTAAGTTTTTTTTTTCCTTCAGAAATATTAAATCGTAAATATATTCAGGACTGGAGTATGGCTGAAGTGGTAGAGTGTCTACCCAACAAGACTGTGTGTTCAAACCTCAGTACAGTATTACAAAAAACCACAAACATATATCTGTCAATAGGTAGATATACAGATATCTATAGATATATAGATAGATGTCTGTAGATATATAGATAGATAGACAGACAGATAGACAGAAAGATAGATAGGTATGCAAAAAAGAATGATCTGAGAAGGGAATTTTTGAGCAATCTCACCAGAAAATCAAAGGAAAGGTGAGGACAGAAAGTCCTGGCCATGGACAGAAAGCTGGCCATATAGGGCTTTGTAAACCATCTATACTACTGACTTTTCTGCTATTTTTAGTCCTAAACCAGGGAGAAATCCAGATGCCAGGAATTGTTCTGAGCATCCTCCATTTAGACACACCTTTAGTGCCTATAAAGTTCTACTAGAATCCCATTCATTTTCCAGATAACAAAACTGAGGCGATGAAGAAACGAGATTGCTTTTGAAGCCAGGCAGCCTGGTTGTGCTGTCTTCTCTGTGTTACAGCCAACGTGCATATAAGACTGTCTAGCCACCTGCTCCACAAATATGAGCTCCTCCTGGTGGCTCCTCCTCATAAACCATGAGCCTCAGGCTGCAGAACCAAACCTAACATATTCATTGCACTAAGAGATGGCTTTGACCAATCATTTCCCAGAAACGAGGCACATGAAATGATCAATTATAAGTACTCTGTAGGCTACGCAATGCTGTACCAAAGTGAAGGATGACAACTGTGGTCTACATTTTGCCTGATAAAACAGAACCTTAAAGTATCATCCCAAGTCCTGCAGGGTATTTCTACTTAAACCAACCTGCTTGTTGCTTTATTTGCTAGTGTCCACATTTCATCCCTACCAGCCACTCCTCAAAAAGTTCATTTAAATGCATGAAATCTGACATCCTTGCTTAGAAGTATAGGGAACATAAAACTCCCACAACTAGAACATCTGGCCTCACAGCAGCACAGATGGGGGTACCATACATTCAATGGGTTTTGTTTTTGTTTCCCAGCGCTCTGCTTCAGTAGGTGCTCAAATATTTTGTCAGTGTCAATGGTGACATTATAAGAGGCTGCATTTTCCCTAATTTTATTGCACTTAGTTTCAAATTCAAAATGTCCAATTTGATCCAGAAAGAGGATTCAACATTAATTATTCAAACAGCAATCCTTTCGGTCTGAATGACAGTCTTTTTTCAGAAGCTCTCAAAACTTCCTACACACAGAAAATACCATTTCATTCTAACCGGACATATCTTCATTTCCAGTGTTAAAAAACAACACAGAATAGGTATGAGAAAGTGGGCTATAAAAAGATTAGACTATGAGAATGAAATTGAATTAGTCCTGCTTCTCACCTCAGTAGCAAATCTGTTTAGGATGTCTTTCAGCAGACTTCTTGTCTATTTGTTCAGTTATACATCTGATAAACATTTCCAAAATGTTTATATATGTCTGTGTGTGTATGTGTGTGTGTTTTAATATATACATATATATATATATATATATATATATATATATATATACACACTCAGGAGGGAGACAAAATACACAAAAAGTATGATAAGCATAATAATTATGTAACAGGTTAAAAAGTAATGTGGGCTGGGAAGGTGGCTCAGTGGTAGAGCGCTTGCCTTGCATGCCAGAGGCCCTGGGTTCAATTCCTCAGCACCATATAAGCAAAAAGGTGCTGTGGCTCAAGTGGTAGAGCGCTAGCCTTGAGCTGAAGAGCTGAGGGACAGCGCCCAGGCCCAGAGTTCAGGCCCCACAACCGGACCCAAAAAATAAAAAAAGAAAAGAAAAGAAGTGTGACTCAATGACTCACACCTACAATCATAGCTATTCAGGAGGCTGAGATCTGAGGATCAAGGTTCAAAGCCTGCTGAGGCAAGAAAAATCCATGAGGCCCTTATTCCCAATCAGTCAGCAAAAAGCCAGGAATGGTTCAAGTGGTAGAGTGCTAGCTTTCAGCAAAAAAGTCTCAGAGATTGTGTTTAGGCCCTAAGTTCAAGACCAAGGGACAGCACACACACACACACACACACACACACACACGCACACACACACATACATACACACACACACACACGTACACACACACATACATACACACACACACACACACACACACACACACACAGAGTAAAAGTGCTTTGGGGAAAGCCAAGCAGGATAAGGAGGGAAGATAACTAGAAAACAGTAAAGTTAGTTTATAGTTGGAGTAATTAGAGTTAGAATAATCGGAAAGAATCTCATGGAGAAGATGGGAAGTAGAAAAACATACAAAGTTGGTAAAGGAATGAACCAAGCAGATACATGAAAGAAGAAGGACCCAGGCAGCTACAGTGAGAAGTATCTGCTTTGCCTCCAGAGGAATGGAGAAGCAGAATGAATGGAACAGGGATGTGGTAGTAGAGGATGAGATCAGATGATGTGGAGTTTGGGAGGAACCTGGCCAGCAGTGCTTTGTAGACCTATCTACCAGCTCCTACTTTCCTCCAAGTGGGACGGCAGGAAATTGGCAGGGTGGAACTAAGATGAGATGCAATCTGACTTTTCTATAAAGGCATCCATCTCTCTTTGGGATGCAATGTGGTGAAGACCAGAGGAGGAATGGGGGGAAGTTTGGGGCAGAAACAGGAACAGAATCAGGAAAGCCAATAGAGTTGCCACTGAAGTCACTTGTGCCAAGTGAGAGGTGACTAAGCTAGAGAGGTAGACACAGAGATTAGGGGACATGGCCAGATGCTGGAAGGCATTGTGAGAGTAGAGACTATAGAATTTCCTCAGGGAGCAGATCCGGGATACAAAAGAAAGAGTCAGGATGACTCTGAAGGCTATAGCCTAGACGCTTGATGATAAAAGACAGCCAGTTCCTTGGTTTTCTGAATGAAGAGTCAAGGAAAGTAATTGTAGGCCAGATGATGTTGTGTTATAATGGCAAAGAGAGACTATTAAATGATGGAAGGAAAGTAGCCACAATTACATTTTTCTGCCTGAAGCTCCATCCCTAGAGTAGGCACTATAGATCTTTATTCTCTCTGCCCTTTCCCTTTCCCTTCCTCTCTCAGATTCAGAACACCCTAGACTTAAAGAGGATCATGCATATCTACATTCCCAAAAATGCTTTTCTTTTCCTTTATTGTGACATTTGTCTTCATCTTTCTTCTTCAAGCTTTCAGAAGTGCTCAGAGCTCTGATCTGTGGGACTGATGAACAAATGTACCATTCATGGTTTCAGAGATGTGTATTCTGTTCCCCTTTAACTTCTGATTCTATAGACATAGCGGGTTAAACACAAATTTTGTAGATTAAGGAAATGTCACAGATTTTTCAGGCCGCATCCATAAAATGGTGTGGTAGATGACATATTAGTTACCATCTAACCCAGGCCCAGAAGTTCATATTTGTTCTTCTTACAAAAGGCACCTCATTAAATCACTGTCTAGTCCGTAACTGGCTTTATTGGGACATAAATTCATTTCACTAAACCAATAAATGTTAATTCCTCACTCTGGAGATTCTAGTCAGTCTGGTTTTATCCTGCTCAAGCTCCTGAGGCTGCCATCAATTACTCATGTTTGGGTTTATATGTCATTATGGAATCACTTTAGCTAGAACTAACGGGAAGTGAAAGGACAATAAAGCTAAGCCTCGTTCCAAAGAGAATATACCGAAGAGGGCATTCACCTGAACCCCATTATTCTTTTCTATAAATTAAAATATCCTGGCATTCTACAGCAGCGATCCATTATATTTAGATTCTCTGCAAAAGCTAGGACAGGCAAGTGGAGGAAACTAATGACAGCAGCTGGAGGGGCTGGGGAGGAGAACAAGCTGGGATTCAGAAGGTTTGGGTTGGAGACTGGATTTGCAGTAACCAAATGTGACTTTCAAGCCAATTGCTTAACATCACAGAAACTCAGACTTATCCGCACATGGACAGCCACAATGCCAGTTTCACAACTGGGGGAGAAGCACCCTGGGGGAAGGAGAAATGGTGGAAAGGAGGGAACACCTGGCTAAAAAGAGTTATTCTCTTCCTCCTCCCTTTCTGTCCCTCCCTCCTTCCTCTCCCTTCCCTCTCCTTCTCCCTCTTTCCTACTTCCATTATTAACCCGGCTAGCAGGGCCAATTGCTTTCCCCAACACCCTTTCATTGTGGTCTTAAACAAGTGATTTAACCTCTTTGAGTTTCAATTTTTCCCATTAGAAAAAAATAGATCTGATCGTATCTACCTTTCATTTTACCCTGGCAAGGTACACTGATAGGGATCATCTCGGTAAAGTTCTTAGCATCTGACCAGATGCTAAAGGGTCAGTTTTAGAAGACCAAAATACTACTGAAGCAGGATTCCATTTTTAAAAACAAAGGCATTATCTCTTCAACCAAAATGTTCTTTCCAATGATGGAAGGCTTCTCTTTAAAGCCATCAGCTCTGTTCCCCCCCACCCTCAGATAGAAAATGGCTTCCTCTCTCAAAATCATATATAACTTCAAAAGCAAGGGAGGGAGGAAAAAGCAGCGTTGGCAAAAAGTAGAGGTGAATTGAATGCCTGTACATCCCATTCAGGATAAACTGCCCTTGGTGTAAAACAGTCAGTAACATTTTACAAGGAAAAAGTGTGGATAAATGACTGCAGTCCCAGGATAGTGCTCCTGATGGCTTTTTATAAACCATACACGCTGCCTAGATGCCTCTGTGTCTGTTCCTCCCGCTCCAGAGAGAGGGCGTGCACAGGGCTCCAAGCCAACCATGCCAACAGCGCCAACACACTCCAGGCAAGCCCCTCTCCATCTGCAGGCCAGAGAGCTTCATTTTAGCCCAAGCTCCCAGGACAGGGCCAGGACATCCTAGAGCCAGGCTTAGCCTGGCCACTAGCCACAAGCCAGGCATTGAAATAGCCTGCCACTAGCCAGGCATTGAACAGAGGAAGGTTAGCAGAGTAAAATGGGATTGGGCATGGACTTGGAGTCACATTGGGAAGTCAAGCCTACTATTTACAGTGTGACTTTGAACTATGTCTTCCTATAAAATGGAGATTTAGAAAAGTGACCCATATAAATTGTGGAGAGTACAAAAGGCACTATGGCCTCAAAAATGGGCCTAAGATATAACTGATAATCAGTAGTTATTATCTTTTCCCCTAGTTCCTAGAGTTAGATTAACTAATTCTCACCAAAACATTGCCAAGTGATAAGGAGTTTGTAAATAGTAAAACTGTGGTATGAATTGTTCAATAGCAATGTATCTGTCTCCAACTCCATGTTTATCTACGGCACAGAGTTCAGGCTCTTTATTGAATAAAGAAACTGAGCCTCAGAAGTGAGTGGGTTGTTAAACACCTTTGCCATGTCTCTTGGCAGAGCTAGGTCAAGGCCACTTGTTTCCCGTTCAGTGTTCTTTACATTAGTCTAGAGACTTAGAGATAGTCTTTATTTCATAAATGAAGCTGAAGTTTAAAAAAAAAGGCAAAAACTTGTTCAAGGTCATACTCTACACATAACAATGAACATTCAGATTTTTCTAGCTCTTTTAATGTCCTATGAGGCTGTAATTTTCGAATTGGCTCATTAAAAGCATGCTATGGACCAGACACAGTTCCCGCTTTCAAGGAATTTCCAAACAAATAGTGGGGAAAGCTCACAGGCTGGACAACTTAGTGGAAGGTGCTATCACAGTGATAAAGCCAGGTGAGAGTGCATGGGTAGGTGGGACATTAAATCCATGGGAATAGAAAGGCTTCTTCAAAGAAGGGTGATCTTAGTGAAAGGCTGAACAAGAGCTAGTCAAACGAAACAGAGCAGTGTGTGGGGAGTAGAACCAGGTCTCAGTAATCACAAGTCTTTAAAATGTGGCCTGAGATGAATGAGGAGAAGAGAGAGAGAATGCAGTCAAGAATTCAATGTATATCCTATAAAATTAAGAAGACAAAGGAAGGAGGGGGCAGCAAGGAGGCTGGGAAGGGATGGGAAGGGGAAACAAAAGAGGAGGCTGCAATGCCTGATAAGAAATGTACTCATTATCTTGCCCATGTAATTGTAACCCCTCTGTACAGTATTTTCACAATAAAAAAATATAAAAAAGAAAAAAAGACAAAGGGAAGGGGTTAGGAGGGGAGGGACGGATGAGAAGGTTAAAAAGGGGTGACATTGATCAAGAAACATTGTATTCATAAACTGCTTTGTTAAACAGCAACTCCTTTGTACCACTACTTAATGATAATAAAAATAAATAAATAAAATGTAAAGCACAGCCTGTTAAGTAAAGATCACGGTGAGACAAGCGTCTGTTGAAACAAACTAACTAGCTAACTATATCCCTTTAAGCTACCTAGAGTTTGAACTGGATGCTGTCAGAGGCAACTGTTTTTTGTTGCCTATTGAACTATGCTTGTGGCTAGAAAGGCCAGGCTAATATGACCCAGTGATGGCAGCAAAGTACACTTCTGGTTTGGCAATATCCTAAGCAGAGCCAATAGAAAGAAAGAATCAAGACATGGCATAATGTATCTTGATTTTTTAGCAAATAGTGTTGCTAATCCTTTTTGGTTTTCTTGCAAACAAGATGGAGAAACACAGATTGAAGGTAGTCATACTGTGTGAATGATAGCTGACTAGCGTTTCTTTGAGCCACTAACATCCCACAAAGATGCCTTACATTCACTCTCAAATACAGCACTCATTGAGAGCTGCTTTTCCTTTTCTAATAATGTTTGTGTAACTCTTGGGAAGATGTGTCACAGGGCTGTTATGACACCTCTGAATCTCTACTTTTCACTCCATTAATATGTTGGGGGAAACAGCAGTAACCTAGAGAAATTATAAGGCCAAATCTTTCTAACTCCTAACACTATCTTGCAATGCCCTCTCCTGAGAGTCTATTATCTTGCCAAACTGGTGCTCACCAACATTTTGATGAGTATTTGAAGAGACAGTTGTATTCCTACGGCCTCTTGATCCCATGTATAAACAGACCAAACAGATCTGCCAGCCAGTCCTCCTGGGCTGAATTTTCTAAATGCTTGATGTGAACTCTAAGAGATTTTCCCTGCACATATTGCCTTTCTGTATTAAGACTGCCCAGAACAAAATATCCAAGTGATCTTGGGGCTCAAACTATAGTCTCTGGACACAGCACTATAAGCACATCTCAAACTGGACTATTCATAGAAAGTGGTGAAGGTTCTAGAGATTGTTAGGAGAAGTAGCTGAAGGACTTAGATGATTTGTCTCACAGAAATATTTCTGCAGATATGCTATTTTGTCTCCAAATAGCTAAATGGTTATCCCACAAGGGAAAAAAATAACCAGCACATTTTGTGGAGCTCTGATACAAATAATTAGGTTTATAGTATGTAAGATGCAATGGAATTTATTTTGGTTCTTGGTAATTCAGAGCTACCTAACAATTAAAGCTATCCATAAATGAAACAAGCTGTCCAGAAAAGTAATGATTTTCCAGGCACTGGAATTGTTCACAGCTAGGAGTTTTGCAGAAATATTCTTGAGTCCATCAGAAGTTGGACCAGGCATTGTATTCTTTCAGTAAGTTTGATGGATCTTTGTTTAGATGGCTGGGTGGTCTGAGACTCCCATTTGAGTGCAAGGACTCCTGAGTATCAAAAGATAAGCACAAAACCCCAGGAACTTGACTTGTTATCTAGTCTATCATCCTGATTTTATTACATGAAATGGATGAGACTCTGGCAACTACATTATTTCCCTGGATAAAGTATTCTAGTTTATCTATCTTATCAGAAAGATTTCTATTTTCTTTCTCCTAAATCTCTGGACTTAGCTCTTACGTCCATTCTTCTGGTTTTATGCTCAGCAAATATGAAGAACAATCAATCATATCCCTCATTATACCAATTCGCACAAGTAAAAATGGATTACGTAAGGCTTCTCAACGCCGAGCAATTCCAGTTCATTTCCTGCTCTTCTTAAATGTTCTTCCTAATGATCACTTCCCCCAAGTTCCTCTAAAAGTTCTCTAAAACTGAGCACAAAACTTATAATGACCTGCTCTGTTCTGTATCAGACTTTCTCAAATGTGTTCCGTGGTACCGTAATTAGTTATTACTTTTTAACGTTCTACAATCAAAGAAATGTGGAACATTCCAGACTAAGTGAGGTTCATCAGACTCTTTAGAGCCCTTGATTCATATTATGACTCTCCTAGACCATGATAGAGCATGTAGCACCTCCCAAACTTATTATCACTGAAATCTCTTTCAGAACATGTTCAAAGACCAACATTCCATAAGCGCAATTTGGGGAATGCTGTAATGATGTATAAAATCCATACCCTTCCAGCAGAATTAATTACATGGAACTCCTTGATGCTACCCCTCCCACCCCCACTTCCTTTAGGAAACCCCCTCTAAAAACCAAGCTATGTTCCCAGTCTCAGCTTCCCTGTCCCTTTCATGCTGGACTCCCCTCAGCAACAATCTACATCCTTCCCTAAATTCCTTCCTGTCTTAAGCTAAAATGATACAAGTTGAGTGATTATGAGAGACAGAGGGGACTAGAATCTCAGCAAGTGCAAGCCCTTTGGGCCAGCCAACACTTGACTGGTTCAAGTCACAGAGCCAAGCAGGTCAATTGCTCAGACTGAGGCTTTCATTTCAGGCCTCTTTATGCTATACCAAATGAGATGATCTGTGAGTCCGGAACTCCTTGAGGTATTCCTGTACCTCACTTCAAGCCTTCTAAATGAAACTCTCTTCAAAGTCTTTTCAAAATAATTTTTAAATGTTTTTATTGTAAAAACATTGTTTTTACAGGGTTATAGTTACAAGAATAAGGTAATGAGTACATTTCCTATCCAGCATTGTTACCTCCTCTTTTGTTTTTCCCCTACCATCTATTCCCTCCCCAACTTCCCAATGCCTCCCTCCCTCCCCCCGCCACAAGTTGTAAAGTTCATTTTCAACATAATTTTTTACAATATATCTTGATACTCCATATTACATAGAACCATCTCTCCCAAGGTAGGTCACATGTAGACCAATATTGTACCTGATCCCAATTTTCTGGGTAGTTTGAACAAGTCATTTTATTTGAGCCTGTTTCCATATTGGTAGAATGGGTTGATTGCACCAATTTACCTCTAAGATCCCTTCTAGCAATTTGATCCTGTCATTCGTAAGTGTACCTTAGTTATGCTCAACACTTACCCATGTATTCCAGCTGGCATTCTTCTCTCCAGCCTCTGAGCATCTGTATGACTATTATTAAGGGCTAAATTATGATATATTATATAGTATACCATTCTAGAGCCATGTTTTGGAATATCTCCAATGTGGCAGGTGCTCTACAGATGTTATTGTTAATACTTGCAGCAATCTGGAAGGTGTTAATATACAGTTTTGATATAAAGAAACCAGGTGCCTATAATATGCAATATAATTTCCAAGGTCATACCATTCTTTAGCTGCCAACCTGGATTTCCAAACCAGGTCAGCCTGATTGTAAGTACTCTGCTCTGGCCACCAGGCCACACAGCTTGTGAATGTAAGTCATGTTTCCTCATTAAAGGTGAGTAGCTCTCCTCATCATGTATGCAATACTACACTAGCACCCAGCTGAACATCAAGTAGGCACCCAATAATATTTGTTGACTTGATTAGTGGATTAACTCTCTCCTTCTACCTGGAGCACAGACTATACCTTTCCGATGTTGGGAAATTGTGCTAAACCCAGAGACTATCTGCAAGTTTCCAGATAGCTCAGAGCAGAAAATTACAGCTGTGTAGAGTGCACCTGTAGACTGGAGCTTAATTAATAGGCTTATCTTGGATTGAGTGAGTCACAGATACAGTACCTTCTGCAGAAGGCACTGGGGAACATGTTGATGCAGAGGGGGCATGTTTCATTTCTCCTGTTCCATACTATTAAAGCCATGTTAATGAAAATGCATTATTCGTGGTAATAATAATAAAGATGAAAATCCTCCCTCTCCTGATCCCTTACAAATGTTGTTTTTCATTTCGAATCCCAAATCCTCCAGGGAGAAGTGGTAGGGAGTGTCACAAATCCAGATAATGATCTTGGGTATTACACTGTTCATTTGGAGCTCTGATTTAGCTAAGCTGACAGATGTTGGGGAAAAACATGTCTAGCCTGAAAACTCTCTGGTGGCTGCCCAGCTGTGGCTGCAAAGAGAAGTGAGGTTTCTCCAACAGAGCTTCACATTCATTTAAATTCAGGATTTGACATGCAGAATCGCCTTGTTCTCGAGGTAGACATTGACATGCCCTGGTGATAGGAAATAACTCCAGCCTGCCGCTTAGGGACTGACTGGCATCTAACCACAGGTTCCCCCCATAGTCCTTCAAATTACTGTCCCTAGTTATGTCCTGCTGTCTTGACAAAATCTGCCTTGTAGTGGCACAGTTACCATTTACACCAGGAAAGAAAAAAATACCTTTGTGTTAACTACCATCATGTGACACTTGCTTTGTTCTCTCCCCAGAGCAGTTTAGAAGAGGAGAATATTTAATTCACCTTTAAATGATACCAATTTCCCTAATAACAATCTGAACTCATGGGTTGGTTTTCTTTTTTTCTTCTAAAATAAATAGGCAAGAGGCACCATGGGAAAAAGATTTACTCTAGTGAGACAAAACAAGGGTGACCTTTGATGTCCTTGGGTCTTTGCTTTCCCATTTGAAATTTTGTTTAAAAAATAGGCATTTTGATCTCAAAAGAGAAAATCCACTAATTAAATATAAGGCAAAAGGCCAACTTCTTATCAGCAACCATGGCAGGAGGTCACCCTTCCTGCTCAGTCTTCAGAGAGAAAAAGGGAGGCCCAAGGCTGTCACTGAGCTCTAGACCCCCATAAACAAATGAGCTTGAATTTCAGAAACACTTAACACAAAATGTACTGCATCTAAATGGCCAACATATTTTCTGAGAAGTAGGGGTCTTCCTGTAATATAGAATATGTGGCTTAGAGCGCTGAGCACTAATTATTATCATGCTGAAGGGTGTAGTAAGACAAAAGTAAGGGAGGTACTAATTCACAGAAAAGAAAATGACACAATAGCTAATTTGTCAATGTAGATGAGTCCTAACCACAGGGTTCTTTGGAAATACTATTTTCCTCACTTCTCCCTCCCCAAATAAGCATGTGTACCTACAAACAGGGCTGGAAAAGGGTGTCTGAATAAAAGAGGAATAGCCTGGCTGTAATGATGCTGCTAAGACAGTAGGTCTGTGCAGAGACAGGAAGCCCCTAGCTCCCATCCCTGCGTCATTATGAAGGTCTTGGTTCTCTTGGACTGCTAGTTCCCTTTCAGACTCTGGACCCCTTAGATATATTCTAAGATTAGATAGCTCTGTATAGCTATATAATTATAGCTCTGCTATAATCTCATCAACATTGGTTGTACGGACTCTGGACTCCCGAAAGACCACCAGAGACCATGACCAATGCAAACAGCAAAAGAGTCGTTTACTTGCAAGCTCATGTTGGTCCTCCGGGCACTTGGTTAACTGGTGATGCTAAGAGGCCCCAAGCAAAATCAGCACAGCTTTTATAGTATTGAACAAACAAGTTTGGGGATTTGAACACAAGCAGTAAGTTCAGGCAATTTCCACACAAGCAGTAACATGATTAGTTAACATTTATAAAGATTGCATAGTCATTTTTTTTGGCCTATGTACTTAGGTTTGAGTCTATCCTAACCGCACTGCCCTTTTTCTGAATTATTGTTATGTTCTGTTTCTGGAACACTTGGGCAACTGTTCTGTTTCTTAAGGATGGTCAGGGTTGGTGGCAACCTGCGGTTTTTGTCAAGAACTGTTTTTCTCTCTCGGGGTTACTCTGAAGGCAGTCTAGCACAAGATGGTGGGGTTACTTTGGCTCTTCACATTCACTTGTGTCTCGGTAGAAACTAAGAGAACAAAGGAATTTCTCCAGGGTCAATGGTCCATGAGAATGCCTAGAATGTCTGGATGTTTCCTTTATTCTGAAAGTTACTCTGGGTAGTCAAAGGAAGTATTTACACATAATAGAGTTGTGAGGAATGCTGATAAGGTATAGGACACTTTTATGAATCTGCAAGTTCCTAAGCAGAGAGCTCAAGGTCACCCAGCTCATCATTCATTCCTTCCTCCAAGCTTATAGATCATTACCTGAGAATAAAAGACAGCGACTTCCCAGGTTGCTATAATCCTAACTACTCAGGAGGCTGAGATCTGAGGATCACAGTTCAAAGCCAGCTCAGGCAGGAAAGTCCATGAGACTCTTATCTCCAATAAACTACTCAGGAAAAAAAAAAACCAGAAGTATGGCTGTGGTTCAATTACCTTGAGAGTGCTAGCCTTGAGCACAGAGAAGGTCAAGGACAGCTCTCAGGCAGCCCCATAACCAATAAAAAAGTCAACCCTGCCCTTGTTTTCAACATGGTTTCTAGTCTACCAGGATGACTACATTTGTAAAGAGATTGTAACAGAGAAGTGAAGAGGCTATAATGAGATACATACAAGTAGCAATTAGGAGTGGGGCAGAGAGAAGAAAGTTCTGGTTTACCTGGAGAGAGACAAAATCTAGTGTACTAACCACCTAAGTCATAAAAAAGTTCAGTAACTAATTTTTTAAAAATAGAGCAAAATAACATACTAGCTCCTTATCTCAGTGGTTCTCAGCCCTGGTTCCAAATTGGAACCACACAGTGGTCCAATTCCTGCTGCCCAGGCTCTCCACTAATTAGTTGTATTAAAGTCTCTGGTAGGTTACTTAAGTATCTATCCTTTCAAAATCTTCTTAGGCAATCCTGTGACACAGGATCAGCTGAGAACCCCTGCAAAGGCCAAGGCCATCTGCAGGGAGTCCCACAGCCTATGTCATAGTACAATCTGAATTCCCTCTTCCTGTGTGTGCCCCATCTGTCCTTCCCCCCTTCGAGACGGGGCTTTCAATTCATCCACATGCCCAGCCAATCCATGGTACCAGGGACACTATAGTTACTAAATAAAGATTCAGTATACACACTATTTTAATGAAAAAGATAGAGCGGTGCTTGTACTTAACCATTGACATCTTATGCTCAGGACTCAAAGGCTGAGTGTGTTGACCTAATAAAGAAACAGGTAGACTTGGTAAAACTGGACCAGAAAGAGGTGTATGATTACATCCAAAGACAATGATTGACTTGGTGACCAGCCACCATCTGCTAATGAGATTTTTCCTCTAACAACCAAAATTAAAAAAAAAAAAGTAAAAACAAAAAAAATGTTGCCCAAAATGGCACAATTCCATTGATCAGAGGGCAAAGGACCTCAATTCCACTGAAATGGAATTTTTTAAGCAAGTTGACAGCATCCAGCTCTCAGCTGGCAATCAATGGGTATAGAGGGAAATGAATTCAGGCTTTTGTTGGATTAACTGCTGGCCTTGTAAACCGGAAGCCACTGGGAAGCTATGCCAAGTTTAGGGTGCACTAAATCAGTTCGAAGTTTCCAGAGCTAAAGTATCTCTGACAATAGTTGTCTGGAAAAGGAGGACAAATAGAGGCTGCTGGCTGAGGCCTACCTGGTGAGACGCTGCTCAGTAAAGTACCTGTGCCAACTCAGCTGCTTCTGTGCCCAAGACAGAGTGGAACTTTTCTGACTGAACTAAATCCTCCAAGCCTCATTAAATCACGCTTTAGTACCACATTGTTCGGCCATTGCCGCTCCCAGTGTTGTATGTCAAACCTGTCCCCTCACCGTCTCGGATAATAAAATGTTTTATGGTTTTGCTGGATGATTGCTTCGCGTCCCTTTTATTTTCAAAATGGCACATAATAAATACCCCCGTGGAGGAAAGACTGACTTGATAGAAAACACTGCACTAGGAGAACCAAAAGCAATCGGCTCACTCAGAAAAGACAGCACAGCTGCTATGGGGGTTACTGGAGCTGTGTCATTTGCAAAGGCTTCCTCAGACAGTCATGAAAGCACAACTAGGAATATGTGGCTCTGTATATACACACACACACACACACACACTGCAAGACATGACCTGTGCCCCAGTTTTTCCCCCTACTGAGTCTCAGCCAGGCTACCATGACCAGCCCTAAACTCAACCAAAGGTGTCTTGTGGAATGATTAGATGGACATCTAGAAGGCACACTAAAGAAGAGCTGACAGTTCATGGTCACCACAGGGAGGGTTTGGGAATCACATTGTGATTCTGGGCACATCTGTATCTTCCTTCTAAGGGCAAACTGGGGGAGCCCCATCATTTCATCTTCTAATCGAATAATTGTCATTCCCTCTCAACAAGGCCAATTGAGCTTATAAAGGAGGAACTTGTTATCCATAATCAAGAACATATGGAATCCTGATTGAACTTTAGTCTGATATTTTGATAGTGCAATTCAATTATTTTAATAATGCAGAGGCTTGGGTTTCAATCCAACCTAGTACAGTCGACTTTTTATAAATGAAACTTTGATGCCTTTTTGTAAAAATTAGCATTTGACTTTGGTTTTAGGTGACTAAATTGGTATGATAAATTCCATTTTGGCTTTGGAGCTTTAGTTAAGTGCTTTGCGACAGTCAGACTCATTACTGGGGGATATCACCATGCCTGAGAATTGCAGCTTCAGTAGCAGGATCAGCACCAGCAGTTCTGCATAAAATTCAGCCTCGCGTTAGCCCAGCTCCCCAACTTAAGGTCTCTAAGGGTATGTCATCATATCCAGATATTAAATTCAGGCATATTTAAATCATTTATTTTATTATTATTATCAGTACTAAGAGAGGACACTCTTAAGAGAGTTTGGAGACATATAAGTTACCTAGAAATTTGTTTACTTTTTTCCTAGCAGAGTGAAATGCATGTATTTGTTGCTAGTAATGGCCACTTAAAGCAATGACTCCATCTTTTAAGGAAAGAAATGAGTCAAATTTGTCTTGCAAGTAAGAGATAACTCATAAACGAAGTGATTATCCTTCCCAACCAGGACATTAGTCAATAACTGGCAAAATGGGTCTTTTTACTAAAGTTCTATCTGTCCAACCAAAGCAAGGACTTCTCTGTCACAACTCTCATTTCCAGTATAAAAGCTGCCTTTAAAATGAAAGAGGTTTGTCCTAAGTATAGCCAACCTGGGAACAGCACACTAGAAGCAGCACAGGCCCAACTTGGGCTGCCTTGAAAAGAGAGAGCCAGGTAATCCACGGAAGCACCATGGACTCCTTTTGCTATTGGATGCACCGAATGACATACACCAACCAGCCATTATCTCAAGAGGAAGTAAACATATTTCCTAAGGAGTTTCCAGAAGTTGAGAGGTTAAAAATAATGTTCAGAATAAGAACAGAAAGGGGGAGATGTGGAGAGGGGATGGGAGGAGAGGGAAAAAAGGGAAGGGGAAGGGAGGGAGGAAGGGCAAGAGGAAGGGAGGGAGGAAAAGAGGGAGGGAGGAGGAACAGAGGAGGGTGGAAGGGGGGAGGGAAGAGGAAAGGGAAAGGGAAAGGAAGCTTGAAGGTCCAAGAGGTCTCAGGCTTCTTTTTGGTCATATTCATGTTCCCAGACTTGAGACCCATCCTCATCCCCACCTCATAGGCCATGGGAGAACTTAAGATGTGATAGCCGATAAGCTTTTACATTTCCTCATTTATGAATTCTATGTATATATGACTACGTTAATAAACCATATGCATTTTAACATAAATTTGAATACATTTGTGCACATAATAGACACTGTGAAAACATGAGATAAAGCGTACAGAACTCCTGTTTCTCATGACAAGACTAGCTTTCAATCAACCCTTTCTGGTGACAACAGAGGCCAATTAGACAGATTTTTTTTTAATCTGTGTAAATGTAGGAATGAACTGGCAGGAAAGTGATGAATTTTCATAGGCCAAAAACTAGCTGGAAGACTGATCTCAGGAAGGTTCAATAGAGCATAGAAGCAATTTAAAGGCATTTGCTTAATCTGGTGAATTTCTGCTTCAGCTCTCACAGCCTGGTTGGCTAAAGGGTACAGGAGATGAAAACCAAGCCCTGTCCAAATGAAGAGCTGATTTGAGATCACCGTGGTAAAGCTACACTCTCCATGCAGGGATTAAATAGAAGCAGTCATCCTTCCCCTTAGGGTACAAACAAAGAATTTGCTTGCTTTATACTTAGACTCAAGATAGAGAAGAAATAGCCCTTCAAATTTTATTCTCAAACTGCTTGTCAGCCCATGTTCACTGTGTCTTAAACCAAGGCTGCTTTAGTTTATAGCCATTTGGGCAGCTAGCTGGTATCCCAGATGCCAAGCAAAACCAAGTGAAGTTTCCTTTGCAAGAGCCCACCTTTGACTGAAGCCTTAAATAATCTCCAGTCAACAGAGAGCACCAAGAAACAGACCTACATGGTAAAATAATAATAATAATAATGACAATAATAAAGATTGCAAAATGTGCCAGGAGAACAAGGAATCCTAAACAAGAGCCTGAAGAAACTATTTTGGTGAGAAATCAACCTTGGAAAAACTTGCAATGTGAAAATGATCAGACCAAAAAATACAAAACAAAAATATATCGTACATTTAAAGAAATAAAACAAAGATCAAAAAGATGTGTGAGGCACAGGAAATTAAGTGACCAAACTCATTTGAGAGAAAAAAAACTGCATGTAAAATTTTAGAAAAAAAATTATATATATATATATATAAATGAAAAAATCACTGGGTGGCTTTCACAGTAGATTGAATAAAGCTAATAGCACATCATTAGTAATGAAATCTTCAAGAATGGCCACAATTTCAACCCAGAACAACAAAAAGTTAGAAACTGCCTAAGAGACATTAAGGGACCTTGAAGGCACACTGAGGTGGTTTTTTATATGTTAAATTGGGGCTGGAGGAGAGAATGTATGAGGCCAGACAAAACAGTTCAGGATTTTCCTGAACTCCTAAGAGACAACCTTTAATTCAGAACCTCTAAAGAATCTCAGGCAGCACAGTAAACTACAAAAAGAAAAAGAAATCTATATTTGGACAAAAAAATAGTGTAATTGCAGAACAACACAAACCAAAAAATGAGAGAAAAGACATAATGCCTACAAAAGAATTACAACTAGACAAACAACTGACATCTCACCAACCACCAGAAAACAACAGGACAGTATTGCAATGCACTAAAATTAAACAACCATGCAATAATTAGTATATGTCTGAGACAAGCAGAAACGGTCAGATAAATTGATGTTAGGCGAAATGAACCCCAAGATTAGGACTCAAATGATTTTTCTTTCTTGCTATTGTTTCTAACATATTTATGACTACTTTGTTGCTTTATATGTCCCTCCCTTGCGGTATAATCCCTGTTTTCACTGTATTTGATGTTGGTATAATTTGTGGAAGGGAAGGGAAAAAACAAATTGTTTAAATAGGTATACAGGTAGACCCATTGCAACAATGATAGGTACAAGACATTATGTCGAAAAACGATCTTTACAACTCTGGTCAGGAGAGGGGGAAGGAGGGATTGGGAAGGGATAGGAGAAACAAAGGAGGAGGCAACAATGCTTGATAAGAAATGTATTCATTACCTTGCTCATGTAATTGTAACCTCTCTGTACGGTATTTTCACAATAAAAAAGAAGAAAGAAGAAAAAGAGAGAGAGAAAGGGAGAGAGAGAATTTTTTAGACTTCCTACCCCAAAAAAGTATGATGTGCCACTACAGACTCCAAAATATATCAACAAATCCTAAAGGATGTCACTTAATCAGGAAAACACATCTGTATCTTATGAAGAAAAAGAAGAAGAAAAAAAAAACATGGTGAGGAAAGAAAGCTGTGAATGCATACTCTAAACCTAGAAACTACTTTGCTGCATGGTGTAACAAAAACAGCCAAAGTCCCCGGTATGCTAGAATAATTCAGTCTTCTTTAGCTTTTTTCCCTAAAATATTGTGGATGAAGAAGGAAAAATATATATGTGATAAAGTATACATAATCTTAAATATTCAGCCGAATGGATTTTGACAATCATCTAACAGCCATGTCACTATCACCCAAACAAAATACAGAATACTTCCTTCCCCTCAGAAAGTTCCCTTGAGCCCTTTCCCTTCCACATTCCTCTTCTAAAGATAACCACTGTCCTGATTCGCTACCCTAGATTATTTTGTCTGTTCCTGACTTCATATAAATGGATTTCCATAAACTACTCTTTTGTGGTTATATTCCAATTGTTCAGCATGTTTTGGGAACTCATCTCTGTTATGTATCAATAAATTCTCCTTTTCATTACTGAGTAATACCACATTGTATTAATTAAACCAATTTGTTTATTATCCTATGGGTAGTCATTTGAGTTATTTCTAGTTTGGAATTATTATAAATAAGGCCATTATGGACACTCTTATGTAAGATTATTGGAGATACATTTTTTTCTTTTGAGTAAATGTACAGGAATCTAATTTCTTGGGTCCAATGGTATGTGTAAGTTCATAAAAATGCAACTGTCAATTTTCTAAAGTGATTATACCTTTACTTCCTGATGTTCTAACCTTTGATATTGTCTGCTTGACTTACTTCAGCCATTCTAGTGGGTGGTTTTAATTTGCATTTTCCTAACAACTTTGATGTAGAGAATATTTTCTTGTGCTTACTAGCTACTCACACATCTTGTTTTATGAAATATCTGAAGTGTTTCATCCATGTCTATTGTGTTGTGTCTGTATTATTGACTTGTTGGACTTCTTTGTATATTCTGAATATGACTATTTTGTCAGAGACAGGCAGTATGATGAGCAGCACTTTCATTTCTATAAAGTCAGTTTTACCTACAGGCCAATCTATAAACTCAATGTAAGCCCAATCAAAACTCCATTTTTCTGAGACATTCAACAAACTTAATCTAAAATTTATGTAAAAAAATAACTCATAGTTAACTTGACCTTGAAGAGGAGGTGGAACATTTGACCTGCCAAACAGTCTTTGAATAATAGCAATAATAATAATATGATTTTGACTCAAAAAACTCAGCGACATTCAGAAATATATATGAGTCTATTGTGCAGTAAATGTGACATCAAAAACCAATGGTGAAGAACAGATGGCTTAGCAAATACTGTTATGAAAACTGTCTTGCTACATAAAGGAAAATAAACTGGATTGTTTCCCAAAACTATGTACAAAGATGAACTCTAGAGGAATTAACGCTATAAACACAAAAGGTAAGAGGATAGTTTCTAGAAGGAAGCATAGCTTTTTCTTTGTAATCTAGTACTGGAAAAGATTTCTCAAACAAAACTTTGGAAGTAAAAGCCATTAGGCAAAACAAACGATGAGTCTGATTAGATCAAAATTAAGAATTTTTATTCAGCCAAACTCAGCATGGAAAAAAATTAATAAGCAGCCAACAAAATCAGAGAAGATCTTGGCAAGGTGTAAAGCTAATAAAGTACTAAAAATGCACATGATATCCAAGAAATGAACAAAAGACAAAAATGACAATAGAATTTTTTTTTATCAAGGAAAGAGAATCAATAGCTAATGGACTACAGAATATCACTACAAGGCAACCAGAAAATGAGAAGACACTAAAACACTGGCATTCAGATAACACAAATTAAAAGAAAGTGCTTTACTACGTTATTCATACTAGACTGCTAAAGTAGATAAGACAATCCAAGTATTAGGTAGGGATGTGGGGACTTGGATCCAACATCCACCCTAATGACAGTTCCATGACAGGAATTGGCCCCACTTACTAAAATTAAACATATTCAAACCTTACAGCCCAGAAACTCAGATCCCGAGTATGTGTGTTTACCCAGGCCAGCAAGAAGACACACGTTCTAGGATGCACCGTTGTACCACCACTCTGCAAAATAGGGATTTGAAACAATCCAGAGTTCATCACTGGGAGAGCCAATACAGTGGATATTATGAATATAATCAAAAGTTGTATTTTTGAAAAGAACAAATATTGACAAAATGCCAATAAACGACAAAGGAGGAGGGTGCTGCAGACATGGTTTGAGTGGTAAAGTGCCTGCTTATCTAGCACAAGGCCCTGAGTCTGAGCCCCAGTACCATCAGAAAGAAGGAAAGGGACAGAGGGGGTGAAAGAGGGAGGGAGGGGGGAAGGAAGGAGAAGGAAGGAAGGAAGGAAGGAAGGAAGGAAGGAAGGAAGGAAGG
>NW_012267217.1:20393131-20406229 GCF_000151885.1 Dipodomys ordii
AAGGAAGGAAGGAAGGAAGGAAGGAAGGAATATTATGAAGGGCTGGGAAGGTGGTTCAGTGGTAGAGTGCTTGCCTCACAAGCATGAAGCCCTGGGTTCAATTTCTCAGCATGACATAACCAAAAAAAAGCTGAAAGTGGTGCTGTGGCTTTAGTGGTTGAGCACTACTTGAGCTGGAGAGCTGAGGGACAGTGCCCAGGCCCAGAGTTCAGGTCCCACACCAACAAAAAAAAAGAATACTATGAACAAATCTATAGCAAATAAATTTGAAAAGTTATTCCTGGCTTACAACTGTGATCCTAGCTACCTGGGAGGCTGAGAATAGGAGGCTGAAGCTGGTTCTAGGCCAGCTTGGGCATATGCATGACATAGTTTCTCAATCCATAGCAAATCAGTAGCTGTCACCTCTCATCCTAGCTTCACAGAGAGGCTGAGTCATAGAGATTATGGTTCCAGACCAGCTCCAACAGAAAAGTCCACAAGACTCATATTAATGGAAAAAGCTGGGTTTGATAGCTTATGCCTGTCATCTCAGCTATTACAGAAAGCCAAAATTAGGTGAAGCATGATCTAGGCTCATACTTAGACAGGAAGCAAGACCCTATCTCAAAGTAAGTTAATTAATTAATTTTAAAACCCTCTCAAAAATGGACTGGAGGCATAGTTCAATAGTAATGTGGTTGCCTAGCAAGTGTAAGGCCCTGAGTTCAAGCCAATACCACCAAAACCGTTTCTAAAACAGAAAATGCTAAATAATATTAAAACCTTAAGAAAAACTGAAGGGCTGGAGGCATGGCTCAGGTAGTAAAAGGCCTGCCTAGCAGTCATGAGGCCCTGAGTTCAAACCTAATTTTTTTCAAACCTAAATTTTTTAAAATTATTTTTGCAGTTAAAAAATTTCCCATGCAGAAAATACAAAATACAGAAGGCTTGTTTCAGACCATCCATTCAAGGGACAAATACTTTTAATGTTATAAAAATCTATTCCCAAGAAGAGCAAAGGAGAGAACGCTTCTTAATTCAACCTAATATATGAGACTGGCAGCAAAGCTTCAATTCTAAAGCCTGGCAAAGACCATTAGAGAAAAGAAAATTACATACTCAATCTCATTTGTGAACATAGATGCTAAAATGCTAAATAAAATATTGTCAAACCAAACCCAGTGAGCTATATTTTTTAAAAAGTCATGAGCAAGTGAGATTTGTAGTAGGATTAAAAGTTGATTTAATATTACAAAATCAGTTGAATGTACTTCACAATACTGTTAAGATAAAGTATCATCATTTCAATGAACACAGAAAGTGCTCTTGATAGAATCCCAAATATGCTGAGAAGTAAAGAAAAACTCACTATCCTGATAAACGGCATTTATAGAAAAGTTGTAAGTCTTCATGATCTTGGGCTGAGCAAAGCTTTCTTAACTGTAGGATCAAAAGCACACATTGCAAACAAATAGATTATAAAAAGTAGACTTTACCAAAATGTGAAAGTAAGTACTATGGAGAACACCACTGGACTATGGTTGTAACACAATTGGAAACATTTGCTTAGCATGTGTGAACCTTAGAAACCATAACTCTGGAAAAATGAGAGAAAATAGCATTGAAACAGTGAAAAAGAAACCCCTCTGGGAGCTGAAATTTGCAAATCCCCTATCTAATAAGAGACTTGTACTGTATACAGAAATCTTAGGATTCAATCTGGACAGGCTAAAATGCATATGGAAAAGCAAATGTTAGGCAAGATATTCCATAAGAACTATGCAGGAGACAAGATGTAACACGCATGTGTGATGTCCTGGGTTGGATCTCCAACATCACAATGGAAAAAATGATTTATTTAAAGATTAATCATTAATATCCCATGCAAGATTGTATCTAAGACATGCAAGACATGAAGTTTTGTAATATGGGCACAGTTGTGCAAAAATCAATAAAAATATTAAAGGCAAATTATCTAATTAGAAATAGCAAAAGATCTCATATTTTCTACAAAGAAAATATGCATATTATCCATAAACACATGTAAACATATTCACCATCATTAGTTATCATTGAAATGCAAAATCCCATGAGATAGCACTCCACATCTTGTTGGATAGCAATGACCAAAGAGATGGACAATAACAAGAATTGACTTGTTACAGATATATTTCATAGATATAGTTTCTTTGGGAGGTAATAATAATGTTCCAAAATTAAATTGTGGTGATATTTCATTTTGTGATATACAAAAACTATTGAATCATATGATTTAAATTAGTGAATTGTACAGTATGTAAATTATATCTCAATAAAGCTGTATTTGAAACAGCAAAGTATCTATGATATTCAAAATTGTACTGGAGTCCCCATGTAGTATAGCTAAACAATAAGGGAAAGAAGGGTGGAAATAGAGGAAGGGAGAGAGAAAATAGAAGAAAGGAAAGGAGGGAGCAAGGGAGGGAGGAAGGGAAAATAAAGAGAAGGTAGGCTACAAGAAGAGATGTAGGGATGGAGGAATGGAATGAGTAAGGACTGCACAAAAACAACTGAATTGGCAATCCTACCATTACATGATTGCCTGAGTAATTAGAATTAAAGTAAACAAACTTGCTAGACAATAAAAGTCAATATTCAAAAATCCATTAAGTTTCTATAGACTGTCAGTGACACTTAGAATATACAAATTTCTAAGGCAGCTATTCATTGTAATATGCCAAAGATACAAGGTACTAGAACTAGGTCTAAGAGATATGCAATATGTTTATTTTTAACTTATAAAACTATTTGAATATATTGAAGCAGAGCTTTAAATGGATGCATATATGTTCACAGGTATTGCAAAAGGTGTCAGTGTTTCTCAAATTAATCTACAGATGCATTATAATGCAACTAAAAAATCTATGGTTTATTTGTGGAACTTAACAAGCTAAAATGCATATGGAAAAGGCAAAGACTAGACAAAACATTCCAGAAGAACAGGAGACTCAATGCAACACAATGTTCTGGATCCCTAGCACCTCAAAGAAAAAAAAAGAGAATAAGAAGAGGAGGAGGAAGAGGAGAAGAAGGAGGAGGAGGAGGAGGAGGAATGATTTTAGTGCAGGGACAATGCTAGTGGCTCACTACTGTAATCCTAACTACTCAGGAAGCTTATATCTGAGGATCACCATTTCAAACCAGCCCAGGCAGGAAAGCCTATGTTATGAGATTCTTGTCTCCACTTAGCAAGCAAAGTGCCACAAGAGGAGATGTACCTCAAGTGCTAGAATGCAAGCCTTGAGTGAAAAGTTAAGAAAGATTACCCAGGCTCTGAGTTCAAACCCCAGTACTGATGCACACACACACACACATACACAGAGAGAGAGACAGAGAGAGAGAGAGAGAGAAAACAGAGAGACAGAGAGACAGAGAATGATTGTTAAGACTAATAATTAAAATCTCGTGCAAGAGTGGGTCTAAGATGTACAGGACATAAAGTTTCATAATTCAAGAACACAACCACAACAGTAAAAAGGAAATTATAAAAACTGAACTAGGGAAGAATGACCATATGTGGCTCAGAAAGGTAGGGTGCAGAAGTTGAGCTTCCATGGTAAATCTACATCCAACTGTGTGGTATTGTGTTGGAACAAGCAAAAATACTAGAGGAAAGATATTCAGAAACCCAAACAGAGACATACACATCTATACACTTCATTTGAGACTAAGATAAAATTGAAAATTGGTTGAGGAAGGAAAAACTTTTAAATAGTGGAATAATTAATATTACTTTGAATACTTCTTCATATCATAACCCAAAATCAATTCCAAGTAAATTAAAAACATTAATGTGGAAGGCAAGTGTATAAAAATAAAGGAAAATATTGAAAAAGTAGTATCATTATTATTTCAAGGTAGAGGAGTCTTGTAAAAACACAAATGTAAAAATAACAAAGGAACAGATGTTAAAATTGAACTTAATTAAGAACGAGTTTACATCAAGAGACAAGATAAAGAAGGCAATGAAACAAAAAACAAAGTGAGAAGGCTGTACTTTTAAATACATGAGTTTGGCAAAGGATTAATATCGACAACATATAATACTTCATCATTATGAAATGCACATTTCTCTTCTATTTTTGCATCTCTTTAATCAAGATGCATCTTAGAATCAACAGTGTGTCAAAAATTGCTAAATTGGTCAGTATTTTTCTTAGTGATAAAATAGCAGCACTTTTAACAATAAGAGGTCTCCTAAATTCCATGAAATATACCATACAGAACCACAGATCAAGTCCCAAAAGAAGCAAACAAAACTCAATCAAAAATGGGTAGGATATTTAGGCAGGCACTTCTCAGCAAACAACATTTGAATAGCCTATAAATAAGTGTAGAGAATGCTCAGCCTCATTAGTAATCAGAGAAATGCAAATTAAAACTATAATGAAATACCGCTTCACACTTGCCAGCTTGGTAAAAATTAGAGGTTTGACAACACCAAGTGATAGAGAGAATGTTGAGCTAAAGTGCTTACACTTTGCCGCTGGGAGTGTAAATTCGAACAATTACTATGGAGAATATTTTAGGTTTATCTACCATGTGCATAACCCATGCCTCAGTAATTCCAATCTTAGATCTATCCTCAAGATAACCTCTTGCACAAGTGCACCGGGGACATATACAAAGCATGTTCATAGCAGCAGTATATAATAGCAAAACCTAGGAAATGAGATGGATAAATAAATGGGAGGAGGGTAGTATTGGAATGGAACATTACACATCCGTGAACATGAACAAATTACAGCTATATTCACTAACAAGAAATGGCAAGGGATATTAAACAAAAGAAGCAAACTATTGAACATTTATATGAGTCCACATGTAAAAGCTGTAAATATGCAAAACTAAATAACACAATACACAAGCTAAAAGTGCACATTTTGAAGCCATAAAATATAAGATTAGCGTAAGAGAAAATTCAATATAGTGGTTGTATCTGATAGTAGAAGGAAAAAGAAGGATTAAGTAGGAACATCTCTAGATCTTTTAGAAATCATTTAAATGTGTGTATTCTGCTAGAGCTGATTTCTTTCATTAAAGAGAATCCAAGGTCCTCATATCTAACTAGTATCTCTACTAATATTAGTATAAAAACATCCATCCTTAGTACATTTTATTTTCCCATGTCTGTAACCATGACAGTCACCAGGAAAAGATTAATAAGGCTAGTACTCCCTCAAAGAAGCATAAAGATCTGTGCACATACTGGAAAATATTTTGTTTTAAAAAAAGAACATATAAACTGCTCTGGTGCTAAATAAGATTTAAGTTATTTACAGAATCCACTGAAGTGGAAAGACTTGAATATTCATGATGATAGATGAAATGTTACAGTATACCATATACCATATTTAAACTCATTATCAATGAAAAGAACCTATGTTTTCTTTCTCTACTCAATGGAAAACACCTCCACTTTGGAGAACACTGATGTTTTAAGCAGGGGAAAG
Source organism: Dipodomys ordii (assembly GCF_000151885.1). Lineage (NCBI taxonomy): Eukaryota > Metazoa > Chordata > Mammalia > Rodentia > Heteromyidae > Dipodomys > Dipodomys ordii. Next base: position 20,398,606 of record NW_012267217.1, read on the forward strand.
TAATATAATTATCTGTATCCCTCACTAACCCATATTTCCCAATCCTACTCTCATCTTTGAGTCCTTCATGTAGCCAAAAGTCAACTTTAAAAAATATATCCAGAAATGAAATGTCTAGAAGCCTGAAGTTACAGAACTGTTATACCCCCCCCCAAAAAAAAGAATAAAAGACTTAGAAAGAAAATGGGTTTTGGTTTATTCCCATACTGGATATTGAACCCACAACCTTGTACATGCTATGTAAGTACTCTATCACTGAACTATCCCCATCTTTTCCACTAAAGAATGTTTTACTTGTGTAACTGAGCACCTACTAAGAACTAAACTCCATGCAGGATGAACTGAAAGTCAAATCAGACAGATACCAATACTGAAGACCCTTGTTACCTAGTAAAGGATAGTCACTGATTAAAACATCACTCAGATCAAAAATTCAACTCTGGTGCTGGACCTGATACATGATGCTTTAAGAATTTAAAACAGAGAAAGGCGGGGGGGGAGGGAGAGACAGAGAGACAGAGAGACAGAGAGATGGAGAGGAAGAGAGACTGGTCAAACATAGCTGAGCTGAACTATAAAAGGGAAAATAGGCAGAAACTGACCTTTGAGTTGTGGGGAGTAGGCAGAGGTGAAGGGAGAACAGGACAGAAGGTCCAGATAAGGCAAGGTCACAATAGCAGAAACTTGCACTCTATTTAGTCAGTGCTAACACATGAGGAAATGCAAGGTAATGATAAGTGCAGAGTAGTTTGCTCGGGTGAGTTAAATTATTGAACAAATAGCAGCTGTTTCTTATCTAAACTTCAGTGTTCATAACTAATCTTTGCATGTAATTGGCAATACTTGCAGTCCCCACTTTCTGGTTTCAATTCAGGTTCTATTTAGGACTGAATATATGAATATTTACACAGTGAAGTCACAAGTATAATGTGAAGACAATGAGGAAAGAAACTGATGCATTTGGGGGGGGAATCTATTTCTATATTTACCACCTGAAAATAAGTGCACTCAGGCACATAAAACCTACACTCATTTGTTCAGCACTCTGTGGAAATAATCCTTCACTCATTCATCAAATATTGAACGTGCCAAGCAAGGTTGTTAGAACAAGCCACAGATGGACAGGTAGGGTGCTCCCCTCCAGGACCAGATGCTTCTGGAATGGGGAGAAAGTGCCTGGAGATTGTCAAGGCTCGATATATCCTTAGAGATTTGAAATTGCATAGGATGCAGTAAGAGAAAACAAGACACGGAATAAGAAAGCCAATTGGAAACATGAGAAAAACCAACAAAAGTTGAGGGAAGAAAATATAATCCTGGTAGTCTGACTGGCCTACAGAAAAAGATACTCAGATAACTCATAACAATGCCATCACTTCTTTCTCGCATCTAATAAAAATAATTAGTTCTGAAAGATGTGAAGAGGTGGGAAGTAGATTATAGTATAGAAAACTATCATAGTAGAGAAAGATAATAAATGATATTTAAAACTGAAAGCATATCAATAGTAGTAACTATATCACAAAACAGGCGTGAAAATATAAAATGACTGTTCCTGGGAGATGGATGCAAGTAAGGTAGCTACTACTCCAACTCTAAGATGCTCTGCAGTCTGATTGCTTTTTGTTTTGTTTTGTTTTTTAAATCATGTCCATATATTCTTTTGGTCATTTTTCAAATAAGTACTAGTTTTAAAAGACAATTACACTGTAAGGCCTTTGTCTTAAAAGCTGGGTAAAAGTAAGCAATAAATGTAAGCATGGCTTCATTCGAGAGGCACATTAGAAATGAGAAGGAAGGAAGGATAGGTCCATAAAACACTGCCTTGACACTTTGCTCCATCTGGACACCAGTGGCTCACACCTGTACTCCTAGCTACTCAGGAGGATAGGATCTGAAGATCATGGTTTTAAGCCAAGCCTGGACAGGAAGTCTGTAAGACTTATCTTCAATTAATCACCAAAAAGCCAGAAGTACAAGTGTGTCCCTCAAGCTCAGGGACAGCTCTCAGGCCCTGAGTTCAAGCCCCAGGACTGGCACCTAAGCAAATGAATAGGTAGGTAGGTAGGTAGATAGATAGATAGATAGATAGATAGATAGATAGATAGATAGATAGATAGATAGATAGATAGATAGATAGATAGATAGATAGATAGATAGATAGATAGATAGATAGATAGATAGATAGATAGATAGATAAAGTTGCTCCAAGACCCCACTCAGTGAGGCCCCATAATATCATTTCCATTTTCAGAAGTAGCCATCTGTTACGCTAGCTTTCTGTTACTATAACAAAATCCTTCAGATGACTACATTATAAAGGGGAAAGATTAATTTGGACTCCGTTCAAGTATTAGTTCATGACCAATTACACCTGTTGGCTTTTAGGCTTGTACATCAGAGTTGGAGAACATGATGGAAACAGCTGCTTGCCTCACGACAACTAGAAAGAGAAAGAGAATAAGAAAGGACTAGAGTCCTAAAATATCATTTGAGGGCAGACTGCCAGTAACCTAACACCTCCACCTAGACTCCACCTACTAAAGGTTCCACAGCCTCCCAATACCACCATGCGCTGGAGATCAATCCTTTAACAACATGGACCTCATAGAGACTTACAGATACAAATAATAACAAGCCATGTTATTCCTCGCTCCCATTTCTTTTCTCTCTAGTAGAATTTTCACCATGCAGAGGGCACAAGGCCTTCAACGTGGCTCCTCTGCTTCATTGCTCTTGTTGTACATACAAACCACACCTGAAAAACACAGGAGGCACAAGAGAGAATCTACAGGATAACACCTGCCATTCATCTTGCTGCTTTCCTTCCCATAAGAACATATCTATCATATAAACCAGTTATGGCTCCCAGATTTCAGAATGATAAACTCCCTATAAAAAGAGAACATGATTTTTTTTTTGAAATCACTGTAGATGTTCAGTTTTTCTAGAAAGTTCTCTGAGGAGGGATTTGTTCTACAGACATTTTCTTCTTTGGGGATAAGAAGACAAAGATTGGTTCATTCTCAAAAGGCTGATGCCCATTCACCCTCTCCTCTCTCCAAAGAGCAATGCAGACACTTGCCTTTCTTGGGGGAAAAAAATGTACACTTACAGTGAATATCTCTCTTGCATTCAATGTAGGAAATAGCCATTTACCGTTGGGTGATTCTGAAGTATCTATCATCCTGCTTGCCTTCGCTTGTTTTCTGCTTCCTCCCAGCCCAAAAATATTCATGGAAAGCTATTGATCTTGTTGAGCAAGATGCTGGAAAAGTTACCAAGAGCCAAAGGACTGTGCTACCAAGGGACAGGAAAAAGAGCCAGCCTTGCAACTCAATAAAGAATTTTTCTGAGAAAGGTCCTGTATATTGACCAAGGCTGCTTTCATTCTTCTCCAAAGAAAAGAAGATGGCTGCTCACCTCCATCCAATGCCAAAATTTCCCAGTTAGGGACTCTAATAAGAATTTAGAGTAGTTTACTTCTTGTTCTTCACAGCTTTTAAATGAATGTCTAATCATTTTGTCTTATCCCACTGTCTTCATTACATATGAGTTATAAGGGTAAGCTCTCATATGCAAGAAACACACAAAAAAATGGCCTTCTGGAAGGGGGGGGTGTCCACAGCTATAAAGATGGGAATGAAATTCCTTTCAAAGATGGCAGAGTTTCAGAATGTCAGGTTCTAAGCAAATGAGGAAGGAAATTCAACCTGTGTTTTCTTATCAATGAGCTGTGGGTTTATCTGCAGTCAAGACATCTACCGTTAATAAAGGGCTAGGTTGACAGAGACTTGGCAGGACTCAGAAGGACAGGGCATTAAAATGTATGTCCAAGGTATACATGAGTTCTACTTCAACATAAAGCCCTTTTAATAGAGTGGCCTTCTTCTATCATTCACCCTATTTGAAGACTTCAAATGATTAGGAGGACCTGCGTTTTTCAGACCCACTTCAAAGAGGAAGTTGTTGCTGAACTGAAACCCCTTTTTACAATGACAAAGATAATAATAATAATAGAGGATGTTGACATTCCCTTGATCTCTCACACACTGATCAGAACACTTTTTCATTCTCTCCCTTATTCCGCATTTGTTCATAGGATGCCTTCTCAAAGGGATGTCTCCCTCTCAGGACACTTCCTGCCCTGGAACTGCCAGGGGACCACTTCTCTCCAGGAATCCTCACCTTTCCCACCGAGATTAGAGTTGAGCACCACTGAAATATGCTCCACAGCATCCCATGTCCCCAGTCAGAAGCTCGGTGGTACTAGTTCATCATTCCCTTAAGTCAGGGGCTGGCCCCATGTAAGCACATAACAAGTATCTGTAGGATGAGTGAATGAATGGGTGCTACAGAACAGTACTGCAGCTGGCATAGTGGAAGAGTAGAGATGGATTCTTTCCCTGAGCTCCAGGTCAGATAGAGGAGGGGATGATAACAAATATACACCAGTGACTCTATGACAAGTAGCACTTTAATTGCCTTGCATGAACCCAACCATTCATTAATTCTTGATATCACACTATCAGGTAGGTACTACACCATCTGTATCTTGCCAATAAGAAAGCTGAGGCACACACTGTCTTGCTAATGCTTCCGTAGCTAGTAACTGGCAGGGACGAGTCAGAAGCACAAGCAGTTGGACCCTGAGTCTAAGTCACTAACTGCTTTGCCAATTTGTCCTGCTGCTCCTTAAGCCCTCAAGTGAGGACAATACACAGCACAAGGCCCAACTTTCACCTAAAATAATGTAGACAGAAAACTGGGAAAGAGGAGGAGAAATTAATTCCAGCTGCAGATATTGCTGATGTCAGACCTGAGCAATGCTCCCCTTCTATCACTGTCTTTTCCCCATGTTTCCACCCTCCTCCTCTCCTATAGATCTGCATGCAACCAATTTTGGAACCAAGTCAAAGCTTCAGAACTTATCGACACCCAATCAAACTCAGTGTCCAAAATTTAAATGGAAAGTCAAAGACCTGATGCTAACAAATTTCATCATTCAACCATAAATTACACTGTGAGTAGAACTGGTAAAAAAAATCCTTTACCAACCTGATGAGAGAAAATAAACTTATATGGCACCACCTGACATGAAAGATTTTTTTAAACACAAGACTCTTATTCTGACTTACATCTATGGGCTCCAAAAATGAAAATGTTTAAGACGGGTTTTTTATATTTTATTTTATTGTAAAGATGCTGCATGGGGGAGGGTTACAGTTACATGAGTAAGATAATGAGTACATTTCTTGTCGAATATTGTTATCCCTCTTACTATCCCTTCACTCCCCCCCATGAACTTTTTTTTTAATGTTTGCTTTCTCTTGTCTTTTCTTGCTCTAAAAATAAAGTGGCACTCCATAGCCATAATGGATAGTTTCACAATAAACCACCTAGAATATAAGAAGGAAAACAGACTTCCTATTTGGTATGCCTGTACCCTGGGGACCAGAGCCATGACCTTATGATTGGCAGTTGCTACTGAGAAAAGCTAAACTCTCTTCCTCCTTCTCATTCTCATTCTTATTCAGCAGGATCTCTCAACATTTTCAAAGGACAAAAAGAAAATTCCTAAGCAGCTGATCTACTTAACCCCATTCTTACTAATAGCTCATTCTAGCTTTGAAGAGGTCAAGATTCATTATTGTGATAAACATCATTTTCCATACTTCTTGAGAGTAGGAGTGGCTAAGATAAACTGAAGAAAAAAGAATTCTGTACAATGGAAAATAAGAGCGAGGCTGACTTCCACAGAGCTTTGATCTATTCAGGATGCATAATCAAAGTCTCTGAGAACAATCATTTTAAGTAATCTTTATAAAACAGCAATTTTTTTTCCATTGTGGGGCCTGGACTCTGGATCTAGGCACTGTCTCTCAGCTCCTCAACTCAAGGCTAGAGCTCTGCCACTTGAGCTTTAGTGCCACTTCCAGCTTTTTCTGCTTATGTGGTGCTGAGGAATCGAACCCAGGGCCTCATACATGCAAGGCAAGCACTCTACCACTGAGCCACCTTCCCAGCCCCTTATAGCAGTAATTTTTAATTAAGGTTTTAGACTGTAGTACTTCAAACATTTGCTTTTCCTTCCTCATTAAACTTTAGCAAAGACAAGAAGGACACCTATTTTCTCCTTCAGAGAAGAGGCCATCTCCTCATGAAAGGACATTGGTTTACTTGGTAGAGGGATTTCTGATAGGAACATGAAAGTCAGAGCATGAAGAGGTCAAAACAGAGACAGCACTGGGATTTTTCTGTAAATACTCCTCTCTCTCTCTCTCTCTCTCTCTCTCTCTCTCTCTCTCTCTCTCCTCTCTCTCCTTCCCTCCCTCACTCCCTTTCCCCTCTTCTTTTGTGTGACAGTACTGGGGGTCTGAACTCAGGGTCTGGGTCCTGTCCCTTAACTTTTTCACTTACAGGTCAAGATTCGTGCTCTACCACTTGAGCCAAAGCTCTACTTCCGGCATTTTGTGAGTTAATAAGTGATAACAGCCTCCCAGAATTTCCTTCCTGGCCTAGCTTCAAACCATGATCCTAAGATCTCAGCCTCCCAAATAGCTAGGATTACAATAGCTAAGATTACAGTGGGGTTATGGGTGCCACCAGCACCTGGCTCCCCTCCTCTCTTTCTGTGGGGAAATCTCATTCTCTGAAAATACTATTCCTCTTTCCCCAAAAGAAGACAGTATCGTTTGTGTAGAGGAAGAGATGAGGGAGGTAGGGAAGTACTAAGGATTAAACTCATATTTGCTAGACAAACACTCTATCACTTAAGCTATGCCTCTAGCCCTTTGCTTTTAGTTTGTGTTTTAGACAGGGTCTCATGCTTTTGCCCAGGCCAGACTAAGATCATGATTCTCCTACTGCCCCCTCTCTAGTAGCTGGTATTACAAGCATATATCATCACACCCAGCCAAAGTCTGTACTTCAGACTTCCATTCTAGCCTGTCAAATAGAGACTACCATATTCATGATTATTCTTTAACAATCATCAGTTTCCTGGTTTTACTGAAGCTGGTTTTTTAAGTGGCATCAACATCAATGAAACCATCATTATCACACCTACTATTTACAGACTGTTGTACTGACAGGTATTCTGCCCTACACACATAGTTTCCTTGACTCCTCCCAACAGCCTTATGAGACAGGATGTGCTGTTCCCACTAGAGCGGAGCCTCTAAGCATCACAAGGAGATCAGACAGAATTCAAACGAAAGAACAGGTCACAGCAGTAACCCCAGCTCCTTGAGAGGCAGAAACTATAAAGGTTTGCAACAAGCCCAGGCCAAAAAAATTAACAAAACTCAATCTCAATACACTGGATGTGATGGTACACTTCAGCTAAACAGAAATGTAGGTGGGAGAATCAAAATCTCAGAGGCTGGCTGGCCTAAGCAAAAAGCATGAGACGTTACTCAAGGGGTAGAGTACCTGCCTAGCAAGCGCAAGATCCTAAATACAAACCCCAGAACCACAAGACAAACATTGTTTCTAGTACCTTAAAGTAACTAAAGACAGAGTTTGATCAGTGTATGCTGGCCATCTAGAAAATTAGGAGGGTGACACTCTGAAAACATTACAGGATGGAATAGGAGAAACCCTAGGTCTCCTTGGCTCAGGC
>NW_012267217.1:20407108-20443619 GCF_000151885.1 Dipodomys ordii
TGATGTTAGGGAAATGAACCCTAAGATATGTATTCAAATGTTTTTTTCTTTCTAACACATTTTTTCTTTCTAACACATGTTTTTGTTTCTAACACATTTATAAGATTATTTCTTTGTTGCTTTGTATGTTCCTCCCCCACGGTATAACCCCTGCTTTCACTGTATTTGATGTTATAATTTGTGGAGAGGAAGGGAAAAAACAAATCGTTTAAATAGGGATACAGGTGGACCCATTGCAACAATGAGACATACAAGTTGTTATGTTGAAAACAAACTTTACAACTTTGGTCGGGGGGAGGAGAGTTAAGTAGGGGGCAGGGGGAGGATGAGATGGGAAGGGAAGGGGAAACGAGGCATTGTAGAATGCTTGATAAGAAATGTACTCATTATCTTGCCCATGTAATTATAACCTCTCTGTACAATATTTTCACAACAAAAAAAAAGAAAATTAGGAGGGTTAAGGTAGAACCTAGTCTCCTTTCCATAATAGAGGAAGAAACTAAGGAAGTTGGAAAATCATAAACTGCCTTGCAGGGCTTTCCAACTTACTGCACAATTGAATCATCTAGGAATTAGTTCAAATGCAGATTCTGAGTCACAGGGTCTAGGTGAGCTACGACTATCTTTTTTGTTTGGTTTTGTCGGTCATGGGGCCTGAACTCTAGGCCTGGGCACTGTCCTTCAGCTCTTCAGCTCAAGGCTAGCGCTCTACCACTTGAGCCATAGCACCACTTCCAGCTTTTTCTTCTTATGTGGTGCTGAGGAATCAAATCCAGGGCCTCATGTATGCAAGGCAAGCACTCTACCACAGAGCCACTTTCCCAGGCCCCGGCTATCCATTTTTAACCTCCTCTTGGGCGACACAAATCCTGCTTATCTGAAAACCACACCTTGAGTCGCAAGACCCTTGAGGGCATCTAGCCCAACCTTTTGTCCCAGTGCAAGATTCTACACTGACTCACCAAAGTCTGAAACCTTCAGGGTCGGGGACTGAAAATAATGACTCAGGAGCTCCTAGAAACTTCTGGAATCAGTCGGTTCCTCCACAGGCAAGTTCCCACAGAATTTACTATGTATGAGAGTTACCTATTTGCATCCAAGTTTATGTTCAGACAATATCAAAACAGAACTAGAAATAGTCCCCTCCAAATGCATCTAGTAATGGAAAAACACACTGATCTTAACTTGTGTTGTGACACATGAAGCTTTAATTATTTACCAGTTCTTAATGCCTGATTCATAATTAATACCAGAATGTACTTCTCTCCCTGGCTGCTGCTTGATTGCTGCCACAACTATGGGATTAGTGCATCAAGATCAAATTCATCTTTTCTTAGGAAACCCATGAATATGTATCCAGCTCATTGAAGGAGAAGTTGAGAATGCAATTTGCCAAAGCATTAAGGAACTAATAGGAAAAGAAATTGATAATGGTCACCTCCTTAATTTGAATTAATTTCATTAAATTTAAATTAAAAATTAATATAGCTGGAAAGTATAAATCGGTCCTTCCCACACTGACAAAAACAGCACAATTGTCTGCAAGTTTTAAAACGTCCCTGGTGAGATAATTAGAAGTAATTCTGGCTTTGTCTATAAGAGCATAATGTGTTAAAATATATAGACTCTCCCTGAAATTTTAACTTCTAGAAATTAAAATGATAGTGGTTCTCATAAGAACCCCTTTTTCCAAAATGGGTATTAGTAACTGAGTGACCCAACCAATTCAGATGCTGCCTTTGTCTCTGAATCCCAGCCTGTAGATCAACTATTTTCCACTCCCAGAATTAAAGGCAGGATGAAGCAGATGTTTTAAAGTAGATCTGTAGCAATCTTGCTATGATCACCTCTCAGGGAAATTTGGAAGCTTTTCTCAATAACAAGCAGAGAATTTAGAAAAACAAACAACATTCATTTAGGCTTCTAGTTTGAAGTATGAAGACAAATTTGCATTTGGAAGGTTTGAGTGTGTTGTGCTTGCCTACATTTCTGCTGCTCCAATTCAAAGTCAGAATGTATAATTTTGAATCTTCTAAGATTGCATCTCAGCAGCATACTAATCAACACTTAGAGTCCCAAGCAAAAAAGCTCTGCCCTCCTTCCACCTGTCCACATGGATTCCAGCCATAAGATGACATGCCCAGCTTCCTCAACTCTGCCTTTGCTCGTGCTGGTACCATTCCCTAGGTTCCCTATGTCTAGCCTCCTCTCTTTTTCCTCTTCTGTTCCTGACAATTCTCCTATCTCAAGATCCAATTCAAGTACCCCCATCCTGTGAAACCTCTCTAATCCATCTTCCCATCCACAACATTAAATAACCCAGACAGTCACTCTGCATCTCCCCTTCCCCGCCCCTCCACACACACATGCTCAGAGCATCTTCCCATCACCATCACACTATTTCCTTAGGGGTACAATCTACCTCCTGCAGAAAGGGCTGAGCTTCCTAAGGAAATGTGCACATACATCCCCACAACTAGAAATTACTTAATGAAGGCAGGAAAATCCAATCAACGACAAAATGAACTGAATGAATGAGCAACCAAATTGTTAAGATTAATTATTTTGTACATTCTCTTTGAAGCAAATCAGATCCACACCAGTCACCCAATCCATGATTGGATTGTGAACCCCAGAAGGACACAAAGTATATTTGCAGACCTGATACTAGCACATGACCTGCATCTAACATATTCAATATATATGTTCAAAGGAATGGATAGATAGGTCAATGATAATCAACCTCCAAACTGTTTGGTAGAATAACCTTAGAGAAAAGTCCTTCAGCAATTCTCCTCAGGTGTATCACTGAGGGAACAGGGCCTTTCTCAGTACCCACATGGTGAGACTCAGAGCTTTGGTCTCTGAGATTTCCTCTTCTCACATCTCTTGTATCCAAATACAGAAGGCAGACTGTGCACCCACAGCAAATCACCGCTTCCCTGGTTTCACTTCAGGTCATTTCATTTTAAACAATGCCATCCAGAGCCAAAATGCTGCCTAGGCTTGCCAAACTGAACAGGTTCTCAACAAATCCTGGAGGCAGCATTGAAAAACACCGAGACTGGCAAGCCTCCACACTGGAGCCATGTTCTAGTTTATTAAAATGAATAGTGATGTGCACAGTGCTTATCAAGATGCCACTGCCACTACCCACCTGGCTGTCTACCTGGCAGATCTGATGTGCCGTGAGTTGATGACTCCCGGAGAGGGGAAGCCTTCTTGGATATTCACTCTGACAGATGTTGACACAGATGCTCTGAGACTGGGCCTTCCATCCTTACTACTTGGGTTCCACCTTCACAGTTCATTCTTTCCTCTTCCTCTGTCTCAGAGAATACTTCAAGGCTCATTCTGTCACCACCAACCAACTTTGCAATCCTTGCCCCCAGACTCTCAGCCACCCATCAGTTGGAAAACACAATATATCTGGGGAAAAGAAAGAAAAAAGTCTCCAGGACTGAGCTCTGAGCTGCTGGGTCTGTGGCAGCCCAGGAGAGAGCATTTGGGCTACAAGGAACAATCTATGCCACCATCTGGAGCCAAAGAATTGGAAAAACTCTCTATGGAACTCTTGCCCCACCTCCTCTTACTGTGGCCCATGTGTTTATAGGACGATGACGGTTATGGAATCTTGAGGCTCAATTCAAAGTTCCTTGCTCTGTAAAAACTTCTATGACCAGCCTATCACCACCAACCTAAAGAACCAAGTGGGTTCCCATGTTCTGTGTCCTGCCAGTACTCAAACTCTCAATCTAATCACACTATTTTGTTTCTGGGTGAAGAGTGAACAGACATACTCATGCATTTCCCATCTGAGGAAACTTAAGATGTGAGAACCCATACACGGATGCAAAGCGCAATCTTCAGTGACTCTTACCCTCATGGTGGTCTGCCCTTCATGTGTCACAATTATTCTATTTTGACTTGGTGTGATAAAAACTATAACACAGAATAACAGAGGTATGAGGAGAAAGGCTCTTCTCCAGTTTATGACATTCTCAGATAGGGAGAGTACACACACCAGAATCTACTTGAGAAACTAACTGGTCTATACTAAGACTTCCCAACTCCCTATTCATTATACAGAAAGAAGAATGAGAGTCGGGTCATCATCTCTGTGTGTGAAACAAGGGACATTATATGAAACTCATTATGGACCCTCACTGTTCTGGGTCCAGAAAGGAGGAAGGGAGGAGAGAAGAACCACACAGAAGGTCTGCACGACATTCACACTCAATTCTAGCAGATTGTCAGTACAGTAGGAGACCATGGGAGGGAGAGAAGTCATAGCTTGGAAAATCTTCATGAAGCAGATGGAATTCAATGAGTCTTGAAGAATCACTAAAATTTAGGTAAATGGGGTGCTGAGGGGAGAGAGATGGGTATTTCAAGTTGGTTGAACCTGCGTGCACAGAGATGGGAATAAATCCAATGCACACAAAGCACAGACTCACAGGGTGGGCTCTCATTCTCACTCTTCCTTGATGTCTTTTTCTCAGGTAAGGTGGAGCAAATGGAACTCTCCTTTCTGTCTTCTTCAAATTCCAATGCAAAATGATGAGGAAAGGAGTCATGACACAATGCCAAGTCATTCTGCCAGCTGAGTGCTGAGAAGCTCTTCGAGGCTTTGGATGGATAAGCCTGACCCCTTGGGCAGCTCACACAATTCTGAGAAAGCAACTTTATTCTGCTCTGGACAGCGTCAGGAGCAGCTCTGGGTATGCTTAGAGAAGGACTCTTACCCATTCCATGTTTCCTTGTCCAATACAGCCAGGTGGCAAGATGCCAGCCCATTTGCTGCCTGTCCAGGAAGATATTTATGAGCACATATTTTTATTTTCTTTCCTAGTAGTAAGTTTGAGGAGATGGATGAAGGCTACGAATCCCCCCTAATAGCTAAGGCACATAGTCTTTCTGGGAGTTTTGTGCTCCCACTAATTCAGCAGTGGTCGCCAGAGCTATTAAGGATTCTGAACCTCTGACTGCATGTCGGAGAAGAATAAAAAGAAATCCAAGCAGTAAAAATGAACACCCCAAAATGAATTCTCTCACACAAACCATTTCTCCTGGTTGAACATTATCAGCCTTTGGACCTTGGCTGAAACCGAGTAGCTTCACCGTCAATTCACAAAATACAATTATCCGCTGTCTGGTTTTCTGATAGCAATTCTTTTGTAGGTGAAAAATGCAAGTGTTGAGTCCACTATTGAGAAACCTTGATGCCAAAAAAACAGAAGAGCCAGAAGCAGGCAGCTCATCAGATTCCAAACCTATTTTCCCAGCACCTGGGGAATGAACTGCAAAATGTGTGCTTTTGGATGTACACTGGGAAATTAAGCAACTAAATAATCATCATCACCAATACTAAAAAGAGAAATGTGTCTCCAATCTCTAGCTGTTTGGTGCCATTTTTTTTCTTGCTCAAAACATTCTTGAGTTGCCATGCAGGAAGGTGGTTAGTGAGCTCAAGTCAGGAATTTGAGGGAAGATTCTCTCTCTCTCTCTCTCTCTCTCTCTCTCTCTCTCTCTCTCTCTCTCTCTCTCTCTCTCCTCTCGCTCTCGCTCTCGCTCTCGCTCTCGCTCTCACTCGCTCGCTCATCTAACCACCACTGAATTCCATTCATGGACTATCTTCCTTGTTTTATGGGTTTGTAATTCCCACCAACAAGGCTGAGAATATTGAACCCCATTCTGTCGTGAGCCAGAAAGGAAGAAATACTCTCCCAGGGAGCCAAGTGCTCACTTGTGTGAAGTAAATTGCCTCTTCTGCAGTGAGGAATGCTAGGGATCCTACCATTGGAGCCCAGGAAAACACCCCCTCGGGAGCTATCTGCTCAACCACATGTGATAATTTCAGTCTATTTTTAAACTCTTCTGTCTAGCATATCTGAGTGTGAGCCCAGGTGAGAGAACCAGCCAAAGCAAGTCAATCAAGTTAACTTTTCTTGGCTTTTTTTTTTCAACTTCTTCCTAAGTACTCTCTCCATTCCCCCTATGAATATGTGCAGAGTACATGCAGGTAGGGCATGCATGTTTTTGACCACACACACACACACACACACACACACTGCCTCTTGTCCTTATTCTTTCCTTAATCTCTCCTCCTCCACCCTTTGTAATTGTCCTCAGACTCTTGCCTGTCACCACCACTCCTATTCAGTTCCCTTATCATCATTCCTCTTCCCTGAATCTCTCTTTCCACCCACATTCTCCCAAAAATGAGTCATGGTAAACAGAAAGTGCTATCTTTTCAGTACAAATAAATAGGACCAAAAAAAATCATCAGGGGGAAAAAAGCCAGGATCTCTTCTTAATGCGTGGTTTGAGCCTTCCAAGAGCTTAATGAAAATCTGGCATATGTTTATGGCACGTGAAGCTTGCATTTCTGCATTGTAAATCTGACATCAACCCACAGATACAATGATTTTGGCTCTTTGCCTTTCTAAAAAGAGACAAAATGTTTGCAGTCGTTATTGGCATTACTGTTTGACCAGAGAAAGGAAGACTCTAATTATGACTAGACAAATCATGAGCAAAGTTCATTTCATTGAAATCCTGGGGAAACAATGCATTGGGGAAAATTAATGAGGGCAAAGGATGGATAAAAGAGAAATGCCTTTAATTTGCTAAGCGTCCTCAAATGCTCTTCTAACCCCAGCTATCCAGCCAAGACACCATGGATCACAGGCTTTCTGGACATTCAGATTCCCTGAAACTCATTCCTGTCCAAGGTCCCTATGGGCTACCTTGAGGTCTGTCCTACTTACTCTGTGGAAAGTCACCTAAAAAATACAGATAGAAAAATTGAGGAATCCTCAAAAACCTTTAGGAAAGTTCATAATTTATAAGAATCTGGAAGGAAGCTTTGCGTTCTGAGAGTATCTATGGGCGCAATTCCTGGTGCATTGTTTTGTTTTGAATCCCACTTTTCATGTATCAAGTTATATTAAAAATAGGCTTGGACTGGTCATGTGTAAGGCCATATCCACATGGGAAGTCAGTAGCTTTCCCAGAGTAGACAAGAGGAGCCTCACTGCCCAGGGGCCCAGCTGGAATGAAGGAGTAGAAGTCAGGAAGGCTGAAAGTCCATGGCCCATGACCATATGAGGTCACTGAGCATATGCATTCCAGGGAACAAGTGCCTACTTTGGTCCCTTTGTCCTAGTTTCCATGCCAATAGCATTGTCCCTGAGGTAAACAAGAGAAACATGCTAACAACATGACTTCCAGCCATGGACAGCTCTTTCTCTCATCTTACTCATTGGATCATGGTAGGAAGGATTCCATTCCAGGTCACTAGAGCAGCCAGAAGCCATTTCTCAACCTACCCTAACTCCAGTTCTAATTTCTTGTCTCTCAGAAGCCTCTCCCAGAAGACCCTTTGCATCCTCCAACTCATTCTCATTCCCCACAGTGCAGAACTAGAAATTTTGAGAGAAAGCAGTACATACACAAAAGGCCTGGAGATATGGCTCAAGTGGTAGAGCACCTGCCAATCCATTGAAAGGCCCTGATTCCAAATCCCAATACTGGGGGAGAGGGAGAGAATGGAAATTCACACAGGTACTTTCTTAGCTTCAGCAAGCAAAACAAAGAATAAAAGAAAGATAATATATGTAATCCACAGCACTGCCTCAATTTAACCCTAACAACCCTAGGCCACAGGTGACAGACATATAAAGACACATTTTAACTATATTTTTATTATATTTAAGTAATTGTACAAAAGAGTTACCATTCAACAAATCAGCTTATAAGTACACTGCATCTTAATCAATGCCATCTCTTTTATCATTACCCCTCAATGCCTCCCAACTTCTCTCTTCTATTTTCTTAATTTCATTGGCTATGCACGAATATAATGACTCTTCTTGTCATTCTACAGAGCCACTCCCAGGGCCCAGCATTCTGGCGGTCTGTACTTTGTGGGCATTATCTCATCTTTCATGAGTGATAGTAAAGATATATAGCGTTATTTTGTTTATGTTCCACTTGGTGGGTGAACCAAGCCTTTAATTGCCAGCCGAATCTCTTCTGAAGCACTGGGTGACCAGTGCTAACAGCTACTATCATTGGTAAGCTTTTGTTTGGTGAGAAGACAGGACAGACTGTCCAAGGTCATCTGGGCTCTCCCATCTTTTCCCATTCCCTCAGCCTGCTCTTACTCCATCTAAAAGAAGGCTTAAAGACTGCTGATAGAGTGCATCCATCTGCTTTCCCAGTTGCCTATTGCCATGGATAATTAGCCATTGGCTGTTTATTTACACAACTTCTATTTGCTGAGGGACCCACAAGCTTATTAATTCCAAGAAGCAGACAGTGTGTACCTGTATAAATGGAAAGAGAAAGTGCATGACTGTTCTACTGAAAGAGACAAGATTTTTATTGATAAATGCATGTGTGACAGCAGTAGATTATAATCAATATTGAACTGGGTGTTTTAGAACCATCTTCAATTTGGGAAATAATACAACCTTATTAATTGGAAACTCTAAAGACCAGGGGAAAAATTTCAGCAGCTTAACTCCCTTTAGAGTGTCTCATTTTTTTTTCATCCAAGGAAGAGGGGGGCATGAGGCAGCTAAGGAAAAGCAGTTGCTTCCAATCAAGCATGATTTTGAATAACCAATATTGATTTAATGAGGTTTTACTCTATATCAGCATTTCAGCCAGCACGATTATAGCTGCACAACCTTCCAAGGTCAAGCCCCGAGGTTTACCCCTTACCTGAGGTGGAAAATAATGAAATCCATTTTCCCCTGGGGAAAAAAAATACCTATAAATCACATTTTCCACACCTCACGTGGTTGCATCAAATTGCCCCACTCTACAACACGTCTATCTGTCACTCCTTCAGCTGCCTTGAGGAGACTCCATCAGGCTCTGTGGAGGAAGGCAGCAGGAAGAAAATGACAACTTGGGCATCCGACTGACAGGTTGAGCCTGGGCTGTGCTGCAATAAGAGTAGGAGTTTAGGGACCGATTCTCTCAGTATTTCAGGGTTGTTGTTTTTCCCCTAAGTAAAATGAGCATGCACCGTGAAACTCAGTCAGCCTGAAAAATAGGAGCAGACTCAGAATACAAAGGTTATTGGCTAGATGACATTTTCACATACCTCTTTGTTTTCATAAAATCAGAACTGTCGGCTGCAGTCCTACCATTTTGAATTTCTCCATGCTCCCTCTTTTGTAATTAGTCCGGATATGAAAGCTAATGCCAACTGATGGTCTTCTCACAGGGACTGTAAATCAGGCACAGATTCACTATTAAACTTGAACTCGCTCATCTCATTCATGGAATTATACGTAGGATGTTCTTAGGACTCGGTATGAATCTTTGCCCTCAGACATCTTAGAAAGGGATTTGGTGCTAATACCAAACCCCTCTCCACATTGCATTGAGGCCCTGCCAGCAAAATGCAAGGAATAAAAGCTTTGTCCCAGGAAAGAGTAATTGAACAGTTTAATGTTTTGTGGTGTGATGGACCTGCACACATTGGAAAATTCAACCTCAGAAAGCCGTTGACAATTGTGCCGCATTCTAGAGGGCAGCCACTAGAGGGCACAGCAGAGATGACGGCAGAAGCTGCCCTCTGAGGGTGGTGCCGAGACAGAAAGGGAGCTGTCCAGGGTCTAGCAACAAGAGGAGCAATTCAAGGAGAGCTGGTAACAGTATGAGCAGAGCAGTGCAGTGCCTGGGCACTTAACCCTTGGATGAAGATGGAGAAAAGTTAGGACATTTCTGCTAGGGAATTGATAGGTTTAGAAGTGCAGTGGGCACAGTCAGGAAGAAAAAAAAGTTCTATCCTAATATTTCTAATGAAGGGGTTCTTGTTGTGGCTTTGAGAAAATGACTGCCTCATTTTTCCAGGTATATTGCTGAAGATATTCTCAACATGTACAACTATGAGTGCATTTTCTGAATTATCCTGAATGGTCTACCCTTATTTCAGGCTTCTATGCATGACAAGAATCACAGAAGGTATGTTTTGAAGCCAGAAACCCTATGATGTCTTTAACACACCATCGACCAGCCTAATGCCAGTCCTTTCCTAGTGCCGCTTTGACTTTCTTTCCCCAAAGCCTTAATTCAACTTATCCCATCTTTCTTCAACTCGCTAAGCACCTACTATGTTCTTCTACAGCTAGATCACAGCAGAGAGGAAAGGCACAGACCTGACCTCAGGGGAATTATCCTAATTATCCTTTGCCCATCTAATTATCTTTCCATACTCTTTTTCACACAAGGGACAAGAAGGGGGGAATGGGAAATAGGGGGAAAGTGTTGGTGGAGAGTTATATAAATATATTCCCAGCACTCCAAAGGCAGAGTCGGGAGAATCAATAGACCATGACCAGCATGGGCAATATAGAGAAATCTTGTCCCCCAAAAAAGGACTGGGAATACAATTCAGTGGTAAAGTATTTGCCTAGCAAGCACCATGGGTTTGATACCCAAAAAGGTTGCAGGTAGGTATTTGTGGGCCAGGTAATGTAAAGCATTAAAAGTCATGTCAAGGATTTTAGATTTCATCACATAGTAAAAGGAAGCAATGGGAGACATGAAGCAGAAGATTTAGATCCAGCTTTGAATGTTTAAAATATCTGGAGGCTTTAAAAAGCCAATCTTATTAGTAATGCAATTAGAACATATATGTGTGTGTGTGTGTGTGTGTGTGTGTGTGTGTGTGTGTGTGTGTGTGAATGACAATATCCAGTTTTGACAAGGATTCATTAAAATTAACAATATTATCTCTTTTATCAGCATCAATACGTTACACAGGGACTCATTTTTGGCATGTCCCTACATATGCATGCAGGGCACCTTGGTCAGATTCACCCTATCCATCGCTTGCTGTCATCCCCCTTCCCAAACCAACGCTCCATTTTCACACATCTACATAAAGAAATTTTACTACCTTTGCCCTCATTTACTCATTGTTTGCCCTTCTCCCTCTCACTAGTAACTATACCCCAAAACAGGACATGTTTCACCTTCTTAATATTCATCTTTTGGGTAAAGTTCATGTTAAAATTAAAAATATTATCTAAGAATTATATTTATTCTGAATGTTAATCATAGGAATGTAATTTGACAGAATAACTGAGGCTTATTTAGCATACACACACACACACACACACACACACATAAGACACTGAAGAGGCTGCATGACCTTTGAGCCACCAGTAATATTAATCCAAGATGAACGGCTAATGTAACCTGGAGACAATGAGAAGACCACACCAAAAAAGGTTTATTCCAGAGACAGATGCTATAAGAGCTAGTAACAACCACTTGCACTGGTGAATGATGGCTAAGGGAAAAGAATCTAATATGATTTTTGTGGGTTCTAATCTAGGCAAGTAGATCTTTGAAGATGCCTTTAATTAGAGCAGAACGAGGGATAAATTGCAAGAGAGCAATTAAAACATAACTGTGGGACATTTGGGAGAAAAGCGTGTTAAGGGGAAATATCTGCAGGACACCCAGATGAAAAGTCTAATTAGATGTGAACATTGCTGGAGAGGGAATTTGGAAAACATTTGTGATACTTAAGAAGAAAGTTGAGTGGCAAAACTAGAAATCACATTGTAAAGACCTAGTAGATGAAAAGCAAGTCAAGAAGTTGAAGTAGAGGCTGGACTGTGTAGTTTTTCAACTAGCTTAAAGAATCTAATCAAACAAGCTTCTGTCCAAATTAACAGTGGAAGTAGTATGAGAAGAATTTAAAGCTGAGTTGGAGCATCCAGCAGAAAGGGTAAAAGAGAAAGGGAAATGTTCAAGGAAGAAGTAGGTAGTAGCTAAGCCAGGCTTAGCTAACTATAGCATATCCAGTGGAATTTGAATTGCAGATACATTGCTTAATTCTTTAACATCAGTGTGCCCATGAAGTATTCAGAACATATTTGTATTACAAAGATTGCTCACTGTCTAAACATCCCATTTAACTAAGTGTCCTATATTTTTTGAAGTAACCCTAGGTAAAGGAAAGACTAGGAGCCTAGGAAAATAAATACACCTGGGAAGGGAATGTGAGACATGCCTGCTCTGAGAAAAGGAAGAGGAGAGAAGGGACAGTAAAAAGAAAGCTAGTTTGGAGGAAGATAGGAAGCCAGTTTGTGTGTTTGGAAATCATGTCTTCTGCTTCCTCAAAGATAGAGATCAAGTCATCTGCAGGAAGTAGACACATCGGAGACTGGCACTAGGATCTGATGGGTGTAGGATGTCAACTGGGAAGAACATAAGGGAAAGCCAAGTAGAGAGAAGGCTGCCAAGAAACACTGAGGGCACAGGGGCTCTGGAAGTGGTCCATCCATGCCAGACAGGAATAAAGCCTCAAGGGGAGCCAAGGTCCTGTTGTGCAGGAATTTGTAAGACTTGCCAACATTTCATTCTTAACACCCTCTGGCTGACATAGGGGGAAGGAGTTCTTGAAAAAATAGGCAAAATAAATATTAAGGTATCACGAGGGAGACTAGGATAAAAGTTCTGGAAGGAAATAACAGAAGGCATAAGCCTAGATTAGAAGTACACGTGTGTTTGTGTGTGTGTTTGTGTGTGTGTGTGTGTGTGTGTGTGTGTGTGTGTGTGTGACACAGAGAGAGAGACAGAGAGAGAAGCTAAGGAGGAAAAAGAGGAAGAGGAAGAGAAAGGGAGTGAAAAAAGGAAAGAGGAAGGGAGGAAGATAAAGAGGACAAAGAGGGAGGAAGGGAAGAAAGGGAAGAAGAAAGAAGATAAATGGATTGGGAGAATGAGTTTAAATAGGAAGGTAAGGGAGATAATTCAGGACAATTCCCTAGTTTCTGACATAAATAAGTAAATAAAGAACACTGATGCAGGAAAACAAAAGGAGGAAGAGGCTTAGCAGGATGGACACTAAAGCGAGCCTTCTCCTGGCATTCCCTTAGAACTATGGGGGATACAGGGATCCAGATAGTGGTACCCATCTATTCTTTGAGTATCTCAGTACAAGAATTTCACAATCACATCTAAACTCTACAACAATGCTACAGGAAGGATGCTATTATCCCCGTGTGACAGGAGAAGATTTGGAATTATTCATTGATTTTCTGTTTGGCTCCAGGTAGTTTGCTTTTTTTCACCTATTCACTACTCCCAATGCAAGCAGCAAGGCCAGTCAATACTCATCACGTTAGGGGGTAGATGAAATGGGTAGGAAACCAGGAGTAAAAAGAGAGGGGGGGGGCATTCTGGCATTCTATTCCAAAAATGCAGTGTTGTTCTAAGATGCAGGATGATCTTGGGCATATGTTAATGTGCCCTTGGAGTCAAGTTTAAGAGCAGGGAAAGGACATTTTTTCGAGCTAGACAAAGGCCAAAAAGAAGAAAGACGAGGAGAAGGTGGAGGAGGAGGAGGAAGAAAAGGAGGAGGAGGAGGAGGAGGAGGAGGAGGAGGAGAGGAGGCATGACACAATGATTGTTACTAGGCCCTGAGAAAATGTCCTGGCCCTATTGATAATCAGAGCTCCAGGGAGGCACAAGGCCTCAGAGAGAAATGTACAAATAGTCAAAACAATGGCATCTTAACAGCATGACAGATTATCTTTTATGCTCCTGTGTCACCTGAAAGCAATAAATATACTGCGGGGAGTATATGCATGACATGAACATGGAAGACAAAACCAAGAATTCTAAATGTGGAGAGGAACAAGAGACATCTCAGAGGCAGCCTGAGGTTGGTAGATGACGGAGACCCAGAAGGGTCAAAAGACACTGCTTCAGATTGTGGTATACAGGTAATCGTGAAAGGAAGGCACACTTTCCTAATGTTTTGTACTGAAAGAAGAAATGTGAGGAGAGACATCAATTTGGCTATAACTAACCAACCATCATTGAACAGAACAGTCCCACAATAGATATAAAGGTTATTTTTCAGAAAATCGGCCAAGTTATATGTTTGTACAAATGAGTTATGAACTGCAATGTTTACCTACTACTCACATTTTTCTAAGCACAGGAACTCAGGAGTAAGTCATTGAAACACAAATCTATAGAAGCTATCAGGGACAGATTCAGCCCAAGCCTGCCATACTCCATAGCCCCTGGTTTCCCACACCAGTGCTATTCTTTGTTCAGGAAGGGCAGTTGTCAACCTGTTTTGCCACCTGTGTCTTTTGAAGCTCTGGCTTCCATTCTAGATCAGCCTCTTGAATGCTGACAGGCAGTAAGGATATTCAGGATCCCATGAGCTAAGAAATCCTTCAGATGAGAAACTTTCTTTAACAGTCAGGTATTTGGAGAGTGTGGCTGTCAGGATCACTAGACCAATGAACGCAGTAAAAACAACAATTTGCATTCTGAAAGCCCAAATCATGCCACCCAGAGTCAGAGTGAGATTTTTATGCTGCCATTAAAGCAAAGCATCAGCAGTTCCTCGGGGGAAAGGGGAAAGCAAGAGTTCAAAGGACACATTAGCAAGTTTCTCAATTAAATGCCAAGCAGTAATACAAGTTTGCTTTAGCACTCTCTTACTTAGTCATTTAATTTTTCTTGAAAAAGAAAAACAACCCCCAGGGGGTGTTGAACCTAATGCCTGTCTAAGCAGATGAAGCGAATGCTTTCTCGGAGTGGATACCAAGCAATCTATCTGATTATGTCTATTTCTGAACAGGAAAATTGATCAATTAAGGGGAAGGGAGGCTTGCAGAGCCAAGAACCGAAAGGGGGAAAAAAGGAGGAAAAAAGAGCTGCCAGCAGTGCTCCTACTGGGAGCTAATGAAAGTTTCACATAAGAAGTTAGATTCCAAATTGGAGACCATAAGAGCTGTGTTCACTTCAGCCAAGCCAGAGTGAGGGCACATGTGGGGGGGAGATGGAACATGAATGGCTTTTTAACTAATTTATGGAATTGATGTATGACCTCATAGTGAGCCCTAAGCACCATTGTCACATACAAAGTTTCTTTTCAGAGATATCAGTCCTCAGAGGGCAGAAGATAATGGATGTCTTATCTGATCTATATGGACCCCACATAGACAACACAGAGTGAGATACTTCCAAAGCCACCCAGCCATGTGTGCTATATGTACACCTGTGTTACTTGGCTGGTTACTGAATAATTCCTAAAGCTAACAGGGAACGATGCATACTATACAGCAAATAATTGAATTCTAGAAATAAAGACGGGCTATACTTTAGACCACAGCTGGGCATAGCCTCTTGCCTATTTTTGTCATGGCTAATCGTCAGCACCTAGTCTAATATTGAGCACTCATTATGTACTTCATGAGTGAACAAAGGCCACAGAGCTCTAGGGATTGATTGTAAGACTGGAAGCAGCCTCTGAAGGGTCAGGGTTGCTTATTCTAAAGCATCACCAATAACTGAGAATGCATTGCCCTACACATAAGAAGAACTGGGCAAGGTAGCTCAAGCCTGCAATCCTAGCCACTCAGCAGGCAGAGATGAGTCCAAGCCAAATGAACTATGGTTTCAGGGCAAAATGAAATTCAACCAATGATTGGGGACAGTCATTGCCAGCAACATCAGGAAAAACAAGTAGGAAGATCACAGCTCAAGTCAGCCTAGGCAAAAATAACCAAGGCAAAAAAGGGGCTGGAGGCAAGACTCAAGTAGTAGAGTACCTGCCTTTTAAGCTCAAGGCTCCAAGTTCAATCACTAATACCACCAAAAAAAAAAGCGAAGATAATAAATATCAGCAGAGAAAGACAAGATAATGAAATGTTATGAGGGCTCTATAGGTCTGTCTCTCCTGAGAGATCTTTGGGAAGAAAATAAAATCTGTATGTCAGTTTGAGTATGTTCCTGTTGAAGGCAGGAAGGAAGGAAATAGACATAATGGCCAGAAACTTTAGGGCTCTAATGGTGTGTGTTTTGTAGAACATCTACACTGACATGCATTAGCCCAGGTTTCTCCCCCGGTTATCCTATGGCCTTGAAATGAATCAAGAAATCTAAGAGCACATCTAAAAATCACTCCAGTCCTGCACTCAAATAGTCAAATAATTAATTCTCTGTGTCCTCATAAGTGGTTCACACAAAAGGACATATTCCATTTTTTCCTTTCTGATTTGATCTTGTGCTCTTAAGAGTCAATAA
The DNA here is from genome assembly GCF_000151885.1 of Dipodomys ordii. NCBI lineage: Eukaryota > Metazoa > Chordata > Mammalia > Rodentia > Heteromyidae > Dipodomys > Dipodomys ordii. Next base: position 20,423,192 of record NW_012267217.1, read on the forward strand.
GCCTGGGTTAATTTTGAGAGATTGAACATTTCAAATCTTCATCACTATTACTCAAAACAGGCAGAACTGGGTCCTTGTCTTAGAATACTTGTTCTCATGGTTTTAGAAAAGTTTCTATTATAAATTTAGTGCTGGCCTGAGCCCCAAATGAGCTGCAGTTCCCAGCCTTAGGGAATACGCATACTAGTCTCAGGGGGAGGGGAGAATCAAGTTATAAATCTAACATCTGCAGGGAATGAGCCAACAAATTCTTTTAACATTCCCAGTGGAAACTAGTGCCAATCATGCCACCAAGCTTAGCAGTTGCAAAGGACACATGTTCACACCAGGGTATTTCCCCCCTTTTAAACAAATTTATGGGAACAGAGAGCCAAGGACAGAGCTCTTACGAGTTCCATCGAATGTGTCACTAAATGTGTTACTGTCACCCTCAGATCCCACCCCACCCCCACTCCCAGCCTCACACTGTGACTCAAAAGTTTGCAACACCAGATGGCAAAGGTTGAGGTCAGACAGATAAAAAGAACGTTTCATTGAGCTGAAGTATGGTTAACAAACATGTGAATGTGAATTCTAACACATTGTAAAACTGTGGCAAACCAGACTGAAAAGAGGGTTTAGCTATGGCAGGAAATCTGTTTTTCAGCTCCACCCCAGCCCTTCCAGTTCATTACAGGTATTGTGGAAAGAAAATGGGGTTTTGTGTCCTCTCTTGGCAATCTGCACACTGCTCTTCTGCCAGATTTCTAATGACTTTTCAATGATGATTTAAGAGCCTGCAAGTTGTAAAGGATTTCAGCTTAGCTCTGCTCAGCTCACCTCTGCCTCTGTCCCCCAAACCCCCCCCCACACACACACACACCTCCCATCAGCAGGACCAACATCAGCAACTTTTATTCCAGTCTCACTTCATAGCTCTCTGTCCACGTCACAATGCCCTCTGAGGTCACTGGATCAATCTAGCAGCAAGAGGAAACCCTCCAGAGCTTAGTGGTTTGTATCTACAGCAGTTTGTAAACGATGTTGGTGGCCCAGCCACCCCTACCCCAAAAAAAGAAACTCCATAATTTGGGTAGAAAAATCTGCTGTTTTCAAGCCAGCAGCTGTCACACAAAATAATTACAGAAAGGGTGGGGGGAGAGACAGACAGACAGACAGACAGACAGAGACAGAGAGAGACAGAGAGAAAGAAAGAGAGAGACTGCAACAGTCCCTATTGGAATACCTTGAATGCCTCAGCCCTCTGCTTTAATACACAATCTGAAACCCCAGAAGACTTGAGAGAACTTTAGCGGAAGTATAGGCTTTAGGGAAGGTGTAGGCTTGTGCTCAAGATTTGGGAGTACAGGGGCTGGGAAGGTGACTCAGTGGTAGAGTGCTTGCCTTGCATGCATGAAGCCCTGGGTTCAATTCCTCAGCACCACATAAGCAGAAAAAACCGGAAGTGGTGCTATGGCTCAAGTGATAGAGCACTAGCCTTGAGCTGAATTGCTGAGGGACAGTACCCAGGCCCAGAGTTCAGGCTCCACAACCGCCAAAAAAAAAAAAAAAAAAGATTTGGGAGTACATAAAGTCTATTCCAAACTTTTTCATGTATAGTTTTTCGTGGAAAAACATGTGGAGGTCTCTCAAAAAAATTAAAATAGAATTACAATATGATCCACCACTGAGTACACATACAAAGGAAACAAAATCAGTACAGCAGACACTTCTCACTTCCATGTTCACTGCAGCACTGTTCACGTTAGCCAAGGAGAGAATCTAAGTGTTTGTCATAAGGTGAACAGAAAGAAAATGTGGTATATGTGTGACTATGGACTACAAATGGAAAGTTTCCTTTTAAAGGAAGGAAACTGTGTCCTTTGTAGCAAAATGAATAAAACTGGAAGAAATTATGCTAAGTGAAACAAGCCAGATGTAGAAAGATAAGTACAATTAGATGTAAAACCCAAGAAAGTCAAACTCATAGAAGCAGAGATAGGATGGGATGTAGAATGGGATGGGATGGAAGAGGAGAGGGAAGGGGGGAGGAAAGTAGAGGAGGGAAGGGAAGAGAAGAGGAGATGGAAGGGAAGGAGAGGGGAGGAAAAGGAAGAGAAGTGAAAGGTAGGAGAGTGGAGAGGGGAGGAGAGGGGAGAAGAAGAGGGAGGAGCAGAGAAAAGGAGAAGGGAGGAGAGTGGAAGAGAGGGGAGGAGAAGGGAAGGAAGGGAAGGAGGGGAAAAGAGAGGAAAGGAGAGGAGAGGAGAAGAGAAAAGAGGAGAGGAGAGTTGAGTTGAATTAATAGAATAGAAAGAATAGTGATCACCAGTGGCTGAGGATTAGAGAAAATGGGCAGCTGTTGGTCAGAGGCTACAAACTTTTAGCTATGAGATGAACAAGTTGTGGGCATCTAATGTGCACTATGTGTGGTTATGGATGTGATAGCTAACTTGTCAGAAATGTGTACACAATGTTTAGTGTATATGTTCACACACTATTACCATGGTACACTTCAAATATTCAGTCTTTATACATCAGCTAAATATTTTTAAATGAAGAAAAGACATTACAGCAGGTACTAAAAAACTATTTTTACTTAAAAGCACTAGTTCCTTAGTTGGGCCCATGAATTAAAACAGGATCAAAGTTTAGCATCCCTGCCTCCATTTTGTATCTGTCTCTTTTGTTCCATAGCCTTCTCTCCTATAGTCACTTTACAGCCATCTTGGAACCCAGGAAGAACTGGATTGAAGTATGAACATCCTGTAACTGGAGAAGAAGCTACATCTGCCAGACTTCAGTGTACCAAGACCTCACCTGACCAGCCTAGATAGAATAAGCAACAAGAACACACTGCGACCACCTTTGGTCACACAAACAGAACATACCACAACCAGAACTGTTTAAACATTATCCATACCTCTGTCTCCCTGTTCCTAGTTCTTCTTCTATTTAAACTTTAATGCACATGTCTGCATCAGCAAAATGAGCTGAAATGCTTACTTTGCCCCTTCCCACTGCATGCCTATGCAGGATAATCAATTTTCTTTGTCCTTTGTCATTATTCCTCTCTTTATTTTATTAGGATTATCAGGGACAGTGGCCAGATCTGACATGAGGAAATCCTAGAGTTGGGCCTATGGCTTAGAATTCCAGTTATAAAGTCTTACCTTTGATGAGGCATCCATTCCCCTCCCTCTATCCCTTTCCTTTCCTCCTGGGCCAGGACAATGCAGTAGCAAAGCCACTCTCAGCCTGTAAGAAGTAGAATGAACATCATGTCCCAATGCCCACCTGGGCAAGTCTCTTCTGTACTACCAATCTTGACTTGACAATCCAAGTCCCCACTCACTCTGCCTGGGAAGCCACCTTCCTTTAATAACCCAACCATAAGAGGTCTCAAAACTGCTTTTCTGGAAAAGCACTGACTCCTTAGATGAGCCCATGATTTCACTTAAGCCTGGAGAAAAGATGAAGCTAGGTATCTATGGCTCTATTTTGCATGTCTCTTTGTCTGAGCCATCCACCTTACATTAACCTTAGAATCTAGGAAGAACAGAACTTAATGATTATATGTCCACAAGAAGGGTTGGAGAGAGCCAGGTGCTGGTGGCTCATGCCTATAATCCTATCTACCCATGAGGCTGAGATCTGAGGATCACCATGAGACTCTTGTCTCCAATTAATCACCAAAAGCTGGAAGTGGAGCTGTGGCTCAAAGTGGTAGAGCCCCCTAGCCTTGAGCACTAAAGCTCAGGATAGTGCCCAGGTCCTGAGTTCAAGCCCCAGGACTGACACAAAGAAAAAGAAAAGAAGCCGGGTGCCGGTGGCTCACACCTATAATCCTAGATACTCAGGAGGCTGAGATCTGAGGATCGAGGTTCAAAGCCAGCTCAGGAAGAAAAGACCATGAGACTTCTATCTCCAATAAACCACTAGAAAACCAGAAGTAGCACTGTGGCTCAAGTGGTAGAGCACTAGCCCTGAGCTGAAGAACTGAGGGACAGCGCTCAGGCCCAGAGTTCAAGCTCCATGACTGACAAAAGAAAAAAGAAAAAGAAAAGTAAGAATGGAGGAACCCCCCCCCACACACACACACATACAAAGAAAGGAAACATCAGAAGCTCTCCTCCCCAAACAATGACTGAAGTAACCATTAACCAGGATTCTTTGACTAGACTGTTTTTCATTATGCCTACCTCTCTCTATCTACCCCAGTTCTTTGTCTATTTAAACCTATAGCCCATGTCTAGTGCCCTGAAATGGCCGAAGATGAACTGAAGTGCTGTCTTCCCATAGCATTGAATACATCTCCTTTCTCTGTCCTTCACCATTCCTGTCTCTTTCTTTGGCATATACAAGTGGTGGCTGGGCCTGATATGTAGAATCCCAGGAGTTTGAGCCTGGTGTCTAGAACTCTGGTGTCACAGCCATGAGAATCTTCTCAATAAGGTGCTCATACCAGAGTCTCTGTGACATTTGGAGGAGCCCTAGATTCTAACTGTTCTTTTATTCCCAAAGCTGAAACTGAGACTATAGAGAATCTTAATGTTTTTTCTCTTCACTAGCATCTCAGAGTCACCAGATCCTAATAGGAAACCCACAGTCCACAGCATGTCTGAAAAAAGATACTTCAAACCTTTGATGTTTTGACCAAGAAAAAAACAGACCATCATAAAACTCCATCTCTTTATTTTTCTTCTCCTTAGACATGATATGTAGTATTTGATGGGAACAAGGAAACAGCTTTTGCCTCAGGCTTACCACCCTAGGGCCCTTGGGGACTTACATCCTCATAGCCAGACCCAAGTTTCAGTATCCTGCAACTGACTCCCAGGTACCAATCTTTCTGCATCTTTCTCCCACAGCCTCACTCCTCCTCTCTGTTCAACCCCTTACAACAGCACAGTCTGTGCAAGATGCACTCTCTCTCCGGACCACTGCTGGGATGCAGAGAGACCCTCTGAGATTTTCTCTACTAAAACCTGCCTAACATTGAGGTCGTTCCTGTCTCTGACGCTCATTGCTCATTCTCATCTCCAACACTTTTCTTAGAGTATTTATCTTTTTTTCCCTCCAGGCATGTATCTCCTGACACCCACCATGGGTGACTCTCTGTATCCCCAAAGTTTGCTACATGACTGTGTATTTACTGATGATCAAAATGATGAAGTATGGGTAAGTATTTACAAAAGCTGGCATTTACAGCCGTCTGCTGAGCGTTTGTCTGCTCTGTGCTGAGCTTAATCCCCATCCCACAATAACTCGGTGTGTGTTCTCACTTCAGATGCTCTCTCCATATTCAGCTACCTCCTCAAAATAAATAAATAAAAGAAGAAGAAGAAAAGCTAGCACAATAACTTCTAAGGTCAAATTCCATTCTAAAAGCTTCTCACTCGAAGATTCAAAAGGCTTTCTAAATATCATGTAAATAACACGTGTTGCTGTCAACATAAGATATGAAAAAGACTGTATTTGCCATACCCAATATCAAAAATAAAATGGGTACAATCATTCCACTGGGAAAAGAACTCTGAACCTGTTCTGGAATGATAATGAGCACATCTGATGCCAACAGGGTCCAGATGGCTTTCCTCCAACCCTCTGCCTTTTACCATCCAGTGTGCCTTGGTTGCAGACAAACGTGATTAAGTGCTGAAAGACATTTTGCTTTCTTGCTACTTCCTACATGTGAAAGAAAGGAGTGGGTAATAGAAACTGATTGGAGCTGATTTCTTTTCCAGGGAACCTTCAAATTCTCTTACATTGTCTGGATTTGAAAAGGCAGAAAGGAGGTGGAGGAATCCTAGGAACATCAAGTCCAAATAGCCAAGTTGAATCTTCCATTCTGGAACCTTTGAGATGAATCCTTTGAAGATCTACATCAGAGACATCACATTGAGAGTACAGATTTCAGATGTTGCCGGTATTTCTTATAAATCTCCCATACAATCAGTATAAATCAGTCAAGAAATAATAATAATAATAATAACCATCCTAGGTTCCCTGTGACAAACTACACAATTAAAGATGTGTGTGATACTAGTGGGATCTGAGGCCAAAAGGGGAGCACAGCATGCTAAGTTGCATTCAGGGTGCAAATTATTTATAAGAAAGCTTGGGAAATGGCCTTTTCCCAGCACATTAATAATATTTGAATAGAAGGGGAGACTTTTCAGCTCTTCTGCAAACAGCTTGGGACCTTCCAACACCCCTTCTAGTTTCTCTCCAACTCACCTCCTCCACCCCCACCCATTGATTGATGGTGGAGGAATGCATTCCTGACAAGTCTCTTTCTTTGCTTTCTTAGGCTCTATTTTTTTCCTCCTTTCTTCCCCACAAGGGAAAAAAAAAGTAGTCAAAGGGCAGTAGGAGGGGGATGACTGTCCTTTCAAATGCAGACTCCAAAAGAGAGTTTTCTCAGCAGGGAATGGAGAATTGAAGTGCCAGTCAAGAGCACTTTGGAAATGTTTGCCTTGGACTCCCAGGGGGCTCAACTGATCCCAGCACCTCATTCCCCTTTGCACGTGCCTTGGCTGAGCCCCAAGGCTTTATCCTGTTCTCCTCCCTCACCCCCTGCTGCCCTCCAGCCTCCATTCTATTCCACTCCTGAGGCAGAGCTACTGGAGGGGGGAAGGGGCCAGTCCAGTGTGCCACCTGGGCTGGATCTAGGCTGAGCCTGTGCTAAGATCACTAGCTTACGCATCTCCTAGAGGATGTGCCTATATTATTGCTGCCTGTAATTAAAATACACGGCTGATAGAAAGTGAACATTTCATTTAAAGGTTTGATAGAGATGCATTAAGGATTCCTATACATGAATGAATTCATAATAGCCAAATGACATATTTATGCCATGTACTTAGTTATGCCTTAGCTAACTCCATGATTCTAATTTATTTGCTGGTAAAACACCATCCCTGCTGATGTGCTCTGCTGAGTACACTTCTGTCAAATACCTATTCAATAAACAAACAGCATGACATATAAACAACAAAGCCCATTGCGGAAAATAGCAATGGGTTTCACCATCCTGGTGATGAAACCTGAGCTTCCCATGTCCCCTCCCCACTCCCAGTTGCTCAAGAGAAATACCAGACTTCTCTCCACTCCAATCCCCTCACCACCCTCCCTAACCTTAATAGCTCCTTCCAGGTTTTAGGGTCTCCAAACACTTGCATACTAATATCATGTTGAATTTATATTACCACCCCGTAAGCCGTCCTTGCTCCTCTGGCCCCAAGCACCTCTGCCAGGAAGCTTATCTGTTAGAAAGACCTACCAGCAGAGCAAATAATTACAGCTACCAATCACTGAGAACCTACCATGGGTCAAGGGCTTAAAGAGCATCATTTCTGTGCTTTAGGATAATGTTGCAAATAGCAGTGAATCTATTTTGTTGGTGAGAAATCTGGGTATGGGGAAGCTAAGTATTTTGCCAGGCAGTGGCAGAATTTGCATCCCCAATGTATCCATTTCCCAAAGCTTGGGCACTTTAGAGAACACAAGGCTGCCTCAACCAGTAGAGCTCAATAGAAAATAATCATAATAATTGATGGAGACCTTCTCCTACTCTGGGCAACTTTTAAGTGCTTTGTATGCAATTGCTCATTTAATAAATGAGGCAAGGATTGTCATTATCACTGTTTTCCAGATCAGAAAACAAATAAAGAGCTTAAATAATTTTCCTTTCTCAGAGTCACAATAAGGGTAAACGATGATACAAGAATTTGAACCTAGGCCAGCTGCTCCAGAGCCCACACTCTGCATCATTATTTTGCTTACTCTGAGGGCCACTAATCAAACCATGAGAGACCTTTTAAAGACTCTATAAACTGTTCTAGAATTGCTCTTTGGGGTCCAGAAGAGGAGGAAGACTAGTAAAAGTGTCCACACCAAACATGGAGAAAAACATGCCCTAGGTAATGGGGCAGGAATGGTCCCAGTATCTTCTTGGGGAATTTTCTGCACATATAACCTTTTGTTTCTTACTTTTTCTTTTTCCTACCACCCAGAGTTAGGCCAGACTACTCAGATCAAGGACACAGTCATCTATAAAGATGGCCTTTATTTAGCCATGCAGCAATCCAATCCATTTCTCAGCAATTAACTATCAGACAAGTAGGGAATCTACTCATGTGCTTTGATCAAATTATTGATGTGCATGCTCTGGCTAAGTGTGAATTCTGGGAGATCCTGAGTGATCTTACCCATTAACCTTTGTGGTAAAACTGGTCCAAATCAGAAGATAAAGCAATTGGAAGGAATATCTAAAGTCAAATAGTGCAGCACCTCAATTTTACAGCTGGGGAAACCCAGTGGCTTATGGATCCAACAAACAAATTGTGTTACCCCAGGAAGTTCCTCTTCATCTGAGCTTTATCCTGTTTCCTCTTCAGTTTCCATCTTCTTAAATGCCAATGTTCCTTGGAGAGTGAACGTATTAAGAAAATATGAAAAATCAGGCCACCTCTTGGAGACTGTTTCCTAATTTTTTAAATGTAAGGGCATTGACTAGGGGCTCCATAAATTCAGAGATACCTGCCTGAAAGCAGACAAGTAGCTGAACTGATTTAAGCAAGTAACTGAGATATGATATAAAATCATGGGCTTGAGGAGAAAGGAAAAATGCACACCCCACAAAAAGGCCTTAGTGTGTAAGTTTTTTAAAGAAATTAAAATTCTGGGTTCATAAGTTTACCATCTGGCTTCAGCGGTTTCCTGAACTCAACTATCTGAATCTATCATTTTGTTTTCCTTAGCAGGTTGCTGGCTTCGTTTCCTCTATGACACCATTACCTGAGTAAAATTAAGGGAATAGGGTGGCTTGGTAGAGGGAAAAAAGGAAAGAAAGTTTTAAATGGGGGGTCAGTGTAGACTAGGCAGATGTGGGGACCTGAGTTACCATACACGGAAAGGGGGGACACTGATAGAGGAATAGAAGATTCTGTGTCCAAATTTCACAGCTGCCCTAGATTGTCTCTAATGGAATAACCTACATTAAATAAGTCTGCAGCTGGGGCCTTCATATTTGCAATGACAGGCCCTGGAACTATTGAGAACACAGCTTGCCCAATAAAACACAAAAGCCCCAAGTGGCCTGACTCGTCAAAAAAAAAAATAGAATAAGAAAGTTCCAGAGACTTCTGGACCCCAGAAGAAATGCTCAGCTGCTCCCAGGCCTAATGCAACCATTAACCCAGTTCTGCTCCGAGAATCACCAACTTTTTCTTTGTGCTCTCTCTGCCTCAAAGGCATTTGGACTGGTAGACTATTCTAGCAAGATTGAAGAAGGAAGAAAGGCTCCCTTCCCATCCCATACATATACACCTGCATGTCCTGAGCCATTTTACCAAGGGGGATGCTCTCCCTCCATGTTCTTTTTCCTTCTTTGCTCAGAGTTTGGCTCTGGCTGTTTTGAGGAGGGAGGAGAGAGGGAGGGAGGCATAAGGCAGGGGTTGAGCTCCTCCTGAGCCCTCCTCAGGGTTGATCTGTATATATTCTAGTCTTCTGGTCCAGCTTGTCACCCCACCCCCACCCAAGACCTGCCACCATCCGTGGAACATGGCATTCCTCCACAGCCCGAGCACAGATTGTTTCTCCCGAGAGTGGGAAGAGGCAACCTTGGGATGAGTCCCACCTTCCTCCCTCTGAGACCAAGCAGGGCTTCTCCCTCCCCAGCTGCCAACACTCCCTCTGTTATTGTGTACGGGAGGCCCCCAGGACAGATCCAGCCCGCGTGAATTAATAATAGCTGGCAACCGAGCTTCTGCAGCAACCAGCTCCTCCCCCTTGGGGACTGTTTGCCCTTCTTCAAAGTCCTCCACCACGGCTTTGCAAACTTATTTCTGTGTGAACAAAAAGCTTGGAAGTATTATGTATTCCTAAGAGTCCCCTCATTTGCCGAAAAGCTCACTTTCACCTCATCCAGGGTGTCAGCACGCTGGCGCTCTTGGCGGGCTCAGCCACAAAGTAGGAGTTTAACCTTGAGGGGGTCAGAATCTCTATGCATCTACTTGCCTTATCTGTAATTTTCTGTGTGCTGGTCCTGGGACTTGAACTCAGGGCCTGGACAGTGTCCCTGAGTTTGTTGTTGTTGTTGTTGTTTTGTTGTTGTTGTATTTTGCTCGAGGCTAGGGGACTTGAGCCATAGCTATGGGGGAGAGGGGACTTAGTTGAAGATAAGCATTCTCAGAGACTCTGGATTTGAACTGGAATCTGGGATCTTGAGTAGCTAGTATTACAGGCATGAGGTGCCTGGCTCTTGTCTGTAAAATTTTAAGTCTTAACAAGTCAATATATTTGGGTCCAGGCCCTTCCTCATCTCCAGACTCTATTTCTGTCACCTGAATTTAAACCATCTTCCTGTACCCAGACAAGTGTCTGAGTCATTGTGCCTGGCCTCCCAAATTCTGCAGCTACTTCTTCAGAGTTGATCAGACCTTGGAGCAAATGGATCAAGGAACTAACAGGACCATTTCATGCTCTTCCAGCCCACCTAGGTTGTCCCAACCTGTATACCCCTGACCTCTACAACCCATCTAGTCACTTCTGTCGGAGGCATGTTTGGGGCTCAAGTCAAACCTCTGCTCCCACATGGCCTTAAGCAAGAAAAAGATAATAGGGTGAACCCATATAATTTCATCATTAATCAAAAATTAATGTGCATTTTGAAAAGGAGCCAAAATACATGCTGAAGTTCTAAATTCTGTTTTTAGGAGTTTCTCATCATATCTGAACAAGTTCATAAAAACTGTATCTCTCGGGGCTAGGAAGGTAGCTCAGTGGTAGAGCACTTGCCTTGCATGCCTGAGGCTCTGGGTTCAATTCCTCAGCACCACATAAGCAAAAAGAAAAAAGCCGGAAGTGGCGCTGTGGCTCAAGTAGTAGAGTGCTAGCCTTGAGCTGAAGAGCTGAGGGACAGCGCCCAGGCCCAGAGTTCAGGCCCCACGATCAGACCCCCCCTGAAAAAATCTTTTTTTTCTTCCATGTGATTGTTTCTAACACATTTATAAGATTATTTCTTTGTTGCTTTGTATGTCCCTGCTTTCACTGTATTTGATGTCGGTATCATTTGTGGAGGGGAAGGGGAAAAACAAATCGTTTAAATAGGGATACAGGTGGACCCATTGCAACAATGAGATGTACAAGTCATTATGGCAAAAAATGAACTTTACAACTTTGGTGGGAGGGGCGGGGAGGATTGGGTGGGGGGGCGGGGGGAGGATGGGAAGGGATGGGAAGGGGGAACAAAGGAGGAGGCTACAATGCTTGATAAGAAATGTACTCATTATCTTGCCTATGTAATTATAACCCCTCTGTACAGTATTTTCACAATAAAAAAATAAAAATTTTAAAAAAACTGCATCTCTCTCCAGCCATCTTACCAAGTCTCTGTATGAGGTGAAGTTCTATAACCTTGTTTGAAGGTTATGGACAGCCCTTCTTTTTCACCCCATTATGACTTGGACACAGTATGAATGGAGCTGAGCTAACTGAAGTCTTTTGTTTTCACTGATGGTGGTGTTGGCACGAGGTATTGAATTCAGAACCTTGCTTGCTAGCCAGGTACTCTACCACTTGAGCCACCTCCCAGCCCTTTCTTCTTTTTTTTTTTTCTGTATTTATTTGTCAAATAATGCCTCACCTTTTTTGCCAAGTCTGGTTTGGAATTGAGATTCTCCCTATCTCTAACTGCAGAGTAGCTGGGCTTACAGTCATGAACCACTAGACCTACCCCCCCCCAATGCTAATCTTGAGAGAAAAACAAAATGTTTGAATGAAGAGGCAAAAAAAAAAAAAAAACACAAGCCAAACATCTGTGGTTCACACCTATAATCCTATCCATCAAAAGGCTGAGCTCTAAATATCGAGATTTATAACCAGCCAGGCAGAAAAGTCTGAAAGATTTTTATCTCTCATTGACCACCAAAAAACCAGAAGTAGAACTGTGGCTCAAGTAGTAGAGCTGCAGCCCAGAGCCTAAAAGATAAGAGGTGGAACCTAGGTCCTGAATTCAAGGCCCAGTACCAGAGAAAGAAAGAAAAGGGAGAGGGAAAGAGGGGGGGGAGGAGCAACAATTAGGTACTGTAGTCCTAAGGTTGGAGACAGTCTGTGTGATGGTAAGGACACCAAAGGTGAGCCAAATCACAAAGGCTTTCAGCAGGAGCCAGTCTAGAAAGCAGAGAACAGCTGTGCAGACTAAAGATGGAGTGGCTCCAGAGAGGAGCTGACACTGCCATCAGCTCCCAGATCTTAGGACACACAGCCACAGCAGCTGCAGTCGAATGCCATGAGAGTCTCAGGAATGCTGACAATCAATCTCGCTTTTTCTGACCTTGCTACCTGAAGCATGGCTAGGGAACAGCAGCATGAGAATCACCTGGGGACATTCTAGAAAGAGACAGTTGTGCCCTATCCCAGAGCTACCATATCAGGATCTGCATTTTAAAGAGGCCCCAGAGTGGCTGGTACACAGGCTGCTGTCCCCAAAGGAAGTATCTCTTCCTGGTTAACCACCCTGCCCATCCCTGCCATCTGCAGGGCACTGACTAGAGGCCCCATTTTCCAGCCTTCCTGCTGCAGTCCCTCAGCCCCAGCCCCTCTGCGGGCACCCAGCCCAGCACCTGGATTCTGATGCCTGGATTCTGATGGCTGGCAAATGGAAGTAAATTAATCACTGCAGGCATCTGAGCCCCTACAGTGAACAGGCTCCAAAGCACATCTCATGGGAGAATGTGAGGACAGGAGGACGATCTGTCCTTCCTCACCAAGTCCATATGTATATTTACACAAATTGACTAGGTATGGTGTACACAGGAGTGGATTACCACCATGTAACTCCTTTGATCAATTAAATGAATACTAGAAAGCTTTACACCATGTCTTTTCTGAGAGAGGGGAAATTTTAAGAAGAGGGCAACAGAAAAATACAGAGAGAGGAATGGTGGGTGAATATATCCCATAATACATGATGTACATATTTAAAACGGAACAAGGTAACTTGAGGAGATGGGTGGGGTTGAGATCATTGAGGAAGGGAGAAGGATGGAAAAGATGACACTGATCAAGTCACATTGTACTCATAAATTGACACATTGAATGGAAACTCCTTTGTACAACTGAAGACAATAAAATACAAACTTAATCTAAAAATAAAAAATGAATATTTTAAAAATTTTATCAATTGCTGTGGATTGATTGTGTCCCCCAAAAAGATGTGTTGAAGTCCTAACCCCATTACCTATGAATGTGACCTCATTTGGTAGTTTTTTGCACAATGACCGTTTAAAAAAAGTTAATCAGGCTCTATCTAATTGACTGATGTCCTTATAAAATTAGAGAAATTTGTCACAGACATAAAATCAATATACAGGAGAAAGTATCCTGTAAAGGTAGAGGCAGAGAATAGTGTGACACCTCTACAAGCCAAGAAACCCTAAGGATCACTGGCAGTCACCAGGAGCTGGGGGAAAAAAAACAACAACAAGGAAGAAGCCTCTCCTAAACTTCAGAGGGACCATGACCCTGTCAACACCTTGATTTTAGATGTTTTGCACCAGGAATTGAGAGAGAATTGCTTCTTTGTATGAATTCAATGCATCTTGATCGATGCCACCCCTTTCAACATTCTCAGGGTGAGAAACCTTCAATCTGCCAAGGACCATTTGGATATTTTCCCATCACTATTGAGTCACAAAAAATGATCAATACAGGCGAATGGTCCATGGGCAGCCGACAAGTGTGTGTTTTCCCTGTCATGTATCAAATGATTTCACAGGACATACAGGACAGCCCCCACCTCTGTTCTATCCAATAGTAATTTGTGGCAACTCTGGGAATGAATACAGACTCCAAGTGGCTGAATCATTTCTATTACTTGATGGCTCAAGAGCAGACAAGACTAGTAAGCCCGCCCACTCCCACAGTGCATTCTCTCCTGGAAACTGCTCACATATCCCCCAGTTTCATCCTCTAGCTGTGTCCTTCTTGATGGTCCTCTTGATGGTTTTCCTCTGACTGCAGCTGGAGTTCTTTAAGGCTGGTCTGTTCCAAGTCCCCTTGGTCTTCTGTCTATTCCCTCCCTAAGCCATCTTACCCAGCCTCTGATTCATGTACCACCTATCCACCAGTGACTTCCAGAACCATGCTTCTCCTTTGAGTACCAGAAGTTCACATCCGTTGCCTATTTCATTCCCTCAAGACCTCATCGAACTTGGTGGCCCAAAGCAGAATTCCTAATACTCCCCATCATTTAGCTGGGCTTGACAGAAATGTAGGAATCATCCTTATATCATCTCTCTGTGTGGATCTTTGAGCACATTTTGTCTTACTCTAAAACATTGTCCATTCTAATCAGCAAAGTTCTTGGTATCTCTCACCTCTTTGACAGCTGACTTCTTTCCTCCACTTTCCCTCCCCACCCCCGCCCCACCTCCACAAAACACAAATGATAGTACATCTTCCTTACAGTCTTCAATAGCTTTCTATCATTTTAAAGGTAAATATCAAAATCCCTAAAAGGAACTCTAAGACCTTATAGAGCATTGGGCACTCTACCACTGAGCTACCTTCCCAGCCCAGCCATTCCAGTTTGGAGAAGTTACTTGGCCTCTGGGTCTCAAGTTCCTGTCCTATTATTGTAACATTGCTGTGTCCCTGTGTTTCCTCTTCTGGACATAAGAAGAGTGACTATTCATCTGAAAAGATAAACAACCCTGTTTGTGCACAGGATGCTGTTATAATATGATACCTGGAGCAGAGGGAATTTGCAGCAAAAATATTAATTTCATGTTATTATCACAATTGTGATTGCCATTTCTAACCTTACACTGCCACACATTCTCTGCTTACTCTGTTTACCCAGATACAGGCATTCTTTCCTATCCTTGAGCATGCCATAGGATCGTGGTGCACACCTAGCATGCACCTGACACCTTCCACCGCTTCACCAAGTGACCTCCCACTCACCCTGCAGATTTCAGCTGAAGAATCACCTCTTCAGAGAAGCCCTCCTAACCTCCTCGTTTGAAAGTAGACTCGTAGCCATAACAACAAGTTCTTTTTGCTTCATTTACCACTGCTGATTTTAAACTCGTATTTGAGTGATCATCTCATTAATATATGCCTCTTTGACTAAACTGAAAGTTTGTGAGTCCAGAGCTCATGCCTGGTAGTATTCATGCTACCTCTCCCCAAGGCCTACCACAGCCACACTCATTGAACCTCAACAATGTTTTCTGAATAAGTAAATATACTCTTCATCCAGCTCACTTCCTCCAGTAAATCCTCCCTCTGTAATCCCTCTAAAGGCCACGATGCTAACATTGCCACTACAATAAATAAGGACAAATCAGGTGACATCTTCATGAGCAACCGTGCTCTGTTCCAAGCAATAGAGAGGTAAATGTTCTCTGTTCTGTTCCTTCTCTCTGGGCAACCCATTCTAGAGGCATTAAAATCATCTATCATGCTGTTTATCACAACATATCCAGATGCTCTGAGCAATAAAGCCACTCACAATACACAGTCATCCCATTTCGGGAAGATGCTCCCAATCAAGTCTTCCCAGGGGATGTCTCAGAAAAGGAGAGACCCCCGTCTGTCGGGGAAGGGGGCCTGCTGTCTAACAGAGCTCCCTTTCATCCTGGTGGCAGATGTCATGAGACCTGCATTAGGAATCTGCAGGTAACAGACCCTGAAGTGGGCCCTTGTCCAATCCAGGCTGACAGCAAGTTCTGCATTTGTTCAGGATATTAGAAAATGCCATGCTTGGGTTTCATTCTTCTAGGAAAGTCTCAGGTTCAAAATAAAGAGGGCTTTCTACCCTCCCTGCAGTCAAATAAAATCAAACTTTGCAGAAAAAAAGGTTTCTGCTGAGAACAAAATCAAGATTCAAACAGAAAAGAGGTGTCAGCCTCCTGGATCAATGAGCCAAGCTTAACAAGATGAAGTTTAAGAGGAATTACTTTAAGGTTCTCCACTTGGGTCCAGAAAGCCAGCCGAAATCAGTACAGGCTGGTGTAGATGAGCCTTGGCAGCAGCCAGTGTGAAAAAGATTTAAGGGTTTTAGTTGGCTCTCAGCTCAATAGGAGTTGTCAGTGTGACATGGCTGCCAAAAAGACTTAAGCAACATTAACGTAAAGATGAGGCTTTAGAAGGTGGTAACGACTGTCCTACACCCTTGACTGGTCAAAGCACACCCAGGACTCACAGAAAAAAAGCACAGAGCAAAATGCTCCCAACGTATGTAGTTAAGCTGAACAGCATTACCAGGCACCTAAGAAGGACCAATCCTGCAGAAGACCTGTGCAGTCACAACACAAGGGCCAGGGGAACCAGGGCCGCTTGGTCCAGAGAACTGGTGCAGCAATAGAAACTAACCGGCAAGAAAGATACTGGCATTCTGTGGAGCTCCAAGGGAAGGCCCTAGAGCTGGCGGGGAAAAAATAGAGCACAAAGTAGATTTGGGTTCCAAATAAAGAATGCCCACATCTTTTACTCAAATAATACATGCACACTGAAAGAAATATATATATATATGGAGAGAGAGAATATGGAAAATTCCCCATTAACATCCCCACATATTCCATAGTTTACTCTCCTTCCCATAAGGAACCACACTTAAGCTTAGTGTATATCTGTGTGTCCACTCAAGCCTTTTTAAGCTATGTTCACACACACACACATTTTTCATTCTGTGACATTTTCCCCCATTAGTGATAGGCATATATTCCCTATGGGATAAAGTGATCCAGATGGATTGCCTCCTAAGGAAGCAAGAGTCCCTCCATTGAAGAACAGAGAGCTGTTACCTTGGGTTCTCAAATCAAGCATCTTTCTTGAACTTCAGCTTAAAGAATCATCATCTGAGGTACTTTTGGAAAATTCAGATTCCTCATCCCAAATTCAGAGACTCGGGCTTAATAGGTCTTAGGGACCACAAGTCTTGCATTTTTCATACTCTATTGCAAATTGTCCATGGACTACACAAGAAAAATCACTGCCACAGATGGTTAGAACCCTTGACCTTAGGGGTCTCTTCAGCTTTGGCTCTTGATTTTGACTCACACAAATTGGAAAACCCGTCTTTCTAAAACTTGTTTGCAGAGACTATTGTGATATCCAAAGATCTCACCAGTTGTCTTCCTTTGGGCTGCATTTCCCTGCTTTTTGGAGCCCATTTTCTGTCCTTGCCTCAACCTAGAGAACTGATGCATTCTTTCAACAAGTTCAGCTCAGAAAGCACAGTAGTGAACACACCGACTCAAGTTCTGTAGCTGGCCAATTCCACTCTACCACTAGCCCTCACCAACGAATTCTCAGAAAGGTCAAGACCCTACTTACCACAGGCCACTAAAGAACCAGGCTAGAGCTAGGGAGGAGGACCAGGCCCACAACACACATCTCATCACTCCATGTGCTTTGGATTCTCCACACATCCTGGTAAAAAAGATTGGAAATGTGTGGATGGTTATGACAAAATAGAATGACTTGGGGGCAGTACCATCATCCAGTGGCGGCGGAGGGGGGAGGAGGAGGCAGCTAAGCATGTTCAATGTCCTGCAATCTGATAGTACTAACACTCAAAATATTGTCAGGATTATCTACCTTCTCCCACAATGCACCTCTCCCCATCAACGTCATCAGTATAGTTGCTTTTGTCTCAAGCTAACCACATTGACACCTATTTTAAAGCAGTAAGTCTGAAAACAGCAGGGTATATATATAAAGTGCAAAGCAGGTATTTAGCAAAAGTGAGTAAGGTTTCAGGTCAAGCTTGACTAATCCAGCCTCACTCAGCCTGATAAATCCTTTCCTGCCCCGACAGGTTTTATTTTCTACCAGGGTTTCCACTCCTAATGAGGAATTGTCCTCAGAGAAACACAAAAACTGCTTGCTTCCAGGCTATCTCTAAAAGACCAGTGCACACATACACACCAAAAAAATGTCTTTTTCTTACCTCAAGGTGCTCTTGGCTGGCTCAACAGGAGTGCTATGCACAGCAGAACCATGTCCTCAAATGGTCGAGGCCATTCACTTTGTCAACTGACAAATGTCATTTATCATTTGAGACAGAGATTGGATATTGGAGCCTCTGGCTGGTGAAAGCTGTTGAATTTTTTTTTCAGGATGGCTTAGCAGCAACTTGGCAAACTAACATGTTTTCTTGAGCTGTGGATTTAAAGGTACAGTTGTCCTGGGATAGAAAAAAAAAGGCAAGAAAATACCAGCCAGATTTTACCAGATGGCTTAACCCAATAGTTCAGTTCAATAACCCTTCCCTCGTGTGTTCTGCTGTCTTTTTAGGTGCTTTGCCAGTATTATTAGCTCACCTCCTGAGGACCAAAACTCCTAGGATAAGGAAACTAAGCCCTTCCTTCTTTCCCATATCTCACAGCCTACAGGAAAGTCCTGGACTCACACTATAACCAATACCAATGTGACCTCTAAGTGATTACTGACTGACCATTACTAAATACATCATTATTGTTTCCTCCTTGTGCTCCTGACATATAAATTGTTCTATCTCCATGGCCACACAACAGGGCATAATCTAAGATCTCCCTTTCCCTAAATATATCCTAATCATCCTCTTATTTTCTGCCTCCCTAGATTTGCATGGCAGATCCACTGAGAGGGATGCATTTGCTACCTGCTATGTAGAGACTGTCTTTTCAACTCACCTACTGGTTTCTTGAATGTGGATTTTCTGTCACCTTTGAAACTTGCACTACGCTCATTGCTAAATGAAAGGACAAAGAGAGGAACAAACATGTTTACTTATGAAAACAAATAAACTTTGTTTCACTGAATCCAACTTCACTTTAGAGTCTAAAAAGCATCTTATAGTATTTTAAGGTCCTTTCCTATGGTTTTCTCTAACTTAAAGCAACAAGCACAATAAGAGACAAACAGTGAGAACACTGTAGAGGCAAACAAACAAACAAACCTCGAAAGCCTGTGTCTTGTTTAATATCATGTAGCAAACACCAGAAGAACCAGACTCAAACTCAGGTGTTCTAAGTCTAACTCCAATAATCTTCCCACAAAATTCAGCTATCTCACTGACCCATGTTAAATCTCAAAACAATCCAATTTTGATATTTTCTCTTCTTATTAAGTGCATGAGCACCAAAAGTACAACTCTCACATGATTTCAGACTATGTTTAGTTATTAATAATGCTCCCAGTGACTAATTTAGAATTTATTATTTTGAACCATGAACAATGATGGAATGTATTTCATTATTTAGGACAGTGAGTTACACACTTGCTTAATTAGTAGTTTAAGGTTTGTTTATGGCTTTTACAGTAGCAGAATTTCAGTGCTGACTCTTCCCTCAGGCGTTCCAAGTCTTTGCACATTATGGTTACTCTACTTAATGCCTGAGGATTTGAAAACCCTATTCTTTAATTCATTTACATATTCTTCCTGGGAAAGAAAGACAGTACATAATATTAGCTAACATTCGTTGAGCACTTACTGAGTCAAGCACTGGGCAGACCTCTTTCCATGTGTAATTCTATTCATTGTTCACATTAAAGGTGGCACCATTACTATCACCTTTAAGGAAGAAAACTTCAAGTCTCCAAGATGATAAGTCACATTCCCAAAGTTATTGAAGATATAAATGCAGAACTGGGACTCAAACGCAAGGCTGTTTGACTCCACAACTATAATTAGTAGCTATGTCAGTGTAGTAATCCTCCTGGCAACCAGAGGATGGGCATTCCAAAGGGGCTTCTGCTACTAACCACATGACATCAGAAAGCATAGCACTCACAGAAGAGGTGACATTTAAGCTTGAGGGTGAGTAGAAATTTGTAACAGAATAAAAATCACTCCAAGCAGATAGCAGAACATTTCAAAAGCTTAGAGAAGCTAAAGTATGGAAGTTGAAAATGCCATGGTGGGGGGGAGGGGGAAAGGAATGTAGTCTTGGAAATGGGAAGGCAGGGATGGTAGGGGAAAAACAAAGGAGGAGGCAACAATGCTTGATAATAGCTTGCTCAAATTGGTTAACTACTTGTAGAAAACTAAAGCTAGATCCTTATATATCACCCTGCACCAGAATCAACTCCAAATGGATCAAAGACCTCGGAGTCAAAGCTGACACTCTGAAAACATTACAGGATGGAATAGGAGAAACCCTCGGTCTCCTTGGCATAGGCCGAAATTTTCTTAATAGAGACCCAGAAACACAACAAATCAAAGAAAGGTTAGACAAATGGGATTGCATGAAGTTACAGAGCTTCTGCATGGCAAAGCACATAGCTAGCAAGATCAATAGAAAGCCTATGGATTGGGAGAAGATCTTCACTAGCCATACAATGGACAAGGGTCTCATATCTAAAATATACCTGGAACTCAGAAAATTAAATCCCCCAATAACAAATCCTCAAAGAAACAACTGCCGAATAAATAAGTGGGCTAAAGACTTAAAGA
>NW_012267217.1:20444504-20471956 GCF_000151885.1 Dipodomys ordii
GAAGGGATGGGAAGGGGAAACAAAGGAGGAGACTACAATGCTTGATAAGAAATGTACTCATTATCTTGCCCATGTAATTGTAACTCTTCTGTACAGTATTTACACAATAAAAAATTAATAAATAAATTATACAAGAAAAAGAAATAGCTTGTTCATGTAATTGTAACCCCTCTGTATGGTGTTTTCACAAAAAAAAAAGGAGAGAAAATGCCATAGAGTGCCACAAAAGCTTACTGACGGGGACAACAAGGCATCAGGAACAGTCCTACTGGTTTCCCTCAAATGTGTTTTGGTTGCTTTGTGAAGGCATGAAGGAATCAGGAGACATGGCAATCCGTCAAAAATGACAAAGTATGCCTAATCCCCAGAGTATCCCAGAGTACCAAGAAGAAGCAGAATAGTGACCTGTGACTTGAGCACTTAGGGCACAGGTCTCAGCAGAAAAATAAATCCAAGTCAACCACTTTCTGACTTCTGCTAAGAGCATCTCCTTGCTTTGGAGAACTCTGTCTCCTCTAGTTTATTTCTACTGAGCTGTCAATTACAGCCTTTCTTCAAAGAAGTTGAACCTTGAGCTTTGACAAGCAGGAAATCCAAGCAACCATCATGCTATAAGGGATTCATAGACCTTCTGAGGGCTGAGACTTGCCCTGGTTTTTGCCCTACATGAAGCCAGGTTGTTCAGTTATGATTCCTTGAAAATCACTCTGATATTTTCCAATAATGCATTCTTGGTAAAGTTAGTTGAAAGTCTGGTGTTTGTAGCGGAATAATTCTAAAGCCCATTGATGTGGGCCTCATAAGAACATGTTGGGCTGGTCCAAGTTCAAGCCAGGTTCTAGATGCCCACTCGCTAGAAGTGGTATCTGGACTGTGAAATCATCTGATGGACTCCAGGAGAATGCTTAGGAATACTTCTATATCCATGAAGATAGAATGACACATCTCCTAGAAGCAGTCATTATCTTGCCAGAATATTCCTTTCCAACGCTGGCAAAATAGAACTCAGAGAATACTGCCAAAAAAGATATCAGATATCCTGTACTCACAGAGAGAGAAAGGGCGGGGGGGGCAGGGGAGGGGGAGGGAGAGCAGTAGCAGGCTCCATTTACTGCTGCATCTCCACTTTTCTTCATCCTCACTCCCCCTTCACCATCTAAGTAACAGCCCAAAGTTAAGGGTTCAAGAAAGCCTTTCCGTGAATTTCAACAAGATTGAAGAAAATCATACGTTGTCCCAACCTTTGCAACCCTGGTGTAACTGAGCCAAAGAGACATTAACTCACTGAGCAGTTTGTCCAGCTCATAGTAGCCAAGGCCCATCTGGGCTCTTTTAGTTCCACATATCAAATATATCTTTGTATACCCCTTCATCCTTACCTGTCTCACAAACCCTCACTCTCTTCTCTTACCTCACTGGCTACCTTGGTGAACTAATTCCTGATACAGTACTTCAAGCAGAGGTCAACCAGCCATACAAGCCTATGCCAGGGCTCCCTCCCCCATGGTCAGGGCTTCACTATGGGACTCAGGACTCAGCCTATCATCTTAATCACAGTCATGATTTATTACAGCAACAGCATACCAAGAGTCCACAGGAAATCAGACACAAGCTCCTCTAGAAGAGAAGTCACAAGTCCTCCTCTAGTTGAGTCTCACAGGACTCAATTCCTCTAGCAATAGGTTGTGACAATCCATGTGCAAAGTTGTCTACCAAGGAAGTGCATTAGAGACTCAGTGCTAGGAAAAGTTTTTCTGGAAACTGGCCAGATAAGTAACCCCTGCCAGCACATATCAAAATTCTAGACTCCCAAAAGGAAATCAACTCTTCAGCATAAACCATATTGCTTGCACCAAAAATTGTAGGTGTGATGAGCCATTCTTATCAGAGAATGGTGGGAATCTTCCTGAAATATAAGAAGCCTGTTAGACAGGCTTTTTGAAGTTGGCAGTCACAGGCCTGATATATTTGCTCTTTTTTTTTTTTTTTTGCCAGTCCTGAGGCTTGAACTCAGGGCCTGGGCACTATCCCTGAGCTTCTTTTGCTTAAGGCTAGAAATCTACCACTGGAGCCACAGTGTCACTCCTGGCTTTTTCTGTGTATGTGGTTCTGAGGAATCAAACCCAGGCTTCACACATGTGAGGCAAGCACTCTACCACTAAACTACATTCCCAGCCCATATTTGCTCTTTAATGCACATACCAAACTCAGATGCAGTATCACCTCTGCTTTCACTTCCACAGTGGCTTCCAAGAGAGACTGACAATAGTGGTTTAATGACTGTAATTCCAGCTACTTGGGAAGCAGAGATTTGGAAAGTCAACATTAGAGGCCAGTTCAGGCAAAAGTTAGCAAGACTACTATCTAAATCAATGACCTGGGCATGGTGGTCATACTTGTTATCTTGGCTACACAGGAAGCCATACGCATGAGGATTATGGCCTGAGAATAGCCCCAAGAAAAATGGTGAAGGCCTACCTGAAAAATAACAAAAGCAAAAGGGGGCATGGTTCGAGGCGTAGAATACCTGCCTAGTAGGCAAGAAATACTGAATCCAAACCCTAGTCCCCACCCCTCAAAAAAGTCAAATTAAACAGACCATAAATAGGGAAGTTTACTCCCTCTGAGGCCACTTTGACGTTGACTCATGACTCTTCCCTTCACACTCTCAATAAGGTTTCTATGGGTTTTTTTTGTTTTGTTTTGTTTTTTGGGTCCGGTCATGGGGCCTGAACTCTGGGCCTGGACGCTGTCCCTCAGCTCCTCAGCTCAAGGCTAGCACTCTACCACTTGAGCCACAGCGCCACTTCCGGCTTTTTTCTTTTTGCTTATGTGGTGCTGAGGAATCGAACCCAGGGCCTCTGGCATGCAAGGCATGTGCTCTACCACTGAGCCACCTTCCAAGCCCTGGGGTTTTTTTTTTAAAGACCATTTTTTCCCAGGCAATGCAGAGCAGATGACTGAGCAGTGTACGTGGCTCTGCAACTGATTACGTTCTCATTTGTTTCACAATGCTATTATAGTTATTGGTAGTAATGGTGTTGGCGGTAGTAGTGGTATTGGTACTGGAAAGGAGTCTATGCACCCATATCACTATGAAGCAGTGGTCCACATAGCAGTACACAAACTTGAGTTTGCCCTCTATCATTCCTTGCTTCCTTCCTTCATTTATGTTACCCTGGGCCTAGCTTTGTTTAATCTCTGATTCTTAGGAAACAATATCGAAGCCCCAATATTCTGCTGAAATATATGAGCACAGTGCTACTTAAGTTTCATCATAATCTAGGATGGATCACTCAAACAGGATGAAAAGGTCTGGCTGTATGCCTTAAAGAAAGGTAACTTGATTCTTTAAAAGAAGCAGATAGCTATTCAGTTGTATAACAAATGCCAAATAAAATGCCAACATTGTAATGGGGCTGGTAAAATAACAGTGAGTTGAGAAGCACATTTCCTTCCCTTGAGGACCTTGCAGCCTTATGGGAGAGAGGTGACTAAACAAAGTAGTTAGAAACAATAGAATTAAGTGAGATGGCAAATACCCAAGGTGCCACGGCATGCGACCCTAGGAGATCTAACTTAGCGAAAGATGTACAAACTTCTTTGTGAAAGTGCTGCTTGCTTATCCTTAGGGACCAAGGGGTAGGAAGTGGCCAAAGGAAAAGTCCTTGGGAATTCTCCAGGCTGAAGATATGGATTTAGGAGTCTTGTCCATATCCAAGTAATGGGACCCAAGGGAATAGTGAAGATGGTACAGAGAAATGTATATTTAACAATTCTAAAGCAGTTAACCATCTTCTCCCTTCTTTAAACTTCTTGAGGTCTCTAACATTTATCTGTCACCTCAATTGTGAGTTAATATCACATCTGCACAAGTCATGCATCTGTGATCAGGTTGCAATGACCTTGAAGACAAGGGATCAATAGCCTTGTCCAAGCCAGGCACCACTGTCTCCCACCTGTAATCCTAGCAACTCAGGAGGCTGAGATCTGAGGATCACAGTTGAAAGTCAGCCCATGCAGGAAATTCCATGAGACTCTTTTTGTGTGTATGTGAGATTCTTCAATTAACTACCAAAAATCTGGAAGTGAAGCTGTGACCTAAGTGGTCATAGAGTGATAGCCTTGAGCAAAGATAAAAACTCAGTGACAGCACCCAGGCCCTAAGTTTGAACCCCAGAATGGATGTGCGCACACACACACACACACACACACACACACACACACACACACACACAGCCTTATCCAGCACTGGAGACAAGGAACAAATGAGGTAGGCATGTTAAATTACCTGACTGCCCTGCTGGTTGATTAGTGTCCTGGAATGGGCAAATCCTTTGCAAGTCTACTTATTTAAAGCATCTCATTTCCCCCTTAAGAAAATGGGGAACGAGGAAATGGAAATTCTGCTCCCAAAGTCCTACAATTTATCATACTTTATTGTAATTGTGCAGGGATGTCTCTAAAAGCCATAGAAAGGAAGGCTCTATGTCTATCTTAAATGCTATTATATTCTAGTGCCTGACACACAGGAAGTTCCCTATGTATGCTTTTTGAATACAGGGATTTCTAAAAAAGCTAGTTTTTATTAACAGAAGCATGTTCTGTGACAATGCCTAGAGTTGTAGCCATCAGCACTAAATCTCTCTTGCTCATCATAAGCAGAACAGACCCAGCTCTTGCAGGCTGATGATCCTCTTGTTGGAGCCCCAGGCACAGAATCCACCCATGGTTGCTGCTCTGAGTATCAGAAGTGCGTTGCGAAAGTACTTTTACTTCAAGCTCGACATCTAGCTCAGCCCCAAAACTCAGCTAGCACTATTGATTTGTGTGGGTTTTGAAATGGAATGAGTGGCTGATTTTCTCCAAATGGCACATTTCATTCATGATGCATGATTGTAATCGTGGCTGCCTGAAGCCCACAGTCCTCAGCTTGGCAAAAAGAAAAAAAAAAAAAAGAAGAAAGAAAGAAATGGCTATTTTCTGGAGTAAATACACTGAAAGGGCAAGAAATCCATATTCATTTTCTTGCCTCTCGGCTGGACTCTCTATTTCACAGGCAGGTGGAACAAAAAATCTTTAAATATCATGCTGATCCAGGAAACGCTCGGCAATATTTAAAGAGCTCGGCTTGCCTGCCTCGTGGCCCTCTCTGATCTCCACAGGCCAGGCCCCACATCACCGACCTGGACAGCCACAGCCACAGCTACAGCCTGCTCAGCTCCCGACCCGGGGTTCAGATTAACTGGCGTGTGACCTTTACAAAGTACTGTAGTTTATAGGAATGTTGAATTTTTCAACAGCTAGGGAGGATGGGAACTGGTGGGAAGGAAGGAATGGGAAATGACTCCAGGCCATTTAAGCCTCCAAGGGGAAAAATGAACTCCACTTCGACTTTGAGTTTAATTATGTCTGTTGCCCTCAGAGGCACATAAGAAAGACAATGGGCTGCTACCATTAATAACATTCTCTTGCCCTCACACGCAATAAATAACTTCAAGAAGGCCCTCAGAACATTTTACTCTTTCTCCTCACTTCTCTGGCCCTGACTTCCTCTTTCCCTGACAGATGGTTAGAAATCCCTGGGCCCCACTGTCTTGACCTCCTGCAGATGTTGGACTTGGAATGAAGTGCGACCCAGTACTGCTGGAAAGACAAAAGAAAGAACCCTAATGTGCCATATCAGGGCGAGTCATGGGGTGGCCCACTAACTGCTTTTTTATGATTGTCACTTACCGGCTCTGCTTTAGCTACACTTAAAGAGTGGTGTCAGCGACTATAGAGGGACTCAAAGGAAATCTGATGCAAGTGAGAGCCAAGTATTATCAGGATCCAGGTCAAATGGGTGATAAATGGACAATGATGAGGAAGGGGCAAATGGCCATCATTAGGGATGCTGTAACAAACTAGACATTGATATATTGTCCTTTCTGAGGTCCTCCAGCAGGCCACTATGGCTTCTCTAATGAGATTGTCATGCATTTCTCTTTCTGTAGCTATTAAAATCTCATATACATCTGCTGAAGTTTTCTTGGGGAGGGGCACATGGGGTCAAGTGGGGGTTTGGGGAGTGACACTCAATACTTTTTTTCTTTTCTTCAGTCTCTCATGACATGACAGAAAGGGCTCTGATTTGACTCTACAGCAGCAGACAAATCTTCCAAGGGAGGTAGCCATGGTCTAGAGGAACGTGAAGGAGGAGGGGCAAGCAGAAGCCTTGACAAAGGACACATCTGATCAAAGCGCCTGCTTGGAATGGCCAGCGAAGTTCTTATGACGCCACTTCTTTCTTATCCCAGATGGCAAAATCATATGCACTGTGACTCTCTTCAATCCCTGGGCATCAGCATGTGGGTGGTAACCCAGCCAATTCCACTCAGCATAGTTACTTGCTTCTTTTTCCCCCTCTGTGAGACTAGAAGATGGAGGACTGAAAGGAAAAACACTGCGTCTCTCTACGAGGCACTGCCATACAAGCAGGCCACAAATCTAGGAACGTGCAAGAGCTAGAGGGCATGCTGTGGGGGGAAGGAAAGTGCTCCACACAGATCTTAACCACACTACCTCTCGTGGACGTTCAGGGAAACTGCCTCCTGGCCCCAAATCCACTTATTCCATGAGAAGCCATTGCCAAAGGCCCAGCCTGAGACTCTTTGCCAGGACAAAGCCATTTGTGCTATCCAGTTCAGCTCTGATACGTATAATATTTGTTGCCAACTTCTGGGGAACAGAACTCAATGTGTGCACTATAAATGTGTGAAATATAAAAAGCATTTATTTTTATGATTTTTACAATACCAACCAATCACATATGTGTGTATGTATATATATATAGATAGATAGATATAGATATAGATATTTAAAAGAAAGCTGAATAACTAGGGGGTTGGTATAAAACATTTCCAAAGGAGCGTTTGTGATGAATATGGTCAGATAGCTAGAAATGGCTCCACAAGAAGTATGCTAAGCAAGCCTGCTCTAATGAGACAACCCACGATGAAGAGACTACATTTTGATACACAATGCTTCAGTGTCTGGCTTGTTGTAGAAAAGCAGAAGCCCCTTACCCCTTTTCCAGGCCAAATGCCACACAATAGAGCAAAGCCACATGAATCTATAATGTCTTATAGGGCTTTTAGCAGGAGTATGACTGTTTAACCAGGCAGTGACACGAGAAGAATTACTATTAGACACTCCAGCTGAAAGTAGAGATTTTATTGATTCCCCACACTGGCCTGCCTTTTTATCTTTGATTGAGTGGCTTTCATGAATCCAAAAAGGTAACACTCCTGCATTGAAAGCAGCAGCAGGCAGTCCAACCCAGACTGAAACCATCTGTCAGTCTAAAAGAAAGATGAAGGTACTTCCTGAAGTACCATCTATCTACCCCCTCTCCCTCAGGACCATCCATTGCCTACCCTGAGTACAGGACCCAGACCCTCTGTCTTCCAGCTCCTAAAGTCAGCTAAATCTTAACAAAGGGTTTACTGAAAAGATAAGCAAAATACACCTTCGTATAATTAGGACACTAATTGCACCCTGAGACAGAGTAATTATGGCCCCCTTTTTAGGAAAGCAGTTAGTTCTGCACATTCCGACTCTCCAGGATTTTGTGATCGTTATTTTTTATTGTTTCGGAGGTCTCATTTAGAAAACGATCGGATTTGTCTCTCTGTTTACTAAATATCAAACATGATGTACAAACATCTTTCAATTAGGTGTGCTGCGAAGAGCCCGCTCTCCCACCCCACCCCCTCTCTAGTTTCAACAGGACTCATTTGCATTCATGGGCAAATTAGAATGCAGAAAAGCGTATGAGCAATGTGCAGGTTTACACTTCAGTGAATATTCATAAAGTACCGATTCTCCTTGCAACCATTTCCCTGCAAATGGCCCTCCCACTATGTGCGCAGTGTTTGTCATTCAGGGGCCTTTTCATTTGTTTTATTTAAAGTGCCAGGTTTGGAGACAACACAAATGTATTCGGGCAGGCCTTGTGAAAGCCAGAGTTGAAAGGAAATGGTATTTGTGTTTTGTGCCACAACAGAGCACACTGGGAATCCTTGCAATTGATGATGCTGCCTCTTGGTGCCAGGTATAAGGGAAATAATCCAAAGTGACTAATGGATCAGGCTGTGGCTGAAGGAAAGACAAGTTCTTGTTCTGCAGTACAAGCCCTGTTCTCCAAGCTCCTTCAAGGCAGGCTCCTCGGCATACAGCATTCTAGGAGTGTCGGGGGGAGGCCAGGAGGTCTTCTTGTGTTCATCCTAGGTGTTGTCTTCTCCAAGTCAATATGGGTGGCACTGCCCAGCTAATGTAGACTTTTATTTATGTAAAACCCACTTGTGGTTCTATTGTATTGTTCAGATACAATATAAAGTAATTGCATGATCCACTTCCAAACCAATAAAGCCCCCTTCTGTGAAATCTAAGAAATCAGGAGGGAAGGAGAAAATAGAGGAAAATGAAGGTAGAAGCTTTATTAGAATCATCTATACTCCGGGGGGGAAAAATGTATTTTTGAACTAGAATTATGTTTTCAATCACATTATTGTCTGCACTTCCAGTGAAGAATCAGTGGGGAATAGATCACAGGATTGGGGCCAGACTACAAGAGGAGAAGCAAGGAGGGTTCCTGTAAAGATAGTAGCATCCTGAACCTGAAGAACAGAAGACATGCTAATGCAAAGGCTCCCACAAATATGACTTTGACTTTGACGCTTACAACTTAGCCCTTGCCCAAAAGAAATTAGAAAACATAAGTAGGAAAGATATAAAAATAAAACCTAGAGTGGGCAGAACCTACAGAACCAAAGAGCACAGGGGTGGTGAGCGTGTCAGGAAGCTTCTGCCTGACTGCCTCTTGGCATTCCCAGGCATTTGTTGTTCCAGATGACATCACCACAGACAGCCTTCATGACCTCAAGTCAATGGCCTAGCTCCTCCATGGGGAAAATATAAATTTATATGTTTTGCCAGCCTATACCAGTCAATCAACCAGACTTGCAACTTGGAGACAGATGCTCATAAGACCTGCTGCCAAATCCCCAAAGAGGAAACCACTGCCTCTGAAAGCTGTCAGCAATAGACAGCAGCCACGGTCTTTCCATTACTCAGACTATGGGACTGCACCACTTGTGCACCTCCAACTGGCAACCCCAGATCTGTGCAGGAGCACAGAGTGACCGATGCCATGCTTAGAGACACGCTGTAGGCACACAGTGCAGGGAGAAGAGGAGAACGGAATCAGAGATACTGAAATAGAAGCCACAGAGAGATCCACAAACTCGGAATCGTTTAGGCCCAAACATTTGGTGAGAGAACATTGATATAATCAGGCTGGAATTTTCCCTTGGAGATCTTTGAATGTCAAGTATATAAGGTTATGGGGGCGGGACGGGGGCAGGCAGGGAGAAGGATAGGGCATAAACACTTTTTTATTTAGGCTTTTATCTCTCTTGCAAACCAATCAGGAGAACCAAGATAGCGTTAGTATGGATGGACACAGTTCTGGGAAGGTGGGGCAGGCATAGTAAGAGAGACATGCCCATACTGCAGCCACCTGTTCTGTGACCTCTCCCAAGCTCCATTTATCAACCTTGTTTTATTTTCTCCCCTTCTCTCATCCTCATTCTGATTTCAGCCCAATCCAGAATCCATGCTCAGGCATTTTTGCAAAGTGCCCCTTAACATCTCACCATCTCATCCTTCTACAACATCCTGACATTCTTTATGCTACATCCTTTCCCTGCTCCCACTCCTCCTCTGCTCACATGACTGGAGAACTGTTTTACAGTCCTTCTTTTCCTTTCTTTCTAGATATGTTGGAATCGACACAAATGTTTCCACAGCATAACCACTAAATCCTCTAAAGAAGACTTATCCCCTCCCCCACCCCCGCCTCTGTGAGCTGCCTTCCTTTTCTTAACAAAACTCAGGAATGATCTTCCAACACCACGAGAAAGGGCCTTCCTCATTCCTTGTGATAGTTAATCTTCATTATCAACTTGTTTCAATGAAAAAGGACCTAGGAGATAGGAAAGCACACCTTTAGATATATCTGTAAGGGCATTTCCAGAGCAAGCTAAGAGTGGAAGATCTGCTATGTATGTGGGTGACATTCCTCTAGATGCCTGATAGACTAAGAGGAGGGAATAGAAAGGGTGCTGACACTTCCTCTTTCTGCCTCCTGGATGCTCTACTTCAATACACCCTTCTGCACTGATAGGCTGAGAACTACAAACCAAAATCAATCTCTCCCCCTCATAAGTGGTTTTGGGTATTTTATCACAGTGCTAAGAAACTGACTAACACATTCCTCAGACCCTTGACTTCTACACAGATTTGGATCCCACTGAACATCCTCCTCCTGTTGAAATTCTGTTTTTTTGGTATGTCAACACACCTGGGTATGCTACCACCCCTTTGACTACTTTCCCTTGGTTGCTTTTACTAATGTCCCTACCTTACTCTCTAAATCTGAAGGACCCCAAGGTTCCACACTGGGTCCTCTTCTAGCCAGGCTCATTGCTTCACTTCTTTGCATATTCACAACATATCTCTTCACCCTGATCTCTGAGGGGATCCCCTGTCCCACACTTGTAGCCTCTGTGGACATTCTCACCTAGAGTTCCACCTAGGCCATTTAAAACACCATTCCAGCCAGGCACTTGTGGTTTGCACCTGTAATCCTAGATATTCAAGAGGCTGAGACCTGAGGATCATGGTTCAAAGTCAGCCTAGGGAAAGAAAGTCTATGAGACTCTTATCTCCAATTAAAGATCAGAAAACCAGAAGTGGCACTGTGGCTCATAGTGGTAGAGCACTAGTCTTGGGCAAAAGAGCTGAGGGACAGTGCCCAGGCCTAGAGTTCAAGTCCCATGACCAACCAAAACAAAAAAAAAAGATAAAATAAAATAAAACACACTATCTCTGATTCTTTTAACATAAATGTGAATGTACCAGAGGTCAGACAGTGGACTAGGAACTGAAAAATACCAAGATTAATACAATCCAGACATTGCCCTTGAGGACTTCATAATCTAGTGGAAGAGATACACATATAATCAGGCAATTGTAAAACAATGTGAAAATGCAAAGAGACAGCCACAAGATGTTATGAATGTATTAGAGAGAGAGAGAGAAAGAGAGAGAGAGAGAGAGAGAGAGAGAGAGAGAGAGAGAGGCCCTTGGCAGGGAAATGCAACTCCAACTGGTAGGAAAGAGTCTAAAAGTCCTTTGCAGAAATAGGATATCTCAAATAAATCTTCGGGAATAAGGATGAATGAATGGGTAGCTATACATTACAAGAACCTATTGGCAGTATTGTGTTCATTGATGATCATTGATTGTATGTATATTGGCCGTGACAAAAAGAAGTCAGGTATGACACCAAAAATTCTAGCTACATCGTTCTCCCAGGTACCCAGTACTAAAATTCTCAACATTGACTTCTCTTTCTCCCACTCCTTCTGGTCATGAGTTCAAGAGATTATACTCTCATTTGTCCTGAAAGCCATTCTTACTTTCCCATCCGCCCGCTTAGCTCAGGATGCCATTGTGTTCTTGCCTAGCTTTCACCTTACATCAGCCAGACCTGCTCTGTTGCCTCAGTGGCCTCTCTAATGAAGAACACTTATTCCTTCCAACCCTAAGCTTTAAAGCATGCCTTTCACTGCTTGCCAATCAAGGCCCTCCACAATGTAGCCCTAATTGTGCCTTGCTTTGCAATCCCTATTCTCTTTCTCTCTCTCTCTCTCTCTCTACATATATATACATATATACGTATATGTATACATATACGTATATATATATATATATATACACATACATCCCTCTGTATCCCTCTATGTCTCTTTCTCTGTCTATCTCTATCTCTTTCTTCCTCTCCTCTCCTTTCCCATTTACTTTCTCTCCAACAATCTTCTATCATACCATCTTAGGGTAAACAAGTCAGTCTATATACCTGTGTTTGTTTATGTGGACTAGAACAAGAATAAATGGAGATGTAGAAAAGTCATAAGAGCCAACCTGCAGCAAGTACTCATCACTTTCTAGGTATTAAGGAATAGATAATCCTATGAAATGGGCAACCATTTCTCCATTTTGAAAATGAGCTAACCAGGACAAAGAAAGGTCAAGAACTAACCTAACAGCAACACAACCAGGATGCAAATGCAGGGAGTTCACTCTGAGCCACTGTGCCTCTGATCAAGAAGATGGGAGGGTGGGCAGAACCATAAGAGAGATCTTTTCTTTTGACTTAATTTACTTCCAGGTTATTTGAAAATTGCAGAGTTTGTGTTATTTTGTAATCAGAGAGAGAAGGAAAGGAAGAGACAGGAGGAGAAGAGAAGAGGGAAAATAGAGCAGAAAGGAAGAGGAGAGCAGAGGGAAGAGAAAGAGAGGAGGACCTAAGACATGAAGAGGAACAAAAAGACAAGAGACATGAAGATACATGAAAGAAGGAAAAAGGAAGGATGGAGAAAACAAGTGTTTTTGTTTCCCGGTGCTTCCTTGCAAGTTAGCACGAATTTAGCAGCTCAGTCAATACAAATGTTCTAGGAATCAGAAGTCCGTGACAGAGCCTTAAGACTGCATTCCTTCTGGGGGCTTCCTTGCCTTTGCCAGCTTGTAGAGGCTACCTACAATCCTAAGCCTATGGCTCCATCCTCAACTTCAAGCCAATAATGTAGCATCTTCAAATCTGACTCTAACTAGATCCTTCAGCATCCCTTCTTTTTTTTCCTTTCTTTCTTTCTTTTTTTTTTTTTTTGCCAGTCGTGGGCCTTGAACTCAGGGCCTGGACACTGTCCCTGAGCTTCTTTTTTGCTCAAGGTTAGCACTTTACCACTTGAGCCACAGTGCCACTTTTGGTTTGTTCTGCTTATGTGGTACTGAGGAATCGAACCCAGGGCTTCATGCATACTAGACAAGCTCTCTAACACTAAGCCACATTCCCAGGACAATCGGCCTCCCTGCTTATAAGGACTCTAGTGGTCTCTGGTGGTTTCCAGTAGTTCCCCCACCTCCCATCTCCAGATGGTCCCGAATAATCTCATCATATCCAGATCTTAATCCCATCTCAGAAGTTTCTTTTACCCCCTAAAGTAAAATAGTCACAGGTCTGGAGTCAGATGTGCACTTTCTTGGGGGATAGAAAGGCATTGTTCTAGTATCGCAGGGAAGGGTAGAGGAAGAAGGAAAGAGAAAGGGGAAGAAGGAAAAATTGTACCTAGGCTTCAGGACTCCTCCTCCATCATATATATCCTGCCTCTTCAAGCAGCTGTTCCATCACCCAACCTCGAACCCCAGCTGCTCTTTGTTTTCTCTCTTAGGGTGTTTAGAATAGCTAGAAGGAAAGCCCTTTGAGGCAGAGACTGTCCCTTTTCTTACCTTGCAAAGAAACTGCAGCCACCCCTAGTGCATTGTTCATAGCTCAGGCACAGTAATATTTGTGGCATCGGATTGAATTGTTGCAAACACGGCTTCTCTGCCTGAGCCTGCCCTTGTGGCCTAGGCTGACAGCCTTGAGATTAACTGCCTAATGAATAAAGTTGCTGAGCTTGGCCCAGCTGTGCCTTTCAGAGTGTGTTTGGGTTTTCTCTGCCAAGTACAGATGATTGCCCCTGTCACTTGCTTTTCAAGAACCTGAGCTGCCCAGGCAAGGCGGGTAGGGCCACCTGATCAGAGCTGCAGCTGCAGAGGCAGTCAGTGAGCCATGGCTTCAGCTCACCTGCCTTGAGTGACGTGAAACATAATGCTGCCCTCCAAAGCTGCCAGCTACAGCACTGCAGAGGCCTAAGGCCTGGTTGTCCCCATCCACCTGAATGGTTCCAGATGGCCTCTCTGCACTCCTGCTCCCACCACCTCTTGTTTACCTGGTATGCTGATGTTTTAATAAAGATATGGCTGGCTACATGCTCACAAGTTATTTTGAGGTCTTATTTTCCGTGAGGCCAGAATACACACAGTTTAAGAAACATCAGGGTCACCGGGCACCAGTGGCTCACACCTGTAATCCTAGCTACTCAGGAGGCTGAGATCTGAGGATCATGGTTCAAAGCCAGCCCAGGCAGGAAAGTCTGTGAGACTCTTATCTCCAATAAACTACTAGAAAACCGGAAGTGGTGCTAATGGCTCAAGCGGTAGAGCGCTTACCTTGAACTGAAGAGCTGAGGGACAATGCCCAGGCCTAGAGTTCAAGCCCCACAACCAACAACAACAATAAAAAAGTCAGCCCAGCACCAATGGCTCAAGCCTGTAATCCTAGATACTCAGGAGGCTGAGCACGTGAGCACGCGTGCACACACACACACACACACACATATGCCCAAACACACACACATGCATAAACACACACACATATGCCCAAACACACACACACACACACACACACACACACAGAGTGGAAGTGGTACTGTGGCTCAAAGCACTAGCCTTAAGATAAAAAAGCTGAGGGACAGCACCCAGGCCCTGAGTTCAAGCCCCGCACCAACAAGCCCCACACCAAGCTCAAAAAGCAGCCTCTGCACATGGGTGCTGCTCCCTGAACTGAGGAGTGAATGCAATGACCAAGAATGATAACATGTTCCCATTTGCACGATGCTCTGCCAGCTTCTCTCCTTGCACCACAGAGGGTGAGATTCTACCACCTGTGGCTCCCTAATCTCTCTGGAAGGAGAATCCTTCTTCCCCTAAGAGTGAACAGGTGTGGTGAGGGTCTGCTTAAAGCACAACTCTTCTGTATGCTTGTGAATTTCCCATTCATTTTATTCAATACGTAGGCACTGAGATGTCTACAGTGGGCCAGACATTTTGGGTGCAGTATGCAAAAAAAAAAAAAAAGGACTCAAATTCCCACTGTCACTTGGAGAGTGGCAGAAGTAAACTAGAAAATAGCACACAATGTGTGGAAGGAGCTGCACTTGGGGCCCTCCACTGACTCCCCTACAAGAAAGCATGTAGAATCAAGATGAATGTGGCTCACTTGGCAAATCCCTGGGACTTGGCTTCTGCCTTTCCTTCCAGCTGCATGCCTGCTCCATTGTATTCCTGTTGCCTCTGTTCACCTGAAACCACACAGAGTGTCTGCCATTTGGAGAAAAGTGATGGTACCTGCCTCCCCACCTCCACCCTCAGGAGCCAGGTGGTGTCTGGCAGTCACCTTTGAGTAATCCACTATAAGCAAGACAAAGCTTGACTCATAAGATGCTCATCACACCACAAAAAAAGTAATAAAAATAGGCATTTGTGCACAGAACTATGAGGTCACCATTATACATTGTAACTGTTTCTCAACCTACTGTTTCTCAACATTACTGACACTTGGAGCCAGATAATCCTTGGTGGTGGGCACTGCTCTGTTCTTTGTCAGTTGTATAGCAGCATCTCCCTAGATACTGGATACAGTGTCTCCTAGTTTTGACAAGTGAAAATATCTCCACACATGACTAAATGTCCTCTGCAAAACAAAATCATTCCCTCAGTAAAGAATCATTGCATATTAATACAAAGGTTTTGCAGAAATATGGAAAAATGAATTAAAAAGTATAATAGGGTGACAAAGAATTTCTTTCTAATGTACAAATTTGTTTCTATCATCATACAAAGATAGACAACTGAGTCATATTTTGCTCTACATTTGACTGCTTTGGAAATCAGAAATACAAGAAGGCAAAATTGTTTCAGAAATCTGAAGTGCATTGGAGAAAAAGAAAACATAAGTAAAAAAAAAACTAATGGTATGTTCTATTATAGAAAATAAGATTGAAAGAGGAAATGCAAAACAAAAACATCACTCACACATATAAAAACACCCTAAACTATATTTTATCTATGAATCTAATGACATAAGAGCATGAAAATTAAGAGCTTGATTTTCTGAGATGGCAGGTTTGTGGGAAATTTCTTTCTATTTCCATTTTCTTGTTGTCATGATGAAGCTATATAGAAAAGTAATTACATTTTTAAAATCTCTTCCTTCAATAAGTCTCTCTGATGACAGCAGTGATGGAGAACTGTATGTTGGTGGGCATTGATGAGATTTGGTTAATCATAGTAGTCTTCTGCCCTTGTAGCTCAGGGTACACGATACTCTGAAAGAACAGCTTTCCAGGCAGCATGAGGTGCAGGGTACAATGTAAAGGAAAGAAAACACACCCAGCATCAGAAAGACAAAATTCCAAGCCTTCAGATGTGATCCCGGAGATGATCTTCCTCAGGAAAGCAAACTTATTGGGACATTAGACTCCACATAGGAAGTTGCACCATCTCCCTGGACAGAAAGTCCAAATTCCAAGTTTGTTTCAAGAAGAAGCTATAGCTCTCTATTCATAATGAACTCAAGTGTTCGTGACTTCTCGATCTTCTAGTATGCCTAGCACAGCCAGCTCTGGATTTGGAATAATCAAAAATCTTTACTAGGCGGGGTGCTGGCAGCTCACGCCTGTAATCCTAGCTACTCAGGAGGCTGCAATCTGAGGATCGCAGCTCAAAGCCAGACTGGGCAGGAAAGTCTGTAAGACTCTTACCTCCAATAAACCACTAGAAAACCGGAAGTGGCACTGTGGCTCAAGTGGTAAAGCACTAGTCTTGAGCTGAAAAACTCAGAGACAGCACCCAGGCCCAGAGTTCAAGCTCCGTGGCCTACAAAAAAAAAGTCTTTACTAGTGGCTGGGGTAACAAAATGGAAAAGCACAAAACCTATTGAAATCTAGGTCATCCCATTCACAAAACTCTGTTTATTCTTCTTCAGTTGGCAGAGTACCCTAGCACTCATCTCCTTCGTATTTCTCTGTCACCTTAGTACAACAGTCATCAGCCTCAGTACCCACCATGAAGGAGTGTCATGCAGGGGTGCAGTCCTAGATGAAATCTTTTCAGTCAAATGTGTGAAGACAGAGAAGGCGGGGGGAGGTCCTGGCTAGGTGCTGGTAGCTACAAAGGAGGCCAAGATTTGAGGATCTAGGTTTGAAGCCAACTTGAGCAGAAAATTTCATGAGACTCTTACCTACAATTAAGCACACACGCACACACACACACACACACACACACACGCACAATGTTGAAATGGAGCTATGCCTAAAATGATAGAGTACTAGCTTTGAGCAAGAAAGCTCAGGGACAGAACCTAGGTTCAAGCACCAAGACCAGCACACACACACACACACACACACACACACACACACACACACACAAGGCTGAGTTTTCTCCATCCTCATAGTTTGATTCTTGACTTAAAAACAAAACAAAACAAAAAACTATCTTTTCCTAAAAGTGACAGACATTGGGAATATTGTCATCACCTACAAGCAAAAGCATGTCTCCTCTGAACTTCCCAGGCCCAGTGGTTGAAGTGTAAATAGCACTTAGTTTGGGATTCACACAGAAGGTACTTGCACGCAGTAGCAGGCTGGGGCTGCTAGCTTTACAGTGTCCTGGAAAGCTACTTTGCATTTGTCCTGGGTTTATGGCCCATCAGTTTTTATCACTTTTCCTGGCACCTTACGGATGCTCATAACTCTCATCCCAACACAGTGCCTGGCAGAGGTGAATGGTTCCAGATTGACAATGAACTAACATACAGAGGCAGCGCAAAGCACAACGTACAGGACAGGAGCTCAGCATGCCTGTTTGGAGCCAGTCAGCTTGGGCTCAAATCACACCACCTGACAATTATCTAATTCTGGAAAAATGTTTAAATTTTTTTATCAGCCTCTTGTCCTATAATATGAAGGTTGGAATGTTGTGGTGATGACAATGACAAGATGATGATGATGATAACAATAATACAACAGCTGTTAGGAATAGTTCAAATAAGCCATTTGAAGTCCTAGCTTTTGGTAAACACTTAGGCACCACCATTTTTAGACAATACCTGCAGCTTCAGAGCTGATCTTTACCACCAACTTCGGAAATCTCATTTTAGTCATGGGCCTTTTCTGCCCCTAGCATCTTCACTGAGAAGTGGAGTTGCTATCCTTATTAAAGTCTCCACAAAGTGAACTTTATTACAATCACGCTTAGACTGTCTACAATGAGCTCATATGTACATGACCTAATTGTCCCTCAGAGGAGTCCTGGAAGAGGCCATCTGTCTGAATGAACAACAGTGTTCTAGTTAAACACATGCAGCTCACATAATAGCTACCAGAGGGGGTACGGGTGGTATAGAAAAAGGACACAATGAACATGATGCTTTGTTGTCCAAGTAAAGGCAGGATTTTAGCACTAGAGAACTAGAGAAATCTCCTTACTCAACAGTATCTTAATGTTTTATTACCTTGACTTTTGGTTGAGTGTGTCCATGCCTGTTTCCATGATATCACATAGCACCTGATCATACAATAACCAATAGGCCTTTGGGCCCTCCATCCTTCAGAGAAGACAGAGCAAGGTACTAAAATTACATGCAGCTCCATCAGTCACTCAAGTGGCCCAAGGTGAGCACTAAATATCTCTGCCTCCAATTCCTCTCTTACTTTGACATTGAACACCATTAAGCACAAACACTGAGTGGTTTTAGTCAAAGCTCACCCAGGGATATGCACAAAATCTAATGGCCACACCTGCTCTCTGATTCTCTTTTCCTCTACTGCTTCAGATGAGGTAAGACTTCCCTGTAGAGAGTCACATGACATGTGACAGCTTACTATGCTTCAGGATGGGAGAGAGAGCATAGAAAAAGTGGGGAATGAGGGAGTTGAGGATCTATTTGGCTTTCCCCAGGCAAACAGAAGCCCTGGATAATTGTGTAGTGTAGATGCCCTTGCACACACACATGTAGTAGAGACTCCACAATTACAATAACTCCATTGAAACTCATAGGCAAAGTCTCACTTCTTCATTTCAAATATTTTCCCTAACCTTGGCCTTGTCTTCCACTCCATCAAAATACTAGTGTAGACAGTTCATCTATCAGATTCCTGACTATGGCCTATCCTACCAATCCCCTCTAGTATCCACCTCCAATGTCATCACATGGGCTTTGTCATCAGTGGAAACTGCTTCACCTCAAACAGCATCCTAGGCCAAGATGACAACCTCTTCTTCATCCAACCCACTTGTTATTGTACTCTCTCTTGAGGCCATTTCCCTGCTTCATTGGGACTGCCAGGTGTCAAACCCCCTTTGAGTGCTTTCCTAGCTTCACATCTTCCCCAATGTGCCCCAG
Organism: Dipodomys ordii; assembly: GCF_000151885.1. Taxonomy (NCBI): domain Eukaryota; kingdom Metazoa; phylum Chordata; class Mammalia; order Rodentia; family Heteromyidae; genus Dipodomys; species Dipodomys ordii. Next base: position 20,463,679 of record NW_012267217.1, read on the forward strand.
GTCCATGGTCTTTTGCATCAACAGAACTCCCTTGCCACTTTTACCCTCTTTCTTTTTTATTCTTATTGTGTGTGAGAGTGTGAGCACATTGAACTCAGGGCTTAGACACCATCCCTGAGTTTTTGTGCTCAAGGCTAGCTCTACCACTTGAGCCACAGCTCTACTTCTGGCCTTTTAGTGGTTAATTGGAGCTAAGAGTCTCATAGACTTTACTGCCTGGGCTGACTTCAATCCATGATCCTCAGATCTCAGCCCATGAGTAGCTAGGATTACAGGTGAGAGCCAGTGGTACCCAGCACCACGTCTTTTTCTATCATTCCCATTCACATAAACCTCAGCATTCCTAAGGGGAATGTTGCAGACATTTCAGCTATGACAGTTTTCTGTGGTGTGGAGTTTCACGTCAATGCATGGTGCTGGCACCCTCCCACCTAAGCACTGTATCTCAATGCTAACCACCAGGGCAGACCATCAGGAAGGGCAGGGTGGGACTTGGACAGGGGCTGATACTGCCATCCAAAAGAAGCAATGGACAGAGAAATCTGAATTCAGTGCTTCAGAGAAATCTGAATTTTCCTCTGGAAGTCTTTCAATTGACTGAATCAGCCTATCCAGATTATCTAGGATAATCTTCTTCACTTACAGTAAACTTATTATAGACTTGAACCACCTCTACAAAAGGCCTTCACACCAACACTTGAATAATGGAGTACTAACCCTGGCCAAACTGACACATAAACTGTGCCCACCACAGGAGATAATATAATTTATCATCCAAACTGAGACACCCTTGAGAGTAAGAGCTACTCCTAATGATGCCAAGGCGAGAATAAACAGAGCAAGTCATGGGAAAATTGAAACACGGTGTCTCACCGTATTTATAAGAATCCTTAAACACATCTTACAAAATCCTCCTATGTCTTATGAAGGTTCCAAAAGCAACAAAATACTTTCCTGAGTGGCTGAAAGCAGAAATGTCATCATATATGAATTAGTACACCTGTAAGGGCCACAAGTTTATGACAAGTGAGATTATGGCAAATAAAAAGAAAAAAATAAAATCAAACACCTGAAGGTATTTGAGGTTTGCTTCTTCCCAACGGACATATCTCCAACAACTCTCAACAAAACCAGCAATGCCAACTATATGATTGCAAGGAAGCAATGATCTTGAGAATATGAGATCTGGTACTACATTCACTGCGTTCAAATTACTTACGAGTGACCAGGGACAAGTAACCTAAGCTATCTCTGCTCTAATTTCTTAGTCTGGAAAATGGACACAATGAGTTACATACACATCTCCCTGTGTGAGAGTGATTCTCAGTAAAGTTATTACACCTAATAGACACACCCCATTTGATCATACTCCTCTGTAAAAATCTCCCTGACTCATGAAACAATACCAGCCTGACTTTTGTCCTAACTCTTTGGCTCCTAAATCTTCCTCTTTTTAATCTACACTTTTCTCCACAGCAGTCATAGCCACAACCATAAATTCAGTCACCATCCCCCGACCCTCAAGTCTATGTCCCCAAGTCAAACCTTGCTTCTAAACACCACACTCACATTTTCACCTGTCCTGCCAACACTGCCTCTTGGATATCTCTAAAACTCTTAAATCCAACATGTTTCAGTCTGAACTTAATATCTTCTCCCCCCAAACTGGTTTTCCATCTGAGATGGGCGGTTCTCTATCTCAGTTAATGTCATCATCCACCTTATCCCACAAATCAGAAACCAAGGAAGTAATATCCCCCACCATCACCTCTATCCCGTTAACCTCCCAGCTCAATTTTATCCCATAAGTAGACATGTGAGAGACTACTAAAGTCTCCTATCTCTTCTCTGCCATCAAGCTAGGCCAACATATTATAAACTGTTGCCTTGACTACTTCAAGGCTCCTAAATGATCACTTAACATCCACAATGGCCTCTCTTTAATCCATCTTAATTTGTGTACCCTCCCCCCTTCTCTCTCTCTCTCTCTCTCTCTCTCTCTCTCTCTCTCTCTCTCACACACACACACACACACACATACACACACAAACTCTTAAGTTTCAAATTCTTATGGTATCTCACATTGTTACCAGTATATATAAACAACAAAAAAGCTTGCTGTGTCCTGCAAATCCTTGCAGGACTGGTCTGCCTCCTACTTGCTTGCCAATGTTCTTTTTTTTCTTTTTCTATTTTTTATTTTGTCAGTTATGAGATTTGAACTCAGATCCTTGACACTGTCCCTGAGCTTTTTTGCTAGTGCTCAACCACTTTGAGCCACAGTACTACTTCCAGTTTTCTGGTTAGTTGATTGGAGATAAGGGTTTCACTGACTTTCCTACCCAGGCTGGCTTCAAATGGTGATCCTCAGACCTTAGCCTCCTGAGTAGCTAGGATTACAGGTATGAGCCACCAGCACCCAGCTCATCCAATATTCTTCTCACACTGATCTCCCCTTGCTCTTTCAACCTAGTCATACTGGCACTTCCCAAACCCTTTACTGAGAAGTTCTATACATACCTCCAACCCAGAACTTTGCAAATACCATTCCCACTACGGGTAACACACTAATCTCAATCTCCTTCTAACCCAAGTTCGACCATTTCCCCTTCCCACCATCTCTCTACACACTTCTCCATTGCATAGTATTCCCCGCTTATCCACAGTCTCATTTTCCATGGTTTCAGTTACCCATGGTCCAAAATATGAAATGGAACGTTCTAAAAATAAACCCTTATGTTTTAAACTACATGCTGTTCTAAGTAGCGTGGTGAGAAACATTTCTCACTGTCTCACACTGTCCTGATCATGAATCATCCCTTTGTCCAGAAAATCTACACTTTATACTGCACCCACTCGTTAGTCATCTCAAAGATCAGATCAGTTGTCATGGTATCACAATGCTTATAATTTGCTTAGTAATGCTGTACTTTTGCTTAGTAATGGTCCCAAAGAGCAAGCTGCTGTTGATCTGGATTTGCAAAAGAGAAGTCACATAGTATCTCCTTGAAGCAAAGAGGGAAAAGTTTTTGACCTAATAAAGAAACTTTTTGAAAATTATATGCTGAGCTTGCCTAATATCTATGGAAAGAACAAATCTTCTATCTGTGAAATTAAAAAGGAGATAGAAATTCATGCTAGTTTTGCTGTCACACCTCAAGCTGCAAATGCTATGGTCACAGTGTGCAATAAATGCTTAGTTAAGATGGAAAGCACTTCAATTAGCACGCAGACCTGCAGAAGCAAACAGTAAATACCGGATTCAGTAATGTCTGTGCTATTAGGCATCCGCAGTGAAGAAGAGGCTACTGTGTTCTCCATAGAACCTTCCTCTAGATTCTTCAGAGATTTACCCAAGTTTGATGACATCATCATCAGTAGGATTATTTGCTTGTGTCCCTCACTACACCCTGGCTCCATGGGAGCAGAGATCATGCCCCACCTTTCATTCCTAGTACTTAGCACAGTCCCCACTGTGAATCACAAATGAATAGATGAATGAATAACCATGAGAGTCAGGTCCTACTCTTTACCTTTTTGGACTTAAAAAACAGAGCTGGATGTGGGAAGCAGAGTGATCTGCCAAAGGCCACATGACTCAACTGTCGCAAAGCCAGGATTCAAAACCTATTCTTCAGATGCCAAATCAGGGCAAATATTTTTGTCACTCTTCAGAGGGATTTTTTCTGAAAGACTAGTGATATAGATGACTTAAAATGGAGAAAGAGAAACACCGAAAGAGCTCTTGCTCTCTGAAAATAAAGTTCTAGACTCAGGCACTGAATTTATAACAGTACACTCAACATAAAAGGATTTCCTTCTAAGAGGCAGTCATAAAGGCTCAAAAAGATTTCCACTCAAGAGTCATGTCTCCTTTCCTGACTTAAAAATAGTCCTTTTCTCCTTGGCAGGTCTGGGGCCTATTTTTCTGTAGTTTCTGGCACCATTTCCTTCAAAGCTTTTCTGAATGGGGCTCCTCCAGTGACTTCAAAAAGAACTTTGAGCTTCAATTAGCCACAGGAGACAAGGACACAGTGAGAAATGGGTGTTTGGTTTAGGACCACATAAAAGCTGCCAGAAGAGATGTGTGGATAAATTAGGCATTGCACTGTCTCAGACAGTCTGGTCAGTTTTTCTGAACCCTTTTTGAGTGGAGACTGATGTCAAGGTTGCCATGTCCATCAATAGGTGATAGGGAGATTTCCCAGTGACTATCACCTAGAAATGAGAAGATATGGAAGTTACTTGTGGAAAGAGTAGATATTGTGATGGTTGACAAGTGTTAGATAGAGGGAGCAATGGCACAAGAAGTCAGGAGGCCATTTCCCCTATCTATCACTAGCTCTCAGATACGTCTACCTTGGCCATTCTGTTCTTGGTATATTGGTTTTCTCCATGACAAAATGAAGGAGTTGGGACAGATGACTTTTCTTTTTCTAATTCTTTTCTTTAAGATTATAATATCCAATAGCTGTCCTTAGGTAGTGGGCTGGAAATATAGTGCTACAGACTGCAAAGAAAGGATGTTGATATAAAAATAAATTGTTGAATTGAGAATTTAATTATTTCAATTGGTTTTGAGTAAGCTGGAAATGTCCTAAAACTATAACGGTCTTTTTTTTAATTCACAGAAAATGGGGGCCTATATGTGTACACACACACATACCCATGCTCACACACACACACACACACACACACACACACACACACATCTCAAATCTCATTTAGATAATTCTTCCAAATGGTCAAATATAGAGATCTCTGCTCAGTATACATCTGTTTCTCTGGAAATTTCTCAATTATAGCCTATCATGAGGCTATTTAGTTTATTAATTTATTATTACTACTATAACAAAGTACCACAAAACTTTGTGACTTAAAACCACACAAGTTCAGTTGGACGCTGGTTCGAAACCAGTCCATGAGGCTCTTATCACCAATTAGCCACAAAAAAAAGCCAGAAGTGGAACTGTGACCAAAGTGGAAGAACACCAGTCTTGAGCAAAAAGCTTAGGGATGGTGTCCAGGCTCTGAGTTCAAATGCCAGTACCAGAACAACAACTTTGTTATCCTATACTTCTGGAAGTCAAAAGTCCTAAAATCAAAGTGTTAGCGGTACTTTACTATACTTTCTGGTAGTCTTAGAGGAGAATCTATTTGTTTGCTTTTACTAGCCTCTAAGAGTTGCCTGCATTACTTGGCTCATGGTCCCTTCCATCTTCAATGCACATCATACAACACATTATCTACTTTAACTCTGATGTTCCTTCCTCTCTTTTGTAAAGGTCCTCTTGATTAAATTGAGCCAACTTGGAAATAGGACATTTCTTCATCTTAGCATCTATTGTAGACTGCAAGATTTTTGTGGATTGAGCTTTATGTATTACCTGAAATGTATATGTCAAAGTTCCAACTCCTAGTACCTCATATAGTGACTTTGTCTGGAAACAAGGTCATTTTATGTTCAATTAGTTAAGATGAGGTTATACTGAAATAGAGTGGGCCTCTAACCCAAAATAAAACCTTTATAAAAAGAAGAAATTTGAATATAGACATGAACAAAGACATCTGTGCATACCAATGCAGTGTGAACATGAAGGTAGATATACACATACAAATCAAAGAATTCTAGCAACCCACCAGAAGTTTGAGGAACATCAGAGTCTCATTCACAGGCAAATAAATTCTGCTGACTTCTTTACTCAGATTTCTAGCCACTAGAGGATACCAGGTTTGTGGTATACCATCTCAGCACTCCCAAGAAACTAATACAAAATGTTAAATCATATGTTTAAAGATGCTTTTTTATGTAAGATAATATATTTGTAGATTTGGGGGTGGTTAAGGTATTGACATCTGCAGGGTTGAGCATTATTCAACTTACCACCATATGTTAGGCATACATTTTATATTATAAGACCCTGATCAGACAACCATAGCTGATTGAACCAAAGGTTAAGACCTGACCCCGGGAAGAGTTAATGCATTGGCTTGTCAGTGACCAATCAGAATGGTTTCCTGAGTACTGACCCAAGAAACACAGAGACCAATGTAGTTAGCGAATGTGGGTCACCCGGAATTAGCATGGCACAATGGCAAAACCTACATAACCCATGATTAACAAAAGCCAAGAATTAAAAATGAAGCAGATGGGAAAGAAAAGAGTAAGAATTAGAATCCCCAATGTTCGATCTGGATGACCATTACACATAGTCCCCTTCAAAATGTCACTCACCCAACCAGAGGCAAAATTGTCCATATCTAATCAAATAAACAATACCTCTCACACTACTACATTTAACACCAGTTTACCATTGGTTATCCCCAGTGGATGAATTGGGATGAATTTTGGCTCCAAACGTTATGTCCCCACAGAACCTGTGCATGTGGTCTTATTTAGAATAAGGTCTTTGCTTATGCAATTAGGTAAGGATCTTCACAGGAGCTATTGTTGATTAAAATGGGGACTCTAAATCAAATGTCAAATGAAGGATAAATGTCAAGGAAAAAAGACATATATAGTTATATGTAGTGATGGGAGTTATGCTGACACAACCCAAGAAATATCTGAAGTCACCAGAATGTGAAGGCAGCTAGAAAGAATTCATTCCTGGTATCTTCAAGAAGAACATAGTCCTTCTAATCCTCAATTTCATACTTCTGATTGCTTGTGCTATGAAACGTTCTGTTATCTTCAACCACTAGGTCTAGGAAAATATTTTACACCAGCCCTATTTCAAATGTGCCAAGAAATAAACTCATGGGGGGAAACAAATATGTGGAAAACTTGAAGAATCATTTTCCAGGTGAAAGGCACTAACATAGATATTGAAACTAGAAGGTATGAGCCAGGCCCTGCTGATTCTAGGAACCTGGACCAGTTAACTATTTGCCTATAGACATTGAGCCCCATTCGTCCTCATTCCCATCGAACACTAAACTAGACTGGAAGCCACTGAACAGTAGGGACTATGTCTTACTCAAGTTTATGTCTCCATTAAGTAAATATGCCCCAAAAGTTAATCACAATACAGCATTATTAATCATTGACTAGGTTATGAAAGATTTGCCATCATAATTGGATAAATGCCATTATGACAAGAGGTTCCTAATAAAAAGATGAATTTTGCCTTTCTCTCTCTCCCCTTCCCTCCCTCCCTCCCCACCCCCCAACCCCACCTCACGCTTGTGTTGCTTTCTTGGCCTCCCACCTTCCACCATGAACTCACACACTAAAAGGCCCTTGGCAAATGTGGGCTCACTGATCTCCGACTCTGAGTCCTCAGAATTATAAGAAACAAATCTCTGTTATTTATAAACTATCAAGTATTTTGTTCTTCCCTAAGGAAGAACAACCTTAAAATGAAAAGATGGGCACAGTAGATTGCTCACACTGTCACTAATGCAATATTTCTGAACACAGATGTCATCCTGGTACTTTGTGGCATAAAATCTTGCAGTGGTCTCTCACTTCTCTCAAAAGAAAGGGAACACGTTGGTATAGGTGCTCTTTACACAATTCACAATCTCTCTAATGAAAAGACTTTTACCTAGGCAACTTGGTACCAAATAAATATCTCTTCTCAAAATTGCCAGACCTTCTGGTTCAGAATCACCAGAGGTAAGGCCTAAGAAATCCGTGCTTTATAGTTTGTTTCATTGTTTGTTTGCTTGACAAATCCCCTCACTCTCCTACATGACTCAGATCATCAAAGAAAACTAGATATTGCTGCCCTAGAGAAATAAAGGTAAGGGTACTAACTCCAACATCATTTTTGGTAGCATAAAACTCAAAATAACCTACATCCCTCTCAATAAGGGAACAGATAAATAAAAAAGTCATATTCATAAAACAGGATTTTATGCCATAGTCAAAATGAATGAGCTTGATCTGCCGATGTGAACAGAGCTCCAGTACAAAGTTGAGGAAGAATAAGGCAAGATGCAAAATGCGTTCTGCAGTATAAATACTTATGTGCTTAAAACATACTTTAAATGATCTGAAAAGATAAATGCCTAATGAATGAGAAGTGTCTCAGGGAAGAGATATAAAGAAAGGAACTCAACTAGACATATCAGTAAGGAAGCCTTAAATAAATCCACAGTGTGTGATCTTTTTTATAAAAAGGCTAGAAAAAAAGACAGTATGGTGGGAAGGTGGCTCAGCAGTAGAGCGCTTGCCCTGCATGCATGAGGCCCTGGGTTCGATTCCTCAGCACCACATAAGCAAAAAGAAAAAAACTGGAAGTGGCGCTGTGGCTCAAGTGGTAGAGCGCTA
>NW_012267217.1:20477106-20537479 GCF_000151885.1 Dipodomys ordii
AGCGCTCTACCACTTGAGCTACAGCGCCACTTCCGGTTTTCTGGTGGTTTATTGGAGATAGGAATCTCATGGTCTCTCCTGCCCGGGCTGGCTTTGAACCGCGATCCTCATATCTCAGCCTCCTGAGTAGCTAGGATTACAGGCGTGAGCCACCAGCACCCGGCTATCAAAGCGAAGATCTTATACACACTTTCCTGCACCTGGCTTTTCTCACTTAATTCCCTATAAGTTAGGTGGAAGAGCAAAGCCTTTGGACTGTTCTTCCCAATTATCCTGTTCATCAAGGGCTAGGTTTATGGCATCTGGGCACTTGCACAGGTGTGTGTTCTAAAGGGTCTGTTTAGTCCTAACCACCAGAGTATACCTGGCTCCCCAAACAGAGCAGAAGACCATCCCAGGCCCCAAAGGGACTGCAAGTAGATTCCTGACATGGTGCCTTGGCTTCCTCCAGGGAGTACAGAAAAGGGAACATTCTCCCTCTCCCACCCTCCATGTACCCAGAAGCACTTTGGCTTCCCACATTCAGTATTCCGTGTTGCCAGCACACACACACACACACACACACACACACATGTTCAACTGCTCCCCATCCCCAAGGTTAGGGGAGCATCCAGGAAACTGAAAGACAAGCCAATAATTGAAAACCCAACAGGTTTGCAGGTGTGAATGGAGTTCTTTACACTAGGTGCATCAAGTTGACAGAAACAATTATGCACAGGGGATAGTCCTTCCTCCATCTTGGAAATCACTCGAGCACTTCCCAGTGCTTTTCTCACTTCCTGTCTCCTGTCCCAGCTCTCAATCATATACCTCATATACCTGGGGCAGCAGGGAAGGGGAATGTAGCCCTGCAAGGACCCAGCTCCATCCTTTAGTACTATACATCCTCAGGGTAGGAATGGGAGCTTTACACTCCAAAATGTTTCACACACCGGTGCCTGAAGCACCATCAGAAATCATGGGCCAGTGTTTCTTTCATCCATTTTTAATTGCACGGATTGTAATGACATTCTTTGAAAAATAAATACTTAACCACCTTCCCGTCGATTTCTCAGGCCCAAGAAGGATGGTGATGTAAAGCTTTCAGTTAATAGCTTAGTTTATTCTGGTGTCATTTCTTTTATTTCCTTTCGGCTTGTTATTTATGGTTTAATTTTTTTTTTGCACCCTGGTGCTTTGGCCTGCTTTTCTCAGGAGGATAATTAAGAAAAAGAATTTAGATGTTCAGGCATTTGTTCAACCATTGAGCTGAAGGCAATTGAGGTGTTTCAGGAGAGAGAAGGAAGTATGAAAGGAGCACATACCGCTGCAGTCACCACCAAACCCAAAAATAAAATCTATTCTTTCCCCAAAGTGCATTAAGGTGTTATTCTTGTCATTTGGGATGTTATAGTCTATTATTCTAACTCGCACTGGATTCTGTGAGGCAAATAGCTAAATGACAGGACTCATGTGTGTAGACAAATTACTACAGAACTCATCTGTGACCACAGGGTCCTATAATTGAAATGGGATCATGATTCTCTTTGGTGTGTCTGCCCTACAGCTGACCAGACCCACTTACACAACTATGGTCCTCAAAGATGAGGAAGCTGAAATAAAAATAAAAGGACATGGCTACTGCTACAAAAAGGAATGTTTAATTAGGCAAGAGCTGTGCATTGCAGCCATCCACATAAAATAGAAAGAAGAAAAAAAATAATAAAACTTTCTCCATGAATGACTCTTCCTACCCTTGAAGACAATGATAATGAAACTGACAAAAACACCTTAGAGGCCAGCTTCAAAAAGCAAATCGATTTATTTAATAATTTAGGAATCACTTCCAGCTACCTTTCCCATTAAAATCGGAGGGGCCATTGTATTCTCTATTTCCTTGGTTCCTTTCCTTTCTCTTAGTTATGCCTCACTGGCTTTAATAAATAAGTAATACAGAGAGGGGAGGGGGAAAACACTTAGTTGGAGTACCTAGCCTTCGCCACCACCCTGCAGGGCTCTCTGATTCTTTTCTACTTGGAAATAAATGGCCTCAAGAACAATCTTTTCTCCCATAAAAGCTGGAGCAGCTGGATTTGACCCCTAAGTGTGGTCACGGCAGCGCAGCAGCCGAGAACATGGCTTGAGCCTGCAGAAAAACTTCAGAATAAATAACACACTAAGCCAAGCCAGGAGAGGGAAAGGTTCATTCCAAAGGTGAAGGCTGGGGGGGGGGGGGGGGGGGGGGGGGGGGGGGAGGGGTGGTCCATGCAAGCGACTTCCCACCTAGTAAATGGCGAAAAGCCACAGCAACTAGTAAGGGGAATTCCGACAGCATCAAAGTAAACTGTGATCATTTGTAGTTTATTGCTCAAAAGCAAGGGCGGCTGAACCCAGATGCCGTTATATTTCCTCGTGATGCTTTGAGGAAAATGGAAAAGACATTGCCATTTTACTGTAGGTCTCAGAAAGCAAACTTGCTGAGGAAGCAACATGGGGCTCTGCTCAGCTGTGACCCCTCCCCTTCTCCCAGCGCGAGCCCAAGATTCCACTGCTCACCTGGAGCAGAAGAGATCCTGCACTCTTGAGAGCCACCACAATGGTGAAACAGAACTCCCTCAGCCACCCCTCAGCCTCCAGGATAAAACCTAAGCCCCTGGGGCAGGACCAGCCTCCACTGTGCAGCCCCCTCAAGGTCACCTCTCACAGACGCTTGCTGACTCCAACCATCTCCATTGTCCCAACTCCTTATCCAGGGTGTTTTCACTTTGGCCAGAAAGCCTATCCCTCTATACCTTTCCTGCCCTCTCCGACCTTCGCTTCTAGCTAGAATCATTACTTTCTTTTGGTCTTCAGAATATGGTTTAAGCATGAATCTTCACTCCTTAAAAAAAAAAAAAAAAGTCCCCACATTCCTGCTCCACAGATCTGGTTTGGTCTCCATACCTGTTTCCCCCTGGCTAGGGGGCTGGGTTTGAATCCCATACTGCGCATGCCCAATACCCCATAGGCGACTAAAACAGACATATGTTAACTAAATGTTGATGGAACTGAGTTGGCTCAAGGCTAAGGGACACTAGGCACTTGCCACCCAGCTAAGCATAACTGTGCTTCCTGGGTTTTTTCAGCTGGGAGCAGAAGGAAGAGAGAAGTTCGCAGTCATGTTGCCCCTAGAAACCAGCATCCAAGGCTTTGCCCCACAGGCTTTGAGAAGGTAATTTATTCCTGCCAGGAAAATACAGGCACCAAGCCACGCAGCAACTTCATTCCCTCCACAAATTAATCATGATTCCGGTGTTAATTCCATAAATAATTCATGAAGTCAAATATAAAGCATCCCAATGCTCTCCCTCAGCCATACTGTGCAGCTTCATTCACAGAGAAATTCAAACATAAACCTGGAAGTCTCTCTGGTTTGCAGGCGGCTGTGATATGGCTAAATTCACATTAAGCTTCATTCCATGCCTTTATTAAATAAATATTCATTGAACACCCTTTCTATGCTGGACATGACACTGGGTGAAACTGAATAAAGAAGTTGGTCTCTGCCATGAAGGATACAGCTGTTCCCTGATAGCTGAGAATAAACAGGAAAGATCACAATGGTAAGCATACAATAGACAATATCAGCCAATTCATGAGGGCACAGAAGTTGTCTCTGTTCTGCCCAAACAGACCTGGGTTCCAATCCCAACTCCTACCTGTGGAGCCTTGGGCCCTTTAATCTCTCTTAAGCCTGTCTCCTCATCAGTGAAGTGATATGATGGCAATAATAGTCTCTACTTCACAGGATTTCTCCATAGAAAGACAGCAATCAACATTAAATACAGAGAGGTGAACACAATTAGAATTACAAAAATCAACATTAGAAAACTAGTTTGAGCATCCCTAATTCAAAACTGCAAAATCCATAATGTTCCAAAATTCAAAAAGTTTTGAGCATGTTGCCCAAGTAAATGATTCTGGGGTCATAGCTGACCCCAGATGACAGATCACAGTCCTGTTTATATTGCTAAGTATTTGGGTGTGAATAAGTATAAGAAGACAATTGCTTACTAGCAGTATGTAAATTCAGAGTCAGAAATGATAGTAATACCCAAACAACAAAACAGCCAGGCCTTGTGAGTGGCTCAGGGCAAGACTTCTGTTTTCTGAAGGGTAAGTGTGTGAAAACTGTTTTGTGCACAAAAGTTTTAACAAAACTACCTTCAGGCTGTGTGTACAGGTATCTGTGAAACATAAGAATTTCCTGTTGAAAACTGAGTCCCAACCCCAAGGTATCTCATTATGTTTATGCCAATATTCCTAAATCTAAAACACTTCTTGTCCCAAGCATTTTGGTAAAGGTATTCAACCTGTATATAACACATTTGTGGGGAATCAGAAAGTTTCTTAGAGAAGCTGAAATTCAAAAGATGCATGAGGGCTGGGTGCCGTGGCTTACGCCTATAATCCTAACTACTCAGGAGGCTGAAATCTGAGGATCGCAGTTTAAAGCCAACCCAAGCAAGAGTATCCATGAGACTCTTATCTCCAATTAACCACCAGAAACAGGAAGTGTCACTGTGGCTCAAGTGGTAGAACACTAGCCTTGAGCTGAAGAGCTCAGGGACAGCATCAAGGCCCAGAGTTCAAGCCCCACAACCAACCAAAAAAAAAATTAAAAAAGCTGCATGAGGAAGAATATGAAAGTCATGGGGAAAGTTCAACCATGTAATTCGTGGGGTCCAGTGCAAAATGAACATACCCTCCTCCCCCTTTTCCAACATCAAGCCTTTCAAGATGATGTCAGAAGAACATCAAAGCAAGCTCAGTGTCCTTGTAAGAAAAGGTCCTGAGCAACTTCAGAGACTGGAACCCTAAGTTCCCTTCCATCTCCAACATGTTACTAATATCTGGGCGGTGGAAGTAATGGCTCCTACATACCAAACTCTCTGTTTCAACATTTTCCCAATGGAAGATGCTCTGACTAAACCAGAGCATCAGAAGTGACCTTCAAATTCAAGGTAGCCAGATCTTCTGGGGACTAACACCAGGTGTGTGCATACATGTAAATGACCTGTACATCATTCACTTCTCTGATGCTGTCTGAGATGCATAAGACAATGCAGAAGGCCACTTTCTCAGAACCCTTACCTGGGCTAGGTTTCCTGAGGAAGGGGGTGGAGAGAATCAGTGGAAATTGCAGAATCTGAGAATGAGTCCCAGTGCAAGTTCCTACGCCCTCTGATCCAGGCCAGTCACCTCACATATCTGGACACCAGTGTCTTCACCTGTGAATTACAGCAATAGATTCACAGATCTCTATGGTTCCTTCTGGAGAGAATGTTCTATATTTCTGTGCAATAGCAGCAGGAAGAAGAAAATAAAGGTTTCCAGCACCAGAGTAAAGTAATAATAATTTTAAAACAAGCCCTATGCCTGCTGACTTTTTAATATACAATTTCTAGTCTGGGGGAAAAAAACCCATATTATGCAAAATAAAATGCTGTTGAAAACTGCCATAATGTCCCCGTGTGTGTTTCATTTAGCAGGTGTGGTGTATTTCATGCCATTAAGGCTTTGTGTAATAGGGGCTCGGAAGCCCAATCACTGATAACGCTCTATTTAGACCACTCGGCAGGAGGAGCACGCATTTCCTGTACATCACTGACTGGTTTTATTGCTGAGAACATTTGCATAAAGCCAAACAATTATCCCCAGGGGGTAGATCATTTGCTCTTGCTTTTCCTTACCTGAAGTTGCTATCCTTCAAACTCCCTTCTTGGAATCATCTTCCTGACTCCCAGTTGTAAAATCATTCACTGTATAAGAAGGTCCAGGAAAACTTGGGCAGAAACCCCTCAAAGACTTCCAGGAGCTTTTCTTTTTGGAAATTTACCCAAGGTACTAAGCATCTTAGTATCTTAGTACCATGGTTCACAGGCTGCTATGTGCATGGGAATTATTACTTGAAGGGCTTGTTAACCACATTGTCTGGGCTCCTCTCCCAGTTTCTGACTCAGTAGTCTGGAGTGAGGCCTAAGCATTCGTAATTCTAACAAATTCCCAGTAAAGCTGGGAATTCCCAGTAAGGCTGAAAACTATTGTATTTAATGGCAAACAGCAACAAATCCTAGTTGACTTGAAGAAAAAAAATGTCAAAAATATCAGGTAGAGCTTACTTATGAAAAAAGGCAAGACAGGTGCTAAGAAATTCTCTGACGTTGAATCTACTCTAAAAGGGTAGTTAGCCAGGCACTAGTGGCTCATGCCTATAAGCCTAGCTGCTCAGATTTGAGCAGCTCATTCAAAGTCAGCCAGTATAATTAACCTGCAAAAAACCAGAAGTGGAGATGTGGTTTCTTCAGGTAGATTAAATTTTACTCACAATTATAGTTCCCTTTTCAATCTACAACCAGGGCTCTACTCTAGAATGTTTGGCTCTAGACTCCAACAAGTAAGTATCCCAATCATTTTCAAAGAGCTTGCATCTACCTTTTTCATTTTGCTCTCCCAAGATCAAGGAGACACATTATGCTACCTCCATTTTACACATGAGTCTCAGACAAGAGCTACTAAATCAGATGATTCTGAAATGTAAGTAATCAAACCTGATGAAAATCAAGACTGATTGGGCTGGCATTAACTGGAATGATTGCCAGCTCTTTTCTGAAAGCAATCCTGTTGTGGCTCTTGTTGAGTACAATGAGTGTGGACCAGGATCTAGGCAGCAGATCCATACAAGGAAGCAGCCCCTGAGTTGTGTCCAGTACTGGCATGCTCACTGCGTTTGACAGCTGCCAGCAGCTGTGCTTCCCAGGCTGGCCCTGCCATCCAGATGGCACAGAGAATCTAATTGCCATTGTTAGCACTGATGGTGCATTCCAAAAGAGGAGAGAGCAATGTTCAGCAAAGGAAATCTCTCTCCTCTCTGAGGAGTCACTCGCTGCCTGTGTTTGACTCCAGGCATCTCCCTGCTATACTTTGCTTCTGCTGTTTTCTGTCTGAGGGAAAGTGTTAGAGTGCCTTCTTGCCTCAAGAACCACACGGAAGCCACGAAGAAGGGTGAGCTAGCCAACTCACTGGACTGATGCGATGAAAAGACATTAGCCTTCAAATTAAAAGATCTGGCAAGTCCAAGTATTGATGAAAATGTGGTGCATCTGGATCATATCTACCTGACTGAGGAGACTGTAAATTGGAAAAATTGCTTTGGAAAACATGAGGACATCACCTAGTAAAGAGGAAGACATCAATGTCCTGTGATCCAGCAGTAATCCCACTATAACGCCTGCACTCTGTAAAATATATGCCCACATTGGCCAGGTTCCACAGACTGGAACATTCTGAGCAATAGTACTTGAAATTACCAAAACTTGAAACAATCTGAAGGTCCACCAACCATAGGATAGATAAGTGGTGGTAAAGCTCACACATACCACTGCCTTTGTTATTACAAGGAAACAAGAAGCTCACAAAAAAAAGAACAGACAAAATTTGACAAAAATTATAAAATTTAAAAAGGAGGGGAAAAAAAGAATGTACAGTTCTATTCATATAATATTCCAAACCATCAAAATACCAAGAGCAACCACCATGACACCAAGGGTGTGTTTGAGTGTGATAAACATTTAAGTCAATCAAAGAAATTATTCTCCAAAGTCAATATAGATGGGATAACTCTGGCGAAAGGAAGGAATTGTTGGAAAGTTGGGGTCCTATGTATTAGGCAACATTCTATCACCATTGTTATACCATGACTTAAGGGAGGTGGTTACACAGACATTTGCTTCTGTACATGGATGTTTTTCTGCATCTTTCTGTTCAGATGTTCCACTTTATACACATATAAAACAGAAAATATTACAAGGCAAAATAAGTCATCTCCCCAGACCTGATGACAGCTGCCCCCTACTGTAACCTAAAGAAAGTGCATGCTCAAGGGAGGTACTAGGAAACTGGTTGGTGAGGGAAAAAGAGATCGAAAAGTAGCACTCAAATCCCTTTTGGAATTTTTCATAAAGTTTTATTCATGAGCTGTTAACCATTTTGTTTAGCAAATCGGTTTATCCCAAAGACTTCTATGGAGGTGGCAGATGGCGCTAAAGAAATGCACTTAAATGAAGCCCTGTCTGTTTGCTCACCCTCCTGTTCCCAGGACTCAAAGCAATGGTCTGGGAAGAGGAGAAGGAAGGGAGAGAAGGCTGTGTGAGCATTGGTTAGGGGCTAAGAAGCTGAACACGGTATTTAAAGCAAACAGTCCCAGGATGAGCCTTCCCTGACTCTTGTGGGCCCTGCAAAGGCACATAAAGATTGAAGCCTGGGAACTCAGGGCTGCTAAATATAACCACTGTAGTAACAGAGGGGTCTGAATAGAAAAGAGGCTTGGGAGCCGCCCTTTGTATGAAAACCTCACAGGGGATTGTGTGAGAGTAAGGGTGTAAGCCAAAGGGCTACAGCTCTTAACTCCGCACAGTCAATAATCCCATCTGCTCCTCCTAACTGGGGGGATAAGAGTTTGCAAAGTTAGGCCTTTTCCAGGACCTGACAGGTCCTCTTAAAAGGAAAAACCACAAGCAGATGTGTTTCAGGACTTAAGTCCTAAGTAAGATAAGAGGCAAGTGAGGAAGACACAATAAGTCTTAGCTCTAGTCTTTAATACTTTGTAAAATATTATAATGGGAGAATATTCATTAATTAGGTTCCAATGTGATTTTTTTCCTCTGTGTCTCATATTGGTGACAATCCAATTTAATTTTAAAAAGATAATAATTTCCTTTTTTTCCTTTTTTTTTTTTTTGGTAGTATGGGTTTTTGAACTTAGGGTCTTGTGCATGCTAAATAGGTACTTTACTACCAAGGCATGCCCCAGCCCTTTTTGCTCTTGCTTTTTGCCCTAGCCAACCTAGACCATAATCCTCCTATTTGTATTCTTATAATATCTAGGATGATAGGTATGTATTACCACATCAGCATTTTTTTTTCTTTTGAAATGGGATCTCATGAACTTTCCCCTCAAACTTCTATCTTGCTAATCTCAGCCTTCCAAGTAGCTAGGAGTATACATGTGAACTACCACAGCCATTTTAAAAAGGACCTTTTTTTTTAGACATTGGGTCTCTTACTCTTCTAACTTTAAATTTGAAGATGCTTAGCTTTCCATGATCTAACAAAGGCTTCCCTGCAGTTGCTGAAAAGATTGTATATCAAGGACTATTAATTTATTGCTTTGCAAGAATTATCAACATGAATGTTGACATTGCCAAGCCCAAAATCTTTAAGATGCCATTCTGGTTTAAACGGCTACCAGAACATACTGTCTATAACTCTCCACAAACGTTTGCAATTATTTACAGTTTATCCCACAAATGTTTACAGTTGTCTGAGAGTTCTGCTACTGTGGATTCAACTGACTTCAGATAGGCGGAATGAAATGAAATTGTGCTTGCAGTAGTGAACACATATAGATTTTTTCATGACATTATTTTCTAAAACACACAGTCTTAACAATTATTAAACAGCATAAATTGGATATTATAGGTAAGCTAGGGATGCTTGCAAGTGTAGGGGAGGATATTCAGGGATTACATGCAAACATGACAGTTTTACATAGATATGTAAGTATCTGAGGATGTTGGTGTTTATTGGGGGGGGTGGAAAATGGTCCCAGAACCAATTTTCTGTGGACACTAGGGCATGCTGTGTAAGTGCTAGCTATATGCCAGTCCTGGAACTGGACACTGTGACTTATGATGGCTCTTACATTTGTGAGGAAAAAAAGTAATAGATACAGAATGTACTCTGGCAAGGGTCAGGCAGAACATAGTGGAGTATCCAGAAAGGACTCCTCACCCAGGCTTTAGGGGTCAGGTAAACTGACTAGCAGTATGGAACACTGAGATCTGAGGGACAGAAACAGAAGCTGTCCAGGTAGAGGGCAGGAAAGAGTGGTGTTCTAGGGAGACGGAATGGCATACACAAAGGCTTTCCATGAGAGAAAGACGGGTGCTCAAGATTGAGAAGCGAGGTCTGAGGAGTAGTGAGCAGTGGGGCCTAGAAGTGGGAAGCAGTGGGTTATAAGTGGTCTCAAAGGTCATTTGAGAGGGTCACTTGTTTGGTTTTTTTTTTTTTAACTCATGAGGAACTTCTGAATGGTTGTGAACAAATTCCAGCTTCTATAGATTCCATTGGCTACCTGTGTACAGATTAGAGGAAAGCAAGAAAAGCATGAGGAAGACCCATTGGAAAGCTGCCCCAATGTCCTGGTGTAAGATGGCAGTAAGTCTGAACCAGGAAGCAAGGTTGAATAGAAATAAGGGAACACAGAAAGGAAGGTCTTAGACCTATTGGGTAACTTTGTTCATGCCTCTCATGTAAGAAAATGCTTCATAACACAAAGTATTAACTTCTAATTTTAGCTGTCAATCACTTTCTTTTAAGTGTGGTTGTGCAACTACTACTCATCAGGCACGGACCAGTGGTAGGGCTTCAACAACGCCAGAATGACCAATGCTCAGCCAACATGGCACCAGTCAAGCTTAGTGGACAAGAGTCATGAGGTCAGCCCAACATGGCTTCAAATTCTGGCTCCACTTACTTTCTGAGACCAGAGACAAGTTTTTCATCTCTCCAAACTTAGCTTTGTAGAAAAGTGCCTGCCTTTTAGATTTGTTGGTTAAATTCAATGGGATAATGTATGTAAAGAGGAGAGTACCCAGTATAAAATAGTGGCTTAATAAATAGCAACTAATACTATTGGTGCTGGTGGTAGTGATAAACGTTTATGTATTACTTTCATAATTCAACTTGACAACTTCTCATTTAGCAGAGCTGGAGTCTTATACAGGTACACAAGTGATGTCACCTGCATTTTTTTTCCTGTAGTAGCCATGCAAGTTGAAACCAACCCTGCTCTCCCTCATGTCCAGTTGACAACATAGCAAGGTTCAAAAGAGCCTTGATCAGACACTTACAGGAGAGAGGGTGCAGGGAGATGCCACCAACATCAGCGTGGTCAGTCTCCTGAAAACGACAGTGACAATGACATCTTTGAAATATAGATAACTCTTCATTCTCAAACTGCATATCCAAGAAGACACACAAATGGGTCCCAACAGCTTCATTGAGTTAACAGAGTAACAGCAAGAGGCTGAAGAACATACCCTGGATTGCAGGAAAAGCTATATGCATGGAGCTCAAAATATTCTCCAGTAACACATTGTGGAGCTCAGCCCCAAAGGCTGTTGCCTAGGCAGCACGGCATCCAATGATGGACTGTGGAACAGAGAAGTAGGAAAACAGATCAAGAAAAATGGCATGACCTTTGGGAGATGGAAAAACAGAATGAGGCCAGAGCTACATTTAGTTCTGTACTAAACCAACACTTTATAGACCAAGGGTATCTTACTTTTCCTTTTACCTTCAGTATCTACTTCTTTACTTTTTTTTTCGTACTTCACTAACAACAGGTCAAACAGATTCATCCTCAAATGCTCCAACCTTGAAGAAAATCAATCTGCAACGCAGCCCCATGGGGCTGGAACTATATGGAGGATGAATATAATAATAGCAGTGTAGTAGAAACATGATTTGAGATTTTTTTAAAGCAATGTTCTTGTGTCCTGCAGTACCCTCATTCTCTCTATCCACCCCCTTTCTCTCCAGGCAAACACTTCAGCATCAAGCACTTACTACCTGGGGCAAGGGATGGTCCAGCCAAAATGCTGGGGAAAGAAAATCTCAATTTTTGACTTGGGAGTTTCAGATTTGAAGTTCACAATTGAGTTGAAAGCAAAGACTTTTCATTCCCAAAGTTTAGTAGAAAACTATTATCCAATGACTTAGATATGGAGAGAGAGAGAAAGAGACAGACAGAGACAGAGACAGAGAGACAGAGACAGAGGAAGGCAGCTAGACTCTGGTGTATGTTTCCATCATCTTCCCTGGCAAGAACTGATGGGGAAGTCACAGCAAAGACCCCCACGTGGATTCCAGGGTATTTAAAAGCTCTCCAGAAGAAGCCAATAGGACCTTAGCCTACAATGGGGATGGATTGTAGGCAGCCATACAGAATGAGGCCAAAGCTACATTTAGTTCTGTACTAAACCAACACTTTATAGACCGAGAGTATCTTACTTTCCTTTTACCTTCAATATCTACTTCTTTACTTTTTTTTCTTACTTCACTAACAACAGGTCAAACAGATGCAAGAACAACCAGATCCTTCCACTTGATCAAGAAAAGAACAAAAGCAACCAAGTAAAGGACAGACCTGGCGGGTGAGAGAATTCAGCTGCTGTCTTTCTAGACAGAAGCCCACAGGGGGAATAAGCATTAGAGATGAGGGAAGCAGAAGGTCACAGCTAGCAGATATCAGATCTCCTCAAGGATTGGAGTGAGTGGACACCTTGAATTGATTGAGATTAAATTGTTACAACCTGAAAAAATGAAGAGTATTTTTTAAAAAATGCTGAACGAAGATGGCTCACACTATAATCCTAGGCACTCAGAAGGCTGAGATCTGAGGTTTGCAGTTCAAAGCCAGCTCAGGCAGGAAAGTCTGTGAGACACTTGTCTTTAACCAGGAAAAAAAAAAGCTGAAAGTGGAGCTGTGCCTCAAGTGCTATAGGACCAGACTTGAGAGACAAAGCTAAGGGTTAGTGCCCAGGCCCTGAGTTCAAGCCCCAATATTGGGCGTGTGCGCATGTGCGCGCGCACACACACACACACACACACACACACACACACGATTGCCTTACTTATTTCTCCCAATCAACACTCTGAAGAAGCATACTATTCTCTTATTGTCACAAATAAGAAATCAAAGCAGAGATTTGAGTACCTTGGCCCAAACCTCACAGCTATTCACAGACAGATTCAGGATTCTACACGGTCTTTCTCCCCACTGTGGCATAGTGAAGTGGCTTTTGCTTGAAGCGTGAATCTGGAACTCCCTAAGCAAAAGGGTGAGGCCCAATGAAAAAGGCCTCTAACATTGGCCCATGTCTACAGGCTGACTTTACTGTGGATCAAAACCCCAGTGGCTTAACATCCGCCAAAACTGTGCTCTTCCCAGGGCTGATGACAGAAATTCTGTAACTCCTCAGGCCTAATAGCAGATGCACTTGAAACAGGGCTTGCAAAGTCTCCAGGTGCCCCCCCTCCTGTGCCCATGCCCTTCTGGCCCAGGGTCAGCTTAGGCACCCGGAAGAACAGACCAAACAAGAATTTTTGCTTCTGTTCTAAGAGATATCACAAATCCCTGTTCAATATGCATTTGGGATGATTTATCACTTGCTCAATGAGCTGATGGCTTCCTGCACTCTGAACCTGCTTGGTGGAACTGAAAGACCCCCAGATAGCAGAGGCCTGTCAGAAGCTGGGAAGGAGCTATTTCAAAATGCTGAACAAATCATCCTTTAAATAACAGATTTTAGCTAAAAGGAGAGTTTTGCTCTAAGCAGAGTCATTTATATACAATCATTGGCTTTCTTAATGGACATCCTGTCCCAACAAAGAGGAGGACTCCAATTTGGACACAGTCTCCCTTATACTTTGCCATTGAGGAGCCTCTGAAGGTGGCAATTCTGTCTGTATGCATCCAAGGCTTAATTGTCACTACATCTTAACAATAAATCCTTTATCTTCCAAATTAAATCCTCCTTTCTAAATCCTAAAACCAATACCTTAAGTCTTTTTCTATTTTTCTCCATTCCCTACCCCTCAAAATCTATATTATGTTGATGATTCTCCTTCTCAGTAATCTCTAAAAGTGTCCTTACCCTGCTCCCTAGTTAAACCCTGCATTCAAGTAGAAACCTCTACAGCAATCGATCCTCAGTCTCTGGATGGAAAATTCCTCCCAGATTTCCTGCTTTTGTATTTGTTTCCCTTTGACCTATTTTTTTCACTAGGCCCTTTTACCTCCCTCTAGGACTACTATGGTAAATGAAAACTTATTTCTCAAATAATAATAATAATATAATGTAAGAAGAAGAAGAATGAAAGGACTTCACCATGTGCTTCTTCTGAATCAATATGGTGAGAGTTGAACATGGCAGTTCACCTTTTCAATGGCTCCACTCCCTCTGCCTTGGATTGTTGTGTTCATTGATGAGAAATGAAATGAGTTTTCCCCCAATGATTCAGATTCCAGTAATACCAGAAGCATTTATTGAGCACCTGCTCTGTGCTACATGTTGTGCATGATGCTGGGTTTGTCAATGTGTGCTCTTGCTGGGGTTGCTGATAGATTTTCTGTAAGTCATCTAGGCCATTTGAACGTAAGTACTTATTCACTAGGTAAGTCCAGTCAGGAAGGGGTTAGGCCTAAAAGCCTCTGAGATTTCCCAGCAGGAACGCACATGATCTGAATTGCAATTTCAGATGATCCCCAAATGTCCCCATGAGCAGGAAAACACCTCTCCTGTCACAACAGAACTTGCACTGCTAGAAGAGGATGTGCATGACCAAAGCCAATGACTATTTGTAAATGATTCTCTTTAAGGGATATAAAAATAAAAATAATGAAACCCAATGTGTAGAAGATGGGAATGTTTACAACAGCTCATAAATATTTTGAACTCCAGCTCTCAGCCCAGGAAGATAATCTCCCTCACCTCTTTGTACTTCTATTTTAGCACTTACAATGAATTGTAACTGCCAGATAACTCGCCTGCAGGAGAGCAGTTACACTATTGCTCTGGTGATTACTCCATGTCTCACATGGTGCTCATAATACATGTTGTATGAATATTTCATAGACAAATGAATAAGTGAATGAGTGAATGAATGAACAAATGAGGGGAACTGGGTCAGATTCCAGAGAGTTGTGTCTGACATGTGCAAAGTCTTGGAGGAAAAGAAGTTCTTCAAGCATTGGTAGGCTGCACTGGAGAAAGGGGGAAGGAACAGCAGAAGAAAGCAGACTGGACAGGCAAATGGCCAGCCTGGAAAGAACCTCATCCACTGAACAGGATGGGTATAATCCAGTGCAGTGAAGACCTGAGCAATGTTCTGTCTTCTTGAAGTCATCCCACCTTCTAATTCACTTCTCCTTCTGAAAGACATATCAACAGATAGTACATTTCATTAAGGACAAGAAAATGTGATGAGATTAAAGTCCCCAAGGCCTACTCAAAAGCAACACAATATAAAAACCCAATTGGAACATGGGCAAAGAACTTGAGTAGCCATTTATACAACAGTAACAACAAAAGAGACAAATGGCTAGTAAGCTCATGATGGCATTCAACATTACTGATCATTAGGGAAAGGTAAATCAAACCACAATGAGATCCTACTTCACACACATTGTCAAATAAACAGGAAGTGACAAGTACTGGTTAGGATGTGAAGAAATTGAGCCTCTTGTGAATTACTAGTAGAAATATAAACCATAGCACTACTATGGAAACAGAGTATGGTGGATCCTTAAAAATTTAAACTTAGAATTATATATGGTCTGACAATTTCTATTCAGGGTATATGACTAAAAGAATTATAATCAAAGAAGGTCATGAGCAGATATTTGTACACAAATGTTCAGATGTTCATAGAAGAATTATATTTGAGAATCAAAATGTGGAAGCAATCCCAATGTCCACACACAGATGAATGGATAAACAGAACGTGACACATACATACAATAGAATATTGTTCCTTTGAAACAGAAGGAAGGTGGCCAGGTGCAGTGATCCATACCTATAATCACAAGCTGCTTGGGAAATAGAGATCAGGAGGCTCAAGATTGGAGGGTGTCCCAGGCCAAAAAAAAAAAGTTAGCAAATCCCATCAAAAACATTAGTAAGCCCACCCCCATCTCAACCAATGAGCATGATGGTTTACACCTGTAATTCCAGTAATAGTGGAACATGCAAATAGGAGAATCACAGTCCAGGCTGGGCTGAGAGAGGGGAAAAAAGACAATCATGATCCTATCTCAAAAATAACCAGAGCAAAAATAAAAGGTCTGAAGGCATGGATATGGTATGAGTGTGTTCCTCACATGCTGATAGCTTGGTCACCAGTGTGGCAGCATCAAGACATAGTAGACTCTGTTAAGAGCTAAGGCCTGCTGGAAAGGGCTAGATCGAGAATTCATCACCTTCACCTGTAGATTAACACCATCCTCATGGGAGACTGGTTAGGTCCCTCAAGAGCAAGTTGCTATTTTAAAGAAAAGCAGGAGAGCAATTCTGGCCCCTTTTGGCTGTCTGGCTTCCTTTCTCTCCTCTTTTGCACATAACTATCTACCATTTCCCTTCTGGCCCCCACCATGTTGTAATGCAGCATACAGCTCCCCACCAGAGACCAGATCAACAACATCACCTTATTTTGAACATTTAATCTCCAAAACTGTGGACTATATAAAACAACCCTCTTTTCTTTATAAAGTACCTAACCATATATGGCCAAAAGAGAATAGTACTGCATTAATGGTTGGAGTGTAAACTTGTTCAACCACTCTGGAAAGCAGTATAGAGGTTCCTCAAAAGACTAAACTGAGAGCTCCCCTATGACCCAGCAATCCCACTTCTGAGCATTTACACAAATGATCACAAACAAGGCCACACTAAAGCTACCAGCACAACTATGTTTATCGCAGCATTATTTACCATAGCTAAGATATGGAACCAACCCAGATGCCCCTCAATAGATGAATGGATCAAGAAAATATGATACACACACACACACATACACATACACACAATGGAATTCTTTGCTTTCATCAGAAAGAATGATACCACCCCATTTGTAAGGAAATGGAAGGACTTGGAAAAAAAATCATATTGAGTGAAGTAAGCCAGACCCAAAGAATCATAGGTCCCATGGTTTCTCTTGTTTGCAATAATTAGTATATATCTAGGGTAATCTTAGCAGTTGAGCTGAATAGGTCAATAGCTATGTACATGTGACCATATAAGAGGATGCTAAGGGAAATAAACTCTAAGACATGGACACAAGAGGTTTTTCTTTGTTGTTGTTGTTCTCAGTGTACTATGTGATGTCTTTTTGCTTTTGTGGTTTTCCTCTATGGTTTATCCACTGTTGTCCCAGCATTCATTTTGATACATTTATCTGAACTAGGGATGGGAAGGGAAAGAACAAAATGATGAGACAAAGGACTAAGGGGGAACCCATGCAACAGTGATACTCAAGACACTATGTTAGAAATGATCTGTACAACTTAAGGGGTGACTGGGAGGAGGGAAAGAGGGGGAAAAATGAGGGAAGGGGTAACAAGTTAGACAAGTAAGATAATGATCTTACTTATGTAACTGTAACCCCTCTGTACATCACCTTGACAATAAAATATATATGTATATATGTGTGTATGTGCATGTATGTGTGTATATATATATATAGAGATATAGATAGATAAACCAGAAAAACCCTGGAAGAAAATATGCTAGAAGAAGCACTTACTTTCTTAACTGCTAGAGCTTGAGAAGATTTTGCCACCCTCTTGGGTTCTGCCATAGGAAAGCAGTATATATTTTTTAATTTAAAAAAATCGTACATTCTGAAAGTCATATAGTGCTGATAGATGCCAAATACCAGTCACCTTAGGAGACAATGAGTATGACCCACTGAAAATAGAAAGATAAGCTATTAATAGAATAAAAGTAGTTAGTAGGAAAAAAAAGTACCCAACCTCACTATTTTGTTACAGCAATATAGAACAGACTCATCCAGGGGAAACAACTCCTCTCTTGATTAGAATTACCTGGATCCAACTAATATTGTTCCTAAATTATTGCATCCACCTAAGATACTAAACATGTTCGCACTTGGTGTTTTTGAACACATGGAAAGAACTGCCCTCTACACATAAAAAGTGAGATTGGGCTGCCTATAGGTAGACATGAGGCTATTGTGAACACTTCTACTAACCTGGTAGAAGGCTTCCATTAATTTGTGAAAGGAAGAAAATGGCTGCCTCCTGCCCTCAGGAAATACCATATTGGAGCAGGTCCTTCTAACAACCAGGGTTCCCCTCCAGGGGGCATGAAGCAAGTCAATACTAGGTACAGGCACAGGGAACAAAGAAGGATACCCTTGGGGGCCTCGCCAGCACTGGCAGGTGCATGTCAGGTACAGGCAGTCATTTGAGACATTAACAGACAGCTCCCTAGTAGCTCTCATACACTGCCGCACTTCCTACCATTCAGGCAGTTGAGAATTCTGCTTTGGTTTCCTCAGGGAAGACCTGACAAAGATGAAAATGAGAACAACAGTTGAGAGAGGAAAGGCTTTTGAGTTTCAAAAAGTCCAGGACTTGTGGCATAAACAAAAGAAATGGAATAAATTGTGCTCAGTTAAAGCCAGTCTCTCCTGCTCTCAAGAGGCAGATACAGATCATTCAACCACAGGACAGGGACAGGAAGAATCAGAGGTTTAGGAACCTCTCCAACTCTCTGAAAACCTCTGAGCCCTGTCCTGCCCAAACCAACTCACGCCAGTTACCCTTTTTCCCACAGCAAAGCCCAAAGACAAACACCACCAAACCCCCCATGATGTGCCAAAAATAGGTCCCATAGAGGACACTGCCTAGGGTGTGAAGATGTCCAGGGTAAGCCAACTTGTGACCCTGAAGTTGACCAGGGAGCAGCATTAGTGTACCTAGAAAGTCAAACTGGGAGAATTCGCAGGCAGGAGAGAGCCTGGTGGACAAATAAATGCTCATCACACAAGATGAGACTATCCTAGCAAGGGTTTGGCTAGAAAAACAACCCAGAACCAAGCCTGTGAGAGGACACAGGGTCCCTCACCCAGTAGACCAAATTTAAGCCCTATCTTAGGAGTGAGGAGGCTGAATTGACTTTGATGTAGTTCTGACTCTTGGTACAACATCGATTCAAATGAGAAATTCAGCAGTGATGAAAGGAACAGAGTAGTCATATTTCTTAACAAACAAAACTGAACTTGCGGTCTCTGATTCATGCCTGCTACATATTAATGTTCGTTGCTGACTAAAATCCAACAAAGTCACATTTTACTCAACACTGAAGTTCTATTCTTGGTTCATGACGAAAACTCCAAGTATATTCACAATTGCCCCCTCCCCCGGGGGAAAAAAATCTCTGAATTTGCTTATAAAAAAAATAGAATTCTGTGCCATCACTAGATAAATTCAAAGCAGCCAGCTTTCCCCCCAGCTTTGTAGCAGATTGTTGGCTTCTGTTTTCCAACTGAGCACCAAAGATAGTCATTGGCTTTTGTTACAAAGCATGATGTTCAAAAATGTTTAAAAATAAGTATTTGGTCTTCAAATGCTAACATCATGCTCCTGGTATGATGTCAACACATGAAAGAACCAAGGCCTAGTACGGGAAAGAGGCAGTATCTTCGTTCAGATGTGCTTTGGGCACTCCATCACTGAGTGCAATAGAGGAGAATCGACCATAACATAAATTGTCAAGTGCTCTCCCTCTCTAGGAGCCTACTAAACTCAAAGGAAGCGTCTGCATATGTATTTTGTGAGACTGTGCTAGTATCGCCTTTAAATCTATCTTACTGGGTGTTGAAGCATGTGTGAAATGAACATTCTGGCAACCTTATGTCAGCTATAACTTCACACCAACCTTGAGGTGAGACTTATTACTTCTTCACATTCACCAAACAACCCTCTCACTCCAAAGCATGCATCAGACACATTTTCTAGAAAGCTTTACAAGTGAAGAGTTTACATGACTCAGTGCACAATGTCGTGACCCAAGTCACACAAACATCACTCCTCAGCCCTCCTCGCCCTGCTCTACTCCCCATTTCTACCTTTTGCACATACAGACTTGGTCTGTATGTATCAAGCCTGTATCAAACCTGTATTCTCCCTGCCATCAATCCATTCAGTAAAAAGTCACCTTCATCTACCAGAATCCACTGTCAGAAAAGGGAAAGGAAAGCCAGATACAGTGGTACACACCAGTAATCCCACTACTTGTGAAAGGCAGAGGTGAGAGAATCTTCACTTTGAGGCTAGACTAAGATCCTATATCAAAAGCAAATGAAGGGTGGCATAGTTCAAGTGGTAGGATGCATTCACAAGGCCTTGGGTTCATTGCCCACAAAAAAACAAAGGAAGGGCAGCAGACATGATTTGGCTACCAGCCTAGCAAGCACCAGGCCTGAGTTCAATCCCCACTGCCTAGTATAGAAATTCACTCGTTATGAATTTGGTCTAGATTTAATTCATTACCTTAACAGCTACCCATTATTAATGAGTTAAATATACTAGATATTTTATATATTTGTTATCCCCATAATTTCTTATAATAACCCAATCCACAAGTAAGGAGACATTATGTACTTATTCACACTGCATGCCTCTGCCTGAGGGAATACAAGGACCTCCCCTCCCATGCATTTCATTTCAGACCAGTTCTGGACTAAGCCCTCTTCTGTGGTCATCAGTAACCACAGCCCCAGGCCACAATGTCATCATACCCAAGTGAAGAGCAGAAACAAAAGACTGCTGGTGAGCAGATACAACCTCAACTGCCAGCCTTTCTGTTAGGGGTGGCGATGGAGCACAAATCTTGTCAATGAAGTCTAAGTGATGCTTGCTAGTTGGGAACTCCTGGAAAACCTTCCCAAATAATTCTGATTCTTCTTTCCTCTTCTTCCAATCGAACATACAGATGCCATTCCCACCTTGTGGCACAGAAGCAAGCCACCCGCCAAGGTACTGTAGAAAGATGGATGGAACCTTGGTATCTGCTGAAGACAAGTTTCAGTTATAGACCACCTACTGTGCCATACTTTTTTTTTTATTTGTGAAGATACTGTACAGAGGGGTTACAATTACATGGGCAGGATAATGCGTACATTTCTTACCAAGCATTGCAGCCTCCTCCTTTTGTTTACCCTTCACATCCCTTCCCAGCCTCCCCCCTCCCCCCCAATCCCAATCTTTCTCCTTCCCCCCCCTCCCCCCCCCCCGCACCAACGTTGTAAAGCTCGTTTTGGACATGACAACTTGTACTTCTCATTGTTGCAACAGGTCCACCTGTATCTTTAAACAACTGGTTTTTCCCCATCTCCTCCTCAAGTTATACTGACATCAAATATAGTGAAAGCAGGGGTTATACTGTGGGGGAGGGACATACCAAGCAACAAAGAGATAATCTTATAAGTGCATTAGTGCATGAAAGAAAAAAACATCAAGATACATATCTAAGGGTTCAATTTCCTGACATCACATTATCTGACCTTTTCCGCTTGACTCATAGATATACTAGATATTGCAAATAAGGGAAACCATGGGACCTATGTTTCTTTGGGCCTGGCTTACTTCACTTAATATAATTTTTTCCAAGTTTTTCCATTTCCTAACAAATGGGGCAATGTCATTCTTTCTGATGGAGGCATAGAATTCCATTGTGTATATATACCACATTTTCTTGATCCATTCATCTACTGAGGGGCATCTGGGTTGGTTCCATATCTTAGCTATGGTAAATAATGCTGCAATAAACATAGTTGTGCTGGTAGCTTTAGTGTGGTCTTGTTTGTAAACATTTGGGTAAATGCCCAAAAGTGGGATTGCTGGGTTGTGCCATACTTTTTTTACAAGGAAAAAAAACTTTATTTTATGAAGCCTTTTAGTAAGCTTTTCTATGAGGCTCTCTATGACTTGCAGTATGTATTTCCTGTGCATTGCTTTCTAGTTTGCAGATGGTCCCTTTCCTGCAATAAGACTCACCCTAACAGCACACCAACCAAACCACTGAGCCTTACTCAAACATGTGCCAGGTTCTTCCCGCCTCAGATTTACAAAAGTCAACTGGGCAGGCTGGGGTGGCCAGTAGAGTAAAACGGGTCAGCAAATATCCTATCTGAGTAACTCAAAGCTGGTCAGGTTGTCTCCTCCTAGAGCCTGGGAGTAAATGAATTAAAATTATTGTATGTTCATGGAGAAGGTTCTTCACATATTGCCATACTTTGTGGAAAGTATTTGGGGTTTTATGTTATTCTTTAAGTTGGGAAGCTTGAATGCAAGTCCTGGGTGCTATCCCTGAGCTCTTTTGCTGAAAGCTAGTGCTCTACCACTTGAGCCACAGCCCTACTTTAAGCTTTCTGGTAGTTAATTGGAGATAAAAGTCTCATAGACTTTCCTGCCCGAGCTGACTTTGAATCACAATCTTCAGGTCTCAGCCTCCTCCTGAGTAGCTAGGATTATAGGCATGAGCCACCAGCACTTGATTTTTAACACTTTTTTTAACAGCCAACTCTCCACAGGTGCAATGGTGTCTGTGCTTTGTCTCAGGATGGCTCCTGATGCACACAATAAGATCTGCATCTCAGACTTCAGATCGGAAAGAGAAACTCTGCTGTGTCACTTTCAAACCACTAAGTGGGTTCTCTAATGATTCTGGGCTAGGACTTTTGAACATCTGAAAACCAAAGGAGACACCAAGTCTGCTGAGAAGAGAGGATCATGTTTGTGGGCTGGCAGACACTGCTCACCCAGCGTTGAATGTCATTGGTGACAGCCACAGGATCAGCCCCAGGGGCAATGGGGTTTGCCCCTTATCACCCTGGCATTCAAGGGCACAGAAAAGTACCTGGACTTTCTGGGCACTGTTATTGCTCAGATACTAGGAGAAGAACAGCCTAGGGACTTGCTACCCAGCAAGGAGGCTCCTACACATCAAAAATTTAGACATTAACCCCTATTTACAACATTTGCTCACAGCATACGGCCAAGGACCTTTTTAGTAAATCACTTGAGATGAGCTGTCTGGCCCCAAATAAAAGATGTTTGCCAATTTCTTGGTAAGGCAGAAGAAGAGCTCTTTATCAAAAGCATATTAGCATATTTTGCCTCATTAATAACTTCACTACAGCATTAATTTGCCTAATTATCACATTTGGAATTCAACATGGTATCTAATCAATTCAAAACTCAAAAAAATAATAATAATAAAATCCAGAATTATAAAACACAGCAATGTGCTCCCTCCTGAGCCTCCCTCCTTCCATGTGTGTGTGTGTGTGTGTGTGTGTGTGTGTGTGTGTGTGTGTGTGTGTGTCCCTGCATCAGCAGGGGGAACAAGTATTCTTTCCTCTACCCATGTCATAAAAATCCATTATTTTATTTTGTTTTGTTTGTGCCAGTCCTCGGACTTGAACTCTGAGCTTTTGGGATCAAGCCTAGCACTCTACCACTTGAACCATACTTGAGGCTTTTGGTGATTAATTGGAGATAAGCAGCTGCCCAGGCTGGCTTTAAACCGAGATTCTCAGATTTTAGCCTCCTGAGTAGTTAGGATTATAGGCGTGAGCTACAAATGCCCAGCTAAAATCCATTATTTTAATAACCTTACTCATTGGTGGCATGGGCCACCAATGTCCAGCTCTGATTCCTTTCATTTCTTTATTATCACAGCCTTTCCTAAAGATTGTAGGAAATATAAACCTCAAGAGCAACCGGATCTTTGATCCTGATTTTTTACTTAAAGACCTGTCACCTTCTTTCTTTTCTAGCAGAAGTCTTCAGCACTAAGTAAACTAAATGTGTTTGTCCACATTCCCCTCCTTGGAAAGTCCTTATAACCAATTTTTCAGGCACTCTGAGTAAACGCTAGTTGGCATTATCAAAAATAAAAATCAGACCATATCTGCTGAAAGTTCCAAAAAGGCTTGAGCTCTTCAGAAAATTAAACTGCATCTAAATTCAATTAAACTACATCTGTAGCTCCAGAACTCACATCTTTTTATTTGTAAGTGGGAGTAGGACATTTAAACTTGCTAAATGTGTCCTCTACCACCTGAGCGACCCCACCAGCCGTTTTGCTCTGGATTTTTGAGATAAGGTGTCCCTTTTTGCTGGACCACAATCTGCATGTTTTATGTTTCCTTCTGTAGCTAAAATGACATGCACACACCACTTTGCCCAGTTTTTTCTGTTGAGGTGAGGTTCTCAGGAACACTTTTGCCTGAACTGGCCTTGAACCATGATCCTCCCAATCTCAACCTCTTAGTGTGGCAAGATTACAGGCATGGGCCAGGCTTCCTGGCTTAAAATAGTATCTTGCTACTTCATCCATGCACTTACTTTCCACAACAACACCTGATTGTAACAAAAGATAATCTTCTACCATTGTATAGAAAGATACAGAAAAGACTTAGATCTACATGACATTACAACAGGGAAAGTAGTTGTTTAAGTAAATGCTGTCTCCAATGTGCTGGCTTTGAGGCTATTTTTAAATTATAGTTAAAGTTGTGGCCAAGAACAGTCAGGTCAGGTCAATGTACTGGAGATATTTTGATTTTAAAAGGTGCTATTAACCACCCAATGGGAAATGCAGCTCTGGCAATCTAAAATGTGAAACTTGGAGCCTGCTATCTCCAGGTAATTTATTCCAACTTAAAGAGCAGGTATTTATAGACCGTAAGGCGCATCCTGCTATAGGTCAGATCCCCCCACCAATTATAATCTACTTCCCTAGGAAGATAATACCCTATATGAATGTATATTTCAAACACTCCTAAGATATAAGCCTCTAGAAACTCATGACCAAGAATATTCTAAATAGTTCAAGGCAGAATATCACCAGAAACCAAGAAGAAAACAATAATGTAGTTATTGCTTTGAACTGAATGTTTATTTCTGATACACAACACCAACATTCCATGAGCTGCAAATGGAGTCACATGCCTATAATCACAGTACTTCAGAGTCTGAAGCAGGAGAATCATGAGTTCAATGCTATATGGTAAGGCCCTAAAGACCAACAAAACAAAAACTTTCACCTTCTAGGACCACTTCCAAAAGGCTCAAAGTGAAGAGCTTTAAAGTGAGTCCTGGGGCTGGGAAGGTGGCTCAGTGGTAGAGCACTTGCCTTGCATGCTTGAGGCCCTGGGTTCGATTCCTCAGCACCACATAAGCAAAAAGAAAAAAGCCAGAAGTGGCGCTGTGGCTCAAGTGGTAGAGTGCTAGCCTTGAGCTGAAGAGCTGAGGGACAGCACCCAGGCCCAGAGTTCAGGCTCCACGACTGGACCCAAAAAATAAATAAATAAATAAAGTGAGTCCTGAAAACTTTCACACTGCACAAACTAATGGCAGAATGAGGATTCATCAAGATCCTGGTTATCTTGACCCCTTTATATCAGAAGTAGATCTCAAGTTTCTCAATATTAAGAAATAAATGCTACAGAAAAGCATTTGTCAAACCACAGAAGAATTAACCTATTTCAAGCCAGCCTACAAAGTAGCCTAGTATCAGCCTACACTCTGACTTTTACTCTAGAACACAAGACTGCACAGTCACATTGCTGTTGTCGCAACCTCAGGTTCTGTTCTTTACTATAGGGCAGACAAAACAAAATCGCATGGACCACCAGCCTTACCCCAGTGACAGATATGAGCTTTGCCTAAACCATCAGTAAAAGAAAAAAATTCAATATTTTCTCATGAATCTACCCTATAAAGCTGCCACCACATCAGGAAGGATTTACTATTTTATTCAGGAGACATGAGCATACTCAATAACCTGATCCAAGGTTAAACTATATAGACAAAGAGTTTTGTGACTAGCTCAGACCCCTCCTGCCCCTGCATCCTCATTTTTGAGGGCCCAGGAGGTATAAGATGACTTTTCAAACCTCAAAATAAAATTTAAGGGAAGAGGAAAAAAAGTATTTTTTTAATCCTTCATGCTCAATAAAGACTATGCAGACATAAAACCCCTCATTTAAATGCCTATGGTTTTAATATAAAATGTATTACACAGGAAAAAGATTTTTTATTACTATTAAATGCTTGCTGCAATTCAACAAAAGAAGAAACTGACCTTGATGCTAAGTCTTCTGCCTTTTTCCTCCCTTTATTATCCTTACTGTTATTTACCGAACATACTTTCATTATCTCTCTTCCTTTTTGGAGAAATAATGATTTTTTTCCCTCCTAGAAGATTAGAAAATGTGCATTGTTTTTTCAAGACAATCCAGCAGACTTTTTGCAAAGAAATGCTAATGCAAGAATAATTCCTACTCAGAGACCAAAGAGACTCAATCTTGGAAAACATTGATGGAATCTGGCTTCCTCTGGTCTTAGAGATTCAATTTGAGGTGGGGGGGTACAGGGAGGAAATGCAAAGAGCAAATAGTAAGGCAAAAGGAAGGTGAGAGCTAGGGAAAAAATAGCTCAGATGGAAGTTATAAATAGGAAATCCTTAAAGGAGGAAAAAGAAGAGACAAAAATCATCACTCTGCTCACAAAAAAAAAAAAAGAAAGAAAACTCACTAATGGATACAAATCTAGGCCCTTGTGACATCACTAAGGTGAGTGTCCACATCTGACTCAGGAACACAGAAAGCATCAAATGACACATGCAGGCTAGCAATCTAAATTGTCTTATTATACGGACTAATTCCTAGAAGTGCGGGCAGTACGTAGGAAAAGCTCAAGAGAAAACACAATCCCTAGGGCTAGGAAGGTGGCTCAGTGGTAGAGCGCTTGCCTTGCATGCATGAGGCCCTGGGTTTGATTCCTCAGTACCACATAAGCAGAAAAAACTGGAAGTGGCGCTGTGGCTCAAGCAGTAGAATGCTAGCACCCAGGCCCAGAGTTCAGGCCCCATGACCAATGAAAGAAAAATAGAAAGGAAGGAAGGAAGGAAGAAAGCAGGAAAGAAAGAAAGAAGGAAAGAGTCCCCAAGGGTTACCAACAACAGGAAACTATTGTCACCTTAAACCTAGAAAAGACAAGGGACAGAAGCAATCATTAAAACCCAGTGAAGGAGCTCAGCATCCTCGCACATGCCTGTAAACTCAGTTATGTGAGAGGCAGTCATAGGAAGATGCTAGCTCGAGGCCAGCCCAGGCAAATTTAGTGAGAGTATATCAAAAGTAAGCTAGGTATGGGGGCTCACTTCTACCTTTCCAGCTGTTTGGAAGACAGAGGTAGGAGAATGAAAGTCTAAGGCAAGAACATGAGACCTCCAAAGGCTATCTACAAATTCAATGCGATACCTATCAATATTCCAACCTCATTTTTCAATGAAATAGAAGTAATCCAAAAATACATATGGAACAATAAAAGAACCCAAATAGCAAAAATGATCCTTTGCAGAAAGAACAGTGCTGGAGGAATATAACACCAAATTTCAAACTCTACAACAAAGCCATAATAATCAAAACAGCTTGGTACTGGCACAAGAACAGACCTCAGGACCAATGAAATAGAACTGAAAACCCAGAAATGAACCCACAGACCTATAGCCATCTAATCTTCGATAAGGGAGCTAAAAAAATAGAATGGAAGAAAGACAGCCTCTTCAGTAAATGGTGCTGGCAAAACTGGTTCATCACTTGTAGAAAACTAAAGCTAGATCCTTATATATCACCCTGCACCAGATCCAACTCCAAATAGATCAAAGACCTTGAAGGCAAAGCAGACACCCTGAAACATTACAGGAAGGAATAGGAGAAACCCTAGGACACCTTGACACAGGCCAAAATATTCTTAATAGAGACCCAGAAACACAACAAATCAAAGAAAGGTTGGACAAATGGGATTGCATGAAATTGCAGAGCTTCTGCATGGCAAAGGACATAGCTAGCAAAATCAATAGAAATCCCACAGATTGGGAGGTCTTCACTAGCCATACTACAGACAAGGGTCTCATATCTAAAATATATGTGGAACTCAAAACATTAAATCTCCAACAACAAATCCTCAAAGAAACAACTGCCCAATAAATAAGTGAGCTAAAGACTTAAAGAGAAACTTCTCTGAAGAGGAAATAAGAATGGCCAATAGACACATGAAGAAATGTTCAACCTCTCTAGCCATAAAAGAAATGCAAATCAAAACAACATTGAGATTCTACCTCACTTCAGTTAGAATGGCTATAATCAAGAACTCTAATAACAACAGATGCTGTGGGAGATGTGGCCAGAAGGGAACCCTACTGCATTGTTGGTGGGAGTGTAAAGTTATTCAACCACTTTGGAAAGTAGTATGGAGGTTCCTCAAAAGACTCCACATAGAGCTCCCCTATGACCCAGCAATCCCACTTTTGGGCATTTACACAAATGATCATAAACAAGGCCATACTAAGGCTACCAACACAGCTATGTTTATCACAGCATTATTTACCATAGCTAAGATATGGAACCAACCCATATGCCCCTCAGTAAATGTGATATAGATATATAGATATAGATAGATAGATAGATGCCTCCCTCAGAAAGAATGACATTGCCTCATTTGTTAGGAAATGGAAAGACTTGGAAAAAATTATATTAAGTGAAGCAAGCCAGGCCTAAAGAAACAGAGATCCCATGGTTTCCCTTATTTGCAATAAATAGTACATGTGTAAGACAAGTAAAAAAAAGGTCAGAAGCTATGTACATATGACCATATAAGTTGATGTTAAGTGACATGAACCCCAAGATAGGAACATAATTTTTTTCTTTCTTGCTATTGTTTCTAATGTATTTATAATGTACCATGTGATTTTTTTTGTTTCTTTGTATGTTCCTCCCCCATGTTATAACCCCTGTTTTCACCGTATTTCATGTCAGTGCCCTACATCTTGTATGTAATTCAGGTAGGGGAAGGGAAAAAACAAAATGCTTAAATAGAGATACAGGTTGACCCATTGTAACAATGAGATATACAAGACATTATATTGAAAACAAACTTTACAATTTTGGGGGGAGGGAGTTGTGGAGGTGGGAGGGAAGGGATGATAGGAGAAAAACAAAAGAGGAGGCAACAATCCTCGATAGGAAATGTATTCATTACCTTGCTCATGTAACGGTAACCCCTCTGTACAGTAATTTTACAATTAAAAACAAAGAAAAATAAAAGAACATGAGGCCTTATCTTCAAGAATGTGTGTGTGTGTGTGTGTGTGTGTGTGTGTGTATCTCAGAAAGGACTGTGGGACTAAAGTGGTAGATATTTACCTACCCAAGTGGAAGGCCCTGAGTTCCAACCCTAATACAAATAAAGCTGTAATCACAGAATTTAATGAAGAACCTATTAGCACAGAAACTGTGGGACAAAGAGTGAATAATTCAGCAGTGATACTCATAGCCACTATGTTGGAAATTAACAGTTTGAGGGGGTGGGGGTTGGGAGAAAAAAACTGGGAGAAGATAAGGGAGGGGATGACACTATTCAAAAAGAAATGTACTCATTACCTGACTTATATAACTGAAACCTCTCTGTACATCCTTTTAGGATAAATAAAAAGAAATAAAGACAGGTATAGTGTTGTAGAACTTAGGAGGCTGAACTTAGGAGGCAGAGGCAGGAAGATCACAGATTTTAGGCCAGTTTGGGCTACATACACAGCTAGACTGTCTCAAACACAAATAGAAAATCCATCACAGAGAAAACCAGGGAAAAAGACACCCAATCTAATTTCCACCCAATCTAATTTCCACCCACCCGTCTCCAAAGCTTTGTTTCTTTCTCCCATTGTCTCACCTCAACTATAAGCAAAGGGACAAGGTCACCCACTGCAGTAGTTGCTATACCAGTTTGTTTCCCAGGGCACAGAGCAGAATGGATACAGACGGAGAATGGATCTGCAAGGACAAACAGAACACAACCAGCAAGTAAGGGCCAAAGGGTTTGAACAAACAAGAAGAAAATAGAAACCTCAACCAAACCAATCATTTAGAGCTTCATAGTAAAAACGATTAATTCAGTTTGGTGTGGACACACACACCATAATTCCAGGCAGAGGCACAAAGATCTTGAGTTTGAAGGTAGCCTGGGTTAAATAACAAAACTGTCTCAATAAGGAAAAACAACAAAACAAAGAAGGAAGGAGGAGAAGAAGGAGGAGGAAGAGGAGGAGGAAGAAGAAGAGGAAAAGGAAGAGGTGGAGGAGGAAGAGGAATGGTGAATTCATACACATCTCTAATGTCAGACAAATCTTGATTTTAAAAAAATCATACTCAGCCAAAAAAATGTATAATGTTAACAACCTGACACAGGGAGCCTCAGTTTCTCCCCCTCTAACATGCGAGTGGTATCATATTCATGACTCAGTCCTAAAATAGACCCAAATATTTAAAAGACTCAAATCCTGGTTCTTCCAGCCTCCTCACTAATAGTGTTTTGTTTTTGTTTTCCTTTCTCCAGAGACTCAACTAAATTCCTGTCACAAATAAGGTGAAGAGGAGAGCTTTATGGGTACAGCCACTGCTTCATATCACAATGTTGGAAGAATCAAAGATGCCAGATTCCACCAGTCGTTTCTGTGATTTTGCCCAGGAAACTATTGGCCAGACAATGAGCCTGGAGCAGCCCAACTGTAATCTTTGAAAAGATTCCCCATTGCATCCCGAGCGCTCTGGGAGCCCCGTGTGCAGCCGAGCAACTGTGGAATCGCCATAGGGCATGTCATGTGTTCGGCTGGCAGAGCCTCATATTTCTGGACTGTACTTCCCTTTATTCCCTTTGAATCAGAAGCAACAGAAGCTCTGTAGCAGGCCTGACATCAGGTTACACACAAATCTTTTCTAAGAAGTTAATGGTAGACAGAAGAAGAAGAGGAGGGGGGGAGAAGGGGGAGAGAGAAGGGGAAGAGGAGGAGGGGGAGGAGGAGGAGGGCCTATCTGTTTCCTGTTGTCTTCTGAGAGACTCTATATCTCATTCCTCAGAGCCATCTCTCCCCACCCCTGCCCCTGCCCCATCCCCCAAGCCCAAAGTTCCTTTATCTTTCATGAGACACTAGGAAAGAAACTTCTGCACTAAAATCTAATAACTTTCTCCACACGGCTGCACAAAGGATTTCTCTGGGAACAGGGGACCAAGTTTCACAGTTGCATAAATATAAACTAAAGTAGAAATCCATCTTTGAGTCTGCAGGCACGCAGTCAACATTCCCATTTTTCAAGAGTCTCAAGGTCATCTTTCACTCTGTGTTCTTTCAGCTCAGCTTTAAAGTTAAGCTACTTTAATAATTCATGACATCATGCCCATTAAAATATGAGTATTTTCTACCAAAGGAAACAGCGTTTTTCTCTCCCTCTACCGCCTCCCTCCACTCCCTACCTTTCTAGGTGGAAGAGGCCCAGACAGGGCCCTTGCAAAGAAAAACAGATGATGTGCAACAGCAGCTAAGGAAGTTTCAGAGAGAGGATTGCAATTTCGTCTGCGGCTGCACACAAGCAGTTTTATCATGAAAAGCCAGCGCCATATGCCAGAGGAGACAGGTTAAGCCTCTTAAATGTTTCTGACAACAATGAGCTTTCGTTTGTTAAAAAAAAAAAAAGTAAACATCTGCCTCATGGGGAAATAATCCACAAAACAATGGGGATGGTTATTTGTTTTGTTTGATTTATTGGGACTGAACCAGACACTGGAGAGGACCAGACATCCAGGAGAGGTCAGTATTCAGATAATTTTTGTTAACTGTTTTTTTGAAAGATGGCTTGCAATTTTCTTTTATAGATACTTAAAGAGAAGAGCTGATGATGTCAAAGATGAGGAAATAGAAGAGTAGAATTCAACCTTTGGCTCTACCATTGTTAGCTGTATTACTTGGGCAAACTATTTAGCTTCTTTGAGCTGTGTTTCCCATAACTCTAAATGAAGGTCAAAATTAAATCTGTTCTGTGGAGTGAAAAGGTTCCGATGAGCCATTGATGATTTATGACTTTCGAAGTCCTTGGTAAACTGTACAGCAAAACAAATG
Organism: Dipodomys ordii; assembly: GCF_000151885.1. NCBI lineage: Eukaryota > Metazoa > Chordata > Mammalia > Rodentia > Heteromyidae > Dipodomys > Dipodomys ordii. The sequence continues at coordinate 20,508,738 of NW_012267217.1, forward strand.
TTAAGGTGGTGTTTGGTATTAAACAGACACCCAAAAAAAAGACATTTTGCTCTATACTTTTAAAAGTCAATAGGCAGAAGATTTATTACCTACTAAGAAAAGGAAATTTCTTTTCTTAGCTTATGGATCTTTCCTGGAAATGTAACAGCCCTCTTCTCCTCTTATTATGGCTGAATGTGTAGATGAGAATGGTCGCTTGAATGTCACCTGGTAAAAGCCAGAGTGATAGATCATTAGGCTGCCTGGAAAGAGGGTAAGCCCATCACCATCATCATTGTCATCATCAACCCCTACTGCTTTCAAAACCTCTTTGGGATGCTTTTTAATTAGAGAGTCATGAAATCTGTAAGTAAATAGTCTTATTTAAAAATGAGGAAACTGGGATCCAAAGGATTCTAGATTATGCATAGGTAACAAAGACAGTACCAAAACTCAAACTCAACAAGAGAAAAAATAAGGATGGACCACTACTTCCTTGTGCCTCACTGATCTCTGTACAAATCTCTAGCACAGCTCCTGTGATGGATTCCAGCTTACCTTCTTTACCTGTCTCTCTTCCAGTGCCTTTTGAGAGAGGGATTAGAGAGGTCAATAGACAGGCTCTTTTTTTTTTTTTTTTTTGCCAGTCCTGGGGCTTGACCTCAGGGCCTGAGCATTATCCCCAAGCTTCTTTTGCTAAAGTCCTGAGCCACAGAACCACTTCTGGCTTTTTCTCTGTGTGTGGTACTAAACAATCAAATCCAGGGCTTCATGCATGCTAGGCAAGCACTCTACCACTAATCCATATTCCCAACCCTAGACAGGCTCTTAATTGACCATGAAGGAAAGAGTGAGCCAGGCTAAATGAACCATTAATTGTTTTTTAAAAACTATTCTTTAAAAACTTGCTTTAGGGCTGGGAAGGTGGCTCAGTGGTAGAGTGCTTGCCTTGCATGCATGAGGCCCTGGGTTCGATTCCTCAGCACTACATAAGCAAAAAGAAAAAAGCCAGAAGTGGCGCTGTGGCTCAAGTGGTAGAGCGCTAGCCTTGAGCTGAAGAGCTGAGGGACAGTGCCCAGGCCCAGAGTTCAGGCCCCACGACCGGACCCAAAAAATAAATAAAAAATAAAAACTTACTTTAGATTTAACAAATTGCTACTAGTATAGAAGTTTCCTCCTTACTTAAAACTGAGTATTCTTCCCATCCTCACCAAGTTCACAATCCTGTTTTGTTTTGGTTTTCTTGTTGTTGTTTTTTGTGTGTTTTTGTTTCTTGTAGGGTCTTGTTGTTGTTGTTTGCCAGTCCTGGGGCTTGAACTCAGCCTATGTACTGTCCTTGAGCCTCTTTGTACTCAATCCTAGTACCCTACCACTTGAGCCACAGCAATGCTTCTGGCTTTTTCTGAGTAGTTTATTGGAGATGAGAGTCTCATGGACCTTCCTACCTGGGCTGGCTTGAAACTGTAATCCTCAGACTCAGCCTCCTGAGTAGCTAGGATTACAGGCATGAGCCACTGGCACACTGCAAGGGTCTTTTTTTTTTTTTTTAATGTCAGACATCACTAAAAGTAGAAAAGATAGTATACTATATATCCTCAGGTGCCCACAATCTGGTTTTAAGGATCATCTCATGGCCAAGTTTGTTTTAGCAGTAACCTCATTCTTTCCCTTTCCTCATCCTTACACTGGATTATTGTGAATCAAACCCAAGACATTACATCATGTCATCCATAAAATTTTAAATATATCTGCAAAGACAATGGCTTTTCTTTGAATTCTTTGTAGCATCATTTTTAACCTTCGTCATCCTTTGCATTCAGTATATCAATAACTTACAATTATGTTTTCTTTTTTTGTAGGGGGAGGGGTCTCGAATTCAGGGCCTCACACTCATGCTCAGCTTTTGTTTTTCTTTCTGGCTGACATTCTACCAAATTGAACCATACCTTCAGCCCAACTTTTTGCTAGTTAGTTGGAGATAGAGTTTCTCCAACTTTTCTTCCAGGACTGGCTTCGAACTAATATCCTCTGATCTCAGCCTCCTAGAAAGTTAGGATTATAGGCCTGAAACATTGGCATCTGGCTTCTGAATTATTTTTCTATCATGGTATTTCTATCTTATTTATATATCTGAAAACTTCATCCTCATCTGAGTTTTCACCTTAGGAGACTTGAAAATACTTCCTACTTAGCATCTGGACTCTAACCTCTTCCCACTCAAAACATCCTATGTGACTCAGCTATTATCATCGTCCACCAATATCCTTCTTTGATCCCTTGTTCCAGGATCCATGAGGACTTTTGTGTACCACAACAGATACTTGATTAAGCTTTCCTGCTAAAACAACTTAAAACTAAACAAAACATATACAGCAACTGCTTTTACAAACAATATATGAAATCACAAAACTGATTTTATGAGGGATGGGAAATTGACAAGTTGAATCATCTCAGCACTGTACAGAAAGAAAAATTTCCCAACAGTGTGATAGCAACCTGGAGTCAACTTTCGTGTGGGGTGGTGGGGGGAATGATGGAGGGGGAGATGGGTAGGGATGAGAAGGGGAAACAAAAGAGGAGGCAACAATGTTTGATAAGAAATGTATTCATTACCTTGTCCATGTAATTGTAACCCCTCTGTATGGTATTTTCACAATTTATTTATTTATTTATTTAAAAAACAGCAGTCAGTCCAAGTGAGCTGAATAGGCAGAGATCACAGTTTGAGGTAACTGACAGGAGTCCAATCTGCAAGCCACAACAGTTGACGAGGATAAACAGAGCAATCATCCGAAGTCCACATGAGGATCTCCCCTGCCAAGGATTGAATTACACTAACATAAGGAAAGTTCAGACTAGAATCATTAGAATGGGGATCTTCTAAGGTTCAGATCAGAAAGAGCCACTAGGAGTTAAGGTGTCTTGGGGCATGGTGAAGTCTCTCAGCAAGAAGGGGGAGAACTTGGTAACATCTCATTAGAGCCCAAGCAGCCAGTTGGACACCAGAAACATGATTATTTAGTAATAGAAGCATGCCACAAAGAAAACTTATAACAGACTTACTCTTCCATAGTTTAAAATCAGGCCTTGATAAGGTTGAAATGCCACATACACACACACACACGCACACACGCACACACACACACACACACACACACACCTCAATACACATTAGAAATTGAATCCTTCAAGTTTAAGAGATTTTGAAAACATCTTGGGATTTCCACAGATAATCACTAAGGAAATGTAAAAAACAATATATACAAGTTCAATGTGATCTACCAGCAACTCAGCTACTGATTCACCATGATACCCACAATGCAATCAAAAATTACTAGACACACAAGAAAAAGTACAATGTAAAGCACAGTCAAAAGAAAAATCTAGTTCTAGAACCAACCTAGAAGTGTCCCATACAAGAAACTTATCAGATAAAAAGAACTCAAGAAAGATAAATGTGAATCATTAAGGTAAAGTACAATCTTAATAAATGGAAATATGAACTTACAGAAAACATAAAAAATAACAACTCTAGAAGGAAAAATACAATAACGGAAATGAAAAGAACTTGAAATAGGTTTTGTAGTAAATTAAAAGTGACAGAAGAAATATTCAGGAAACCTGAAGATAAATCAGTAAAAATTATCCCATCTGAAAAGAAAGAGAAAATGGATAAAAATGAACAGGGCCTCAAAAACCTAGGAATAATATGAGACTGTCTAAACTATATAACTAGAATCTCAAAGGACAAGAAGATAGTAATGGTCCAGGAAAATCTCTGTACCTACCAAAACCCTAACTAAATGACTAGATATTGGAGGAGCCAATTTAAAAGTAACAAGCCAAAGATGGAAGTAGTAAGTCTTTAATCACACAAGCAAGAGCTAAAACTGAAGAAAGTACTGACTTTCCACTTCATTTTTCCTATGAAGTGCCACACTGATTGAGGGTCAGGTGAGAACAGACTGAGCAATTGTCTAATTTTGTATAGAACCCAGAATAAAAGACACCAGCAGTTGCCGTGGAGCAGAAGGTTCCAGGGAGTAGGGGAGGAAGGAAGACTACTAGAAATCTACTAAATCCTAAATTAGAGAAAAGGTGTCTTTAAAATTTTCCTCTTTACCTCACCAAAAAAAAAAAAAAGTATCTGAAGAGGATCTTTACACAAGACAAACAAGTAAGGAGATCCAGGGCCACCCGCATAAATATGCAAAGAGCAGCACAGCGTGGGAGGGAAGTCTTGACCACCCTCCTTCAGGGATTGCCCCACCTAGGCTGTGCTGTGGGGTGGGTGCCTTTCCCAGTGAGGGCTAATGATAAAGCACTTATGCCAGTGATCAGCCCTGAATACTCACATAGAAGTTTGCAACTCAAAGCTGGAGTCCTCAGAAAGAATATCAGGTTTCCTACATTTGATAAAAAGCTTCAGTTTCTAAATCCAAGCTCAAGGACAATAAACAAACAAATAAATAAACTATTGCACCTAAGAATACAACAACCAAGCCACTGAAAGTGAAGAGAAAAATGTCAATAAAGAACAGACTTCAGATGCAGGAGAACAAAAATAAAATTGGTGGCTGTTATCAACAGAGGAAAAGAAAAAGTAGAAGAAAGGCCAGAAGTCAAAGGATTACATCTTTTAAAACACTGGGGAAAAAAATGTCTATTTAGGCTGGTAGCTATAGGCTCTTCTCTATAATCCTAGCTACTCAGGAGACTAAGATCTGAGAATCATGGTTCAGGAAAGTCCATGAAACTCCTACCACCAATTAACCACCAAAAAGCCAAAGATAAAGCTGTAGCTCACATGGTAGAGTACCAGCCATAAGCAAAAAACAATAACAAAGCTAAGGGACAATTCCCAAGCCCTAAGTTCAAGCCCTATCACTGATTACACACAAAAAAACAATGTCAATCAAAATTTCATAACCACACAAAGATCCTTGAAAACCAAGAGTAAAGTAGATATTTTCAGATAAGAAAAAAATAGATCTTTTCAGATACAAGAAAGCTACAAGAATTTATAGTCAGCAGATTTGCACTGAAGGAAATGCCAGAGAATGTTCCTTAGCCTTGGGGAATGATACCAGATCAAACAAAGAAACAAGAGTCCAGGGTTGGTAAATAGGTAGACCAAAGACACTAGGTATTTACTCCCTTCCCCTCCCTCCCCCCCCATAATTTCCTGAAAAGAAAACTATTTAAAACCCAAGTAGTAATACCATAGGTGAGGTTCACAATTTCTATAGAAATAAAAGTCATGACAAAATATTAGGTTAGGACAGAGGTTAATGGGCTTATACAGCTATGACATTATTAACTGTGTGGAATGAAAAGCAGGACGTATGAGTGTTCAGATGTGAAGCAGAGGTTTGGAGAAAGCATTCGAATATAGAGTCTGACACTTCAGAATTACAAGATAGTACAATGAAAAATTAATATATAATACACATACTTGGATTTAATTAATGAGTCCTAAGAAGACTTATGGCCCAAGACTACATCACAATGAAATGTGAAGACCATGTAACAGGAGTTTCCACCACCTCTGTAAGTCACAATTGACAAACAATTGTTGACTCTACTGATGAATGACTCCAGTTTTCAGATGAGGCCTGATTCCAGTTTACAATATTCAATTTACCTGAAGCTTCTTTGTACTTGAATATCTGAAATATGTATGAGTATGCTTTATGGAGTTTTTTTTTTTTACATTCTTCTGGCTATTTTCATGTATCCTAGCTAATTTTATGCCTGAAATTATATTTTTCTATAATGTGTTTAAAAGGTATGTATTATCTTGTGTGTGAGTCTGTATGTGTGCGCACATGTGCAAATGTGCATACCAGTACTGGAACTTGAACCAAGGCTAGGTGCTATACTTTAACATTTTTGCTAAAGGCTGACACTCTACCACTTAAACCACAGCTCTACTTTCAGGATTTTCAGTGATTAACTGGAGATTGGGGTCTTACAAGCTTTCTTGCCCAGATTGGCTTCAAACTTTGGTCCTCATATGTGGGGAAATCTCTGGGGAACACAGGCAGTAAAGATGGCCCTGAGAGGAAGTTGAGTGGGCAGAGCCCGATTTGTTTAGGTTCAGTGTGTAAACAACTCATGGAAGCTTAGGTGCATAATAAGGTGTGGCCTTTCAGTGATTGGTTGGTTCCATTTCCTCCCCTCCCACGCAGTCTTTTGCTTTAAAAAGAGGATGCTCCCTGTTAATAAAGGAGTTCTTAAAAAAAAAAAAAAAAAAGAGTTCCTGCTTGGTTTGACTCCCTGCTGTGTCTGATTGTCTCCCCGGCTAAGGGAGGCTGGGGAACAGGCGAGCAGCTGCACTTTGCACTTACCTTTTCTCGGACCCCTACGTCCAAAGACGGAGGGAAGACCCAGCACTCATATATCAGCCTCCTGAGTAGCTAAGATTCCATGCATAGGCGCTACCATTACCTGCTTGGTATTATCTTTTAATCAATTGAATGCTGTCAGGCCAACTACAATCATTCCTATCTGAAGGGATTGATTCCAAGATCCTCTTTTGGATACCAAAATCCATAGATGTTCAAATCTCTTACATAAAATGACATGGTATTTGCATACCATCTAATCATATCCCCCTATAATTTAAATCGTTGCTACATGATTTTAATACTTAATACAATGTAAATGCTATAGCAAAACAGTTATTCTGCTGTATAGTTTAGGGGATGATTGTATGAAAAAAGTCTGTATATGTTCAGTACAAATTTTTTTTCCTGAATGTTTTTGACTCATAGTTGCATGAACTGCAAATGCAGAGCCGGTAGTACAGAGGGCTGCCTGTAGTATAATGGTGGATTTTTCTCCCATAGACTTATGGAAAACAAGCATATTACAGAAAATGAGCAGAGACAATGCAGGAGTCCAAGAACCTGTTCGGTAAAAGGACAGAGTTGATCTTAGGCAACTCCTAAAATATAAATTGTTAGCTGATAGACATAACCTAAAAAGAATAAAGTTCTCGGGGCTGGGAAGATGGCTCAGTGGTAGAGCGCTTACCTTGCATGCCTGAGGCCCTGGGTTCGATTCCTCAGCACCATATAATCAGAAAAAAAAAAAAAAAAAAGCTGGAAGTGGCACTGTGGCCTCTAACCTTGAGCTGAAGAGCTGAGGGACAGCACCCAGGCCCAGAGTTCAGGCCTCACAACCGGACCCACAAACAAACAAACAAAAAGAATAAAGTTCTCATGATTAGTAATCCTTAAGTCAGAACCTGAGATCTTAATAAATATTTTTAATGGCAACATCTCTATCAACCAAATATTCCTCCTGCCCTCCTTCCCACATCCATCTTTCGCGTAACCTTCTCTCACGGTACCTCACCTTTTGATCTTCTTTGCCATTTCTCTTGGGTCCCTTAAACCATTTTTCTGAATTCTTCGTAAACCTTAACTCCACCTTCCTTTGGAGCCAGGCAATATTTTTCATCCTGTGAACCTTGTCATGTGAACCTCTTCATGAAGCTCATCCCATCCCACATGTGTAAATCTGTCATCATGAAATAAAGGTGTAGGCTTTTATTTTAGGATTTTATTCTCTGTCCTTATCAACTTTCTAATTTGGCTGGTGAATTCTAGTAACATTCTTCTGATGGCTTGATGTGCTTTTTGTGATGATGGGCTAGAGAGCTACAAACATTTTCTAAACAGCCTGCCTGATGTTGCTGGCTCTTGAATTCCCCAGATGTCAGGAATCCAGTAAAAATAATTTTTGTTGGTCTGAACCTGTTATCACATTGGGCTCAAGCCTGGACCGTTGCAAATCAGACAGCTATCCTCACCTTTCTTAGAGTTTTCTTCTGATGTTGCCTGCATGGATTGTTTGGCTAGGGCAAAACATTCACATTTATACATCTGGCTGCAGCTGTTCTCTTCCTCCTCAGGAAGGGAGCAGCTGATTGGTCAGCTCTCCATTGTCTTTGTTCCTTAATGTCTACTACTTCCTACTGCTCCCCCTGACTCATCCTCTTCCCAGTACCAAGAAAGACTGGAGTGGAGAGAGGTCAGGTAGTGATGGCCCTTCCAAGCTACTCTTCTTCTTGCTTTCCTGTGTAGTGTGTGTACATGCATTCCTAACTCATTTTTTTCTTTTGGTCAATATTTCTCTTACACATATTTATTGACTTCCTTCTTGGCACAGGCATGGGCAGTAACACATACTAGAGCTTACAATCAAATGGAGGTGAAGGGCAGCAGACATTAAGCAACTAATTATTCAATTAATACCTTAATTATAAATGCAAGAAGTGTTTGATGAGAAAGATGCTTAGATAATGTGCAAGTGAAGAACTAGCCCAGTCCGGAGACATAATGATGAGCTGGGCAGAAACTAAGGAGAAAAGTAGTTAAGGGAGGAGAGATGGGAAATTGGAGGGATCAAGCCAAGGAGGCCTTTTGGGGCCCTTGACAGCCATGAATATAGCACCAGGCTGGAAGGATGTAGCCGGCCAGCAGAGGGTAGGATAGATGAATGTGGAGAGATAGGCAGGGGCCAGGTTTCCACAAGACATAGCGCCTACTATGTAAAAGATTTGGGGTTCTAGTTGAAGAATAGCAAAAAATTGAAAGATTCTCACTTATCCATGTCAACAGGTTCAGTAACAGAAGGAAACAAAATGTAGAGACATTGTTAGATTTCATTGCCATTGATTCAAGGGAAGGCTAAGGCCTCCAGCAGCTTCAGCTCTTCAATTCTGCCAAACAGCCAGAGAATGTTCCCTGTCATGTCACATTAAAGCAAACAGAATAGTCAGCCATAATGCTGCTTACTGGATGGACACTTAGGTCTCATTCCTGGTCCAGGCCTTAGACTTCAAAAATTCCAAGTTCTCTCTTCACCTCCCATCTGTGATCACCCACAAGAGTTCTGGTATTGTTCACAATATGGTACACACACAACCTTAGAAAGTCTCACTTCATAAATGAGCATCATTCCAACATGAGCGTTCACTAGACAACAACAGATTGATAGATAACAATGATTGGTTCTCTTCAGGTAGCAGGGCTCATCTTCTCTGCAGCAACCCTGGAAAGTAACTACCTCAATTAGACAAAGTGACTGTGGTTTGTCAGCTTTTCCATCTATTTGTTCCTATGTTTTCCTGTTCTTTCTAGCTCAAACTATTCTTGTCAGATAGATGCTGCCCAATCATCTCTCTAGATCCATTCTCCAACCTTCTCCACTAGACTATGTACCTAAGTAGTGTGGGCCATATGACCACATCCATGAACTCTCTTGCTCTCCAGTTTCTGGCTGAAGTTAGATCTTGGAAAGCACTAGCAGAAAAACAGAGAGAAAGAAGAGAATTCATTTGGAGCTCATGCTCCTCAAGCTCTCTTCCAGTGGATTACATGGTTACAGCTCTTTCTATGTGGCTTGCCATATTGTCCTTATGGTTTTCATCAACTACTGTCTCTACTTGCTCCTTTAGATCAAATGACTCTAGACACAGCTAATATTAAGAACACTGCACTATTCCTTCCTTCTCTCCCTCTCCACTCTATCCACATCTTCACAAATATCATCATTACTAAATTCCTCAAGGAATTTTAGGGTAAGAGACTTCCTTTCCAGATTCCAACCAGTATAAAATCAGACTCAACAAGGAAACTAAAGCATTCTAGTTCAGTCTTAAGCCAATGACTACCTGTTTTTCTCTTTGGGAAGATTTTAGTTTAAATTCCCTAATGACTGACCATGCAGATGCTTGAAGAAGATAATGGGATTTTGTCCATGCAGCAAAAAGAGAAACACTTGCATGACCCAGCTCTTCCATTTCCATAAAATACTGTCTTCGATCTGCATCCTCCCCATTTCCACTACCTTGGTATTCATACTGTTGTTCAACTGCACCAGACACCATCTCAACTTTTCTGAGCCTGTTCCCACTGTCTATAATTGTTTCCCAGAATTCAATGCAATTCCCTCCAATAGCTTGAGATCCTCCCTGATATTCCTTATGCTCCTTTCTTACTTTATCTCCGTAGCCTATATCACTCTCTAGCATATTCTCTAAGAACTTGTTGTGTGTTGTTTACACACACATACACACACACACACATATGTTCTATGAAATGCTCTAAAAATGCTTGGATTTTTGTCTATCTTTCTCACTATCAATAATGTGAACCAAATTCCACATGCCATTTGTTGAACAAATGAAATCCCAGTTCCAAAGAGAGATTGCAGAAAGGTACATTATTTTGGTCCCTAAACTTCTGACCATTCTCCAAGCACAATCACTTCCAGAAAAGCCTACCTTCAATGAGAGTCCATCAAGGAGGTCCTGCTGAATGCAGAACACAAGCTATGATGTCACATCTAGTCACATCTAGTTTGGCTGCGTTCATGGTGAACTAATGGGCCATTCTTTTCCTCTCCAGTCTCAATTTCTGAAGCTGAATACACCGGAAGAATAAAGTTTCCCTTCATCTGGGAAGATAACCGCATTGATCCTAGAGGAAGAGATGCACTTTGAGCAGATAGATCCATTCACATGCTATATTCATTTTGAAAGTTCCTACTACATGCCAACAGTTGAGAAAGCCAAAATGAATAAAATATGCTCCCTTCCCTCCAGGTGCACTGACATACCATGCTGGACTTCTGCGAGGTGAAAAGATGAAAGACATTCTCTTCTGTAGTACAGAAGCGACACATGATCGACTCTGCTGTCACCATGGTGTACTCAATTACTGAATCACTGAATACATGGAGACCCAGGGGAGCCAGGCCTTGTCCCACATGACAGACTGAGAAATCTGACATGAGGTCTACTTCAACACCCAAAAGATCCAGACAGAGAAAGCTCAAAGTGTCAGTGTGTCACTCCTACAGCCTGGGGACCCATGCTCTTAGTGGAATCTGGAACAGACTCAAAATCATCCTTTGGACCTGGTGCCTTCAGGAGTCTTTCACAAATAAATACTAATTACATGAGTAAATAAATGAATGAGAAAAAAATAACAGTGCAAAAGGCAACATTGAGTTAAACTCACAGCAAAGTCCAGTGGTCAGTACATCTTCCATTTCTTCTGGACTGTAATAGCCATGGCTCTGGGTCCATGAGACTTCAGAATGTCCACAGAAACAAGCTGATCAGAGCCAAAAGAAGGGCTCAACATGGAAGAACATACTCCTGGGCAAAGAGCTGAACCAAAGAAAGAAAATCAGTGAATTTAGTTCAGGATTGGCTCTCTGGACTCTCAGGTGTCCACCGAACATTGATTATTCATTAGGTAATGCAATTGCACTCCACAAAAGGCACATCAAGAGCCATGGGTGGTTTGAAGTAGCCAAGTGGGCTATTTATGCCCTGTGGGAGCATGTGCTTCCCAGGAATAAGGCCCAAGGGATAACTATCAATTTAGCCCAAATACACCTTTATTTTCTCATGCTTTCTATTAAATTTAGAAAGTTGTCTCTTACAAGTGAAAACTCCAAGAATCAGAATCAAGAATGGCAGTTCTAAGATGGGGATAGTGTGAGAGACAGGTTAGTTAGAAACTATGCCCCCAAAAGAGTCAATTTTTTTAATCCTAGCCCAAGAAGATGGCTCCCTACCCCCATGGGCCTGCATAGGCCACCTGTGGGCTGCTGCTGTTCAGATAAATTGACAAATATTCCTGTCCCCCTGTATCCCAAAGCAGTACCAGGAATCAGCTTAGTTTCTGTGTATAGCAGATGTATGCTGTTTCTGCCACATCTTGGGCATATGTGAGATTGACTGGGCGTTAGAACCTTAAAACCACAGCTTTTGAACCTATAGCCTATTCAAATACAGTTCAGATTTCAAAAATGATGGTTGGAACAGTTCTCATGCAATCGATCCCAAAAAGCTTCTGTCAGCTCCTTTGCGAGGGGCTTTCTATCCTCAGTATTTCCAGAAAGAATGGTGCTTTGCTTTGAATAGTCTGCCAGCTGGTCGGAGAAAAAGCAGGTGCAGATCTTTTCAAATACCATATGCACTTATATGCTTCCCCAGCTACGCTCCTCCTGCTATGATTTTTGAGAAAGGATTCTATTGGTAGACTTATTTTTTTTCCCTAATACAATTTTACACAAAACTACTATGGCCAAAAGCAATAGTTATTTTTAAAGAAACAATGAGAAGTGTTAATGCTGGTCTTTTCAACCACAAAATGGATTTTTAGCACTTTTTATACAAAATTCTGCTTGAGATTTATCTAACCCAGGAAGAATGAGCTCAAGTTGATTTGGAGAAGAGGAGAAGAAATTGAGCCTTGTAGGATCTGGGTAAATGATGGAGTCAATCCTCTGGATAGTTGGCTGACAGTATTTAGCTCGTCATCGGGACTCCTCTGTACCTTTAAGCAATTAAGGCAAAAGGCTGGGTGGAACTTTCTTTGTGGCCTTACCATCCTACCATTGTCACATCAAGTTTTGCCATTTTGTGCAGAAATAAAAATAAAATCGGAAGTTCCCAGCTATCTTTGATACAAGCCTAGAATAGAAAGTAGAGGAATAAACAGTTTCAGGGCCTCACTCATTGCTCTTTCAGGTAGAATCCTATTACATTTAAAAGTATCCTTTGAAATTCTGATTAGCCTGAAGCCTTTGAAAGCAGGTAGTTATGCATGCAGCCTGTCTGAAGTAAAATTCTCTTGCTATCTGGCAGCTCCCCAGTCTTTTGACCTATAACCTCTGGATGTCTCTGGCCAGTCTCCCACCACAGGGCCAGATGTTTTGGAACTCACTGAGGTACAAATCTCTCCAAAGGGGCTTCTGAGGCTGGAGGCAAAGGGTAAACCTGATCATGTTAGAAAAATAGTTACATAAATTGATCTGAGGGAACAGAAAGCATCAATATAAACACCACCAGAGAGAATGACTTCGTTTGCTCATTCATTTTTTTGTTGTTGTTGTTTAGATACAGAATATCCCCTCCCTTCTCCCCTCCCCCAAAAAAGGTTCCTGTGTTGAAGATTGGGTCCCTAGTAAAAGGTGACTGGACTAGGAGGATGCTAAATTCATCACTAGAGGAATCCACTGATAAATTCAGAATTCGATGGCATTATTTGAAAGTGGTAAACCTGGGGGGTGGGGTCTAGTGAGAGGAAAAGGGTCACTAGGTTGGGACCTGCTGCTCATTCCTCCCTCTCTGTCTTTTTGTTTCCTGGCCACCATAGGGTGAACAGCTTTCCTCTGCCATGCTCTCTCTCTCTCTCACCATGATGTTCTGCCTTACCACAGGCCCAAAAGCATAGAACCAGTGACCATAGGCTGCATCCTCCCAAATAAATCTTGTTTCTTTGAAGCGGTTTCCTCAAGTGTTCTGCTACAGTGGCAAAAGGTGACAAGGATACTCATCCTACAAATTTCTGTTGAATACCTACCATGTACTAGCTAGTCGGCTAGCTGCTATGGATGTGATGCTAAGGAAAATAGATATTGTCTCTGTCTTATGGGAATACCAAGCCTGACAGAGGAGACAGAGAAGCCCATAAGCCAGTGCAGTGAACTGAGGTCTGTAGGTTACTGAGAGCACATGACAAGAGCCTTCATCTATCCATGGAAGATAATCTGGACCTGAGTTCCAGGTGTGTGAAGAAAGGAAAGCAGAAAGGCACTGGCGATAGAAATTGATCTGATCCTACCAGACCAAACCATCCTGGACAGACAGAACAGCAGGCTGCTTGTCAGGCTACTTCTCAGAGACCTAAAGTCTGACTTGTATTGGAAATATGCAGGTCCTTTCTGTTGTTCCATGCTTTCAGAGCATTTGCTCTGGGTCAGCTCTTTATCATCACACACACTCCCACTGCATCCCTGCAGGTCAGCAGTATGACAATCACCATGACATAAAGATGAACCAAGGTACAGAGAACTCAGGTAAGATGCCCAAGGCCAGTCAGCAAGCAACAAGTTGTACCAAGGTGTAAACCCAGATCTGTGTGGTTCTTTAGTCTGTGCCCCTCACCTCAACCAGCATCAGCTCAGATCACAGATTTCTCTCCAGCTTTCCAGTACAACACTTCATTGTCCTGGAAGTCTAATCAAAATTGCTTTTATTTGAAAGTACCTCTTCCCTCTTTCATGAGCTAGAGATATCTGCCCACAACTCACACACACACACACACACACACACACACACACACACACTTTAAATGCCTGAAGACAATGTGTATAAATGCACATCACCACTCGGCTTTCTCTTTGCCAGGAATAACAGCCTCAAGACCTCCATAAAACAGGACTCTGCCCAGAAGCAACACTGTCTATAGCACAAGCAAAATGGAAGAGGCTCCTAACAGGATTGGCTACAACATTCCAGCTGCTGTAGGGTAGAATTTGTGGAGCCAAAGCCAAGTTCCAGTGCTTTCCCCCAGCACTCGTGTTTTCACTGACACCATCATTCTTTCCATTTGCATGAGCCTCCCAATTCTGAGAGCTGAGCTTTTGAATCTCCCCAGAAATTCAGTTCAAGTCTACAAATGCATGAAGGGTAACTACTGGCCTTCATGAGATAATACTGATTCCAAGGGACAAGTTTTGACAGATAGACAAAAAGAAAGAAGGACAAGAAAAGTGCTAAAGCTCAATGCTCTTGCATTTGCACCTTGTAAATCTCATTAGCAGGTGTCAGCCTGCTGGGTTCCAGTGTGTGGAGCTGGCAGAGCCCTGCTGCTGGGGAATGTTGCATCCTGCCAAAAACCAGTTCCTGTTAGTTACACAGGCCACAAGTCAGCTGCACCAACTTTCTCGGCAGGCCTCTTGGTAGACCTTGTGGATTATGCAAAAAACAGTCCCAAAGTTTTGTTTGTGGCTTGGTTAATTCAGATGGGTAGAAAAAAAATCTGGAGGTTTATGGAGTACAAGAACACACTCCTGGAAAAGATACACTTCGCTCCTATAGAGACTTAATTCTACATTCTTCTATCGTCTCCTACTCTTAGTGAGCTGGGCTTACCCACACATGAATGATCTATTACTCAGGATTAGGTTAATTTGCAACTGACAGTAGCATAAGCAAGATAGATGTTTACTTCTCTTGCATAAATAAAACCCAGTGAGCTTGTAGGGCTGTTCTGTAATAACTAGGAAAGGAGTCTTCTAGCTTTTTTCTCTGTTCTCCTCTGTGTCGTGGTTCTCACCTCATGGTCTAATAATGCTGCTTTCACTTTGCTCTATAGCATAGGTATTCTAGATGAGTAGTCAGCAAGTTACAGTCCGTAAACCAAATCTAATCCTCCTTCTGCCTTGGTAAATAAGATTTTATTGGAGCATAATGGAACCAATAAGCCACACCCACTTGTTTGTGTGTGGTCTAAGGCTGTGTTAGCAGTTTTAACAACAGAGATGAGAAGCTGCAGCAAAGGACCATATGGCCCACAAAGCTGAAAGTGTTTCCTATCTGGTTCCTACAGGAAAAGTTTACCAATCCCTACTCTAGGTGGCAAAATAAAAAGGACAAAGTCACAGCAGTAATCCAGGCCCTTTCCCAAAACTCATATATGACATTTCTGCTTCTATCCCATTGCCAGAATTTAGTTTCATGGCCATTCCTAGCTACAGTGAAGACTGAGAAATGTAGTCTATTCCGGATGGCCATGGGCCCATCTCAAATTTAGAGTTATGTTAAGGAAGAGGAGAATGGATTTGAGGAGTCAGCTTGTCAACCAAGGGCTCTTTTAGCCCCCTATAATCAGGCCAGAGATAGGCTGAATGATCTCCAAACTGACTTTGGCCTTCTGGATTTTAGTTCTCAGTGAGGGAGAGATGGCATACGAATAGACCCAAGTAAAGTCAAGGTCCTCCTTAATGACCATGGCAGAGCTGGCCAAGGTGAAGACTGTGCCTCCTCTAATATGAGCCACTGGTGGTCTCCACAACCTTTAACACAAAGCTCTTCTCTGAAGGAAGGCAGACCAAACCCATATGAACACATTAGCCACAAGAAAGAGCAAAAAGGAGAAAAAAAGTTTAAAGTTGATGCAACAGAGAAAGACCTGAATAAAGCTTTAAGATAAGCATGAAACTTTGTTTACAAGTGTGTGGAAGGGAAACCGGGTCCCTTTAATATCTCCATTAAATCCAATTTTCTAACCCACCTTTGTGTGTTGAATGGGTCAAAATTTACTGCTGGCAGTATTAAGGCTTCCTCCTGTGCTTCAAGCAAAGGTCCCAGGAGTTTTAACAGTGACCCCTCACATCAAGGCTGGATACCAGGTACATAGAGACAACATAGAATCCCTTCAGGTGAGACTGGGAAACCTGGAGAGCCAACTTCCTTCAAAATACCTCTTCTCCACCTGGCACTTTTTTCCTGAGAAAAGGAAAATTCAACCACACTTTCACACACACACACACACACACACACACACACTTCTACTTTCTGTCCAGTGAAAATCCTATGAGGAAATACCAAAAGTTTGACAAGCTGTTGGATGAGTGGGAGTAAACACAAGCAAAATTTAATTTAATATTTTATCCATAAATAGCCAGGTGCTAGGTAAATAGACACAGTGATATGTTTGTACAGAACTAGGTCTAGTTGTGTAAGGACATGTTCAGCCTGTGTGTTGAACAACTACATCCACATCAACTCCATATGCTCTACGTCTTGAGAAATTGTTTAAATAGGGATACAGGTTGACCCATTGCAACAATGAGATGTACAAGACACTATGTCGAAAAACGAATGTAGTTGTGGAGATGGGAGGGAAGGGATGAGAGGGAAAAAACAAAGGAGGCAATAACGCTTGATTAAAAAAAAAATGTTCTCATTACCTTGCTCATGTGATTGTAAACTCTCTGTACAGTATTTTCACAATAAAAAAACTTATTTAAAAAAAAATCTTGACCAGAACCTGGGTTTTTCCTGAAGGAATTAGGGGTGGTGGAATGAATGTTACAATTGAGGAAGTGGGATGTCTTGTGCGCCCCCTAGAGGCAGGTCTTTAAATCACCTTAAACCTGTTTTGAAACTGGGACCCTAAGAAGCTTATCCTAAAAGAATCTTAAGAAAATGTCATATATACACACAATGGAATTCTATTTATTGATCAGAAAAAATATTATACCATTTGTAAGGAAATGGAAAGACTTGGTAGTAAGCCGGACCCGAGGAAATATAGGTTGCAGGGATTCTTTCATTTGTGGTAGCTAGAATGTGCCTATAAATGTACAAGTAAATACACTAAATGGTTTTAAAAAAAAAACATACACTGGGACATGATAAATTATAGAAGTCTCTAGGCATTCACACAGTGAGACCAAAGGAGTATATTCTTAGGAGAGGATCACAAAGGCTCAATAGCTATGTGCATCTGATCATATAAAATAATATTTATCAAAATGAACTCAAAGAAATTGAAACAAGGGGTTTTTTCTTTGTTTCTGTTTTGTTTTCTTTACCTTTTGTCTTGTTTGTTTGCTTATCTGTCTTTGGGAGGGTAAGTGGGAGCACAGAAATGGTGGGACAAAGGGTGAACAAATGCAGAAATGGTAACCAATAGACACTATGTTGCAAATGAACTATACAACCTGTGGGTGGGGATGGGATGGGGAAACTGGGAGAGAGCAAGAAAAGGGGTGACAGTATTCAAAAACAAATGTATTCCTTATCTGACTTATGTACCTATAACCCCTTTGTACACCGCCTTTACAATCACAATAAATAAAATTTTAAAATATTCAAAAAAACACAACAATCTTAACCTTTACAATCACAATAAATAAAATTTTAAAATATTCAAAAAAACAAAAACAATCTTTAAAAAAACAAAACAACCTTAAAACAATCTAAAAACCTTAATGAAGTCCTCATTACCAATGAAAACTATGGTGATTGCTAAGTATGGAAAACACACAGACACTATTAAATGAACAGAATTGCCAGTGTCTCTGTGGAGAGTTCCTTAGAGTGAGATAAATAGTTAATATTGAGCCTGTATGCCCCAGGGATGTGCCAGTTGTAAAAATCCTAAAATACTGCCACCTTACTTGGTAAAAATCCAATTCTGTGAGCACTAAGTGCTCACCTAGACGGATAAACTGGAGTCCAACTCATCTGCAAACCTTGAGGGGATTTCTGGGAGGAGATTGAGGTATCTAAAAAGCACTTGGGGAATGAGAAGGAACAAAATGGGGAGTATAGTTTTATACAGTGGGAAGCACCCGGGCTTTTGCACTATTAAAATTGGATTTCAGTCTTCCCTTGCCACCACACCAGCTGGGAGCTCTTGAAGACATTAACTCCTCTGAACCTCAGTTGCTTCGAAAATTGTCATAATAATACCCGTTTTACAGAGCTGCCAAGGGAATTAAATTAAGGGTGCAAACCGCCTAGCACAATGTGTGGCAAGAAGCAAGGGCTCCAAACCTGAAACCATTATTAGAAGTATTATTGCTATGATTATCAGAAGAGGGCTGTAGGCTAGGTTGCGAAGAATCCCTGCAGAGAAGCACAGGAAGAACACATGCTGAGCCAGCCAAGACAGATTAAAAAGACGCGTGAATAAGTGACAAATTCAGCAAGATGTGTCCGAGGACTAGACCTCTTTCTCCTAGAGACGGAATTTAATTTATGAATGTGATGTTAATAAATGACATGATATAGGAGCTTATCTGTGAATGAACTAGTATCACCTCCAAACAGGGTTGAGCACCAGGAGAGTTGAAGGCCAGGAAGAACTGATATTCTCATTGACCTAATGTTCAAGAAAGATTCAAGGAAGACCAGAAGGCTGCAATTGCTTTGACCAGCCCACAATACATCAAAGATGGTTGGGAGGCAGTCAGCCCTGTCCTAAGATACTAGAGTCACTCTGGAGCACTCAGGGAAAGGGATCAAACGTGTCCTTTATGGAAACCCAGAGCAGGCAGTCACTCTAAACTGCACCCAGAAGTCTTGACAGTGTTATCCAAGATACATCAACTTGTGTCTTACCTGACAAGCCTTGAAATGCCCATGTTGCTTTGATTCTCTAACACTGAGTCTGCTCTGCTCAGTGCTTCCAAAGCATACTTTGCTAAAATTAACCCAACAGATTCTCCAGCTTGTGACAGGAGCAAGGAGTTGATATCTATGTCCCTGAGACGAGTGAGGGAGATGTTATTTCCAAGGAGCTTCAAGGCTGACAGAGCCAGAAAGCCTTACTTGCTTGGTTCTTCTTTCATTCATTCCAACGCATATTGTACTGGTGGCTTCTTCAGGTCAGGATTTTAGGATAGAGTAGAGGATTCTCCTCTCTAACACATGTCCAGCCTTAACTCCCCTCTTTTACAGCAGAAAACTGGGCACTGTCCTTCTTTTAGTCACTGTTCTCCATCCCCATGCTTCCAAAACTCCAAAATCCTTCCAGGGACTTTAGACCTGGCTTCTTTACATTTTACCAGCTACCCCAAGCCACTTCCCTTCACCACTGTCTGCTACCAACCAACACCACACACACACACACACACACACATCCATTTGTCTCTGTCTATATAACATTGGTTCTGGGCCCCTGTAGTTTAAGCAATGCCCCATTAGCACTATGGATTAATGTATATAATACCTTTCAGTTCATAAAAGACATGGAACTCTCACTTCAAGAGAGATGAAGCAAAAATTAGCTATCTCATTAAACCAGCTTGAAACTAGTTTAGACAACAACATGGCACCCTATACCTCCTTTGCTTCTCTAACTTCTGTATCAAACCACTACTTTCTATTGGGGCCCTGGTGGCTCATACTTATAGTCCTAGCTACTCAGGAGGCTGAGATCTGAAGATCACGGGTCAAAGCCAGGGTAGGAAAGGCTATGAGACTATTCTCTCCACTAAACTACCAGAAGTGGAGCTGTGGCTCAAGTGGTAGAGCACTCACCATGAGCAAAAGAAACTTAGGGGACAGCCTCCATGTTCTGAGTTCAGGCCTTGGAACTGGCACCACAAAAATAAAATAAATACTACCTTCTGTGCCCCTTGTGTCTTGCTTAGTTCCAGAAAAGTATGAAATTATGTTTCTCTCTAACCAAAACATTTTAGTTTTCTAGAACTTTGGAGCAGACACTGTGCATTTGTCCTTATACCCAAGTCCAGCGTTTGGTCTAAAACAGCCCCTTTTTTCACACAAGGGACTTCCTGAGCCATCCCCTCCCCTTAAATGTGCTCCTAAATCAGATCTTTCCTGCACAAACTTCTATTTGTAACTAACTATATTCCACTGAAGAGGTACAAGGGTATTGCTATCACTCATTCCCAGAAACCATTACAACCTAGAGGCAAGAGTTTGGGTCCCAATGCCTAGCTATGGGAATCACACACACACACACACACACACACAAATTACATTTTCCCAATTCAATTCTTCTTAAATATCATTCATAATCTCTTCTACTGATTACCTACCAAAAAAGAGGCAATTATTCCTCAGCCTGTGCAAAGTATGTTCTATTCGTGTTCATGTTGCTCTCAGTGTTTGTTTAGCTGCCCCCAAAACCCCCATCCATGTGGCTGTAAACTTCTAAAAGGCAGATGATGGTTTAACCCAACTACAAAGCACTTTTCACCTCGTCTTGCTTCACACTCTGCAAGTTGCTTAGTCCAATGCTTTTGATCCTAGTGGTCGGTTGATGGTGGTTAAAGTAAAAGCCATTACGACTGTGATTAATGAAGATGCTTTATGCAAGTTTTCCCCAAGCACAAGTAAGAGAGAGGACATGTAATCCCATTACCAATACTCAATCTTTCACTCTCCGGAGATTTCCTTACTAATTAGTCTGAAGCTCTAATTTAGCCAGTACTTTAAAGAATGTGTCACACGAGGACACTTCTAATTTATTTCTGACCTTCCTTAAATTTCACATATGCCTTTGACTAGCATTTCTCCTCTACGACAAAGGTGCTGCCCAGCTGTCCGGCTCTGTTTCCTCAAGCCTTCCTTTAAATGGCCAGACCGCATTATTATCCACATTATTGTCACATTACTAGGACTTTGAAAAATGAACAAAGAAATGAAAGAAGTTTTCTCTGTCACATGTGGGACATTTAAAGAGCCAATGTGTGACTTGTCACATTTCCACAACAAGAAGGAAGTTCCAGATGGTGATTAACTATTCTCTCAGCCTGAATCTCCTTTGAGCAAAGTGTACTTCCCCAAGGTAACTGCGATGAACAGGTGGGAAAAAAAAGAAAGGAAGGAAGGAAAAAAGGAAGGAAAGAAGGAAGGAAGGAAGGAAGGAAGAAAGAAAAAAAGAAAGAAAGAAAGAAAGAAAGAAAGAGAAACTTCCAAGTCACTAAGACTTCAATTTCTCACCAAAGCGTAATATGACTCATTCTGATGGATGCAATTCTCCTGGGTTCAGGAATATTCTGCTATTGCCCCCTGAGTTTCCTCCTAGAGGCCTACGCAGGAGATTTCAGTGGGCAACCTTTCTGATCCCTGTAGATTTCTCAACCCTAGAATTTTCCCTCCAAAATATCCTATTCACAGAATTCCACTCCTGGGGAAAGCTACTCCATTCCTCCTTTTACAAAATTCCAGCAAACATATCTCTCTGGTGTTTGATGGAAAGGTGTGTAATCCATCACACATTCTATATTGTTCCCCTCCTCCCAGTGCACAATCCCGAAGGACCTGGGGCCCAGTAGGGCCTCCTGGCCCCCGAGGGAACAAGAGTCACCCAGTCGCCGTGTTCTGACAGCTTGTCACATTATTTTTCCCTGTGGGAGCTCTGATTCTTCATCTAACCCTCTTCTCAGACCCCAGAGACCAGAGGCGACTATACAAGGCTCTCCAGGCAAAGCAAAGCAAGATTGATGCCCTGTGGCTGGCTGTGTCTGGGAGGCTCAAGGTTCAATGCAAGGAGCTGGTCATTCTTCCCTATCTCTGGTTCCCACACTGGACACCAAATGAGAGCCTGACTAGGGCAGCAAGAATTCACCTTTGTTTATCTTCTAGCACAAATGATCTACCACATTCCCCTAATCTCTTGTCTTCACATCCTCTCACCTTAAGGGCTCCAAACACTTCCTGAAGGTGCTCCAGGCACCTTGCACTCACATGGCATTTACACTGTCCTTTCGAAGAATGGGCTGGAATCAAATTGGATAGAAAAAGTGTGATGCACTGGGGACAAGCTATTCAATTAAGTATCAGCCAAGGAGAATCATATCTTCTATTTCAAATTGCAACAGTATGCCTTTCTCTGTTCGGCTTCTAAGAAAGGGAAAAGTGTCAGAAGCCTGAAGGTTGGATCAGCTACAAAAGAATTCCAAGTTAGCATCAATGCCTATGGCTATTTGTACCCACAGTTCCTGCCCAAGCAAGTAAAAGCCTTCTTAAAACTCAGGCTTATAACAGGACGATGGGACTTCTGGGGGCTGTGGAGCAATACCCATAAGAACAATTTCATCTAAATTTTCTGAGAGGATTCATAGACCAAAGCACCTCTGAAGGGCGAAGAGACAACTAGAAAATTACCTGAAAATAAATGCTTCTAAAGTGGTCCAGGTGAATTCTGAGTGAGGGAAATTCAGAGGCTGATAACTAATCCATCAACTCATTTTTTTTATCCTGCATCTGGACTTTTTTTTTCAAGGCTATAGCCTGTCACCATGCAGTTTATCAGCTGTCACTCCATCTCGATTCTGGGTGACATGAGATCAATGGCCTAAAACTGCTCTTAGATCTATGGAGAAATTTATAACACCAGGCCTCCACTGTGCTCGGATAGGGCCGAGGTCCTTTTCTGCGGGTGACACTGTCTTGTAGACTTCATTTCCATTTCAAAAGTGGATTGTGACCCACTTAGAGCAGGGGAGTTCAAGCCACAGAAGCAGAGGAAAGCCATAGTCAGAAGTCTACTGCGTTTACAGAACAAAGACTTTAAGGGCAAGAGATAGAACTAGTCAATGGTTAAATTTCTTAGTTCTCCTCAGGTGCTATTTTCGTTTTACAATATTTCATAAGATGGACAACCTATACAATTTTCTATACCAGAGGGCGTTTTATAATTAAGTGATTAGAATTTTAAAAAGGAACTAGTCAATGGTTAAAATGCTGCCTGTCTTGAAAAGACACTAACTTTCTGTTATAATTTGGTTTGAATCATGTGGGATTTATTAATAATGAATCCCTAAATTTGTAGCATCATGTTTTAGTTTCTCAAAGCAATTAATCAATTCAATTTGTCTAACTACAGAACTCCAGCACTTGTTTAAGCAGAGATTTGTGGTTCAATTGTTCCTTACTGAAGGCTCATTTAGTTACCTACAATCTCTTTCCAGCATGAATCCTATTACCAGTCTCAATTCTGTCTCAAAATGCCCATGAACCCATAAATGAAGCCTTTGGAGTTCATGTTCCACACCTTTCAAAAGAATGTCTCCAGACATTTCTTTTATTGTCTGTACCAGGGTTTGAGGTTCATGTTTGTTTGGCTTTCTTGTTTGGAAGGTTCTCTACCACCTGACCCATGCCCCCAGCCCAGATTTTTGCTGGTTATTTTGGTCATGGAATTTCATGGACTTTTCTGCCTATGTTGACTATGATCTTCCAGATCTCATCTTCCTGAGTAACTAAGATTATAGGTGTAAGGTAAAGAAAATCTTGACATCCACCAGAGAGACACAGGGACAGAGAGAGAGAGAGACTGAATCCATAAAGTTATTGGTAGGATGCAAATGTTCCTGCTCCTGAGCCATGGACAGTTAGAGAACACCTTACTGCATCCCACTCAACTACTATTTGTTCTGAATAGATGCCCAATGGAAGACACCCTGAGGTGACTTTAGATTTGTTTCTGATTGGCCCCAGACAAGCTTTGCAGAGCAAAAGACTGTCTTCTGTTCCGCCTCTGTTCACTACAATCTCTCTAAAACTAAACACTCAAAAATTGGTTCCCAGGAAGAACTGGATTCCTAGGAGGACTTGAGATGATTGAAAGCCACAACCAGCCACTGCAGTTGGATCCAGGTCCCTCTGGCTGGAGAGAGAAGGTAGACTCAGCCTATAAGCAGGCTCCAAGCCTTCTCTCTTCTGAGTCTTGAGATGTGGCCTTACCACAAAACACTGCCTTAACCAGCCACTTAACCATCTCCTTTCCAGATGACAGTTTAAGCTTCTTGGTCTACTTCCCTTTCTCTGTAGCATTTTAACCTAGTAAGCCTATTGATTTCAGGGGTCAAATCCATGAAAGTGCTCCCTAGTGCCTTCTGCATAAACCCCAAATTCCTGAACATGGAACATGAAGTGCCCACAGATCTTCCATTGCCTCTTGGTATCCACTGCTCCATGAGGAGAGCAAAGACCTTACACCTCAGCCCTCAGAACCTGTACCCCTTGAATTCCCTAAACATCTTCTCCCCTTCTCTCTGTCTTCTGCCCATAACTAATTTCAGTTCAGTTCAAATACTACCTCCTCCCAAAAGTTGCCCCGTGGGCATTCTGGTTTCCTAGCACAATTGGGTCTCTCTCTCTCTCTTCTGGGCTCCAATTGTTCATCTGCTCCACCATTTTGGGGACCTCGTAAGATGTGTCCATCACATATGGAAATAAACCACCTGTGAACCACAGCAGTACAGACCTCATCACCATAGTTCTCATGCCCAAATGCGCTTTAACTTTGTATTTTAGAACAGTTTTAGATTTTAGAAAATGTATATAGGTAGTCTGGAGACTCTTCATAAACTGCACACTTGGTTTCACCTATTACTTAAGTCTGACCTTAGTACAGTACATTAGTTACAGTTAAGAAATAATGTTGTTGCTACCATGTTATGGCGGGGAGCTCAGGCTATGTTCAGATTTCCTTGCTTTTCTTTTAGTGCTCCTTTTTTCCTCCTGAAAGCCACATCACACTTAGTTGCTATGTGTCTTTAGGCTCCTATGAGCAGCAAGTGTTTCTTAGATTTTTTTCTTCTTTGTGATGACTGTGATAGTTTTAAGGAGTATAGGTTCATTTTGTAGAAGATCCTGGGTTCTTTGTCACTAATTATTGGCTTGTTATGAGGAAGACCACAAAGTTACAGGCTCACTGCATCATATGTTGTCTAACATACAAGTTCCTGCTTAGGTTGCTTCGATCCCTTCACTGAGGTAATGGGAGCAGGTTTCTCTATAGAAAGTCACTCTAGGGGCTGGGAAGGTGGCTCAGTGGTAGAGTGCTTGCCTTGCATGCCTGAGGCCCTGGGTTCGATTCCTCAGCACCACATAAGCAAAGAGAAAAAAAAGCCGGAAGTGGCGCTGTGGCTCAAATGGTAGAGCGCTAGCCTTGAGCTGAAGAGCTGAGGGACAGCACTCAGGCACAGAGTTCAGGCCCCACAACCGGACCCCCCCCCCCAAAAAAAGAAAGTCACTCTTCTTCATACTGTGCCTTTAGAAGAAAATCACTATGTGCAGCCTATACTTAAGGAGTTTTAATCACCTTCTTAAAGGCAAGAATTAACATAAATTGATTTTCTTCTACACGGCAGATTTGTATCATCTCCCACACTTATCTATTTATTGATTGAATTGCTTATTTATATTGATATCTATTATTTGTTTTTGAATATCTGTTCCCATAGCTCCTGTCAGATTCTGGCACTTAGAATGAAGAGGTAATTGGCTTTTATAGCCCCAAAGTTCACACATTGAGACTAGGCACAGGAGACTCACATCTGTATTTGGGAGATGGAGATTAAGAGGATTCATGTTCTAGACCAGTCTCAGCAAAAAGTGAGAATTTAGCAAAGCACCAGTGGCTCACACCTGTAATCCTGGCTACTCAGGAGGCTGAGAGCTGAGGGTCACAGTTCAAAACCAGCCCAGGCAGAAAAGTCCGTAAGACTCTTATCTCCAATTAACCACCAGAAAACTGGAAGTGGCTCGGTAGTAGTAGTAGAGCACTAGCCTTGAGCAAAAAAAAAAAAGATCAGAGACAGCACCCAGGCCCCAGGACCAACCAAAACCAAAAACAAAACAAAAAAAGCAGAGAGAATTCTTCTCCATAAAAAGAAGCTGGCAGAATTTCATGAACCAATAATCCTAGGTACTCTAGAGGCACACCCGGGAGGATCATAGTCTGAGCTGACCTAAGAAAAAAGACACAAGACCCTATCTGAAAAAATAATTAAAGCAAAAAGGATTAGGGTACGGCTCAAGCAGCAGAGCATCATCCAAGAAGTCACAGAACTGAGTTTAAAGCCCTAGAATCACCAGGAAAAAAAAAAGTCATACATTGAATTCACAACTCCTAGCACCACAGAACATGAATTTATTTGGAGTAAGGACCTTTACAGAAGTAGTCAAAGACTGACGGTCTGGTTCAAGTGGCAGAGTGCCTACTTAGCAAATGTGAGGCTCTAAGTTCAAAACCTTACTGCCACCAAAAAAAAAAAGTTGACATTGCTCACTTTCAAGTTAAAGAAATAATAAGGTTAAAAGAGTTCTTACTGGATTCTAATCCATTATAAGATGTAAGAAAAGCAAGAGATACTAGATACCCTTGCACACAGAACAAAAGAGCATATGAGGTCACAGAGAAAAGGTAGCCATCAGCAAAACAACTCGAGAGGCCTTCAACATCTTGATCTTGGTCTTTCTGCCTCCAAAACCATTAAAAAATAAGTTTCTGTTGTTTGAGTCACTTGATTGCAGGGTTTTGTTATGGCAGCTCTAGCAGGCTAATCCAGAGTGAAAATACAGATAAACATTATTTACATATTGCTTCAGCTTGAGTCAGAGAAAGCCACCTGCTTTTCTGGGGTATTTTTGGAGGGAAAATATTTTGCAGTACTCCTGTTCTTCTAGAATTAAGTGTTGCTGAGGCTGAAGACATGTCTCAGTAGTATTAGACCAGACTAGCAGGTTTGAGGTCCTGAGTTCAAATCCCAGTCCTGCCAAAGAATAATAAATAAATAATACTAATAACAATAATAAATTACAGGTTGCTGTCCATCAACTATTTGCATCTGTAGGTGGGTTCCATTATGAGGTGTGTTTTTGTGGAAACTGTAGGAAAAACATTGGGGCATCATCTGATCTCAACTAAAGAATAAGGTACCAAAAGATCTTAAAGTAATAGAAGGAAAGGAAAGTTGTTCAAATCCTCACGTTGCTCTTCTTTTCCTTCCTTTGGGATCTATAAATCTCCCACTATATGTTATTGCCAGAGAAAGGGAAAACAGAATCAGAAGCAACGAAGCACACCATCAATGGGAGGGTATTTCTTTCTTTCTTCCTGAACAAATGCTTCACCTATCAAATAAGAGGTTTCAATGACTGTGTCTCATGTTCCTTCCTGTGCTTTAAAAGGAAATAATAACTAACATATGTTCCTGATACTATAAGCACCTG
The DNA here is from genome assembly GCF_000151885.1 of Dipodomys ordii. Lineage (NCBI taxonomy): Eukaryota > Metazoa > Chordata > Mammalia > Rodentia > Heteromyidae > Dipodomys > Dipodomys ordii. Next base: position 20,536,042 of record NW_012267217.1, read on the forward strand.
ATACTTTATCATCTTACACAGTTCTCAAGGCAACCTTAACAGGTGCTATTATTATTCCCATTGTGCATATGAGAGAATTAAGATACAGAGAGATCCAGTAATTGGCACTGGGTCACACAGCAAATCAGTGGTAATAAGAACTAAACTCAAGCAGGATGATACCAAAGCCTGAAGTTACCAGCCATGTTCCACTTCTCTGGCAAAGGAAGTCTCCCAGAGTTTCTTGACACACAACATATAGGGAACATTGAATGACTGAGACCTGGAAACATTCCAGGATGTGTGAGCATCTGGCATTGGGAGCAATCCAAAATCAGTGTTGAAACAACAATTACCTTCCCCTCAAATTGTCTCATTGTCTAACTGCTGAGTTTGAATTGTAACTATGGAGAATGCTGCTCTGTGGCTCAGTATAGCATTTAGAAGTCGCTTTGCCATTATTGGAAGCCCAATAAAGAAGGGGGGGGAACCTTGCAAAAGCAGAATAAGCAGTTGGAGAGTGGAAATGAGCACCAAACCTAGAGCAACCCACAGATTTAGGAATTCTAAAAGATTTTTGCAAACTGTGATTTCTCTAGAAGAATGAACATCCCCGCCCCCCACCCCTCCAAATCTAGCCAGGCCCCTTGAAGCATATTTTGCTGAGAGGTTTATTCGATGGGCCCTGGGCTTTTTTTTTTTTTAAGTTAGAAGGTTAAAAAAAAATAACCCCTCTCTCCATCCATCCTCCGAATTACACTTTGCAGCAAAGACGGCGTCCCTTTTCCTGGTAGATATAATCCTAATTAAAAATAAATTACATGCTGCATAGAACTTGAAATGGAAAAAGATAATCCTATTACAGATGAGAATGTATCCTGATTTTCCTTCCCCCCACCCCCGCCCGGCTAAACTGTGGGAGAGATCAGATCGGACTGAGCCCCCCATTGTCACCGCATTGGAAAACTTTCCCGGAGCCCTAATCCGTCACGTGACGCGCGTGTCACCCTCGGTGTCTGCACGCGAGTTCCACAATGCCGGCATTAGGTGCGGTCACAGGAGCCCAGCTCGCCGGAGCCGGCCACATTTGCATTCCGAGAAAACGCCGGCCATTGTGTGCGCCGCGTTTGTTCTCTCCGGATTGCGGAGACCGTTGCGGGGCGAAGAGGGGGGGGAAGGGGTGCTCCTTTGAACCCACCCGGGCCTTCTCCGGAGAATAATGAGGCTATTGGTGCGCCTTTTGTGCGGTGGGACCAGCACTGGGGCAGGCGGACTCCCCTCTCCTCTCCTCCCCATCCACCCCACCCCCTATTTCTCTCCACCCCTCCCACCTTCCTGGACGTGTTTTTCCCCTCCCCGGGGGAGTTTGCTGTGGCTACAGATGAGCTATTTTGAATCCCGTTTCCCTACGCTGGCGGCCCGCTCTGCTCGCGTGCCTTCACACCTCGGGGCCAGCGCT
>NW_012267217.1:20537532-20558209 GCF_000151885.1 Dipodomys ordii
CGCCGCGGCCCCCGCCCCGAGCCGCTTCCCAGCGGCCGAGGCTCTGGCAGCCGATTCTCAAGCTTTCAACCTCCCCCACGTCCCTCCTCCAGCCGCCTGGCTTTTTGCCTGCTGCCTCGCTCTGCTTCTTCCCACCCACCCTCCAGCACATTCTTCCTGGCGCACACGAGACGGCGGAGGCGCTATGGCGCTCCAGCCTAAAAACGTCAAGTTTGGAGAGTCAAACCCTCAGCCACTCCCCGCGGGGCTCGGAGCGGGTGTCGACTTCCCCAGTTCAAGATAACCTCTTTTCGGCGATTCCAGTTCCTCCAACGCTCGCCGCCTCCTCCTGGCCTCTACCTCGGGGCTCTCGGACGAGTAGCAGCTGTGCCTCCCGGGCCTGGGGGTTATTAAGTCGAAGGTGCTGTCCACGAGCTGAGTTCTGAATCTAGGCCCGCCAGGGGAACGGGGAAGGAAGCCATAAACCTGGAGGCCCAAGGCCCAATATTGGCTACTGGCCAGGGGAGCAGGGGTTCCAGAAAGAAAAACAAAAAGTTATTTTGGCTTGCTAGGCTCCCACTCCAGGAATGTCTTTTGAGAGAGACGAATACTAAAATGGAATTAGGTGAGAGAAAAAAAGTGGAAGAGAAAGCCAAGGATTGGGCCTCTCCCTATAGGAGTCTCCACGTGGCTGTGGATGTCTGGCCTCTTTGTGTTTAAGTCTCTGGACTGCCAGCTGAAGGGGAGTAAGAAGGGAGCCTAGAGGATCGGAGAAAACACCGAAGGACCCACCACCCCCCTCCCTCCTAGGAGATTTTGTTTACTGATGACAGGGCCTGCCTTTGATTCCCTCCTTGTGCCCCTCTTACCACCAGCTCCCTGATGCTGGTCTCCACCTTGGAGAAACTCCTTCTTGGTTGTTTCCTTTTTAAGACCCAACAAAACACAGTCCCTTGAACTCTAAGAGAAGGAAAATAAAGATGGCTGATGAAGAACCAAAATCAGGATTTAGAAGAACAAATAAAATATTGCTGATGGAACCCATCATCTTTTTATTTTATTGTTTTTTCTCCCCAAGAACATGACCTCTACTCCTTCCTTTCCATAACGTGCTCAGTAGAACCCTTGAATAAGAACCCTGTCTTGGTGCTGGTTGATAGCCTATCTCCTGGGCCTTAGGAGGCAGGAAGTGGGGACGCCTGTGGGGGGCGGGGGGGAAATGCAGCATTGAACACCCAGCCAGCCCAGTTTTGGCAAGGCTGAAGTTGCACACTTTTGTAGCCAGATGGTTAAGTTCCCCCACCCCCAAGTTCAGGCCAGGTTTCAAGTGTCACGCTGTGATTTTGTTCTTCAGGAACCGGACAAGTGTTGCTTCCCAGAGTGGCCCTATTAAAACAGAAAGAAAATCCTCTAAATAGGCGGAACAGGGCATCAGGAGGGAAAGTTCTCTAAATGCACTTTAATATGAACCCTGTATTGTGTGGAATTCAGCGCGCATCACCGTTTAGCGGAGAGTTATGGCAGTGATTGGGGATGAATAGAGCAACATAATGGATACATGTGGCGTTTGCTCATTATATTCAAGTTAGCCCAACTCGGCTATGGAAACTGTTCAACTTTCTCTCCCCCTTAGCTTGTCACAGTGAAATAATACAGACATTGGGGCCTCCAATGGGATCGCCTGCCACGCCATTCTATTTCCACTGCTAACGAGGGCTTCATAAGCCTTTGATACAGTCTGATCTTTGAAACCTTTCCAAATCTCCTCAAGCTTATGCTAAATCCTATTTGGAACTTTTTTTCCTTGCCTACTAGAGCCTAGGGCTTAAGAAAGCCATTTGGACAGTGACATGCATACTAACATATCGTAGGACCATTTTCTGAAAGGAAAGTGGTAGCTCTGATCACCAGGACTCACATGAGCAACACACAATTGGGTACACACATTTGAATAAAATCAATTTTCCCTTATCCTTCAGGGTTCTTCATGGAGAGGCTGATTCCGGGAGTCATGGGAAGCAGGGAGCGAGGTCCAGCACAGCCTCACAGCACAGAGCGAGTTTGGAAGCTTGAGAGGTGCAAAATGAATAGGGAGGGGTTTGATCAGGAGCTCCTAGGGAGAAACCCTCGGTCCTCGCACTTAGTTCTAGCAGCTGGCACCAGAGCAAGGGTGCGAAGCGCACAATTAACAAAACCATCCATTCCTTTTACTTCCGGAGCCCTGTGCCAACTCTTCTACAAGCAAGGCGCTAACAGAAAAGGGGAGGGAGCCGGAGTTTCAAAAAAAAAAAACAAAAAACAAAGGAAAGATTCCTGATTTTCATTTCTTGTTTTCTCCCCTAAGCCTTTCCACATTAAAAGGGTTGTCAGAGGCTGATGGAGGAAAGGCGGCGCTAGGCTAAGGCAGCCATTGGCTGTCTGGCTCCGGCGATTTGCATATCGGCAGCTATAAAGGCGTGAGGCGGCTCCCGCGCGGCGGCGCAGCTCCAGCCGGGAGACGGGAGGGAGAGGCGCGGAGTGAGGGCGGGTCCGCGCGTCCTCCGAGCCAGGCTGATCCGAGCGAACCGCAGCTCTCAGACTTCTCCCGCACAGGGCTGGAGTGTGTTCCCAGGAGCCTGGGACTCACGCCCCCGATCTGCAAACCAGAAAAGAATCTATTCCTTAGCCTTTTGGAATAGCACTTGGGGCTGGCAGCATGAGTCCCGGGAGGCGCCGGGGCACCCCTTGTCTTTTCCCTTTGCAGCTCTTCAGCCTCTGCTGGGTGCTCTCAGTGGGGCAAAGCAAGACAGTCCGGTACAGCACCTTCGAGGAGGATGCCCCCGGCACGGTCATCGGGACCCTCGCTGAAGATCTGCATATGAAAGTGTCCGGAGACACAAGCTTCCGCCTGATGAAGCAATTCAACAGCTCTCTGCTCCGGGTGCGCGAGGGGGACGGGCAGCTGACCGTCGGGGACGCAGGCCTGGACCGGGAGCAGCTGTGCGGCCAGGCCCCCCAGTGCGTGCTGGCCTTCGACGTGGTCAGCTTCTCCCAGGAGCAGTTCCGGCTGGTGCACGTGGAGGTAGAGGTGAGGGATGTGAACGACCACGCGCCCCGCTTTCCTCGGGCCCAGATCCCCGTGGAGATCTCCGAAGGGGCGGCCGTGGGCACGCGCATCCCCCTGGAGGTGCCGGTGGACGAGGACGTGGGGGCCAACGGGCTGCAGAGCGTGCGCCTGGCCGAGCCGCACAGCCCCTTCCGAGTGGAGCTGCAGACGCGTGCGGACGGCGCGCAGTGCGCCGATCTGGTGCTGCTCCAGGAGCTGGACCGCGAGAGCCAGGCCGCCTACAGCCTGGAGCTGGTGGCCCAGGACGGGGGGCGCCCGCCGCGCTCTGCCACTGCCGCCCTCAGCGTGCGCGTGTTGGACGCCAACGACCACAGCCCGGCCTTTCCGCAAGGCGCCGTGGCCGAGGTAGAACTGGCCGAGGACGCGCCGGTGGGCTCACTGCTGCTGGACCTGGATGCAGCCGACCCCGACGAGGGGCCCAACGGCGACGTGGTGTTCGCCTTCGGCGCCCGCACCCCACCCGAGGCCCGCCGCCTCTTCCGGCTCGACCCGCGCTCCGGCCGCCTCACCCTGGCCGGCCCGGTGGACTACGAGCGCCAGGACACCTACGAACTGGACGTGCGGGCCCAAGACCGAGGCCCCGGGCCTCGCGCCGCCACCTGCAAGGTCATCGTGCGCATACGCGACGTCAACGACAACGCTCCGGACATCTCCATCACCCCTCTGGCCGCCCCCGGAGCACCAGGCACCTCACCCTTCGCTGCTGCAGCTGCCGCCGCTGCGCTCGGAGGAACCGACGCGACCGCCTCGGCCGGGGCTGTGGCCGGGAACCCCGAGGCCGGAGCCACCTCCCTCGTGCCAGAAGGAGCGGCGCGCGAGAGCCTGGTAGCGCTGGTCAGCACCTCGGACAGGGACTCGGGCGCCAATGGGCAGGTGCGCTGCGCCCTCTATGGGCACGAGCACTTCCGGCTGCAGCCGGCCTACGCGGGCAGCTACCTGGTAGTGACCGCGGCGTCTCTGGACCGCGAGCGCATCGCCGAGTACAACCTGACCCTGGTGGCCGAGGACCGCGGCGCGCCCCCGCTGCGCACCGTGAGGCCCTACACCGTGCGCGTGGGCGACGAGAACGACAACGCGCCGCTCTTCACCCGGCCGGTCTACGAGGTCTCCGTACGTGAGAACAACCCACCTGGCGCTTACCTGGCCACGGTGGCCGCCCGTGACCCAGACCTGGGCCGCAATGGCCAGGTCACCTATCGACTATTAGAGGCCGAAGTGGGCCGCTCCGGCGATGCGGTGTCCACCTACGTCTCCGTGGACCCGGCTACTGGCGCCATCTACGCGCTGCGCAGCTTCGACTTCGAGACGCTGCGCCAGCTCGACGTGCGTATCCAGGCCAGCGACGGCGGATCCCCGCAGCTTTCCAGCAGCGCTCTGGTGCAAGTGCGAGTGCTGGACCAGAACGACCATGCGCCGGTCCTGGTGCACCCGGCACCGGCCAATGGTTCCCTAGAAGTAGCCGTCCCCGGGCGCACCGCAAAGGACACGGCCGTGGCCCGCGTCCAGGCCCGCGACGCGGACGACGGCGTCAACGGGGAGCTGGCATTCGACCTGCAACAGCAAGAACCCCGCGAAGCCTTCGCCATCGGCCGCCGCACGGGGGAGATCGTGCTCACCGGAGACCTCTCGCAAGAGCCTCCGGGCCGCGTGTTCAGGGCGCTGCTGGTCATATCCGACGGCGGCCGCCCGCCTCTCTCCACCACCGCCACGGTCAGCTTCGTGGTTACGGAAGGCGGCGGGCGCGGGCAGGGCGCTCCCGCCAGTGCGGGGAGCCCGGAGCAATCGCGCCCGCCTGGCTCTCGGCTCGAGGCGGCGGGGCCTGCACTACAGTGGGACACTCCGCTGATCGTCATCATCGTGCTGGCCGGGAGCTGCACGCTGCTGCTGGCCGCCATCATCGCCATCGCCACCACCTGCAACCGCCGCAAGAAGGAGGTGCGCAAAGGGGGGGCCCTCCGGGAAGAGCGGCCCGGGGCGGCGGGCGGCGGAGCCTCGGCTCCCGGATCCCCGGAGGAGGCCGCCCGGGGAGCTGGGCCCAGGCCCAACATGTTCGACGTGCTCACCTTCCCTGGCAGCGGCAAAGCGCCCTTTGGCAGCCCCGCGGCCGACGCGGCCCCACCCGCGGTCGCCGCGGCCGAAGTGCCGGGCTCGGAGGGCGGCAGCGCCACTGGGGAAAGCGCCTGTCACTTCGAGGGGCAGCAGCGGCTCCGCGGCGCGCACGCCGAGGTGAGGCCTTCCCGCGGCTGGGCGCCCCCCTCCGTGCTCCGCGGACAGGCTGGGGGAAGGGAGAATGGAGGGGTCGGGGTGGGCCGTGGCAGGGAGACGCTTAACCTGTTGCACTCGTTTTTCTTTTTTCCTTCTTGTTTCCCTCCCAACCCTCACACCCTCTCCCCCCTCCCGCACCCCTTGTTCCCGGCTGCAGCCCTACGGCGCCTCCCCGGGGTTTGGAAAGGAGCCTGCGGCCCCGGTGGCGGTCTGGAAGGGACATTCCTTCAACACCATCTCCGGCCGGGAAGCGGAGAAGTTCAGCGGCAAAGACAGCGGCAAAGGGGACAGTGATTTCAACGACAGCGATTCGGACATCAGCGGGGACGCTCTGAAAAAGGACCTCATCAACCACATGCAGAGTGGTGAGGACTCTTCTCCCCCTGTGAACTCAGCCTTCTTTCCTCTCCCCCACGGCTAGCCGCCGCTCAATCCGGGACCCCAGCCTGGTGGTCTCTCCACATTTCATTCCCTCCCCCTGCTCGAGATCTGGGCCGGCCTCCTACCGTGATTTCAAAATGCCAAGTAGAGGCAACTCCACCACTTAAGCAAGGCACACACACCCATCCTGTGAGGCAGAAGCAGCGGTCCTGCGGGCCACCTAAGGAGGGAAGTCTGCTCAGCGTAATCAATTTTCTTCCAGCTGAAGGGATGGGCAGGCTTTGTATGCAGGAAGCAATCAATGTGCCTTTCATCTTTCTACACACCTTCCTTTTTCTGCTGCCCTAACCCGGCTCACGTTCTGAAGATGGAGGCTTACGAGTGTGTGTGTGTGTGTGTGTGTGTGTGTGTGTGTGTGTGTGTGTGTTGTGTGTCCTCAGGAATAACCATCATGTTCTTTCCTTTTTCATGCTAGGATTGTGGGCGTGCACTGCGGAGTGTAAGATCCTGGGCCATTCTGACCGCTGTTGGAGCCCGTCCTGTGGGGGCCCCAATGCACATCCTTCGACTCACCCACCTGCTCAGATGTCCACCTTCTGCAAGAGCACGTCCCTGCCTCGAGATCCTCTGCGCAGGGACAATTACTACCAGGCCCAGCTGCCCAAGACAGTAGGGCTGCAGAGCGTTTATGAGAAAGTTCTACACAGAGACTATGACAGGACAGCCACTCTGCTCTCCCCTCCCCGTCCAGGGAGGCTCCCAGACCTGCAGGAGATCGGAGTACCCCTCTACCAGTCCCCCCCTGGAAGATACCTGTCCCCCAAAAAGGGAGCCAATGAAAATGTGTAATCTCATGCTGCATGTCTTCACACACATATACAGGTCACTCTGGAGAAACCCCTAAGTTATTGACCGGTTTCAGTGTTGTATATATAAATATGCAAGATGTGCCTTAAAAATGAAGTTGTTGGAAACTAATTTCCAATCACATTGGTACTGTTTGGTATTTGCAAACAAAAAATGTAGTTAATGTAATTTTTATGAAATGTGTGCAGCATTTAATTTTTCTTATCATGCTGTTGACTTTAATTTCTCTTGCAGCTTGCCATTTTCTTAGTGTTTTTAACCTGTACATTGTGTAATGTAATGTTTGTATATAATGAAATTTTGTTATATTTTTATATAATAAAAGCTAAAGTGGAAGTTATTGCCAAAGGAACTGTCTGTAAGACAAAAAAAAACACAAAAAACATGTTGAAATTACTTAATGGAAATTTATCTTTCACCAGAAATAACCTAGTGTTTGAGAAGTTTTGCCTTGCCAAGTATAACTTGTATATCTTGAGTCTGTGGTAGATTTCAAGTTGATGTTATTTAATTACATTTGGTTTTCTGTAAACCATGTCACTTATAAGCACAGTAATAAAGGATTTGTCATGTGTTTGAAGAATTTGCTAATTGCTTTATGAAATCGCCTATAGTCAGACATTCACAAATAACTTCAATACCAGAATTAAATCTTCTTTCAAGTGCTAATTATTTAACACAATTAATGCTTATGGCAATATTAAACTAATGGGATTTCAAATATTGCAAAATCTAACACAAGTATTAAAGTATTGATTTTGCAAATTATGCATATACATCTCCACATACATTGGTCACTCTATAAAATTCTTGCCCTCATTTGTTCCCTGAACAAATTCTATTGAGCCTCATCCAAATACTGGAGAAAATATATTTAATTGTTAATTCACTAATTAGACATTTGAAAACTTCACTACCAGGGCTGGGAAGGTGGCTCAGTGGTAGAGCGCTTGCCTTGCATGCCTGAGGCCCTGGGTTCTATTCCTCAGCACCACATAAGCAAAAAGAAAAAGCCGGAAGTGGCTCTATGGCTCAAGTGGCAGAGTGCTACCCTTGAGCTGAAGAGCTGAGGGACAGCACCCAGGCCCAGAGTTCAGGCCCCATGACAGGACCCCCCCCCAAAAAAAAAAGAAAAGAAAAGAAAAACCTTCACTACCAGGGGTTTGAGTTCTTGAAGAAAGCACTAAGATGTAGCAAAAAAACACAAGGTACAAAATTGGCCTACAATTGTGGCACGCGCGCGCACACACACACACATCTCACAAATTTATGCTGAACTGACATGATGCCGAAGATTTGTTTTAAAATATCCTGCATGGGACTGTTTTAAAAAGATTGATCAGTATTGCTAGCTGGCGATGCTGGCATGGGTATATGTGATGGTTAACTACATCCATTTCTATTTGTATTTGGAAATATAAGCAATGATAGTTATCAAAGCAACCTTTAAAATGCTCATTTGAAAAAGAAAAGAAAGGTGGGACACTGGTAGCTAACACCTGTAATCCTAGCTACTCAGGAAGCTGAGATCTGATGATTGTGGCTGGTAATTAGCCTAGGCAGAAAAGTCCATGAGACTCTTATCTCCAATTTGCCAGCAAAAGGCCAGAAGTGGAGCCTGTGTCTCAAGTGGCAGAGAACTAACTTTGAGCAAAAAGCTAAGTGAGAGCATGAGTCTCGAGTTCAAACCCCAGTTCTGGTAAAAACAATAATAATAATAATAATAATAATAATAATAATGAAGTAATAAAAATAAGAATGGCATAAGGAGACTTCTATCTAAGTCTTCTTTAGGTTTTATTTAAAATTAAAATGATGATGATAATAATGAAAGTCACTATATACTGAACAAGCTTTTATAGGAGCAGAGATCTTTGAAGAGCACCTTGCATTTGAATCCTTCAAACACCTGCTAAGGAAACTATCCTTAACTCCTGTTAAGGAAACTTAAGGCACAAGGAAGTTAAACTGCTAATAAATCACACAGCTGATAGATGGCCTGGGTATAATTCAAACCTAGATTATTCAATAAAATGAAGCAATGAAGAAATTTGTGGGGTTTATTTAACTTGAAAGAAACAGCGAATTAGGTAGAAGAGTCCCAATGCCTTTCTTTACTGCCTGATTATTGTTTAGGCCCTTATATTTGTGAAGTGCCTCTGTTCTTTTATTACTAATTGTAGAGAGTGAGGCACTGTAAGGAATCAAGGAGACCTTAAAGCTGCCTGTTGAAGTCATAATTGAAACCAGTGGTGGTTCCAGCCTGAACAGCAGGTCAGACACACACAAGTGCTTTGCCACCCACGGCCTAGACAAAGTTCAGCCATTTCTGCAGGCAACCAAGCTACATAGGAGTCCGATAAGCTTAGAGTGCCCTATCCTCTGGTGCTGAAAGCAAGTGTAGTATGTGCGGCAGAGAGTAACAGTAGATCTCACATTATAATAAGTAAATCTCTTTCTTGAGTCAGTCCCATCAAACGAAGAGCATAAGAATGAATAACCCCACCTTACAATCTAGTCTCTCTGTGTGTTTTCTGTTTTGGGCCTTCAGAAGCAAAATAATCTAGGGCTGAGATGTAGTTCAGTGGTAGAGAGGTTGCCTTTGTTCTATCCACCTGACCATAAAATTAACAAAAGTAAAATATTGTTACTGTTATTGTCCTATTTTGTACCACACAAATGGTTTTATTACTCTAAATATTCTAGTATCAAAATCTCTATAACTTCATTAACAATCTTTTCCTTGGAGAAATATCCACTAAAAGAGTTAGGATTTTTTGCAAAATTGAGCATACAATTCACTTCTTAAAATTATTCAAACAACTGGGCACTGGTGACTTATCTTGGGTGATAGAGATCAAAGATCAGGGGGATTATAGTTCCAAGCCAGCTGGGCCAGGAAGAAGAAGAAGAAGAAAAGAAAAAGAAGAACAAGAACAAGAAGAACAAGAACAAGAAGAAGAAGAACAAGATGAAGAAGAAGAGGAGGAGGAGGAGGAGGAGGAAGAGGAGGAGGAGAAGGAGGAGAAGAAGAAGAAGGAGGAGGAGGAGGAGGAGGAGAAGGAGAAGGAGGAGGAGAAGGAGGAGGAGGAGGAGAAGGAGGAGAAGGAGAAGGAGAAGGAAGAAGGAGGAGAAGGAGAAGGAGGAAGAGGAGGAGGAGAAGGAGGAGAAGAAGAAGAAGGAGGAGGAGGAGGAGGAAGAGGAGGAGGAGGAGAAGGAGGAGGGAAAGAAGGAGAAGAAGAAGAAGAGGAGGAGGAGAAGGAGGAGGAGGAGGAGGAGGAGGAAAGTGTTCAAGACCCCCATCCCAACAGACAAAGCTGGGTAGGGGATGCTCATCTGTCAACCCAGCTATGAGAGAAGCAGAAATCGGATCATAGTCTAGACCAGCTGGCAGAGGGAATAAACCTTATCTTGAAAATAACCAGAGTAAGAAGGCTTGGGGTATGGCCCAAGCATTATAGCTCCTGCCTAGCAAGTGTGAAGCCATGACTTCAAACCCCAGTACCATGAAAAAGAATTTTTTTTCAAACAAAAAAGAAGAGGTACACGTTCATCCAAGGGCCAACAACAAGAATCCTTAGAGAAATATCAGGTAGTTGATGAAGGCTTTCTGCTTTTCTCTAGGAATGTGCACTTTAAAGTACATTCTTAAGAAAATGTATTATGTTCATTAAAAGAGATAGTATGTATATGCAGAATACTTAGCACTGTGTCTGGTCTATAGTAAATTCCCACTACATCCCATCCTACCTCCAATTTCCTTGCCTTCATGGTACCTCGGCTACAATGTCCTCGCCCACTAAGGCTCATAGAAGACACCCAAGATGCCTGTCCTTGTTCTGATTCTGTTTTTATCTCTACTTCTTCCACTTCACCACAGAGACGAGAGCCTCAAGTCAACAATTTTCAAACAATCATCACATACCAACTCATAAGCTTTACACGTTTGTGGTAGCAACACAAATACTTCTCTGGAGGTGGAAGCTAACAACCCTTGTGCAGCCTTGGAAATAAGCTCTGGGACAAGGGAAAGGCCTTCATGAAAAAGGTCACCTTGAAAGAGATGCTAAAGCCAGACGGTACCTGTTTCACATCTTTGTCGCTGGCCCCATTGGCTAGGATGTCCTACACTTCTTCCTATAATAAAATATCCATCAAAGAAACCACTTCAGAAAAATTAAAATATAAGTGGTTTCAACATCTATTGAAAAATTTATTCTGAAATAGAGCAGAAGCAGGAAACATGTCTCCCAATGCATATATTTATATGCCTATGAAGATATATAGATATAGATAGATAGAGATATATCAGGATGAGTTCCATGCCATAATTAGCTAACTATCTGGCTTATTTCCCTTGGCTTTTATCATCTAAAAAAATTCCATTTTAGAAAACAAGCATATTCACTTTAGTACTGAATTTAGTAACAGCAGTATAATTGGAACACTGCAAGTTTTGAAGGCAAACTGAAGCAAAATAATACAATACTCAATGGGCCACCGGGTTCTGCCACATCTCCAAAGAGCTTTGAAAATGCTGTCCTGGTTTTCAATAGCTATGCAATAACTCAAAGAGTATTTATTATTCTCTTTCTTCAGAGGGAGACAATCTGCAATAGAATTCAACAACCGGCTCAAAATCAACTAATAAGTGAATAGCCAGTAGAAAGACATCCCAAACTATTTTAAAAAGCCATCACTCAAATGACCAGATTAACTATGTTCTTTCACAGGATGGGTGGGATGGAAACCTTCATTCATTATTAGAGGCAGGATGTGTTCCCACAAAACCTATTAAGGAAACCTGCATAATTGAACATAGAATTAGGAAAATCCCATTTGCTAACCATCATGAAGCAGTATTGCAGACACCTCCAGCACAGCATGTCCAAATGAAATAATCTCCTCTTCTCTGCCCCCATTAACCCCCAAACTATCCTTCTGACCCCCATTTTAAACTCAACAACTAAGAGTGCAGACTCAAAATACAAAAGTCATTCTAAGACTGCTTGTTTCTCCCTCCTGATACCCACTCACCAAGTACTATTCACTCTTCCTTCTAAATATTATTTAATTGTTCTTTCAATTCACTAGAATAATACAATGTTCTATCCATTACCCCTCTGCTAACCTCTGAGTCCAGCACAGGTACAATGGACACTTCTGGTTCCACTATGAAAGTGTTTATCTCAAGCACCCTGCTCTGCTGTTTGAAATTTGCCCAGGGCTTTAGGGCCCCACCTGAAGCTTGAACACAGAGCACCGAGCATCTGAGAACTGAAGGCCTGCAGGGGCAACTCTCTGTCAATAAGGGACAGGGGTTAGTAGACTAATACCCTAGCTTTCCTATTTCTTTGAGGAACCATTTTGAGCCATGTTCTACAAGTTCCCTTGAGGATCTTCAGTAAATCTTAGCCCCAGTTGCCCACAACAGTAGCCCACCCAGTAGCATCATTTATTTGCTTTCCATTTTTCAACTCTCTCTGCCATCATAATGCCATCCATCATGATGTGATATAGCCAAATAATGGAACCATTTAGAGCACCCCATCATCTTACACTTTTAAGCCTCCAAAACTGTGAGCCAAAGAAACCTCTTTTCTCTTCAAAGCACCCAGCCGCAGGTATGTACTTAGTTACTGCAATGGAAAATGGACCAATCTAGGCTGCATAAGAAGTAATAAATACATTTTATTTACTTTTTTTTCCTTTTTCAGTACTGAATTTCAAATCCAAGGCCTTGAGCATGGTAGGCAAGCAGTGTACCACTAAGCTACCCTTCCAACTTCAAATTCATTTATTTTTAGTGTGTTCCAGGCACTGCATAAAGCACTGTATGTTATTATCTCGCCTAATCTTCATAATCTTGTTTAAATCCTCATCTCTATGGGGGAAAGTGAGGTTCAGAAGGACAATATAATCATCTAAGATTCCAAGCTATTTGACCAATAAATGCCTTATTGTTATTGTTATTCAAGCCTTATTGTTTCTTTCCTGGATTCCAGCAACACTTTCCTGTCTTCCTTCTTTGCAGTTTGTACCTGTCTCTCTCCCCTACTCCATTCTCCACGTTGTCACCACACTTTTTCTCAATGGCAGAGCTTGCCACTCTTCTGATTAATAATCTCAAGACTTCACCTGGGTCTGTATCTTGGCATCCCCAAACCTCCATTCTCTGGAGGGTCCTCCCTTTCCAGTCTCAACCCAGCTGCAACCTTCCTAGCCTGCCCTAACCCTCTCCTGTGGCTCTTGAAACCTTCTGGTTCTCACTTGTACATCTTATCCCTTCTGCTTGGAATGACATTATTTCCTCTCCCATTTCTACCCTCACCCCTTCTCTGGCTCTCTTATCCTTCAAGAATCCCTTCATCAGAGAAGATGCCTATGTGTGCCTTCTCCCAGCTAAGAGCCTGGCAGGACAGGCTGTCCCTCCTATGTGCTTCTTCAGTATTGACCAAACTGAGGACAATTGTCACTCTACTTGTCTCTCTTCCCTTACCAGCCTATGAAGTCAAGGACTATATCTTTCATCTCTGTATCTTCCCACACCAAGTGCACTGTCTGATACATGATAGAAATTCAAGAAAAAAGCACTTGCTGAGTGGAACAATTCACAGAGCCAATACAAAAGGTCATGGTTACATAGCACAGCCAAAGACTCTGGCATCCACAAATCACACTATCTCCCTATAGGATATCTGGGTGAAATATGCCTCCAAGTCAGACCCTTACCAATAGATTCAGCATCTTATCCATCTTGGCAACCCTAATAACTCTGGAGAATACAGAAGCAGCATCTGCCTTGGCCCAAACACAAGCCATCTTCCCACTGAAGGTCCAAGCCCTCCCTCACCTCCAGTCTTTGCATAGCAGCATCTCTTTTGATGAAACTCAAGAGGTTTCCAGAAGTTTGTGTGTACCTTATAACTAATGATTTAACTAAGATCTCTTTTGCTACCTAAATCCTCATGGCCCCAAAATAATCTAGATAATCTACGTAATTGCAAACACAATGAACTACAAAACTGACGAAAGCATCAGGTTATTTTCGATACTAAATGTTGTCTATTCATTTCTTCATTTACTGTAGCTTTGATTTTGCCAAATTTTCTGCCTTTAACTTTTAATAAAGTAGTTACAGAGGGGTAAAGCTTTGGATCTAATAAATATCACTAGGTCATCCAAAGATAGGCGGGGTTGCTGGGGGTAAAGTACGGGGAGGTAAGATCTCATTTTCATTCAGTAAGTGGCTTTCAGCCACCACTTAACCACCTGTGATTCACTTTGCTTATCAGCCAAAAGCCCTTAATCATGGCCCTCACTGGAAGTCTCACTGGAGGAGCTAATGAAGATGCTTAAGTGCCTCCAGGAATGCTAAAGACTCAGCCAGCAGCCACCTTCCTGTGCTAAAGAAATTCAATGTCATCGCTGTGTTCCTGACATTCATCCGTGGGCACCTGGAGATGCATCTCTCAAACTACGTGACATGGGAAGGCTAGTACAAAACCACCCTACACAAATTCCTGGATAGTTGCAGGTACCCATATGAGACCCGTAATTTTTTTTTTCTGGAATCCTTTCGTTCCCTGCAATTTTTGATGACTGTCTTCACTTGCATGTCAATCTCTTAAGTCAAGCTCCCAGGAAGGATGATCTAAGATGGAGGTTTCACAGGAATCATGTGCTAAAGAAGTGATCTTCAAAGGGGAAAGAAGCAAGGAAAAAAGAATAGAAGAAGAAAGCCCCATACATGGAGATCTTAGTTTCTATCTGGTCCTCATGTGGAGCTCTGAAACATGAATTGGTCCTCTCTAAATGTGAGGGAGTGAGAAGAGACTGGGGTGCATTGCATGACCTCTTTAGGCAAGAGGTTCTGTGTGCTTAGCTGATTGTTGTTCTGTCATGGAGAAGGCCACCATGAGTCATTAACAGTCAGTTCTCACAGTGCTAGCAACAACAGAGGGTCTATACTCCTTGGTGGGCAAGGCACCAACAGGGAGCAATCTACCTGTGGTTCTTGAATCACAATCACCTTATAGAGGTTGTTAAAACACTGGGCTTTTGAAGAGTTTCTAATGCAGTAAGTTTGGGATTGGAGCCCTCAGATTTGCAGTTCTAACAAATTCACAACTGATGCTAATAATGTAGTCTTTGAGACTACACTTTGAGAAGCTTAGTGCCATAGAAACTGTTGAGGGTCGAGTTTAGGCATGCTGTCTAACCTGCTTTGATTCAGTCAAGTTTTTCCCCCAAACCTATTTCTTCTGTAGATTGTACTCTTTAATCGCTGTTGCTAGAATATTTAATTCAGTATATGTTCACGAACACAAAGCACATGCATAAGACCCCTGAGGATAAAATAGAGATTAGAGCTGAAAATGCAAGCCTCTTGTCTCATCTGTTGATGATCCAAGGCATCATCCACATGTTGTCTTTTCCCCTTCCCTACCCCAGCACACATGTGGAGGTATGAGAGGATCCAAAAGGAGACTGTAGAAGTGTGATGATAAGAAGCCCATGCTGCACAGAGATCTTTAGGCCACATCTGAAGCACTATGACAGCTCTGAGTGGTACAGTGTCAAGGACTCAACAACAGGGCATGCCCAGAAAGGATTAGGAGATGAGAGGATTGTATGCAGTAATGATGGAGAGTTGGTAAAGATTTGTGAATGGGCTGCCTCAAAAGGCAGTAATTTGCCGACCACTGGTGGCTTACACCTGGAATTCTAGCTTCTCAGGAGGCTGAGAATTGAGGATCTCCTTCAAAGCCAGACTGGGGAGGAAAGTCTGTGAGTCCGTTATCACCAATCAAACACCTGATAACTAGAAGTGGCACTCTGGCTCAAAATGGCAGAGCACTAGCCTTGAATGAAATAGCTCAGGGACAGTGAGTTCAAGCCCCACAATCTACCAAAAAAAAAAAAAAAAGGTCAGGAATTCCTTGTCCCTGAAAACTTTAAGTCAAAACTAACAATCAGCTGATAGAACAGAAAGGGTAGAGGAGAAATCCAAATTGAGAGATGGATCAGACAGCTTCTAAGTTTCCTCCCAAACACAATAGTTGATGAGTACAATCTTTGGTTTTAGACATCAACTTGCCTGGGCTAAGGGATGCCCAAATAGTTTGTAAAGAATTATTAGTGGCTTTATCGGTGAGGGCATTTCTGCAAGAGATTAGCGTTTGAATTGATGAGCTAATGTGGATGGCCATTATCTAACCTAAAGAGAATAATAAAAGCCAGGAAAGGACTAAAGATATAGCTCATTCATAGAGTACTTGCTTAGCATAGTCAATCCTCAGCATCAAAAATAAACAAATAAATAAAAATAAAAGGCACATAAAAAGTGAACTTTCTCCCTTCTTGAGCTAGAGCATCCATCTTCTCCTCCCCAAGGCCCACTTACACCTTCATTCTCAAGCTGTCAGCCTCTGACTGTATTATACCACTAGTTTTCCTTGCTCCTCAATGTTAAGATGGTATACTGTGGATTTTCTTGCTTTCCATCATAATGTGAGTCAATTTTCATGATAAATCTTCATTTATATGTCACACACGCATACAACATATTGGTTCTATTTCGCTGGAAATTCTAATAGAATGACTTTATGCAAATTCGTGGTGTGTCCATTCCCCCACTCTAAATTTGGTTGTTGTTTCAGTTTTGCATTTTTGTTTGTTTGTTGGTCATGAAGCTTGAACTCAAGGCCTAGGCTCTGATCCTTTCTACTCAATGCTAAAGCTCTACCACTTTCAGCCACAGCTCCATTTCCAGTTGTCTGGTGGTTAATTGGAGATAACAGTACTATACACTTTCTTGAAAGGGCTGTCCTCAAACCAAGATCTCAGATCTCAGTCTTCTGACTAGCTAGAATGACAAGGCAGGAGCCACCAGCATTCTGCTCACTCTAGATATTTTGATGATCTTGTCCTACTTTACCTGATTCGCAAAGGATAGAAAGCTTAGCACCTTCCTCCAGATGGCTTGGAGGAGTCTGTACATTGTTCTGTACATTGTTCTGAAAAGAGTCAGACTAATTCCTACTTCCTTGGTTAGGTGATGGGCAGATCTGGGAGACTAGATTGGTTATTTTCTCCTTTTATGGTATAGAGCCCAACTCTTCCCCTGTGAAATTGGTTTTGATAAGGGATTTTCCAAACCACTTCCTGTCATTTCTAAAATCTTCAGCCCTGTGAGGTTGAGTGGCCCCATCTTGCAGAGATAGAGACTAAGATTGAGAGGTTATCACAAGCAGCCAGCCTCCCAGCCCCTCCCTTTGCCCTTCCTCCTCCCCTCTCTCTTTAATGCATATTAAATGGGAATATTTATTCAGCATAAGTCTCTGGAGTTATGTTCATTGTAAATCATTTAAGAATTGAGTCACAAGGGTTGTGTTTTGGCCGACCTCCCGCATTCACTCATCCTAGAGCCATGTTCTAGAATACAAAAGTGCTTTGATTCATTTTTTTTCCTCTTTAGCTTCACTAATCAGAGAACCCCATTGCTCTTGCCACTCGCTGAGAATCCTACTGAAATTTCTAGACTGAGGGCATTCGATTCAGATGCAGCTAAAAACAAACAAATAAAAACTGTTAGGCAGTTTGATTTATTGTAGTTGTAAAATGTAAAGGGGAAACACACACACACACACACACACACTGGGATGTTGGTGCTTGCTTTTTCTTCTGAAGCTGTAAATGCAGACAATTGTCATTTGTTTGATAGACCGTCAGTGTCAGTACTGCTAGGTTCACATAGAGCAAGCCAGCCAAAGAGGAATGGACAGATTTGGGCAATGCATGGAAAGCTAGTCTAAAAGGAGCATCCACCATTGACACATAACTGGATCTAGAAAATTATCAATTCCTGAACTCCTCTTAGAAAATTCCTCCATGGGAGAAGGGGTAAAACAAATCATTTAAATAGGGATACAGGTGGACCCATTGCAACAATGAGATGTACAAGTCGTTATGTTGAAAATGAACTTTACAACTTTGGTGTGGGGGGCGGGGGGAGGAGAGAGGAGGATGGGAAAGGATGGGAAGGGGAAACAAAAGAGGAGGCTACAATGCTTGATAAGAAATGTACTCATGATCTTACCAATGTAATTGTAACCTCTCTGTACAGTATTTTCACAATAAAAAAAGAAAAAAGAGGGCTGGGAAGGTGGCTCAGTGGTGGAGTGCTTGCCTTGCATGCCTGAGGCCCTGGGTTCAATTCCTCAGCACCACATAAGCAAAAAGAAAAAAGCTGGAAGTGGCACTGTGGCTCAAGTGGTACAGTGCTAGCCTTGAGCTGAAGAGCTGAGGGACAGCGCCCAGGCCCAGAGTTCAGGCCCCATGACCAGACCCCCCAAAAAAAAAAAAAAGAAAAGAAAAAAGAAAATTCCTCCATGTAGTTGGCATATTGGGCCAGGGGACCAGCAAGAAGCCGGTGGCTGCTGCACTGTCTTTTATGAAAAATCTGCCCATTCATTGTGCTGCTTTTGTTTGCTGAATAAGTAGGCAGGAGTGGCAAGAGCTGAACCGCTGGGAAGAGAGATTATCCTTCATTGCCCTTTCCTTGCATAGAACTCTGCCATTCTTCAAAATAAATGTGAAATGAATATTTAAAGAATATAGGCTTAGGGGACTTAAATCTTATTTGTGACGTTTTACTTCTTTTATTTAAATAGATCTACAATAAATATGACGAAACATTAACATTTGTCAATTCTGTTTGGTGGGACAACACAAATGCTTGTTTTATATATATTTTTTAAATTTTTCAACTACAACAAAAGAGTACTGTTCTGAAGGATCATTCATCAGCTTTACCATGATTTCCATGGGTCTTTATTCCCTCAGATCTAGTCCTTCTACTCTACCACCCACAACTGAGCAACTATCATTTGGGGTAAGACAAACATCACTGGTGAGTGGTAACCATAATCACAAACCTGAATACCCCAGTCAGAGAGAAGCATATCGGGTCTAGAAGGTATGGATAATGCCTTTGAAAGCCCATCTCTTCAAATCATATCAACATCAGCATGTCAGGCTAGGATATGGTTTAAGTGATAAGTGCTTAAGACCCTGTATTCAATCCCCCAGAACCATACACACACACACACACACACACACACACACACACACACACACACACACACATCACATCACACATGAGCAGTATTACTCCTATTCAGCCAAAGCAAAGAGGATACAGGAGAAAGGGAGCAACCACCCTTAAAGAACAGTGCTTCTGCCCCCTCAGTAGATGAATGGATCAAGAAAATGTGATATAGATATATATAGATAGATATGTATGTATGTATGTATAATGGAATTCTATGCCTCCATCAGAAAGAATGACATTGCCCCATTTGTTAGGAAATGGAAAGACTTGGAAAATATTAAGTGAAGGAAGCCAGGCCCAAAGAAACATAGGTCCCATGGTTTCCCTTATTTGCAATAACTAGTATAAGTTTAGGGGGGCAAGCAGGAAAGGTCAAAAGCTATGTGTATATGACCAGATAAGATGATGTTAAGCGAAATGAACCCCAAGATAGGGACACAAATGGTTTTTTCTTTCTTGCTATTGTTTTTTAACATATTTATAATGTACTATGTGATTTTTTGTTTCTTTGATATGTTCCTCCCCCACAGTATAACCCCTGTTTTCACTGTATTTGATTCCGGTGCCCTGCATCTTGTATATACATTTTTCTAATTTGGGGAGGGGAGGGAAAAAACAGAATACTTAAATAAGGATACAGGTTGACCCCTTGTAAGAATGAGATGTACAAGACACTATGTTGAAAACAAACTTTACAACTTCAGGGGAGGCGGGGAGTAGTTGAGGAGGTGGAGAAGGAAGGGATGGTAGGGGATAAACAAAAGAGGAGGCAACAATGCCCGATAAAAAATGTACTCATTACCTTGCTCATGCAACTGTAACCCCTCTCTACAGTATTGTTACAATAAAAAAAAGTATAAAACTTTTTAAAAAGGAAAGAAAAAAAACAACAGTGCTTCTGCTCCAATGGTTTTGGAACTTAGGCCAGTGTCTGGAGGACTTCTAAGACAGCTCTGACAACATAGGATGATCCATAGGCAGCCTTTTTGAGCCCCTTTTTGTGAGTGATTTCTGTGTGATGGGAACACCCAGTCCAGTACAGACTGCTCCTACAAGCACACAGTTTCTTTTGGTTGTGAGGAGCCTTATCCTTCAGCCCACCAGACATCTAAAGAAGAAAATTTAGACTGTGGTCTTTGTGTAGGTCACAGAGAAAGCTGGCTCTCAATTAGGTTTGAACCTTCAAGATTCTAGGTGAGGTAGAATGTTAAAGCAATGATTTTTAATTATAATCACTGGGCCCTTGGAGAGCCCCTAGAATCTTCTGGAAGATCCACAAAGACAAAAACAATGTTCATAATTGCTATCCCTTTAATGTGGCTTGTCTCCCAAAGCTCATGTGTTGGGAGCTTGATATTCAATTTGGCAGTGCAGAGATGGAATGGAAACTTCATTCCTGTGATCGTGCCCTCAAAGGGATCCCAGCCTCTGTTTCTCTCTCTCTCTGCCTCTGTCTAGTATCTCTCTCCCCTTCCCTCCTACCGTCTGCATGAGGCTCTCATCATAGTTAACTCTGTGGTTTAGATTTTCAGCCTCTATGGTATGAGCTCTTTTCTTTACAAAAGTTTGACTGCCCCAAGTTAGCCATACTCAGGGATCAAGCCTGCTTTTTGACAGTTATTCTGAAATTGGAGTCTAGCAAACTTTTCTGCCCAGAAAAAAAACCCAGTTTTCCAGATTTCAGCCTCCTGGGTAACTAGGGTTACAGGCATGACCCACAGGTGTCCTGCCAGTGGTGTTTTTTTTAATTAACAAAACTTTTCTAAAATAATAATAATAATGTATTGTTTACCTTTCTCACAGTGCTGATATTTGTTCTGATGATGCTGGGAAATGTGGCACATGCTTATAATCTCAGCATTTGGGAGGCTGAGCAGGATTGAGTTCAAGACCAGCATGAACTACAAACCTGTGACAGAAGGAAGGAAGGAAGGAAGGAAGGAAGGAAGGAAGGAAGGAAGGAA
>NW_012267217.1:20558404-20595532 GCF_000151885.1 Dipodomys ordii
GGAGGGAGGGAGGAAGGAAGGAAGGAAGGAAGGAGGGAGGGAGGGAGGGAGGGAGGAAAAAGAAAGGGGAAAAGGAAGGAAGAAGAGGAAGGGAAAAGGAAAAATAAAGAAAAGGAAAGTGAAGAAATGGAGAAAAGGAAAAGGAAGGAAAGGGGAGATGAGGGAAGAAGAGGGGAAGGGACAGGAGGGCCAAAAAGGAGAGGGAGGGTTAAACTGTTAATGCCCATGCACAAATCACAAATCTTGCATTTCAAAGAAACCATTATCAAGAATAGGCTTAATGAGCCAGGTGCTGGTGGCTCACGCCTGTAATCCTAACTACTCAGGAGGCTAAGATCTGAGAATCACGGTTCAAAGCCAGCCCGGGCAGGAAAGACTGTGAGACTCCTATCTCCAATAAACCACCAGAAAACTGGAAGTGGCGCTGTAGCTCAAGTGGTAGAGTGCTCACCTTGAGCTGAAGAGCTGAAGGACAGTGCCCAGGCTCAGAGTTCAAGCCCCATGACCAACAACAACAAAATAAAAAGAATAGGCTTAATGAAGCAATAGAATTACTTTTATTAAATCTTCTATTTATATAAGATATAAATACTATTATATTTACATTTTAAACATTGTATGTATAAAATAGAACCATTGTTACAGTCCAACGTAGACTGGTGCCTCCAGCTAACACACTATTATGAACGCTTGCATTAAAACTGAGCTCTCTGTCTTTCACTTTGACTGGGAGGAATGATTAAGCAGGCAGACTATTCAGATTTGAGTATTTGAAAATAATCAAAGTGTGCCTGTCACTTTAAGGGAAACAATGACAATGCCTGTGCTAATATGTTTTAAACTCCTGAAAGGAAGTTAGAACTTGAGGAAACCCATAAGCATGACAGCTACTCACCACTTAAGGATTTTCTCAGTGAGATGAGTGACCATATGAACAAGTGCAGATGTCTCAAAAATTAGCATCTCCATTGAGTGAATCCAGGTTTTCTAAATGACCAGTGGATGATGGAAAAGTCATGCAGGAGTAAATGGCCAATTCAAGGCGCAAAATACAGAAGTTCATTCTGCTATCATGTGAGCACTAAGAAACAAAAGGCTATGTGTTTCTCATTTTTTGTGTCCATTACAGAGCCTAGAACAGCAGCAGACAACCAGTATTTGAGAGTGCTTTTTGTTTGGTTTTGTTTGTATGTTTAACAGTACATGCTCTCCTACAATTATTTTTGTTAGCACAAAATATATGTCTCTTCTCATTGTGATCTGTTCTTTAAGATGATAAAAGCATTGGTTGAGCATACTGCCTTAACACTTACTTTGCAATTAGTGATATTTGGAAATACAAGTTCACCAAAAATAGCATAGAATAATGAATTTTAATGCAACAGAGGATGAGAAGTTCATGAGTACACTTTCAGATTCCACATTGCAACGAACCTTTAAGAAACTAGCTTAACCAGATAATGTGGGACACGCTTTTAATCAGTGTTCAGGATGCTGAGGTAGGAAGATCCTGATTTCAAGACTAGCCTATCCAAAAAAAGAGACATCAATAGATAGATGGATAGCTATATCATGTATATTCCTTATATATACTTGTATATAATATGTATACTTATATACTTTTTAAATATATATTTATATATATATCACTTATATACCACTTTGACGATTAACACCATTAATAACACCTTATATCATAGGAGGCCACAATTAAATGAAAAAACTAGTAAAACATTCTTCCCTTTGCCAATTACATATCTGTGTGATATTGGATTTTCTGCACACACTTAAACCAAAACAACATATTGCAACAGTTCATGCAGGAGCAATTATGAGAATCCAATTATCTTCTTTTAAGTTAGGCAATAAACAAATTTGTAAGAATGTAAAACAATGCCCTCCTCATAATATTGTTGTTTAGAAAATATAGTTATTTTCATGATAATTATTATGTTTTAATGTGTATTGGGCTTATTTTTATTTTAAATTAGGTAACTGATATACTTTTAAATTTCTCCATTCTAGTTTCTAATAAATATACAGAGATATAATTTACAGCAATACAACTTCATGAGGTTCTCAATAATTTTAAAGTGTATAAAGACCAAACTTTTGGAAAATAAGCAAATTGCAACATTATTTGAAGATTAATCAACATTATCAGGCTTTATATATGAATAGCCAGTATAAATTTATTGTGTGCAATCACTATTATACATAGTATTTTAACCCTTAATGCATTTCTACAAGATAAGTACCATTATTTTCTTTTGGTTTTGCTTTTTTTTTTTTTGGTCCGGTTGTGGGGCCTGAACTCTGGGCCTGGGCACTGTCCCTCAGCTCTTCAGCTCAAGGCTAGCGCTCTACCACTGGAGCCACAGTGCCACTTCTGGCTTTTTTCTTTTTGCTTATGTGGTGCTGAGGAATCGAACCCAGGGCTTCAGGCATGCAAGGTAAGTGCTCTACCACTGAGCCACCTTCCCAGCCCCATTATTTTCTTTTGGAAGGTGAAGAAAATGATACGCAGAAAGGTTAAGTCACCTTCCCAAGGTTAAACAGCTACTAAATGGAATAACTGGGACTTGGACATAGGGAGTTTGGCTCCTAGACTGCCAAGCCTTATATCATGTCATCGGGTTTGTTGGGTTTTATGTTAGCGATAATTAGTCAGATTGTAAACTAGATTCTAGTGTTGTTACTCTATTTTTCTCTTGTTATCCTTTTGTAAGGTTTTGTTTAATATCATAACGTAGTATTCAATGTGCCATGAGATGGAGTCCAGACAAAAAACATTAAATGGTATTAATCAGGTGCTGGTGGCTCAAGCCTATAATACTAGCTAATCAGGAGACTGAGATCTGAGGGTAGTGGTTCAAAGCTAGCCCAGACAGGAAAGTCCATGAGACTCTTATCTCCAATTAACCACCAAAAAGCTAGAAGTGGAGCTGTGCCACAGCTTAGGGGCAGTGCTCTGTTCCCGACCTCAAGTCCCAGAACTGGTGCGAACACGTGGGCGCGTGGGCGCGGGCGCACGCTCACACACACACACACACACACACACACACACACACACACAAGTAGTATTAATGGAGATGATAGCATGATAGCACTTCCCCCTCTGAAAGCTCAGAAGAGAGTTAAGAAGTCCCACTGTCTTTCCTCAGCCAGAGGTACCTTGCTTTGTAGGCAGGTGTAGAGGATTTCTGTTACATTAAAGTAAAATGACACTTCCCCTATTTGTGGATCAGAGTTCTTAAAAAAACATGACAATCTAATTGAAGGGGATAAAACAAATGTATGAAAAACAAGTAGAACAGATGACAGCGTCTAATTAAGTGCTAATTAAGTGCTGATTTTTTTTTTTACTTTCTCTTAGGTGATTCAGAAAATACTTTGGGGTCTACACTGCCTCTGGGCCATAATTAAGCACAATAATTATTATTGTACTCCCGGTGCCATAGAATTCTGAGTTGTTCTTTTGCATCTTAATTTTGCCAGCTTTTCCCCTTTTGCTGGTAATCCTGAATTTGATTCTTAGCTCTTCCCTATACCCACATAAAGGGCTCTTTTCAGACTGAGCTTTGCTGCATTGTCATTGGTTCCCAGCCCTGCGCTAAGAGAGGCTTGCCTCTGTGCACCACTGGGATATTGTTGAGGAGCTTTGTGGCATCCTTGTCCCCTCCCCTCAGTTATGCCTGGCCAACAATAAATGGACTTCTCAAAGCTCCTGGTCTATTTTCCTTCCATATACATCATGGATTGTGTGTCTGACCAGGTTTGCCTTTCTGTTTTGATAGGTTGATATTTACAGCTAAGTTGGGGGCTTTGCCTTCCTGGTATATGTTTCTATTTTGACCCAATTCCCAGCAACTTCTTTTCTATTGTTCCTAATTGTAATGATGCTCTTATAATTTAGTCATCCTTAAAAAAACAGTGTAAATCCTTGCAGGAGGAAAGTGGGTTATAAATATAACTATTTCTGCTCTGCTATGAAGTTTCCACATGGCCTTAAGCAAGTCCTTCAAATCTCTGGGCTTCTTACTTGTGAAATACTTGCCTCTAGGGTGCCTTCCAGCTCTAACACTTTATGATTCTTCCTAGCAGATAATAGAGAATTATGGTTAAGATGATGTTTTAGGGCAAGGATTACAAACTGAGATGTGCACAGAAGATGTGTTTGATGGGGTCCTGCTTAGATGTTATCAATCAATGGATGTCTGGAAATAAGTACTAAGAGTAAAAGGTGAAAACAACTCCTTCACAATTCTTTCCTGAGGTTCTTATCTGGGGTGTAGGACCTGTTAGATTATTTGGATTCTGCCAGAAAACCACACAGACATCCAGGTACAGAGAACAAAGAAAGGTTTATTGCCGGGACAGTGGCCAGCAAGACCCCTTCTCACAAGAGAGAAGTGAGAAGTGCCAGTTGTTGTCTGGGTTGACCTATATAACCTAGGAGGCTTAGGAGGGACTAGAAGGGACTAGGAGGCGGAGACCCTGGTGTGGATGTGTGGGCCAGGGGCTTCATCATGATGGACTAGGATTTATGGCTGCTGTCCAAATAATAGATAAGGGGTCCTGCAACTGCCCAGACCTGAAAATCACTCTAAGGGGATCTTGTTGCCTTATATGTTGGTAGCTGCCCCAGAGAAGTGACATCCCAAGGTAAAGGTGGTTGGAGGCTGATTATTTACTGCCTTTGCCAAATAGGCTTAGTGTTGCCTAGGAAGGGAGTATGCTAAGCTGTGAGAGGGGAAGGGGTGTACTAAGCTGTGGGAAGGGAGCTCTTTTCTCTAACAGGACCATTTTGTAATGACAAGTGAATGTTCCCTGGGTGCAAGGCAGACTGCTGGGAGCAGAGAGGGAGAATTGAAAACATAACTGTGTCTCACTTGCTAAGAAGGTTAGCAAGCAAAGGAAACAAATTCTTCAGCAGGAGAAGGAGGGAGGGAGAAAAGAGGGGAGAGAGGCCAAATGGAAGATCTTCAAAACGAGAACTGAGCTGAAAGGGCCGGAACTTAGCACCTCAAGCCTTAAAAAGCCATCAGCTGTTTCTGAAGGAGAAACTCCTCTCCAAGGGCCCAGGAGCTCTATGACCACCACCTTGTGGCAGCCACAGAAGAGGAGACCCAAGGGGAAAGAGGCAGTTCACTGTATTGCAAGCATCAGGGTTCTGTTCATACTCATCCATAATAATGATAACTTCACACGTGAGTTCACTTGCCTTTCCGGAATCTGCCAAGTGTATGTGCCAGATGGCACTTGCCTTCCATATCTGATTTACTGTAGGGCAGACCAGCTGTGTCTCAGCCCAGGGCAGCCCCACATCTGGCAGCCAGTTGGTAGAATTTTCTCCATATGACATTTGTGCCCTCATATCTCATTCCCCAGAGCAATTCTACTTCTAGCTGTCAAGAGGGGATTTTTTTTGTGTTTTTCTCTGCTTGGCTTATTTCTAGGATTATTGTTGAATCTCTGTTGGCAACCAATCTATTTAAGCACCTTTATGTCAGAGGAAAGACTCTTACTGTGAAATATGAATAATGCTCTAGAGGAAGAACACTCGTGGTTAAAGGAAAGAGGGGAAGACACATGTGGCTGCGCCCCCAGAGGCGTTCCTTCCTTTCTCCTTTCCCTGTAAAATCAGAACACTGGCTTTATTTAAGGAGATAACTTGCTTCCGTTACATCAGCCCCCAGCTCCAATGAATGTAAAGTGATCATCCCAACATGACCCCCACTCCCCTCTTACAGGTAATTGGTTTAGGGATATAAGGGTGAGCCAGCACTGGCCGATGATACATAAATGAAAGTCCACTTGTGGACATGGGAAATAGAGGAGTGAGGGGAGAGAGAGAGAGAGAGAGAGAGGAGAGAGGGGGGAGGGAGGGAGGGAGGGGAAAATGAGGGAGGAAAGGGGAGAGCAAGGCAGAAAGAAAGAAACAGAGAGGGGGAAAGAGGGAGAGAAATGTGTGTGTATATGTAAGACAGACAGACAGACAGACCCAAACTGGAAACTAGTAGAAAGTGATTAGATCCTAAGAAATGCTACATTTCAAATGAATTAATATATAATATAGTCCTTAGGGGAACATGTATAGTTCTTAAGAGAGGGTTGTAATAAAAGAGCAATGCTGAATCCCCCCAGTCCTTAGCTTCCTGTCTTACATGCTCTTTCCCTCTCACAAGTGTTCCAGGATGCCTTTCACTATGGTGTGACACCACTAAGGAGCCCTCACAAGAGTCAGCCACACCGTGCTGACTCTGAACTCCAAGGCTTAGAATCTAGACCTGAGAACTCCAGAACTGTGAGCTAATGGAACCTCTTCTCTTTATTCCCAGCCTCAGGCATCTTGTTATAGTGACAGAAAACCAATTCATATGTAATCTTGGTAGTTGATTCCCCAAGAGGTAAAAATAAACCCATTCCCTTTACGAAAGATTGATGCAGAGATAGGCTTGTGACTCAGTTCTGGACTAATGAACCACGAAAGGAAATGTGCCTAGGAGAACTTCTAGAAAGGGTCATTTCTTAAAGGGTGAGGACTAAATGTAGTATCTGGAACGGCTTCCATTACACTATATGAACAGACTTGAGATGATGTTTAGCAGAGAAGAAAGAAGGAACTTGGAACCCTAATGTCATGACATGCCAATGAATTACCCTTGTAGCAGATGGACTTTGATTTATGTTAGATCACGAACTATCTTGTCAAGGCATATGATAACATATGTTATCAGCTTATTGATAACCAATGTGCCATTACTGAGTGGTTTCCACCTTAACAATTTTTGACACTTTTATTATGGATAAAAATTGGCAGCCCATTCTCATTTCAACTTGAATTTCCACTCTATTAGTAACATTGTTTTTCACATTTTATAATGTTTACCTTAATATTGCTTCCATAAATTACTTATCTTCCCTTTTGTCATTTTGCCATTGGAATAACTATTGATTTATAAGAGTTGGGTTTTTTTTAAGTATAATGTATGTTAATCTTTTGTGTGTTTTATACCTTGCAAACATTTCTACTCATAGTGTTCTGTTGATTTTCTAAAAAAATTTTCATAGAGTCAAATCCATCTTTTTCTTTTCTGGTTTTTTAGCTTGAGTATTACAGGAAGGTTTTCTATTTCAGTCTCATAAAACAAAATTATCCTATATTTCCTTTCAATATCTTCAAGCTTAGGTTTTATGGTCAGCTTTTTAACGTATCACTCATTTATGGTACAAGGTTGAATTCTAACTTTATTGTTCAGAATGAATAATCTTCCCAACACCTTTTTGAACATAAGTACTCTGCTAACTGAAATGCAATTTTTATCAAGAACCAAAGTCTCCTAAATTGATTTGTCTGTTCCTGAATCCTCTATTTTATATTACTAATCTATTTGTCAATTTTAGCACTAACCGCACACTCTTCCAACTATTAAACTTTGGAACCAAATTTTGATATCTGATAAAATGAGTTTCCTCTCGACTTACTAAAATGCTTCCCAGTTAATTCCTTGCTCTTTCTTCCCAGATTAGTTTTAGAATAAATGTATCAAATTATGGGCAATTCATTTGAATTGCATTCAATTTCTAGACTCAGTTGTCATCTTTATAAGGCTAAGTAACTCTACTTGGGAAATGTCTCATTTTTCAAGGTCTGGTTTCTTGTTTGTTGTACTTGTTTTTGTTTATGTGTGATGTTCCCAGAATCATTTTGTCCTTCTTTTTTATTATTATTGATCTAGCCCATTTTTTGGTTAGGTTGGTCATATCAGTATTTTTAGTGTATTATTTTGTGGTTATTGTAAATGTAATAGGGATTCTTAATCCTTTTCATTTTCTACTTAGGTACCCCTAGAATTTAGGGAAGCTATTAATTTGTGTTTGTTAATTTTGTCTCTTGTCTCCTTACTGGCCTAATATTATGTCAGTTGAATTGACTATACTTTCTCACTAGAGGGTCATATCAAATATTGTTCTTTATTTGACTTAATGCATTGAACCTTGAAACTTTTAATCTGATACTAACATTACTGTGCTTTCCCCTTTTGTCAGCCTTTCCCATGTGATATATGTAGATTGATTTAGATCTATTCCTTTAAGCAGGGTTGTTGAAAATCAAATTTTAGAGCATCTACCCATTCATTTACTGAAGGACTCAGCAATGAACAAAGACTGTCAGAATTCCTGCTTTCGTGGTGCTTATGTTCTAGTGGCTTTTGATCCATTCCTACTGTGACCACCATTATTTGGATTCAACCCTGTCAGCTTGTTATCTGGCTTCTCCTTCTGTGTGAATTACTTCTTTTAATGGTGGACTTCAGTATTCTTTCTATGGCCTGGATTTGCCTGGGGGTAATCTCCAAATGCATTATCCCATCTAAAGGACCAGGAAAGAACAGTCTGTCAGAAGAGGGAAAGAGAAATTTTCTTTTTTTCCTCTGAAAGCTTTTCAGATTTTATTTTAATCCTTGAAACATGTTCATTTCTCCTGTATTTTCTAGTGTTAATATTTTTACAATAACTATACTGGCTTTCTAAGACTCCTTTAAAATAAATGGGTCCCTGTGTCTTTGTTGTTTCTGATTTGTAATTCCTGTTCAATTGGTGTTTTGGTCTTCCTGGGATACCCTTTTTGTATTTTTCCTGTTGTTTCTACCTCCTTATAGTTGTAATCAAAATTCTGGTCCTGAGCCATATGTCCAAGATCACTTATTTGGCCCATTTTACAACTTAGTCTCTTCCTAGATGTTTCATTTCAAACTGAACTTTCTTGTTCTCCGGGTCAGTGCTATGGTTGCTATTGCTTTAGGGAATATCCTTACCTCACAGGCATTCATTTTTTAACATCTCTTCTGCTTCCTGAATTGTGTCTTTTCCCCCCAAATTCAGCTTTTTTTAATCTTCATACTTCTCTGTTGTGCTTCTTCTAAAAGCTAGTGCCCACAACTGTCTTCCTTTCAGACTGAGGCCAAAGTGAATAGCTTGCAAGTGTTCCTTCCAAAATTGTATCAATTTGTCTTTCCAGAAAGTTTCCCCCATGAAGGGACTCATGAAGGGGAACAGGAAGTTGAAAGAGGGCAAGAATGAGACTAGAAACTTCTCTTCATTGGACAAAAAGAGGACTCCATTTATGCGATGAAGATGGTTTTCATCTTGAGGGGAAGTTCTTCTTTCCTCTTCCCCTTTGTATCTTTTCCTTCCAATCATCTTGTCATTTCTCTGAGAGAAAGTACCAAATTTGCCAATTTTACAAAAATTACCATCTAACACTTCTTCTTTCTGAAGTTTTTAACTGAGCTTGCTGTGAGATAAGTTTAGTGAGATACTCTTCTAGTATGAAGACAGCCCCCCATTAAGTCTGTAACAATGGCCCCTGACCTTCTTCCTGTTAATAGCACTCAAGATGACACAGCTTAGGCTCTCTCATTGTGCCCTGACTTTACAGTAGTCTTCCCCTAGATGGTTTTGGTCTAGAACTTTCTTGGTGCTTTCCAATCCCATCAATTTGACAAATTCCTCTCTGTTTCTCATATCAGTCCCTTTTTGTTGCATTGAAAGAATTTGATAGATATAAAACTAAGTCTTCTGTGTTCTGATGTATTCTCTCTTGTGTTCCAAACTATTCCTTATACAGTTCCTTTATAGACTGACTTCCTCAACAAGCGCTACTAAAGAGTCAATTTGCTAGAAATTGATTTCTATATAGGGCATAAATATCTTTGAATGTTTTATGAATGACAGATATTATGTGGATTCCTTTATATGTATGTCTTTATTTAATATAACCCAATTCTCCAAAAAACCTGAGATGAGGGAGATGAAGAAACTAGTTTTCTCAGAGCAACTTCACAACCTGCACAAAGTTATAGAGCTAGTAAGACATGAAGACTCAAACCTAGATCACTCCGATCTCAAACCTCAAGCATTATCAAATGCTATATATCTTAGTAAATAGCTAGATTACTTCATTGCAATATAAATCTGCATCTTGAGGGCTGGTTGAAATAAGTGATCTAATACATATCTGCCATGCTATAATTTAATCTTGTGCAATAGAGTTTAATAAAGTCTACAAATAAGACCTTCAATTATCCCATGTGAAGGAGATGAAGCATGCAGAGTATCGGGTATAAAGAGCAAAGTAATTTCTTTTTCTCCTCAGGGATTCTGTATATTTGGGTGCATGCTGTCTTTTCCCTTTGCTTGAAATACTTCACTATGGCCTGTTCCATGCCTAGTCCCTTCAAACTCTACAAAGGAAACTCTGAGAGCAGCCCTGATACTTCCTCTAAGATAAGTCTCCTCCTTTCCAGCCTATCTTTTCCAACTTAATACTCTATTCTTCCCTTAACACAGCTTGTAATTGTTCTGTTTACTATTGGATGTTTGTGTTTTCATCTGTCTCCTCATTAAATTGTAGGCTCTGGTAAGAAATATGCATTTCTTACACTGCATTTCTTATACATTTGTTAAAACTGTTTAACTTTTGCTGTCATTAAGAAGTAAATTGAATTTTAATTTTATCCAATCCAATAGGAAAGATGAAGATTGATCAAGATTAGAAAAAGACGAGAAATGTAAAAGCAAAGAACCCAAGAAATCCTGACCCAGTATAATTTTATAAGCAATCAAGAGTTAAATGTCGAACCAGAAATTCCATTTGTCTATTGTCTGTAAATTCTCTTTTAAATATATGTATGACTTCCTAAGGCTGCTGCTAGATCCTGGCCAAGGATCTATCTAACCAAACTGAGCAAATGATCACCTTTAGGCTTATTAGTCAATCAGAGGTACTTGTTTGAGGAAATTAGCTTTGGGACCCTGGGATTCTCCATACATGCAAGAAGGTACACTTGGTACATGGACAACTTAAGAAAAACAATCATCCAAGGAGAGGAAATTAAATCAAGCTGGCAGAGGGAAGCAGAAATTCGGAGGCCTTTTGGTGGCTTTTTAGTTCAGGAACTGGCCTGTATTCATTCAGTCCTGTGGGAGTCTCACAAACATCTCTGCTCCTGAACTCTGGGGGCCAAATTGTCCTTTTTGTTTAAATCAGCTTGAGCAAACTGTGACCAAATGGCCCCTCGTTAAGTCAAGTGTAAGGTGTTATTCCTTGCCTTCTCTTGTGTACATGAGGTGTGGGGTGATGAGAAGAGGTGATTCACCTCCACCCCAAGCCCTTGCTGTCTGTATATGAAGATAATAAGACGCCATCTTCCAATTGTATTATATCCTATGCACAAACTATATTAGTCATAGGGTTTGATTTCTAAGGATCCCCAAATGTCC
This sequence comes from Dipodomys ordii, assembly GCF_000151885.1. Lineage (NCBI taxonomy): Eukaryota > Metazoa > Chordata > Mammalia > Rodentia > Heteromyidae > Dipodomys > Dipodomys ordii. The sequence goes on from NW_012267217.1 coordinate 20,569,694, forward strand.
TTTGCCCTCTCCCAACCACCTTCCCCTCTTAAAATTGTACCACTACAAATTATTGCTTGAATAGAAACACTGCACTCAGTCATATTCACATTCAGTACATACCTACAAGCAGAGACAGTCCATATTCATATTTGAATTTTCATCACATATAGGTTGGCCGGCATAGGAGAGAAACACAGCACATTTATTAGAATCAATCAATCAGAAAGAAAAAAATAAGTGAATCAAGGAGGAAAATGTGGACAGGAAGGGGATATGAGAGCACTCACTTAGATGTCTTCAAGTTCACCATTTCAGGCTAGGTTAGTTTTAATCCTAGGTGACTTGTAAGATGACAGTAGCAAAGAACTGAAATTTTCTGAACTAGATGAGACTCTATATATATCTTTAAAAGTTCCATTTACCTTTGTAATATTAATGCTACCTGACCAGATTCCTCCAAATAAAGAAGAGCAGAAAGGTTTACATGTTCAAGGGGATTTAAAGTCAGAGGAGAAAGAAAAGGGAAAAAAAGAAAAAGAAAATTGCCAAGAAGAAAGATATCGTTGTCTGAATCTCTGCCTCTTGTTTCTTCTTTTTCTGCCTTTTCTCTGTTTCATAAGTTATATTGCCATCCTGACATTATCTAAATTATGATTTGAAATGGATTCAAGCAGAACTCATGGTTTATCCATAAAATTATAAAATTAAAAAAAACTAATTTCTTTCTTCGGAAAAAAAATACTTCAGCACTATAAATACAACTAAGGGACTGTTCATGTGCACCCAGTGAGTGCAACAAGCAGATACATGGTTTTAATATCCACTCTCATAAGCCTGGAGGTTAGCCTCCAACAGTCCCCACCAGGATTCTAGACAAGCTCTTCAACACATTGCACTAATGAGCCACCATCATCTATACAAACAACCCTGTGAGATGGAGTTCTAACTGTTCCATTTATAAATGAGAAGATTGAGGTCGGCGGAAGGGAGATGATCTTCCCAGCAGTACAATAAAGCAAAAAGCACTGAGTAACCTGTATTTGGCCCTATGAACTAGATTACCATTTCAAATGAGACTTCTTACATTCGAACATGACTGTGGGGTCAAACCTCCACAATGGAGAGAGACTGAAAGCATATGATACACAATACCCATGTGCATGGTTCAGGAACAGTGGTTTTAAGAAAAATCATGGCAGTCTTAAAAGGGATTTTATTTCTAGTAACTATGAATAGCTAATCCTAGCTACTCCTATCTCAGGAGGCTGAGATCTGCGTATTGCAATTTGAAGCCATCCCAGACAGGAAAGTCCAGGAGACTCTTATCTCCAATTAGCCAGCAAAAAGCTGGAAGTGGAGGTGCAGCTTAGGTTGTAGAGCACCAGCCTTGAGTGAAAAGCTAAAGGAGAGTGACTTGGCTCCAGTAGCAACACACACACACACACACACACACACACACACACACACACACACACACACACACAGGAGTGGTAAACTATTCCATGTGGATGTGGGGCCCACGAGCATTTCTGTATGCTATTTTTGTCTTAGTACCAGATGAGAATTTAATTGGAACTGTTTTGATCCACATCTGGAATTTTCCAATGAATAACCCATTGCCTAATTGGCCCCCTGAGTTAGTAAATGGTTGCTATTTTGATGACTGCGTTTTCCTATCTGTAACAACTTTTTGCTGTGTTTAGGTCAACATCCATTTCTTAAACATAGAACAAAGCTGGATATCACACAAGACAAGGAAAGAAAGAGGAGTTGGGGGACAGAGACTAATAATATGCTGTCTATTGCCTCCAGGAACATGTATTCTATTTGTATAAACCACTAAATTATAAGGTACAGAACTTAGCCACTATAAAAAAAATCCAAGATAACAGAAGGTAGAGGACGAAACAATGGATGCTAAAGCAGGAATGGCCAGAGAGAAGAGGAGGGAAATTACAAGGTTTCATGAAGAAGGTGAAGTAATGGACACTGTAACAAAGAAAACAGCACACCAAAGACATGGAGCAAAATAGAAAAGCTAAGAAGAGAATAGAAGTGTAGATTGGGCTGGATGTTGTTGGCTGATGCCTGTAATCCTACCTACTCAGGAGGCTGAGACCTGAGATTCTCCGTTTGAAACCACTGAGGCAAGAAAGTCCATGAGTCTCCTATTTCCTATTAACAGCCAAAAAAGTTGAGCTATGGCTCAAGTGGTAGAGCACCAACCTTGCACAAAAATGCTAAGGGACAGTACCCAGGCTCTGAGTTCAAGCCGCAGCACCATCACACACACACACACACACACTTATATGCACATGCACACACATGCACAATAATAAGTTTGGGGTCAGATGATGAAGAACCTTGAACATCAGCAGACAGGCAGTGGGGAGCTATCAAAGGCTTTCTAATAAGGGAATCAAGTGCCCTCTGCCAGCCCAAAACAACCAAGCTACTTCTAAAAGAAAAAGAAAGTATATTCTTATGTAAACCACTATATTAGAGACTAAATCAGCTCAGCCTGACTTTAAAGTAACAAAAATGGCCTCATCTTAAAATGAGAAACCTGAAGCTTAGAGAAAGCCAGTGACTTAACCTGCATCTTATTATTAGTGATCTGTGGTAGAATGGGGACCAGACAAGAAAATTTAGGCCTTGGACATTCTACTGTCCTGAAAGAGAGGTGACCATGATGTGAATGATGATGGTGATGATGGTATAAAGTTAATAATGGGTATTCTTTGCTTTAGGTAAGATAGTCTTCAGAGGTCTTACTTTTACATCTCCTCTTCTTTACATTTGCTAATTTTAATCTAAAGATCCAGAACAGATTATCTGTGTAATCTCTTTAATCAATTATCTGTAGGTGATAACTTCCCAGCAACTTAATTAGCAAAGTTGTTTCTCAGACAGTACTGCGGCTGCATCTAAAAGTCACCTCAGAGAGACAGAAGAATTCATTAAAAAAAAATCACTAATGTCTTCAAGGTTTAAAGATGTAAAATGTTGGAGAATGAGAAAAGCCACACACAATGACTCTTGCTGTCCAGGTTTGTCACACTCTGTGTCCGGGGAAGGACTCACCATTGCTGAAGCTCAAGTTTAATTAACATGCTTATTCTGTGCTGCTACTTCCATCCTAACAAATTAAATGTTTAAACAGCCAGTGCAAACATTTAGATCTGAGTCAAAATTGTTTGCACTCTGCCAGTTTAGGCATTTAATTTATTATAATCCTTTCCATAATACAGGCCTTGAAAGTCATTTTTTTGCACTGAAAAAATATCGTTAGTATTTCAACTGGTGATATTGAATCTGAGACTATCAGAGTGTGATGTGAGAGCTAATTTGGACTGTAGACAAGGGCAATAAATGAGACAATCAACGAATCCTCATCTATCCTGACTTTCCCAATTGGCCAGGTGATAACAATGACAGGTGTCCACCCAGGAACTGTGCTGACCCCATAAATCTCTGCTCCCGAAAGAAGCTGTGGCAGGGTAAAGCCGGGATCCTGCAAGACTCTCAAACATTTCATCTTAAGAGTCTTTCCCTGGATCCTGACCTCTTCCTCCCTGCAGATATTTTTTCGGAATATAGAATTCTGCTAGCTCTCAACAATTCTCCTTTCCTGGGGCTAAAGAAAGTGAAAGTGCACTGGTAAGAAAAAAAACAGTAACAAAAGCTCCATTGAAGCGATGCTGACGGTGCTGATAGAGAGCTGAGGCGAGCAGCCAAAGAAGCTAGAGGGACAGATGCCCCAGAGGAATGACCCTCTGTGGCCCCAGGGAACCACAAGGTGGCAGCGATAGTCTTCTGTGCCTGCCCATTAGTATTACCACCACCACCCCAGCACCCTGAACCCCAAATACCTCATTCCTCTACACCAACTCCCAGAACAAGCAGATGGATGGATATACCCGATTCAAAGGACTGATGCTTTCACATTTTCAGTAAGAAATGCTTTTTTGTTGTGAAGAACAGGAAAAGTGGAAAATGGCTGGAAATCTCACTATCATTTGGGGGGGGTGGTTTGAAGAAATGGATTGTGTTGAACCCAAGAGAATAATATTAAAGACTCTATTTAAGCAAATTCATTAAATTCCCACTTCCTCATACAAAAAAATGAGGTGTTGGCTTCTTTTAGCTTTTTAGTTTCTTGCAATGACCCTGCCAGGAAGAGAAGAATGGTTCAAATGCATCAACCAAAGAGAGGGTGGGTTTTCAGAGCCAGCAATTGTTTTGTTGCTGTGTGCTAATCAAGGTCACCTGAAACCAAAGATTCATTCTCTCTCCCTCTCTCTCTCTCCCTCTCCCTCCTTCCCTCTCTCTCCCTCCCTCTCTCTCCCTCCCTCACTCTCTCTCTCTCCCCCTGCCTCTTCTTCTCCCCCTCCCTCTCTACCTCTCTCCCTCTCTACTTGACTCTCTCTCTCAATCTCCCTCTATCTCTCTTCCCCCACCCCCACCCCCTCAGGCTTCCATTTTCTGCTTGGAAATCATTCAAGGTCTTCCACAAAGCATTCCAGATTGTTTATACCTTAAGATTGAATTACCCAGAGTCGAGCTCAGTCAGATTTCATAATGAAGCTATACCTACCCCAAAATTGGCTGATGGGAGAAGGGAGGAAATAGTTGAATTCAGCCAATTTGTTATTTCTCAAAGCAATCAACTCAAATCAATGCAGCTTTGTTTGTTTATCCAAATGGTGTGGGTCATTGAGACACATGAGAAGGTTTTCTGCTAGAGCCAATTCTAGAAACTACCCATTCAAAAGAGTGCCACTAAATAAGAATGGATGTGAGCACCCTCTTCACACATTTACTTTTTAATGTCAAGAGGGTACACTGAGGAATAAAAGACAAAATCTTTTTTTAATGAATATCTGTGCTGAGGCATTTTTAAAGCATTTTTATGCCTATGGGTTATAATTAAATGAAATACTAGTTAAATCTTTGAGCCATTTTTTAAAGTTAATCATAATTAGCATTATGGCAGCACGTTAAGTGCGTCATGTCCATTCTTAGTACAACCCTACAAAGAAGGAACTGATATTTCTCCCATCTTACAGATTCAGAAACAGGTTTAGGAAGATGCTGTCACATGCCCAAGGTCACTTAGGTGGAAAGTAGATATGCATGCTTAAGTGCAAAGTCTCAGCTCCTCAAAACAGTTTTATCCAGCTCTAATTCTGATGTTAATTTTTGCATAACCCTCAAGGATGAACCTATTTTTTTAACTGGCACCTGGGAGTTAACTATTTACTGATCTTTAAAATTTTTAGTGGAAAGACCAGATTCCTTTTGGAGGAAAGGACATCAGGAGTAAGTTCAGGTCCCTGTCTGCCTCCATACTGTTTGCACGACATGGCTGCTGGTTCCAGACTCCACTTCAAATTAATCACTCAAGGAAATCCACTCCCCTTAAAGTAAAGGAAACAACTCCAGCGGCCCCAGCCACTGTTTACATGCTTTTCCTCTTAACATTCAATAGAGCTAGGGAATGGCCAACTTTTCCTCTTACTATTGATCTTGAGGACTGCTGAGAAGATATACAACTCCAACAATGAACTTGAAGACCATTAAGAATATATGCAATAGTGGGAGAACAACAAAAGAGGGGTAACAATGTTGGACAAGAAATGCACTCATTACCTGATTCATGTAACTGTCACCCTTCTGTACAGCATCTTTACAATAAATTTTTTTTAACTTTTAAAAAAGAACATACACAAGTCTTGAGCCAGATGGAATTCTCCAAGTCCTGTCCTCTGCCTCCAGAGGAATTATATAAATAAACTGAATATAAACTCATAAAGCATAAATAAATAACTCACAATGCACAAAATAGTTATCACCATTGCTAACATTTTTTAAACACTGACTAGAATACAAAAGGGATTTTCTGCGTCAATTCCTTTGACATCAGAGAAGACTGATGCTGAGGTAGATGACACAAAACCATAAAACTAGGCAGCGGTAGAGCCATGATTTGAATCCATTGTGCTCTGAATTTTATTTGTTCTTGTCCCATCTCCCCAGCCTTGGCTGGTGAGGAAAAATCAGGGACAGGCACCGTGAATCTTGAATCTTGAGTGTTCCCCCAAAGATTCACATTCTAAAGACTTGGTCCCCAGATTGTTGCTATTGGAACCTTAAGGAGATGGTACAAATCAGGAAGTTCTTGGGTCACTTGAAGGACATTGTGGGACCTTTATCCTTTCCTTTTCCTCTTCCTGGCCATGAGGTGCACAATTTTGCTCTAGCATGAAGTCTTGCTTGCCATAGGCCCAAAACACTGGAGCCAGTTGATTATGGACTGGAATGTCCAGAAGTGTGAGACAAAAGAAATAATTTCAGTTTGAAGTTTATTTCCTCGGATATTTTATTATAGTGACAGAAATCTGACTTACACCCTTACAATAGAAGATTCATGGGCAAAAGTGTCATAATGGTGGTTATCACTCCCTGACTTGCCTCTGCCTCAAGAGGCAGCATTTCTTTGGATGAGTCTCCCACCTGTCCAGGTTTGGGTTTCCTCATCCTCAAAATTCTGTAAGAACTCCTTGTTTACTCTGAAATTCAGGAATACTGATTTCAAAGAGGATAGTGAAGCAGAAAAATGAAAAATAGCAAGTTGAGAAACCAACAGACCAGTCAGTGGCTGTGATGGTCCCATTTCTTCTCCAGGGACTCAGCACCCACCCGGAACTTTGTCTTCTGTCCTCCACATTATGCATTCTACATCAGACCTCTATTTTATCTTCAGCATGTTAGTATTTTACAGTTATATTTTGCCAGTTATCTCTTCTATTAACCCGGGCACTCTGTAAAATGACTTGTCATTAATAACGTGAGCAGGCTTTTTCAGTTTAGACAGCCAAGAAGATATGGAATTGAAGGAACTGCATTATCTAATGCATTTTCAAAGAGATTTGTTTGGAGAGAGCGTTTGTTAGAAATACCTAAGCAGAGAACATCAAATCCTTGACATAGTATGTATTAAAAATATTGCTTAAAAGACTTCTAGGGATTAAAATCTACCAGCATGCATTGCTTCAAATTTTCTGACAAAATTTGAGCAGCAACCATATTAGAATCGTATAAGTAACATTCACAAATGCCAGCACCCAAATCACAATGCCCCGTCTATTGAATGTGGAGTTGCAGGTATTTTTGTTCAGGGCTGTATTTTTGCTTTATTGTTTCGTCTTCTTGCTTGCCTTTATAAAGACTAGCAGAGAGTTTCAGAATTGGGAAGGACCTGACAGATTATTCCCAACCTTTCTGTTATACAGAGGAGGAAATTGGGCTCTGGTTCAGTAATGTCCCCAAGGTCATCCACCAGCATGCACAGCTTGACTCCTTGGCCCTCACTTTCTCCATTGTGCTAACTGTCATGTTCACAAATGAGCTGAACCAGAAAAAAGAAATCTCTGGGGATCCTATCATTAATCAAATATCTCTGAGCCTAGAGATGGATGTGCCACAGTGTCAATCAGAGCCCCAGAAAGGGGTAAAGAGACCAGAAATAAAGAACTTCTACAGGCTATGGGGAGCATTTGTTAACTAACACCCCAGGGGAAGATTAACTGGAGGGTGAAAATCAGAAACAGAGATTTACAGGGAATGGCATCTTAAAGACACTGGAAGGCCCCTGACTGGCAATATAATGGGAAAAGGATAGGATATAGGGTCGTGGCAGTCTTGAGTGTGACTCCCAACTCTATCTCTGTCTGTGACATTAGATAACTATCTCCTTTCACCCTCTGAGCCTTGGTGCCTCCATTGCAAACTGAGACATCATTGTCATTATGTGTGCAATGTGAGTGCATTTCTTTTCTTTTCTTTTTTTTTTGGGGGGGGGTCTGGTCATGGGGCCTGAATTCTAGGCCTGAACTCTGTCCCTCAGCTCTTCAGCTCAAGGCTAGCACTCTACCACCTGAGCCACAGCGCCACTTCCGGCTTTTTTTTCTTTTTGCTTATGTGGTGCTGAGGAATCGAACCCAGGGCCTCATGCATGCAAGGCAAGTGCTCTACCACTGAGCCACCTTCCCAGCCCTGTGAGTATATTTCAATATTGTGGCTTCCATGTGTAAGTCCTTGTAACGCAGTCAGCAGCTGGACAACCAACCATAATGTGCTTCTTGCTTACTTGCTTGCTTGCTTTGTGTGTGTGTGTGCCAGTCCTGGAGATGGATAGTGCCTGGGTACTATCCCTGAGCATTTGTACTCAAGGCTAGAGTTCTACCACTGTGAGCCACAGCTCTACTTCCAGCTTATTTGGGGGATGGAGAGAACTTAATTGGAAATAAGAGTCTCACAGACTTTCCTGCCCTGGCTAGCTTCAAACAGAGTAGCTAGCACTCCTAGTGTGAGCCACAAGTGCCCAGTAATATGTCTTCTCTCTAAGGATATAAACAGCTAACTCTGACTCAGGTTAACAGAACCTGGGCTTGGATTTCCACAAGCAGAAGTGGCCACAACCTGGACCCTCAGTCCAACATTTTTGTGCCACCAACAATCTGCTTGCTCCATCTACCTTTACTTAAGTCAATTCAAGCACAACCCAAGCCAAGGAAAACACTGCTGTACTGGAATATAGGTCCAGGATTCACAGAAGGCATGCACTCAGTAGGCCCCCACCAATCAGTGGCAGTGCTGTGGGTGTGAAGGGATAGGCAAGTTAAGGAACTAAGTTTGGAAAGTAAGCAAAAGACAACTGCTATTCCCCAGGCATGCACCCTCTGAGACCCTGCAAAAACCTCAGTTTAACACACAGGACCCACAGGCTTTTAAGGGCATATCTGTTGTCAACATGACTATAACACATACTGGATCAACTCTGAAACCTACAGACTGCAAATGCAGAGCAGGTATAGAAGAAAAGAATAAGGAGGGGAACCACCTAAGGCACAGATAAAGACTTACAAACAAATGTGGTAACCCCAGGTTTATTGTCACAGAAAGCTCATCTCTCCAAGAGTGGAAAAGCTGCAGTCCAAGCTAACCACCCTATAGACTGCACTACCTCCCTGAGCCTCAGTTTATCTTCCTAGTTCGTCTTCATTCTTCGCTCACAGCTTGGTGCTTGACCTCTTGAACCATGCCTCCAGTTATCTTTCAGCTCTAACTTCAGAAGTTTCCCTGGTTCAAACTGGAAAGGAACATGTAAGCAGAAAGTAAACAAATAATAAGTTATCCTAAAATATTAATCAATTGTGCTTTTCTTCTTTTTCTGACTCATTTTTTTTCATCCATCTGAGGCATTCATGAAATCTCAGGGATAATTAAGCCTCCTTTAGTAATAGCACAAAAGGAAAACACTTTTTTTTTAACTTTCAAAACCAGCTTTCAGAGCTCAGGCTAAAACCCCAAGGTATGTAGAGGAGGGTTTGACATTATGGATGATTTGTCTTTGCTTACCACCTTCTCTAAGAAATGACTATATTTATTCCTTATTATTCAGTGTCCCCACCAGAATGTGAACTCCATGTAGACAAGAGTTCTTATTTTAGTCACTGAGATAGACTACTCATCTAAAGAATGCCTAGCAAGTGCTCAGTAAACACTTTCAAATGCATAAGTGAATGAACACCATCCCCACCACGGTGTGGATGTCTTAGCAGTCACTATTGGGTAACTGTCAATCAGTAGCTGTGCAGGGATTGTCCATCAGGGAGGAAGCTATCTGGGCCTAAAGACTTTCTGAGCCCCAGCAGAACTTGTAACCCTGTGGGTATGCCCCCTTTTAACTGCTTGAGAGGCTTCATAATCATGAGCCTCACTCAGGGACCCAAGGTCTGATTGTGACATTTTGCCCTATTATTTTATGTAACAAAACCTTATTGAATGTGAAAATGAATAGAACTCAAGCCTTGGAGAATTTTTTTTGAGGGGGGTCCAGTCATGGGGCCTAACTCTGGACTTGGGCGCTGTCCCTCAGCTCTGAAGAGCTCAAGGCTAGCACTCTACCACTTGAGCCACAGTGCCACTTCCAGCTTTTTTTTCTGCTTATGTGGTGCTTAGGAATCGAACCCAGGGCCTCGAGCATGCAAAGCACTCGACCACTGAGCCACCTTCCCAGCCCTTGGAGAAATTTTAAACTAAGTCTATCCCCACTATGTTAAGAACACTTGCAAACCAAAAAAAAAAAAATGCAGAAAACTCAATAGAAGAAAAAAGACAAGCACTTCATAGTATTTTGAATAATCTTAACCTTTATTCCTAAGTCCTCATGTTGTATGACCCAAGCAATGCCTAGGTACATACCCAGAAGAAGGGCATCTATATGCTCATCAACAACATGAACTAGAATCTTACACAGCACTGTTTGGAAAACAAAACTAAAAATTATTTAAATATTCATTGGCCGAAGATTCATACAATAAAATACAAAAGCATGACCAAAACCAAAAAAAATAACAGACACACAAAAGCACATACTATATAATTTTTTGAGTAAATTGCAAAAGCAGATGAAAGAAGTAATATGTGCTGGCAAAGGCAAGCTGGTGGCTGTTCTCATGAGGGCAGTAACTGGAAGGAAACCTGGGACGAGGGAGGAAGTTTTAGATGCTGGCAATGCTCTTTGTGACTCGAATGTTATCTCTATGTAGGTTACATTTGTGAAAAGTCAGCCAGGATGATATCCATACCATATGTACTATTTTGGAAGTCTACTATACTTGGGAGTTGTTGTTTGGTCAGTTGTGGGGCCTGAACTCTGGGCCTGGGCGCTGTCCCTCAGCTCTTCAGCTCAAGGCTAGTGCTCTACCGCTTGAGCCACAGCTTCACTTCCGACTTTTTCTGCTTATGTGGTGCTGAGGAATTGAACCTAGGGCCTCAGGCATGCAAGGCAAGAACTCTACCACTGAGCCACCTTATCCCAGCCTCTACTTGGGAGCTTTTAACAAATAGAATCAAGGTATGGTACCTTCTTATGAGGGACCCAGACACATGAGCCACTCACTTAGGAGAAGGAAGTAGGTGAAAACAGAAAAGAAGGGGAGAAAATGTTTTCTAATTTGGGGGAGATGCAGTTCTGAAAGGAAACTTGTCTTTAGGAGAAAAAAGTTGAATAGATGAATAGAGAACCATCTAGGCATAGAGGTGTGTGCAAAGGCCAGAAACACAATACAAAATATGATGCATCTGAGAGCTGAGAGAAAGGCTAAAAAGCCAGAATTTGTGAGGGAAGGGAAAGGAGGAGCCTACTGTCTTTCCTTCTCCATTCCTGATACTCAGTTTCCAAACTCATAAGACACGCTAGCTTTCTTGCAACTGACTTTGTCAGAACTACAATGCCTTCACAAGTATTGAAATTTTTATTACACTGTCAGAGACATTAAGAAGATATTGTACTCTAGAATTCTCTTAGAGATTCATTAAAATGCTTTGGTATAACATTCTGTAATTCTAAAACTTTTTGAATGCAATGTTTTCCAAAGTTAATTGGAGAATCTTTTCACTTTCTTGTGTTTTGTGTGCCAGTACTGGGGCTTGAACTCAGCACCTTTATCTTTTTTGCTCAAGGCTAGTGCTTTAACACTTGAGCCACAGCTCCACTTTCAGCTTTTTGCTGGTTAATTCGAGATAGGAAAGTCTCACAGACTTTCCTGCCTGGAGTGGCTTCAAACTGCGATCCTCACATCTCAACCTTCTGAGTAGCTAGGATGACAAGCATGAACCATTAACACCCAGTTTTGTTTCCTTTTTTAAAAAGTAAGTATATATTAATATGCCACCCAGTTATACCTATTGAGTTAAAGCAATGCCAGCTGCTACAACAAAGAAGTCTCAAAGTTTTAATGGCTTCCACAATGTAAGCTTAACTCCTTACTTGTCTGGTACTATTAGTACAATGGAAGTGTTCCTGATCAATTGGTGGCCTTGCATGTGATGACTTAGGGCCCAGGTTACTCCCATTTTGTGGCTTTCCTTGTTTGGGATTCAGAATCCTCAGCCTCCACATCAGCCAATGGAAAGACAGAATGGGAAAGCAGAGATGATCCTCAGCCTCCACACCAGCCAATGGAAAGACAGAAATGGGAAAGCAAAGTCACTTCTTCACCACCTTAAGGACTGACAAGAAATAGTCACCTGTAACAATTTACACACAAACAGAATATGTAGTCCTGACTGCACAACTATTCTATGTAGTAAAAAGAAAACACCAATTCTGGTGGACTATCTCTACTATACGGGGTCACTAAATATATTCCCTAAGCCATCTTTTGTTACACTCACTTTCCCTTCCCTACCGTCTCCTTCCCTCTCCCCACCCTCCCCACACAAAAAAAAATCTAATTAGAAAATTCTCAGCCTCTTCTAGAGCCCAGAAGAAAAAGTACCTATTCCATGAGGCCTTCTTTCACCTTGATCTCAATTCTATTCTCTGTGTGTCTAGAAGACTTTGTAGAGAGGTCATTAAAATGTGTGTATATCTCTGACTAAAAGAGGAACCCTGCATGGATCTCAAACACCCTAGTTTTCCAGTATAAAGGGCTACATTTGATAAATAGTCTCAATATAAGGAAAAGAGGTGAAGAAGAAAAGAAAGGGAAATAACCTATGAGGAAACATAGTAGGAAAAAGTAACCTCTGCCAATCGGGAACTCTGTGGTTAATGAGGGCAAACAGACTTTTCATAATTTTTCCTCAGCTTAGAAGCTCAAGAGTTAAGCAGATGCCTCTGTAGGCAATTCAGGCTCTCATCTTTTTCTCTGATTTTTTTTTATAAATGGCCTTTAGCAGGATGCAAATTAGCATCCCTTCGCTCTTTCCATCGCAGGATTGACACTAATGTAAACAATTGTCGAAATCCCCTATCTAGAAGACACCTGGGTTATTGTTTGGATCCTGATGTAATCAGTATGTACTTGATGGCATATAATTTTTTAAAACATAATTAAAATGAGTAAGAAAAATCTGGACAAGCTTTGCTACTATAAAATGAAATCTTCAACATGTAGGCTTACAATGTTTTTATTAATGTTCTGGGGATTAATATTACTCCCTGAGGGGGACTTCAGCCTTGGCTCTCCGCAAACCAGAGGAGTCACCTGACCAAGTGTGGGTACCAAAGAAGGTTCACATTCTTGTGCCCAGCATGACACAGCAGACGGCTGCCCCCCACTTTCAGGATTCTTGCTTTCGATTCAGCGTTTGGTTTGCACAGTTCAAGCCAGATTTGAACCCAGAACCATAGAGTAAACACTTACCAGGACTATACTGAGTACAAAAAGAGAAAATGCTCAGGTCCTATGAGTAGATTGATGGGCAGTTGGATTTCTGCATCACTCTGTTATGACTAGTAGGAAAGTAACTCAAGACCCTATCAGAGTAGCTCAAGTTGCAAAGTACACTGTATTTACACAGCATGAGGCCCTGAGTTCAAATCTTAGTACCAGCAAAGAAAAAAGAGACCCTGGTTCAGTCCTAACTTGTCTTTAAGACAGAAACCGAAACAAAGTGCTAAACCTTTTACCATCTCAGGGTGTCACAAACAGATAAATAAACAAATAAGCAAGTAAATAAAAGCAGAGGAGAGGGAATGTCCAGGTGTCCTGGCCCCCCTAAGGTCTGTGCCTTGCAAACAGGGATGCTACTCCACACTGATGTGCCCTAGGTTGCCCTTCTGGCTTCTTAGTGACCACCCATCCACACAAAAATGACCCATATGCATAAGAGCTGCCAAGAAACAGAGCCTGAGCTGACATAAGGTGCCACATCCTCAGAATGGAGATGTGTCTGGCCAGTGTCAGGAGGCCATTGATGATAGCCATGACCTTAATGTCTGAGCCCTCATTTCACATCTCTGTCAAACTTTAAACATGGCCATACCCCTAAAAGCCAGTTTGGTCTGTTGCTTGATGCCTTGTTTTTAGCAGTATTCCTTCCCAAAGCATGCCGGTTTCCTTGATAAGTGTTGCTAGCTCTTTATCGACATCATTTTAGAACAGGTTGCCAAGGCAACAGGATTCAGGAATGATTCTCATTACAGTACAGTCCCAACAAATGAATGTCTGCATTTACGTGATCTCAACCAATATTAGCTCTCCCCTCTCAGAGCTAGAACACCAACACTTACAGTGTGCAGCACACAATTCACCATGTAATTATATATTGTCTCCTAATAATTATACATTGTATTAGCGAACAATACAGTTGTAGACACCCCTGTCAACCCACATTAACACCTCATACACTAATAACTCTCCCCCTCCTTCCCTGATGGGCCAATCATGTACATTTGTAGAAATCATAAAAGAAGCTAAATATTCATAAGAATGTATTTGTAAGCCAAATCTACACTCTGACCTCCGAACACTGCCTCAGTTTCCAGCACGTGGAACCCCACTGGTTTCCAACACTGGACCAAAGTATTACTGCTTTGTTTTTCCCATTGGTTTTCCTGGTAGGATCTGCCATTGTGTGGTATCACGAGGGTTTGACAAAGACGTAGGGAGCCCATTCAAATGGGAACAAAATCCTACCTATTTTCTCAAACTATGGAACAGGAATGAAACCACAACATCAAAATAGTCTCCCACTACAGCTTGATGCTTCGTGTGGAATGCAGAACTATGAAATCCATGACCCTAGAGATAGCAGCCTGCTTTCCTTCTCCTCTAGCTTGTGAAAGGAATCCACAGTGACAGAGCCGAAAGGGAGAAACAAAAGTAATCTCAAATGTCTATTGTAACTCTTCTTTCTGTCTGTTCTACACACACACACACACACACACACACACACACACACACTGCTTTGAAGGAGATTAACTGGACTACAGAAGGTCTGAGGTTGTGAGCATTGAGTTGCATTTTAAAAGAATTGGCCGCTCCAGGTCATTTTAATCAAGTTGCATGTCAGCTTGCAAATTTTCCAAATTAGCTGTAGCTAGAGGAGAGCAAGATGTTGTTCTTCTCTCCTAAAGAATAAAAACAGATTGTTGTGACATGTTCTCAGTCATAATGACAGATTGGAGCCACTGTTTGTGGTACAAGTCAGAAAACAAAGCCACTTCCCTCCCCCCCTCCAAACTGTAACAGTTGATTGATTTCTGTTGGAATCCAGGCTTCTCCTTGTTTGTCAGTGATGTTGAAGTTTGCAGAAATCTTGAAAGCGAGATGCACACACAAAGAGTGATTTAGTACAAGATTAGCTTCCATTGGAAAAGGAAACCTCTTGGTCTTGGGGGCAAGTTTTAGGGCTGCTTAGATTGGAGCCTGTACAAAATGTTGCTCCTTTGGAAAGGGAGGAGGGTGGTGATGAGGGGGAGGTGGTACTTTCTCACTGCAGGCCGCTTTCTTGTCTGAAACAAGTGTCCTTACAAAGTGGCATCAGCCATCCCCATTGAGGCTGACCCTGCACATGCGCCAGTGCTTCCCTTCCTGGCCAAGCAACTGCTCCTCCCCCCTTCCCACTGCTCTGTTCAGAGGCCACTCTTATCGCACATCTAGTCAGAGTGGCTGAAGCACAGAAGGATGGCTCCACCAACCAGACGGGAAGGAGTTTAAACCTGCCATTCATCTTAAAGTCAAACAGAAGGCAGCCAGTAAACAACACAGCTTATATCTATGGTTCTTAAATTCCATAAATAGAATAGTAAATTAATATTTTTACCATATAAGGGAAAGAATGAAGAAGTCAAGAAATGAACAATTATCAGATACACTGAATAAATCTCTCGAAACTGCAAGAAACCCCCAAATAAACATTTTTCTTATTCTCAATATCCATTTTCCTTGCCTCTTAAACCCATTCCTCATTCTAGTCCAGTTTCGAGGCTCACCCCTCCTCCACACAAAGGAGATATGAGATAGAGTGAGCGCAAAATAGAGAGCAAACAGAAAATATGAGAATACATTGAGCTCTGAAGATTGCGTTGATCCAGAGCAAAGAAAGGAAGAGAGAAAACAGGTCAGATGTTTGAAGAGAACCCAGAGGGTTGAACATTTTGGAGCCCATTGGAGGAAGGGCATCAGAAAAAATGCATTGCTCAGAGCATCTATGGTAACAGAGCACTGAGAGAGGACTGGGCAGCCTGGCCACCTTAGAACCACCCGTGACCTTCACAAGTGCCATTTGAACAAAAGCTAGTAGGGGTGGCCTCAGGGAGGTTGAAGCACTTCACATGTGTCCATAGGATGGGCAGCAGATATGGATGACTGGTTAACACTATGAAGTTGGGGTATATTTAGTCAAGCACCTGTCTAAAAGACTCACAGAGCCAAATGGGAAGAAAGACCATCCAAATCACAGGACCAAACCCAGGGGTCAGGCCAAAAGGTTAGAAAAAAAGGCTGATTCTTTGAAAAGAATGCTCACCTCATCCACTGAAACTGGAGAAAAGGTGAGGCATTCACCTTCTTAGGTAAAGCAAAGTCATGGCCATCTGCCTACTTGGAACAGGGTTGCCAGGCAGCCAAAGAGAAGAGGTTTAGTGTGAGAGTTAGACTGTGTGGAGTGGAGGAAGACTCAAAGTGAGCTGAGTAGGAGAATAAATGCCTTAAAAACTGGTCCTGGTGGCTCACATCTGTAACCCTGCTGCACAGGAGGCTAAAATCTGAGGATCATAGATCAAAGACAGCCTGGGCAGGAAAGTCCTTGAGAATCTTCTCTCCAGCTAGCCACCAAAAGGTCAGAGGTGGGGCAATTGTTCAAATGGTAGAGCGCTAACCTTGAGTGAAAAAGTCAAGGACAGCACCCAGGCCCCTGAGTTCAAGTTCCAGTACTGGCACACACATACAAAATATGAGTTGAATTAAATTATAAATAAATAAGTAAAATAAATCCTGAAACATCATCAGTGGAGAATATTCCCAAGCTCTCTCTTCTTCCTTTTGCTGTCCTAAAGTGAAGCTGCAGTCCAGTCATGTTTCCTAATATCCAATAAGACCAGCCATGCATAGGCTGTTCCACAGGGCTCAAGTCCTAGACTCAAGGTTTAATGAGTCACCTGCTTGATATTTTCCACTTCAAGCCTTTGGCTTTCTGGGACCTCAGTCCACTCAGCTGCAAAATTGACTTACGGGATTGTCTCAATTGCCAGATGCTGCAGAGCAGAGCAGCGGGTCCAGCTTCTGCAGGTAAACGAACTAACTGCCTGAAAGGAAATGAGCAGTGATTTCCCAGGGAATCCCTTCTGAATGTCGTTATAATGTCAGCTTTTGACAGCAGGATGGCTTCGGTGAGGACCCTGGAGCATCCCATGGAAGTCCTTGAGCCTTATTAAAATGATGTCAGTGCCTGCTACATTTCACATCTCATGAACATGAGCATCCCACAGCGGGAGAACCCAATGGCTCACACTACCACGATGCCTCACGTACATTTGGCCTGTGGTAGCTTCCTGGCCCCTTTCGGACGGACGACAGTCAATCGTGAGCTCTGAGAGCTTAAGTGATCTAGTCCAGGAGGAAGGCTTTTCTGTGCCTTTCATGTCTTCTGCATTCTGCTCCAGTAGACCAGAGAACTAGGTGCCTTCTTTTTTTTTTTTTTCCTGATCTGAGGGCTTGGAACTATGGCCTTGGACTCTGTCCCTAAGCTCCTTTTATCTCAAGGCTAGCACTCTACCATATGATCTACAGCTCCACTTCTGGCATTTTCTTGATTAAGTGGAGATAAGAATCTCATGGACTCTCCTGTCCAAGCTGACTTTGAACCACAATCCTCAGCTTCCTGAGTAGTTAGGATTACAGGCGTGAGCCACTGGCACCCAGCTTGGATGCCTCCTTCTCCATGTCACAGATGTTATCTTTGTGACCAGCCCATGAGGTTGGTATCAACATTTCCATTTTTATAAATGGGGAAAACCAGAGTTCAAGGGGAGCAGATTACTAGCCACGGTCAAACAACCAGTCAATGGAGAAGTTGAACTTTAGTCTGTGAGACTTATAAGTGCCTTCCTTAACCACGACACTCAGAAACAGTACCTAACACTCAGGCAGATCTTATTCCCATTCAGGTATAGATGAGGCTGGTTCCATAGCTTGCCCTAGTGTGACCCCTGGTGAGGGGAAAGCTATCAGGTAAGCAGTGGGCCACTGCTGCTTAGAGCTGGCTTGTTTATGACCATCTCTCTGAGAGGTAACAGGCTGGGCTGCACTCTCCCAGCTTCCGAAGTCTTCAGCATCCACTCCAGGCAGCCAACAGAGGGGAGAAAACATGGAGACCAAGCAAAAGCAGGATGCTCATCCCTCCCAGCTATAGCAGCATAAATTTCCCACCTGAGCTTTGCACCTTTGTTCCCTGGCTCACATGTCCCCTCTCCGTTCACAATGAAGCCCAGAGAAGGTGTATGCAGCAAGGCCAGCCCTGGGGTTACTCAGGAGAGCTGAGAGCATTCCAGGGAGGCCCAAAGAGATCTGAATCATAGACTGTTTCTGGGGCCAGCCCAGAAAGAAGAGAAGAAATAGTCAGGGCTGAATCGCAAAGATCCCTGGGAAATGGCAGGTACAAAGGAGGACTTCAAGTGCAGATGTGTGGCAAGACCACTTGGGCAAAAATGAGGAAAATAATGATGAGCAAAGATAGGAATGGGAGAAGGTGGGAGTAGAATCCATGGCTGACATGATTCAAGCTTTATTAGCACCATTCTTTTATTAGGTTTAGCCTAAATTTCCAGATTAGCCTGAAATGTAAGATCTAAAAATGTTAGGGACACAATACCTACTTTAGCAAGCATGAAACCCTGAATTCAAACCCTAGTACGGCCAAAAGTAAGTAAGTAAATAAATAAGGAAATAGAGATATTTTTATTTACAACTTATCCAAATCCTCATCCAATTTCAACTTACCTAAATATTAAGGGGAGAGGGAGGGAGAGGATGAATCTATAGGAAAGGACAGAATAGGAAGAAAATGGAGGAAGGGTGAGCTGGGGAGGGAAGGGTGAGGCTCTTCTGAGTATTAAGTAGCATTTGTAGCTCTCCCATTATTTTCATCTGAAATTCAGTGAGATTTAAGTATCACTGCCTAAAGAAGATGTTCATAATGAGGATAGCCACTCAGAAAATATGTTGGACCTAATCAGCCTATGGACCAACCAGGGCATGACAGCAGAACACTGGCCTGCTTAAGTCTTGTTCACACAAGCACACATGCGTGTGCACGCTCGTGTACACACACACACACACACACTATTCAAGCCAGGAAGCTCTGCTGCTCATTGCAGCAGGACCTGGAACAAATTACCAGATGCATTTCCAGTCTTATTTAGTGGGACTTAGTGATTGACTAAAATTAATGCTGCAAGTCAAGATTCTTTAGTCCTCTGGCTGCAGTTTCTAGATCCAACCCCCCTCCTCAACCTTTTTGAGATTCTTGCTATACAATTTGCCTCTTGTTCAAATAATTTGCAATTACCAGACACCGAGTGGTTGCTGATAAAGGCTGAATGTGAAATACCAAGAGCATCTGACTTCAAAAGAGGGGGCTTAAGGCTGGAGTAGTTCATAACAATAAGGGATCAAGGAGATGAGAGAAAGAACCTGGGTTTAATTATATATTAGATGGTGCCAACACAGCTATAAGACAAGTGCTTCAATTATTTGTGAGAATTCATTATCCATCCGTTCTTAGGCTGGAAGCTTAAATCCATAGGGATATATACACCACTAGTTTTCTTTTAGAACCACATTGGTAATTAGTTATTATACTATCTGAAAAGGTCCAAAACTAGGTTCCTAATCTATCCTTTCTTTTTTATCTCCCTTTCTCCTCCTCTCTCCCCCTTCTTCTCTTCCTCTTCTTTCTGCTTTCTTCCCTCTTTCATCCATGTTTCTCAGCCATGTAAGCCTGGCACTGTATTAGACACTTGGTATACAATGTGGGAAACACTATTTCTTCCCTCAAAGAACTTTTAACCCACTGAGAAAATAAGACACACAGGAATTTTGGACACAGTGACAGGAATTAGCAGGCACTCCAAGAGTAGCTAGGAGACTTAAGTGACTTAAGAGTGACACCCAGCTCCAATCCGAGGAGGGCCCAGGTGACAGACTGAAAGGTCTCTGGAAGGGCCAGCCTGCTCTGGTACTCGTACTACAGGGACCCAGGTGCTATGAACAATTTGGAAATAGACAAACTGTGAGTAAAAGTATGTTTGGCTGACAACTGCGGAGAGACAGGAGCTGAGAGCAACCTGAAGCAGGGATCCACTCCCAGCGATCTCTAAGAATCCTCTAGAGGTGAACTAGCCACCATATTCTACTGGAAGGCAAGAATCTGCCTGGGAGATCTACTAGTTCCTAGTAGATTCTACCTACTAGTCAGCTCCTCTTTTTTTTTTTTCCTAAAACACATATCTGGAAGTCGACCATCCTTGGGATTTTATACTTGGGAAACGAGAAGTCTCAAGCCCACAATCCTCCCTCCTGCCTCAGCCTCCCTCCCAAGTACAGAGATTCGCATGTGCCATCACACCTGCCTTGAAATCTAGAGATTTTGTGTCCTTGTTAAAGTACAAATTTCCCAGAAGTGGGGGGAAGCCCCACCTTCAGTAGGACTAAGAACAACTTCCTGTGAGACTTCATTCGGTTGGAGATTATTGGGTAGAATCCTTGGAAGAGAACAGGAAGTAGGCACAGGCAAGAAATATACCCTTTGAAGGCCAATAAAGCCAAAATGGTAGGAAAAAAAAAAGATGGGAGAAGATGGGCTTTTTTCCCTCTTTTTTCAATTTTGAGAGGAGTGGGTGGCATTTGTGATCATCCCTCATGCAGCCCCTTCCTGCCCATGGCCGGGCCTCTCACTCTAAACTGTACAGGGCACCAAGTGTGTGCCAGGCTGGCAGCTGGGGCAGGAAGGGGTATATGGAGCGCTCCTTCCAGATCTTGTGTCACTCTGTCTGGTTGAAGCCTCCAGCTGAGAACAGTGAGCTAAAGGCCATGACTGTGGGCAGTGCCTGCACACAGCTGCCTACCTGGCCCCACCCAAAGGCCAGGCCTCTACCAGTAGAGAGGGCTGGACCGCCATGGGGTGCATCAGCAAACAGCCCCTTGTCAAAAGGCTTTGCTGAAATTCACTGCTTACCCGTTAAAATATAAACCAACAGGTGAAATGAACATTAGAGTTGCAACCTGCCGAGCCTCTTAATCTGTCACTTAAATCTAAGGCTTTTAGCTATAATTGAACATCCTACTGTGACTATTATGAAGGGGGGGAGGAGGAGGTGTCAAAGTTGTGGTTTAAGAGGGTGGAGGAAAATAAATTTTCCTTCAAAACTAGTCAATAACAATGCCTTTGTGTTAAAGGAATGGAGCGCCAGCCCGGTTGCTGCAGAGGAAAATAATTCATCCTCTGCATTTAGAGAGGCAGCTGAGTCACTGCCGAGGTGGCCATTATCCTATGTGAGACCAGAAGACTGCTGAGAGGCCCAGGACTGGAAAAGTACCACTGGCTGTTCATGAACCTGAAAGGAAGCTGTCTGGAAGAGGACTATAAGCATAGCATGCTAACTGTACCATCTTACGAAAGAGAGAAAGAAAGAGAAAGAGAGAGAGAAAGAAAGAGAGAAAGAGAGAGAGAAAGAAAGAGAGAAAGAAAGAGAGAAAGAAAGAAAGAGAGAAAGAAAGAAAGAAGAAAGGAAGAAAGAAAGAAAAGGAATGGGGCAAAAGTAAGGAATAAAATAAGAAAAGGGAAAGCACTCAATGAAATGTAATAGCCATCCATCTATTTATAAGCTCTGAAAAGATCACAGGGTATTGGTATATGATTTTTAGGGAAACAAATCTTTTCAAACTAATCATCATGAGGCCTCCTGAGACCTGAAGGGTTGCACAATGGCTCCTTGCCTTCTAGAAAGAGAAAGGATCTTCAGAGCATGCTGTCTCTCTGCAAAGACAGCATGATGTAAATCTGGGAAGTGGTTATGGTGCCTGTGTTACTATTATTATTGGACTGAATTGTCTCTTGAGAGTGTTTCTTCTTGAGAGGAATTAGACTGAAAAAGTGAATTGTTTCTCCAAAATTATTATTATTATTTCTTCTTCCTCCTCCTCCTCCTCCTCCTCCTCTTCTTCCTCCTTCTCCTTGTCCTCGTCCTCCTCATCCTCTTCTCCTTCTCCTTTCCCATCTTTTCTTTATTCTGTTATATTGGAATTCAATCATGAGATACAGAGAAGTCACATTTTGAGAGGGTGAATCAGGAGTCTTCATTAGAAAACCAGTTACTGTGTACAGACACATGTCAACAAAAATTTGTGGCCTCAAATGTACTAAATACTGTTAGGAACTGAACTATGAGGGTAGTAAAAAAAAAAGAAAGAAAGAAAGAAAAAAAGATCAGAAAAACAATCTCAACAAACCAGATCAACTCTAATGATGACCTGAGGAGAGTCAGAAGAAATGGTTCATTTGGAGTGGTGGGGCCTAAACAGGGTCATGGACAGGAGACAGGGTGACAGGGAGCTCAAGAGTTCAAAATTTCTAGCAAGTTCATGGTGCAGGTCTGACAGGCCCAGTAATTATTGTCCAAGTCCCCACCCCTGCCTCTAGGAATTCAGGCATGCCTATCACCTGGAGGTGGGACTTCACCTTTAAGAGTTTTCAGAAAGTCCCCGTCATCCACCAAGATGCCAAGATAGCACCAGTTAGGCCCAATATCCATATTTGAGTATTGGGGCTTAACTTTAGGAATGGAGGGTGCTGTTTCTAAGCTTTTTTGCTCAAGTCTGGTATTCTATTATTCAAGCCACAGCTCTACTTCTGGCTTTTCACTGGTTAATTAGAGATAAGAGTCTGGTGGACTTTCCTTCCCAGGCTAGCTTTGAACCACAATCCTCTAATCTCAGCCTTCTGTGTAGCTAGAATTACAGGCATGAACCACTGGTACCCACTTCCAGATTTCTTTTTTTTTTTTTTTGTCGGTCGTGGGGCTTGAACTCTGGGCCTGGGCGCTGTCCCTCAGCTCTTCAGCTCAAGGCGAGCGCTCTACCACTTGAGCTACAGCGCCACTTCCGGTTTTCTGGTGGTTTATTGGAGATAGGAGTCTCACGGTCTCTCCTGCCCGGGCTGGCTTTGAACCGCGATCCTCAGATCTCAGCCTCCTGAGTAGCTAGGATTACAGACGTGAGCCACCAGCGCCCGGCACTTCCAGATTTCTTTAGAGAAGATAAGTTTCTGAGAGACATCCTGAAGGGAGCCGAAGTAGACACCTCCGTGGGCAGATTCTGTATTCTAAACTTCATGGAGAACCAACTAGTGCACCAAGTAAGGGACTTTGTGAGGAGCTGGGTGGAACTAAATTTGCTATAACTCTCTTCAGAAAGAATCAAAAGGAATATTGTATTCTGCATCAAAGCTTTTCTTAAGAGCACCACGCAAAGGCTGCTTTTCAATCCATCTAGAGTCACTGCCTTTCAAATGATCAAAATAGATCCAAAAGCCCACCTTCAAGAATCGTGGTCACACCCAGGGCAAAAGGAGAGGTGAGCTCCTTTCCTCCTTCCTTTTCAATAACCTGAGAGCAGCTCCAAACGTTCCTTAAATTCATTGTGCCAGGAATACAGTTATTGGTGCCCTGTATGCAATTTGAATCTTAATTCTTCCCTCCACAGTACCTCCTTGATCCCGTCTTTGTCAGAGGACGCCACGCGCTGGAGAGTGAATGGGCCATGTAATTTAGGCTTACCCCTTAAAGCACGAAATCATAAAAAGTAAACAAGGAGACTGGTTTTATATTGCATACTTTCCTACTGAAATCAACAGAGGACATTTCATACTGGAAGTTTTACGATTCAAGCCATCATCTTGAGTGAGAATTTATATTGTGTAGTTGTCATTCACATGTAGTAGGGAATAAAAGGTTAAAAGTACTAGTAATTTCTACCTAGCTGGCTGGTGCCTTTAATGTGACCTGGTTTCTGAAGCATTACATGTTATTAAATACTTTTCTGTATGTCTGTTGCAGGTTTATCAGGGTTAATGGAGGAAGCATTAAGAAAGACATGGTTCAAGGTAAGATGCTTTATTATAGAGACTAGAAACTGTATCAGTAATTAGTTCCCAGCATAGTTGTGAGGAAGGAGAGATGAATAAATGTTCTTTTTCATAATGATGCTGGCAGACATAATATGGAGAGGCAGTGTATCAGTTAAGAGTCATTTAGTGTAAAGCAACAGAATTCAACTCTGAGCAACCTCAGCTAGAAAAAGGATTTAATAGATTTCTAAGGAGGTCTGGTGGTAAAGAAAGAGCTGAACAGCTAGGTCCCGGGAAGGACTGAGTGGGGGCTGTTCCAATGAGCACAACAATAGGATTCATAGACCCCCCCCATCTTCAGGACCCTGACATTCTTTTTTTTAAAAAAAAACTATTTATTTATTTATTTATTTATTTTTGTCAGTTGTGGGACCTGAACTCTGGGCCTGGGCACTGTCCCTCAGCTCTTCAGCTCAAGGCTAGCTAGCACTCTACCACTTGAGCCACAGCACCACTTCCAGCTTTTTCTGCTTATGTGGTGCTGAGGAATCGAATCCAGGGCCTCATGCATGCAAGGCAAGCACTCTACCACTGAGCCACCTTCCCAGCCCCAGGACCCTGACATTCTATGAACTATAGTCTAGTCATTCTTAGTGCTTACAAATCTCCACTCAATTACTGGCTGGGCATTGGTGGCTCAGGTTTGAGGTTCTAGCTACTCAGGAGGCTGAGATTTGAGAACTGTGGTTCAAAGCCAGCCTGGGCAGGAAAGTCCATGAGACGCTTATCTTTAATGAACGATTAAAAAAATACCACCAAAAATGGAAGTAGCTTACAGAATGTACCCCCTCAAATATGGCAATACCCCAATTCCTGGAACTTGTGGTGGGAGTGCTTTGTACAGATACTTACTAAGATTATGGGCTATGAAATACAGATATTAGCCTTGATTATCCATTTGGGTCCAATGTGATCACATAAGGCAGAGAGATTCTGCAAATGAAAAGTTGGAGAAATTCTGAGCATAGAGGACCTAGATCCTGCCACTGGAAAAGAGCCACATGGAAAATATAAGAAGGAGTTCAAAGGGGTTGGGGATTTAGCTTAGTAGAACACTTGCCTGGTAAGTGCAAGGCCCTGAGTTCCCTCCTCAGCTCTGCAAAAATAAAAAGAAGGAGGAGGAAGAGGAGGAGGAAGAGGAGGAGGAGAAGAGGAGGAGGAAGAAGAGGAGGAGAAGAGGAAGAGGAGGAGAAGAGGAGGAAGAACAAGCAGGAGGGGAGGAAGAGGAAGAGGAGGAGGAAGAAGAGAAGGAAGAGAAGAAGGAAGAGGAGGAAGACGGAGAGGAGGAGGAGGAGGAAATTCAAAGCAATCCAGGAAGAAAGTAGGAGCTTCAGTCCTACACTGTCGGGTACATAATTGAGCCAACAACCTTAATGAACTTAGAAGCAGGTTCATACCTCAAGCCTCCAGAAAGGAACCTCACTTTACCCGCACCTTGATTTCAGCCTTCGGAAACACAAAGCAGATTGCTCAGTTGGACCACAGTATACCTGACCTATAGAACTTCACCACATTAATCTGTGTGGTTTTAAGTTCCAGCAGCAATGGAAAAACTAGATGCCAAGCAGATGAAATATTACCATTTAATGATTTTCCTAATGAGTACCTGAGCGGTGATGCTTTCTGGATCTAGCAATCTGACCATAATTCTTTTACTTTCAGCAATAACAACCATTTTTTAAAAAGCTATCTAGAGAGGGGACCAAGATGGCGACGGGGCAGTAGGGAAACGCCACAGCTCTCTCCAACCAAAAAGAGAGTTCGAGTTCCAACGCTTAATCTCCCCAAGAGACCGACAACAACAAAAAGACGAACACTCAGAGAAAAACCAGAGGTGAGAAATAACAAAAAAAGAAAGAGAAGAAAAGAATT
>NW_012267217.1:20598352-20600326 GCF_000151885.1 Dipodomys ordii
GGAGGGGCTAACAATGTTCAAGAGGAAGTGTACTCATTACCTCACTCATGTAACTGTAACCCTCTGTATAGTATCTTTACAATAAAAAAAAAAAAAGCTATCTAGAGAGCACCTATGATACATACAATAGTCATTTTAATTTTCAGTTATCACCAAAAGAAAATTTTTACAGATTTTAAAAGTTCTCATTTCACTATGTCCTAGAACATGGGACTGGTAGTGCCTAAATCACTGAACATTTATAAGGATTAAGATACAGAGTAACTAGTCTAGTGACTCAAACCTATAATCTACTCAGGAGGTTGAAATCTAAGGATCACAGTTTGAAGACAGCTTGGGCAAGAATGAGGTGAGAATCTTATCTCCAATTGGCCACACCAAAAAAAAAACACAAAAAACAGAACTGGAGCTGTGGCTCAAGTGGTAGAGCACTAGCCTTGATCTGAAGAGCTGAGGGACAGTGCCCAGGCCCAGAGTTCAAGTCCCATGACTGACACAAAGAAAAAAAAAAACCTCAAAAACAGCACTCAGGCCCTGAGTTCAAGTCCCATGACCAGAAAAAAAAGGATAGAGATTGCAGATCTGGCTCAAGTTCACACAAATATCAAAAGATAAACCTAGAATTGAAACCTCATTCTGTCGACCCAAACCCACATTCCTTCTAATAAATCACATTGCCTCAACAGTAGCCCTTCAAAAGTATTCAAAGTAACATAAGCTTGGCCTGACATCCAGTGGCATGTCATGGCTTAGAGATTCTCCAATGGCTTAAACTTAATGAGGCCGTGGAAATGACACTGGCCAGTCCTCACAAGGCTTCCATTCTTCCACCAACAGGTCTGTATGGGAGCTTGTTACATAGGCTGCAACACTAAAAGTTGCAGGCAGTTCTATATCTCTCATGATTTGCATCTCTCTCTCTCTCTCTCTGAATTGAGTTGGTTATTTCCGGCATCAAAATTGCTCATTTTCATGGGCAGCTCCATGCTTCCAAAGTTACAGTTCTGGCCAACTGGGCTGGCAGAAAGGGCTGGAAGCATCCCTAGCAAGCAGGCCACAGATTCCTGCTGCTCTTACCCAAAGCTCCAGCTGTTTTCAACAAAATAAAAGCAGCTCAACCTGTGGTCAATTTACAGTGCTTTGAAATGGCTAGTCTTGACTTTTTTTCCAGTTGCCTGCTCCTTTTTTTTATAAGTAGGAACCACTGACCTTTCATGCTGCTGTAACCGGAAGTCCCCACCTCCTGTGAGAACTATGAGAAATCAGTGACAAGGAACCTAGTCTCTTGTTTGCTGGCCAAAACAACCAAAAATATCAAAGAGCAGAAGTTTGTACCCTCCAAATGACCTTCCAACAACTCTCTCCACATTTCCCAACTTTGCAACTTGAATGTATCATATGCTTGAATCTAATATTAGAAAACATACAAGCCCCACGCTGGTGGCTCACACTTGTAACCCTAGCTACTCACGAGGCTGAGATATGAGGACCACAGTTCTGCCCAGTGAGAAAAGTCCATGAGACTTTTATCTCTAATAAACTACTCAACAAAAGCTGGAAGTGGTGCTATGACTCAAGTGGTCGAGCACTAGCCTTGAGCACAAAGAGTCTCAGGGACTGAGCCTAAGCCCCAGGACAGGCAAAAGAAAAAAAAAAACATAAAAACTAGGTACCAGTGGCTACTACCTATAATCCTAACTACTCAGGAGTCTGAAATCTGAGGATCCTAGTTCAAAAGCAACCTAGGAGAAAAAATATTTCATGAAATTCTTATTTCCAATTAGCCACCAAACACAGAAGTAGAAGTATGGCTCAAGTGATAGAACACCAGCTAAGGGCTTGAGTTCAAGCCCTAGTACCAACACCAAAAAAAGAAAGAAAGAAAGGAAGAAAGAAAGAAAGAAAGAAAGAAAGAAAGAAAGAAAGAAAGAAAGAAAGAAAGAAAGAAAGAAAGAAAGAAAGAAAGAAAGAAAG